>NC_139518.1:82783139-83383139 GCF_947247035.1 Vipera ursinii | reverse complement strand
CCATCTTTTTTTTAACCTCTGGTGGGCACCAACGGAGAGGAGATACTGATTCTCAAGGCTCCTGAAAGACAGTCAAACAGGAGAGATTCAAGAGCTGTTTTTTTATTATCCCAGATTGCAGGACACAGTGGGATAATCGATTTAACTTCAAGTAAGGTAAATTTTCCAAATGAATGTTAGGGAAAATTCTCCAACCACAAGACCAGTTGGACAGAAAATCCAGTTATCTGAGAAGGAGGTGGTGGACTGTTGATGGCGACAAGTTAAATGCCCTAGATCAGGAGTGGGGAACAACGATCCTTTTATGAATTGTGGACTAAAGCTCCTAGAAACAGTGAGAGTTGAACTCCATGCTTCTTAAAGTTGCTGAGGTTAAATAGCATTGCTCTAAATTAAAGACCTTTTCCAGCTGTCTGCTTATATAAAGATGTTTTTCCTCTGAAGCAAAGTGTCCATTTTTTCCTATTGCTAGGGGTGAAAGAGTTGAAGTGACAGGGGTGACAGTGGAGATCAAAATAATGTCTCCTCTCTTTCAGACTGCAACCTATAAGCCTCTTTGAGATGGACATGTCTGCCCAGGAGGGGCTGTATTTTTACTGTGTTCTATTTCCCTTCCAGCCCCCTGCGACTTTTCCTAAATGTTTTCTCTATTTGCCAAGTAGATGTGTCGAGAGAAAATGAAACTTGTTTCTTTCCCAGCTATAATGTTCCTTTTTTAAAAATGGCTTGACTCTTCTGATGCTCCAAACGGCCTGCGAGGCTGTTTTTATTGGAGGGGGTGTTTGTGGTGCAAGCATTTTGTCTATCTTCCTGTATCTATTTCTGCCCTCTTTAATGATCTGAGGGCAGCAGGATACAACTGTGGCGCCGTCTTAGGGCCTCGAGGCACTATTTGATTAATACAGCAAGTCTTTTGGAACCCACTTCTCTGCTGAGGAAGATTCGGTGCACTGTGAATCATAGTTAGCTGTGTCGCCAGAGTCACTGAGGTGGCCTTAAAAAAAAATCCCAACTCAAGATCTGGCCTTCTGTGGCGCAAAGTGGAAACACAGTCATTATCTTTCTCAGTCTCCGGCTGTATGGTTCTCCTTGACATTGCTTTAGGGCAGGGGTCTCCAAACTTGATGACTTTAAGATTTTGCTGGCTGGGGAATTCTGGGAGTTGAAGTCCACAAGTCTTAAAGTTAAAGCGGTGTTCCAGTACTTGAGGGGCTTCCACAAAGAAGAGGGGGAGGATGTCAACCTATTTTCCACAGCACCAGAAGGCAAGGCAAAAAGCAACAGTTGGAAACTAACCAAGGGCAGAAGCAACCTAGAACTAAGGAGAAATTTTCTGACAGTGAGAAGAATAAGCCAGTGAAACGGCTTGCCTTCAGAATTTGTGGGTGCTCCATCACTGGAGGCTTTTATAAAAAGAGACTGGACTGCCATTTGTCTGAAATGGGATAGGGTCTCCTGCTTGAGCAGGGCGGTTGACTAGCAGACCTCCAAGGTCCCTCCCAACTCTGTTGTTCTGTTATTTGAAAGTTGCCAATTTTGGAGACCCTTGCTTTAGGGAAACAAAAACAGATTTGGAGCAACCTATCTCAAATATAGGGACGCGGTGGCTCAGTGGGTTAGGACGCTGAGCTTGTTGATCAGAAGGTCGACAGTTTGGCGGGTCGAATCCCGAGTGCCGCGTAACAAAGTGAGCGCCTGTTACTCGTCCCAGCTTCTGCCAACCTAGCAGTTCAAAAGCACGTACAAATGCAAGTAGAAAAATAGGGACCACTACGGTGGGAAGGTAACAGCGCTCTGTGCGCCTTTGGCATCTAGTCATGCTGGCCACATGACCACAGAGACGTCCTCGGACAAGCGCTGGCTCTTCGGCTTGGAAACGGAGATGAGCACCGGCCCCTAGAGTCGGAAACAACTAGCATGCATGTGCAGGGGAACCTTTACCTTTACCTTTTATCTCAAAGATATCAGTGTCCCCTCTGATATTTCCATCTGTCAATTACATAAAGATTCTTAGAAGGTTGGAGGAGACCTCTGTGACTATTTGCCTAACCTTCTTTCCAGTCCATATATTCAGGAAAGAAGAGAAGATGACTGGATCAGAAGTGCCCCCCATTCCTGGTAAACAAGTATGGGGGATTGCATTCCATTCTTGTTTTTAAAAGCTGCTTCTCCATCATCAGAAAGTTGCATCAGTTTTCAAGCCAGCTAGGTATCTACTTTCTTAGAGATTTTTAGGAGATAAATTGGAAATGCATCATGTTTTGGTTTTTTTTTTATTTCTGGTTTCCCAGCCAAGTACAGGTAGTCCTTGAGTTATGACCACAATTGAGCCCAAAATTTATGTTGCTAAGTGAAAATTTGTTAATTGAATTTTGCCCCATTTTATGACTTTTCTTACCACAGTTGCAGTTGTTAAGTTAGTAACATGGTTGTTAAGTGAATCTGGATTTCCCATTCACTTTGTTTGTCAGATGGTCATAAAAGCTGATCACATGACCTCAGAACAATGCAACTGTCATAAAAATCAACCAGTTGCCAATCATCTGAATTTTGATCATGTGACCGTGGGGATGATGCAACAATAATAAGTGTGAAAAACGGTTATAAGTCACTTTTTTCAATCCTCTTGTTACTTTGAATGGTCACTAAATGAGCTGTTGTAAATCGAGGACTACCTGTACCCTTTAGGTTTCACCCTCTCTAGTTTTTTTTATGATGAGCCAACATTGGCTAGTTGCTGAAAAATTTCCTAGCATTTCTCCTCTTATAAATTAATTTAGCTTGTTGTAAACTGCCAGATGAGTCTGAGGACACTCTGAGAATCCAACTCAACTTGCAGTTGTCTTTATTAATGGTTTTGGTTAGCTCTTAAAATAGAATTAATAAACGTGGCAGGAGATATGCTGAGTCTTAAATCTGCAGCAGTATACATAAATGTGTGCCAGTTGGGCGTGATCAGAAAAGGCTGCCTATTTTGCACTAAAATGTCCCCTTTTGTGTAAAGGCAGAGAGGAAGAGATCTGTACTAAAGAGATCTCTACCTAATTTTTTTGCAGACTTGGGGTACATGTTAGTTAAGGTCTGAAATAAGAGACGTCTACAAGAATGAATGCCCACTTTCTGCACCAAGGAATTCAGTCTTTTAATATTAGAATCTTTACTGACGCCAAATAACTCATCAAAACATGAAAGCCTAACAGTATCTTATCAGCACATTCTACACATAGGAGTAAAATTCAAAAAGCAAATAGTCCCTTTGAAGAAAGGTTGGATTAAAAGCCATGCTTCCATTCGTACAAATCACCAACAGTAGGCAACGCTGAAATAACAGAAACTCTGATGTATGGCCAAAAAAAATATATGTAAAGATGGTGAACCAGGAAGAGTAATTTGCACGACCAAGAATAAAGGGGACAACCTGTGACAGCAACTGACAAGTTTAACATGAGGAATGTTGATAAACTGACTGAGGACAATCAGCAGATCAATTCATAGCGAAACTCCTGTCAAGTTTGGCATTTCCTAGGAACCTGTGGATCACATTATTGATGTTCTTCAGCAACAGAAGGATTGTACAACATGGGCTCCTCACATTTTGACTGCAGAAATGAAAGCTTCAGAGGTTGAAACTTGCCAGCAATTGTTGTCACACTATAAGAATTAAGAGGAGGGATTTCTTCACAGCATTGTGACAGCTCGAAGAATATAAATTCTTCAGCATGATACAGAACAAAGCATCAGTTCATGGACTACCGTCACAAAGCTCTCTCTCTCTCGCCCTCTCTCTTTCTGTGGGGGTGTGTATGTGTGCGCAAGCATGCACATGCATGCGGGCAGGAGTGGTGGTCGTGGTGGCAACAGTGGTGATGGTGAATAAAAGCCCAGACTTCAGCAGGAAAGCTCATGGTTTAGTTCTGAGGACATAGAAGGATTAAAAAGGTAAAGGTTCCCCCGCACATGCGTGCTAGTCGTTTCCAACTCTAGGGGCCGGTGCTCATCTCCGTTTCAAAGCCGAAGAGCCAGCGCTTGTCCGAGGACGTTTCCGTGGTCGTGTATTTATTTATTTATTTGGATTTATATATCGCCCCTCTCCCAAGGGACTCAGGGCGGGGTACAGAGCAATTAAAACACTATAAACAACACATAATATACAAAAATTAAAATGAAATTAAATCAAATAGCCCTAAACAATAAACACATTCTAAAATTTAAAATTTTTAAAATTTAAGGTCTAAAATCCCAGTCCCTCAGTCCAGGCCGGCAAGTTCAAATAGCCAAGTCTTCAGGTCACGGCGAAAAGAGTGAAGGTCGGGAGCCATCCGGAGCTCAACAGGGAGCTGATTCCAGAGGGCAGGCGCGCCCACAGAGAATGCTCTCCCCCTGGGGGTCGCCAGTCGACATTCCCTGACCAACGGCACCCTGAGGAGGCCATCTCTGTGGGAGCGCACAGGACGATGGGAAGTTAACGCTGGCAAAAGATACTCCCGTAAATAACCCGGACCCATGCATGTAGCTGGCATGACTAGACGCCAAAGGCGCACAGAACGCTGTTACTTTCCCACTGTAGTGGTCCCTATTTTTCTACTTGCATTTTTACGTGCTTTCGAACTGCTAGGTTGGCAGAAGCTGGGACGGGTAACAGGCGCTCACTCTGTTACGCGGCACACAGGATTTGACCCGCCAAACTGCCAACCTTCTGATCGACAAGCTCAGCATCCTAACCCACTGAGCCACCTTGTCCCTATAGAAGGATTAAGTCAGTTTCATGTAGATTTTCTTGAATTTGGCAGCACTATCAACTCAAGACAACTACATTACAATACTCAAAACTTTGAAACAATGATGTTTGCTTGCTTGTTTATTCGTGTCGGAAGCATCACAATTAAAATAAGGCAAACTACCGTATATGTCAGAAAATTAAAAAAAATATAAAATACATGATTAACCTGTGGACAAATTAATCAGCTCTTGCCCAGAAACTGGCAACACGAATTGTGTTCTGACACCCTGCCATGAGGTCCTCAAGTGTACACTGATCGGGGCACAAAGGGCAGGTGCACGTATGTGTTGTTGCTTGCATGACAATCACAGAGGCAAGTGGATAGCCTCATTTGCTCAGAATGCCTCTGGATCTTGTTGTACCTGTATCTATGCGATGATTTCTATACTCCCCAGCTTTCGCCAGACCCAGGTGCCAGGTCATCCATAGGTTCCATCCAGAGTTGGTTCTTTCTAGCTTTTCATAGGTCCACTCTGCTTTCAAATTCTTCAAAGGAAACTTTTCCTGGATTTTAGTCTCTGCTGAGCTGGTTGTAGGCCATGGAGACAGTGATTAAACGATGATTAAGCATAAAGCAGACATTTTGTTGCAACATGACAGGACAATCTTAAGCCATCCAAAGGGGCAACTGCAGAACTGAAATCTCACCGTTTTCTCCATCTGCCAGACAGCCCAGACTTTGCACCATGCAACTTTCACATTTTCCTAAAACTGAAGGAATTCCTTTGTGGGCATCTGTCTGACTCAGATTAAGAGGTGGAAATGACTCAGGACCTAGTTAAAAAGACAAAATACGAGGTTCTTTTGTGACAGCATTAAGAAGCTTGTCCATTGTTGGCAGAAGCACATCCGTGAATAGCGGGGATTATGCAGAGAAGTAAATATGGTTAACAAAGAAGCTCATTACAAGGATTACTTTCCGGTTTCATTAAATTATCCTTATTTAAACTCAGGTTATTGAGGCAGAGACATTACTTTTTAATCCAGTTATATTTTTTCAGCACTGTCCCAAGCTTCCAAACACACACTTCAGGTGGAGAAGATAGTTTTGGAAGAGAAGTAATGGACTGGAAGCAGAACTGCAGAAAGTTGGGCCTGCTTTGTATTATACTCCTTGCTGGTCACACTGCCAAAACACACACACACACACACACACACACACACGTTTCCTTTTCATATTTTACAATAACTCTTTTAAGTGTTTGGGTGACAGATGAGTTCAGAATGTTCTATTGGGATTTGTTTACCCAGCATGGATTTGAAACTAGATTTTTTTCTGCAGATGATAGAATTTGGTTGAGTTAGTCAAGGCTCAGAAGCTTCATACAGTTGGACTGGATTAGTACGAGGATCTGGACATACTGGCAGTCCTTGACGTACGACCACAATTGAGCCCAAAATTTATGTTGCTAAGTGAGATTTTTTAAGTGAGTTTTACCCCATTTTACGGCCCTTCTTGCCATAGTTGCTAAGTGAATTATTGCAGTTGTTGTTATAGTAACCCGGTTGTAAAGTGAAACTGGCTTGCCCATTGACTTTGCTTGGAAACCGGTCACAGAAGATGATCACATGACCCCAGAACACTGCAACCACCATAAACATGAACCAGATCCCAAGCATCTGAATTTTGGTCACATGATCGTGGGGAGGCTGTAACAGTCATAAGTGTGAAAAAGTCACTTTTTTCAGTGCTGTTGTAACTTTGGATGGTCACTAAATGAACTGTTGTAAGTTGAGGACTACCTGTACTGAATTGTAGGGTAGGCTGTAAAAAAACATCCCAAAAGAAGACAGTATCTAGCCACTTCTGCAAAGATAACCAGATAGAGCAGGGGTGTCAAACTCAATTTCATTGAGGGCCGCATCAGCATTGTGGTTGCCCTCAGGGGGCCGGGTGGGTATGGCCAGGGTGGGCGTGGCCTACTGAGTGGGCGTGGCCAGCTCTACATCGTTCGCATCAAGGGTGCCTATGGGGGCCTGGGCCGGAGTGGGACAGATCTGGGGGGTCTCTGGTAGAAGGAGAGTCTCTGGGCCAGGGCCAAGGCAGTGGGGGCCGTTCCCTCACTGTTTCCAGGGTGGCTTCACGGGCCACATGAAACCACTTTGTGGGCCGGATCTGGCCCCCGGGCCTTGTGTTTGACATGTCTGAAATAGAGGCATCTATGACTTCACCATGAGTTAAGCTTAACTTGAACAGTATCTTTGCTCCCTGGCCAAAGTCACACTCCTTACCGTTATGTGATCCTCCCAAGATTTAGTTTGCATTGGTTGTGTTTAAACAACGTCCAAGATACGCCAATTGGCAAGCTGATATCTCGCCAACCTGCAGCTATTCAATTGTGTTGGGAGAACTACTTTGAAACTCTGCACTGAGAAAAAGCCAGACTGTTGAGAATTTTAGGAATTTCCATTCTACGTACTTGGATGCTTCGAGACTAAAGTAGAGAAAGGGAGTTTTAAAGAAATGGTATATGATTTAGTGCTTCCTGCAGTGCTGTATGCATACCGACCAAATAAATCAATTGGCAGCTCCCATATTTTAGCTGAAAGTTGGACCATAAGAAAAGCTGAGCGCCAAAGAATTGAGACCTTTGAACTATGGTGCTAGAGAAGACTCCTGCGAGTCCCTTGGACTGCAAGGTGATCAAACAGGTCAGTCCTAGAGGAGATCAACCCTGACTGCTCTTTAGAAGGCCAGATCCTGAAGTTGAAACTCAAATACTTTGACCACCTAATGAGAAGGAAGGACTCACTGGAGAAGAGCCTAATGCTGGTAAAGGTTGAGGGCAAGAGAAGAAGGGGACGACAGAGAATGAGGTGGCTGGATGGAGTCACTGAAGCAGTAGGCCTGAGCTTAAATGGACTCCAGAAGATGGTAGAGGACAGGAAGGCCTGGGGGAACGTTGTCCATGGGGGTCGCGATAGGTCGGACACGACTTTGCAACTAACAACAACAACAACAACAACATTTTAGAAGAGACTAATGTCTTATATCAGGTTTTATTCTTTACGTGTGCACATAAGGGGATCCAAAATAGAAAGTCCATAAATAAATAAACACATTTTTGCTAGGCTTGATTCCATTAACCACAGATGCTTTTTGGCAGTGCTTTTTTTGTAAAAGAAAAAGGTGCCGGAACTCACACATGTCATTCAACCCGCCTTGCCTACCCTACAAGGTTCCATCCAAAAAAAGGTGCCGGAACTCCGTTCTGAGAGTTCTATGAGAAAAAAAGCCCTGGATTTTGGAATGGGATGCCAGGAAGAAAAAAAAGTTTTAGACACCTGATAGGCCTAACTAGAAGCACAGGGGAGTCTGTAGAAAGCTTCCTTGATGCGCACCAGGTTCTTTGCGCCAGCTGTAGATTGCACGTTTGAAAACACTATCCAGATCTTTTGATTACAACTTCCACCATGTACAACCAATAGGCGTGGATGATGGGATCTGAAGTTCAACACAACTAGAGAACTTCAAGTTGGGCATAACTGCGTTAAATATTCTTGCTGCTCCCTCTTCCGAGTCATTTGGCATTTATCCAGTCTTGATCTAAATCGTATGATGCAGGCTGTCCTTCTCTCCCTTCCTCTTCTGTGCCCAGTCTCCAGTCTAATTAATTCTGGGTTATTCACCCTTGCTCAACCATTAGCAGTGATGCAAAGGTCAACTTAGTTTTCATTTCCATGGATGGTTTCCTTCCATTTTTCATGATTCAATAAACCCATTTGGCCGTTGTTTTTTAACCATGGCTGATAATCTCTTCCGTGGTTTATCCCTGCACATTTTCAAGCTAGTATCACTGTTAAGCTGAGTTATCTGGTCAAAGGTAATGTAAGGACATTTTATTGCCAGAGACTTTAGAGATGGGAAAGGGAAAAAAAAACAAACAGAACCAGAAAAGTGGTTTGACATGGTGGTAAAGAGCGAGGACTATCCTTGCTTGTCCTTTTTTGCTCAGGAACCTGGAAATGGTCTGATGAGAGAGGCCGTCGCTATTAGTGAGAGGAACATCTCAGTTTCTCCTCCAGTCAAGTCCTTTTGGTAGATTTGGGGATTGTTTTAAAATCTAAAAGGTAAAGGTAAAGGTTCCCCCGCACATGCGTGCTAGTCGTTTCCAACTCTAGGGGCCGGTGCTCATCTCCGTTTCAAAGCCGAAGAGCCAGCGCTTGTCTGAGGACGTCTCTTTGGTCATGTGGCCAGCATGAATAGACGCCAAAGGCGCAAGGAACACTGTTACCTTCCCACCGTAGTGGTCCCTATTTTTCTACTTGCATTTTTATGTGCTTTTGAACTGCTAGGTTGGCAGAAGCTGGGACGAGTAACAGGCGCTCACTCTGTTACGCGGCACTTGGGATTCGACCCGCCAAACTGCCGACCTTGTGATCGACAAGCTCAGCGTCCTAACCCACTGAGCCACCGCGTCCCTTTATTTAAAATCTATCTGACCCTAAATAAGGCATACGCATCCCTTGAGGTGTTTACGCCTGAACAGGAATGTCGGTTTGCCTATCTAAAATCTTGTAAGGAACACTGTTAAATTTCATATTGTGATGAGCATCCAAGGATTTGGACAACTATCCTTCAGATCTCTCTGACCTCCTGAAAGATGGACAGGAGGGTGGGGGAGAAAGTCAACAACATCCCAGGCTTTCTCTCCTGCGTGCGGCCTCCTCTGAAAGATTCCACGTTTGGCTTTGAAGAAGAACTTGGCCTGCAACAAATCCTCGATTCAGAAAAAAGACACAATCACTCGGATGTGACCAGATTTATAATTAGATGACAAAGCTGGGTTTGTTGCTTGCTCTTTGATGCTGTTTTGATCTAAGGGATCCTTTTATTTGCCAGAGGTTCTCTTCTTCTTCTTCTTCTTCTTCTTCTTCTTCTTCTTCTTCTTCTTCTTCTTCTTCTTCTTCTTCTTCTTCTTCTTCTTCTTCTTCTTCTTCTTCTTCTTCTTCTTCTTCTTCTTCTTCTTCTTCTTCTTTCCTTCCTGGCTGCATCAGCCTTCAAATAACATCTTCAGGATGTGCTATCCTTTCTCTCGCACTGCTCCCCTTTTTTTTAAATTTCTCACACTAATGCTGATCTCTTTGCTCTCCTTTCTGCCAATGCTATCAAGCATGCCAGAGGCTCAGTTTAGATGCCAAATCAATACAATAGGCTACCCATGGCCTCCAGATTTGTAAATATAAAGCCCACCTCCTGATAAAATATTAGGTTCACCCCCTGCTAAGGATATAGAGTCTATATTATAGACAATTTCTACATGGCTTCCTTGACAATGGTGTAGAATGATTTGCCCTTTTGAGATATTTTAGCAACTTCCCAATCCACACTATAATCTTAGGACCAATCACACTTAGCTCTACGATCAAGTAGGACAGCTCCAGACATCCTTGGTCGCTATGTTTTTGAGGGATGCTGGGAGTTGTAGTTCTGTAGCATTTAGAGTACCACAAATTGCTCCTCTTGGAGCTGAAGTTACACATCGCCACCAGCTTTGTGTTAAATAGGTAGGAATTGGGGAATTGTAGGAAGTATGTAGGAATTAAATATGCAGGAATTGGGTATGTCTAGTTTAATGAAAAGAAGGACTGGTGGTGACATGATAGCAGTATTCCAATATCTCAGGGGTTGCCACAGAAAAGAGAGGGGGTCAGCCTATTCTCCAAAGCACCTGAAGGCAGGGCAAGAAACAGTGGATGCAAACTAATCAAGGAGGGGAGCAACCTAAAACTAAGGAGAAACTTCATGACAATTATACTATCAGTGGAATGACTTGCCTCAATAAGTTGAGGGTGCTCCATCACTGAAGGTTTTTAAGAAGGGACTGGACAACATTTGTCTGAAGTGGTATAAGGTTTCCTGCCTGAGCAGGGGGTTGGACTAGAGGATCTCCAAGGTCCCTTCCAACTCTGTTATTCTGTCATTCCATTCTCTTAATGTGTGAATCATTGCTGGTAGACTGATATGTGCGTTACCGTGTTGGATAAGAGATGTAATAGCATTAGCCTATGAGCCAGACTAATTGTGTCTTCTGGTCAGTAGTTTTAGGGCAGGGCCGGTTGCATCATATGGAGGCCATGCTCACCGCAGCTCCGGCAATGCAAACAAAGTCATGATACATCGTGACACGTCACCTGACGTGGCGAGTTTGACACCCGTGTTTTAGAGTCAAAGGCAAGAAGAGAGGAATAAGGCTAAGCATGGAATTATTATAGCCTTCCTCTGGGTAATCAGTAATCAGTTTTCCAGTAGATGTAGAGCTATCTTATGTTGTTTTCTCTCAAGATAGACTCAAGAGATGATTATTATGCTACCTTCTTGTTTTATTTACTCCTTCTTGGGAGCCCCGGGCAATGCCATGCCTTCCTCTGCCATAATGAGCAGCATCTGTTCTCAGTCCTTCGTTGACAAGAAAATGAGGAATGGACCAAACAGAGCAGGTTTCAGTCAGAGAAGAGCCATGGCTGTGTCTTTTTCTATCTCAAGATTCTGCAACAAAATGTGCATCAAAGGAACAGACCTGGAACTAACTCTCCTATGTTGGGATGACAAGAACTTATATCAAGGCTGTATAATGAGGTAGCTTCTGGAGGAAAAGGAATTGTGAATTTTTCAGCTGAAAAGAATGACTAAACAAAGGTATCCATTTAGAGAGATTTAAATCTTGGGCTTTACAATCAAACATTTTTCCCCATCAAAATTATTAGTGGTAATTGCCACTGATCATTTCTATTGTATGGAAATATATGGCCTCCATGCTGATACCCTCACACACCTCTAGGTGTGTGTAACCTTGGCTATGCTTACCTTGCCATAACATTTATCTATAAATCTAAATGTTCTCTGGCTAATTCATCATGTTATCCTGGGGGTCCCCAACTCCAGCCTGCAACTCTTCAGTAACTTTTAGATGCCCCGACTGCTCTACATCAGTGTTGTTGAAGTGTGGATTTAGGATCCCTGTTGGCTTCCCAAAACTCTCTCAGGTGTCAGAGAAGTCAAAATTATTTGAAGCCCTTGTAGAAAAATAGTAGTATTACAATCTCTTCAAAAAACCATGAGGAGAGATAATGGCAGAAGATGCGTCAATTTTAGTTTTAGTAGGTAAATATTGAGAAGGATAATTCATGCAAACCAAAGCTCTTTTGGGATTCTCCATCCTTTTTAAAGGGGGGGAAGGGGTCCTGAGAGAAAGGAGTTTTAAAAAGACTGATATACTGTACATCACTGTCAGTTCATCTCTCTACAAGTGTGGAGGCAACCTTCACTCATGTTTTCTGCTCCTTTTTAAGGAAGAGAGAAAAACTTCAAGTCCATCAAGACTCCTCAGATTACTTTGATTAGATAAAAGAATAACAGATTAACAGAGTTGGGATGGACCTTGGAGGTCTTCTAGTCCAACCCCCTGCTCAAACAGGAGATCCTATACCATGTCAGACAAATGGTTGTCCAATCTCTTCTTATAAACCTCCAGTGATGGAGCACCCACAACTTCTGGATTCCACTGATTCATTCTTCTAATTGTCCAATTGCATTTAAGGCCAACTTTTGGACTTTTTGTGCAATGCTGAAAAAGAAAAAAAGAGAAAATACGATACATGGGTTTGATGACTAGAAAAAAAGTAGATAATAGGGAAAAAAATAAAGTTATGTTGTAACCCTAGAGTAAAAGTTCAGCTTAATTGTTCAACCTATAATTGTTGTAAAAATTGTAAAAGAAAAGCAGTTGTTAAGTGAAGCATGGTGGTTATTAAGCAAACTCAGCTTCGCCCATTGTCTCTGCTTGTCAGAAGATGGCTGGAAAGGTCACAAATGATGATTTATTTATTTATTTATTTTAATTCCATTTATATCCCGCCCTTCTCCGAAGACTCAGGGCGGCTTACAAGCTTAGCAGTAGCCTTCATTCTATGTATATGCCTGCTTATTAGGGCTTTCACACACACCCCAAGCGGCATTATTACAAAGTCAGCTTAATTGCCCCCAACAATCTGGGTCCTCATTTTACCTACCTCGGAAGGATGGAAGGCTGAGTCAACCTTGAGCCTGGTGGGATGCGAACCTGCACTAATTGCAGGCAGCTGGTGTTACTTAAGGAGGCATTAGCCCACTGCTCCACCAAGGCTGATCACATGACCTTGGGATCCTGCAGCTATCATAAATACATGCCGGTTGCCAAGGGCCTAAATTTTGGTTACTTGGCTGTGGGGATGCTGCAAGTTTGAGAGTGGGTCATAGTTCACTTTTTCAGTGCTGTTATAACTTCAAATAATCACTGAGCGAATGGTCTGTACCTCTAACGAATAAATAGGTAGATATTCTGGCCAATGTAAATAAACACTAAACTGCAGCTTAGCCTTTTGCTGCAGTGTTTTCAATGAAATATGCTTAAGGAATGCAAAGTGTCTTGAGATAAGGTAGGGTCATGATGTACAGGTGGCTATGTTTCAGAAGCAACTTCTTTTCCGTCACATTGCTGCCCATTTGTCAAAATTTTGATGGATTTCTCTTGGAATTATGTATTTCTTGTGCTTCGTACTGAGGATAAGCAACCATCCACAGAGCTTTTGAAATTCAGTTCCCATCGGGTTGAGAAAGCATGGGAAAGGATTGTGGGAGATGTCATCCAAAACATCTGGAAAGTACCACTTTCCTTCTCCCTACTGAATTGCCCTTATTGTCCAATTCTGGCAGAATAAGAGGTCCTGAATACTGAACAAGTATTGGGAATACCTACTTGGACAGAGCCTGACTGTTTGGGGCCTGGAGGAACAGAAATACTGGCATAGGAATTCTGCTCATAGGCTTGGGTTTTATGAGATAAGGATCTTAGCTTGGGATTATTGTCAGGGAGGTCGTTTCTGAAGGACTGCAGGCAGGGATGGTTGCAGGATTTGAACCTTGCTCAATTTCAGTCCAAAATGAAGAGACCCACTCTTCCCAGGGTAACTGAAATGGGGACGACTCCTTCAGTTTCTGCACTTCTTCAGATAATATGAAGGTGGTTTTTGACTCAAGAAGGCATGTGTGCGTGTGTATGTGCCTGTGAAGAAACCTGGATAAAAGTACATTCACATGGGGAGAGGAGACAAATAATTGCATATCTTGTGTGGGATTTTTTTTTTAAAAAAAATATTTCTCAGAAGAATATAGGAAAGGGTTACACTCAGTTAAGTATATAATGCCCAAACAGAGCAGAGAATAAGCAGACTGCTTTGGACATCTCCGGATGGCTGCTTCGTCAGAAGCAAGTTTTGAGCAAAATGGGAGAATTCTGTCGTGCTGAGTTAATGCACGTATGAGGCACGTTTTCCACTGGAAATTTAGATTTGTTTTTATTCTGAAAATCATTGCAGTTCCATTAGGCAGAATTACAGCATCAATTGTAGAGAAAATTTGCTGAAAGATAAGAAGAATACATTATGTACTGTGGACGATTACTCTGTCTCAGGATTGGCTATTCGAATTGTGGAGCTCTTGGGTTTTAATTCCCAGTGTGTGCCTCAAAATACTGCAACATTGACCGGGTCCCTATCTGCAACTCTTTAAAGCATTTGTGTATTTTTCTGAGTTTTTGTGATTGCCCTTTGCAATTGCTACACAATCACCGAAAGGGTGCAACCTTGAGGAGAAGAATAGGCAGACATGGGGGGTGGGAGGTGGAGGGTGGAGTTAAACAAGTCATCAGCCTAGAGTCATTATATTCCCACAAATAGTCTAGGTCTAACAACCTCTTGAGGTGTGTTGACCCTTATCTGGCACCAATTTAGTGTTTATCGACTTGAGCAATAAATATACTAAATTGCAACTTAATGTATGAGCCTGCTTCTTTGCACCTGGTGTAACCCTGGATGCTCCAAAGCATTTTTAAAAATTGTTTCCATGGCCCTTCACAGCCCTACTGCCTATGCTGAGTGTGAGTCTCAAGGTTTTCTTATGTGGTATGTCTCAAGCCCTCCAGATATTGAGCAGGATCACTCTTTCATTCAAAGCGCGCTCTTGAATCTACAGCTTTCTTAATATACCTTGCTGGAGGAATAAACCAAGTCTAACTCCCCTGTGTCAATCCCAGGGCTGTGTTCCTTAATAAAATCACAATGCCTTATTGTTCTATGGAGCATCTGTGAGTTGGTGATGGCATTTATCCCTCCATCCACCTGAGACTGTTCCTGCTGGATCAGCTGTTAGAAAGAGAGAAGAATATTAATCCACACACATATTGACACAGTACGGTTGTGGTATAAAAGCTGAGGGCTGTTATTCATGCAAGCATTCATTGGAACACCCGCCTCAGCGATTCTCTCTTAGTTAAGTACAAGCCGCTTCACCACGCATGAGGCCAGTTTCTTTATGAATCATGCTTGCAAACAAATGGTGGGACAGAGCATATGGAAAGGATCCTGGTCAAAATAAGATCTTGAAGAGAGGGGGGTGGCGGCAGTGGTGGGATTCAACTATGTGAACAACCAGTTCGCTGTGTGGATGCCTCTTCCGGAAGTCCATTCTGGGCCTGGGCAACAAAAAATTAGCTACCGGTTCTGCTGAAGTGGTGCGAACCGGCTGAATCCCACCACTGGGGGAGGGGGAATCTTTGCCTGCTTTAAGATTTACTTTTGGACTAAGAGAAATATATTATTTCATTTAGATTGAACTCGATCCACTTTATTTCAAGCAAAGTCTTGGTGGCCAAATGAACATCTAGCAGCAGTTTGTGGCTGTTCATACAGTGGTGCATGAACCCACACCTGCAGTGGTACACCCCTCTCTGAGCTGTACCATCTGACAATCCTGATCCTGGGGTTGATAAGTCACCTCTATGAGCTGTGTATGCTCTAAACCATGGCATACACCCAGAATGGGCATACAATGCACCTCGGATGATCGGAAGACAGACCCTAACCCTTGCGTACGGCTCTAGTAGAAGGGCAGAGGTTCTCTGTCAAGCAGACCCAGAGCTTTAACATTTTGTCTAAGGGACATTAAGGTCCTGCAGATCGCCTTCACGCTCCATTGTATGAGAGAGGAGGGAGGGAGAAAGGGAGGGAGGAGGGACACTTCCTTTGAAAAAACAACAACAACAACAAGGCATTGCTTTCACCTCTTCGCTGTTTTGGAGCTCCACACTGTGACATTTAATAGACGTTATTGGCCATTCCCAGCCTTCCCTACCCTGCTTGGCTGCCATTTCAGCTTCTCTTTTCTTTTGCTTCCTTTTCATGGTGACCCTACAAGGGACCAGGAGGGTCATCTGGAGGCCCTTGCCTGGGGACCAGTGAGTAATGAGTCTCGGCCAGGAACCTTTTTCTACTTCCCCCATTCTCTTCCCTTCAAGTAAATGTATTAATGTTTCTTCTAATGTGCCTGGCAGAGCACGGCTGTAATGGATATGCCGAATGGGATGACCTCATTCTGGCAGAGCTCTTAAGCTTGGATGGAAGCAGCTCGTACAAGAGGGTTAATTGCTTTCCCTGAACTAATGACGGCTACTGAAAGCTAATACAGCGAGCTGTGGCTCAGCCCTCTTTTGTGCTCTCTTACTTTGTCCCCCCCCACAATAATTTTCAGTATTATATTTATGCAGCCAGGAACCTTTTGAAGAAAGAGGAGGGACAGAGGCAGGAACTCTGTTCCTCCTTGCCTGGGAGTAAGTCCCATGCTCTCTCTAATCTTTTCTGTTTTGCTTGGAAAAAGACAAGTTGGGTAGGACTGCCAGTTCGTGGGGAGAAGGAAGCCCCCTCTGCTCTATTTCAACAAAATGATTTGAGGCAGGGGTGGGATTCAGCCGGTTCGCACCAGTTCGGCAGAACCGGTAGCTAATTTTGGGTTGCCCAGACCCAGAAAGGATTCCGGAAGTGGCATCCACACAGAGAATCGGTTGTTCACATATTTGAATCCCACCACTGATTTGAGGTCTTCACTTCTTTGATAAAGATATAAATCAGAAGGTGCTTCAGGAGGGGGGGGGAAAGAGAACTTTCCTTTGTTAGATGTAATCAGAACCGAGTAAGCTTAGGAAAGTATGGCATTGTGGTTAAGGAGTTTGACTTAGGTTCTCTACTGGGCTGAAGCACAGAAGCTCATGTGATCGGTCACTTTCCCTAGGTCGACTTACCTCTTAGGGACGTTGTTGGGGACAAAAATTGGAGGAAGGAGCATCAAGTATGCTGCCTTGAGCTCCTGAAGGAAAGGCAGACTATCGATCTGATAAAGAAACAAATTTCTTGAATTTTGCCTGATTCCTCCAGTCAACAGCTGTACTTTGGCACTATTCACAACTTGCTTGCTTCCTTTCTTGGATGAAAATAACATTGGAACAGATTAGGTCAGGGTTCTTCAAACTTGGTCCTTTTATGACTTGTGGACTTCAACTCCCAGAATTCCTCACCCTGGTTTAAGTCTTCAGAGTTTGCGTTGTTTTTTTCTGCAGCACAATCTACAAAATAAAAGCAGGTAAACACTTGAACTGTGTGCAATGTGGAAAGCAAAATCAGTTTTGCCTATTTCTCCATTGCAGGATGAGAACAGAGGTCGATCAACAAAGACTTTCTTACCTCCCCATGGGTCTCCTTTGTTGTGTTAAAAGCTCTGATCTGTACTAGCTCAGCTCTAGCTTTGTGTTACATTTGTACAGGTTGTCTCCATATACAGATAGTGTTGTGATTCAGGGTCAGCCTGTGGGTTTGGCAGTTGGGTCGGACGACTCAGAGGAGGAGGAGGGGGGTGTTGAAGAGCTTGCTGAGGGGGTTGAAGATCTTGCTGATGAGAGCCCTCAGCCAGGCCCCTCCCACTTGGTCACCATGGAGACCCAGCTGTGTGAGCCTGACAGCGTGGATGAAGATGACCCACAGCTGGCCCTGTTCAAGGACGCCCGACGCAGGAGGCAGTCAATTAGGAGTAAACAGAGGAAGGCAATGGGGCACCTCGGAAGGAGGCAGAGAGAAGCCACGACCTGAACTGTATTTAAGGGGAATGTGTGGGAGGGCTGGTTTGCTGAAGGCAACCGCTTGGATAGTTCCTGTTTCATAGCTCCTGTTTCATGGTTGGTGTCTTGTCTTGCTCTGTTTTATGTGAATAAATTTGGCAGGCTTTATTCCAGCCTCTTGCCGTTTGTAAAGGGGTTGTCCCTGCTTTTGCTGCAGGGCCGGTAGCAGGCTGGTACAGAACAGATAGTCTTCAACTTCCAACAGTTCACTTCATGACCATTTGAAGTTACAACGGCATTGAAAACAAGTGACTTATGACCATTTGTCACGCTTATGACCATTGCAGCATTTCCATGGTCCTTCAGATGTTTGACAACTGGCTCACATTTATGACAGTTGCAGTTGCCACCTTCTAACAAGCAAAGTTAATAGGGAAACCAAATTCACTTAATAACCGTGTTACTAATTTAACAACGGCAATGATTCACTTAACAACCGTGGTAAGAAAAGTCATAAAATTGGGCAAAACTCATTTGACAAATTTCTCACTTAGCAACCTAAATTTGGGGCTCAATTGTGGTCGTAAGTTGAGGACTACCTCTACCAAATTTCCTTCCTGGTTCTGTGTAGTGGCTCTCAGGATTAAAAAAAGAAAGAAAGAAAAATCCTAGAGTTTCCTAAGCTGATACTGGCTGTAGAAGAATCCAAACCTTCCTTCTGATGTTTGAAGATGTCCACATTTTCTAGCTGGATGCTTTCCCAATAAGTTGGACTGTAACTTTCAGAATTTCTTGTTCCCCTTAATGATATGGCTCGGGATTCTTAGAATTTATAGCATGCAGAAGAGGAACGTCTGCTGTAAACTTATTTATCTCATCGTGTTCTTGGTCGAGAGGAAGTGACTTCAGCTAATTGTCAGGGCCAGGCTGACTTGCAATGGGTGAATCTTGGAGAATTGGTAAATCTTCCAGAGCCCCCGGGAGGCAAAAGAACAGAGATCTTTCTAGGCCAATGAGCCAATGTTTCTTATCATGATTAGTCTCATATGGCCTCTTTGAAATGAAATAAACATGTCCAACTTTGAAAAATGGAAAGAATAAATAACTTGCAAAGACCGTATGAAATGTCAACAGCATGGTTAAATGCATCAAGGTCTGGTCTTTCTTCTTCCTTCCACTTCTTCTTCTTCAAAAAACAACAATTGCATTAACAGAAGGTTAATGGCTCTGTTCTTTGCTGCTGGTATTTTAATGGGTGGGCTAAAGAAAATTGAGAACACTGTTTCTCAAGACCCGCCAAATGGCCTGCAATACTATAACCTAGATCAGGGGTAGGCAACCTTGGCTCTTTTATGACTCGTGGACATCGACTCCCAGAATTCCTGAGCCAGCCGTGCTGGCTCAGGAATTATGGGAGTCGAAGTCCACGAGTCATAAAAGAGCCAAGGTTGCCTACCCCCGACCTAGATAGATCAATTTTGTTTTTATTTTGGAGTGGAGCAGGTGGACAATACCTGTGCCATCTGTTATACCTATGTCAACCTCTAGCTATCCAAGGGTTGCTTTTTATCTACTGTAAGCTCGTTGGTTTAGTAGCCAATCAGGTCTTATGCAGTGTGGCTATAAATCCTTGTAGAGGTAGTCCTCAACTTACAACAGGACTGAAAAAGTGACTTAGGACCGTTTTTCACACAACCGGTGCAACATTCCCTGTGGTCACCTGATCAAAATTCAGACTCTTGGCAACCGACTCTTATTTATGACGGTTGTAGTCTCACGTGACCTTCTGACGAGCAAGGTCAATGGGGAAGCCAGATTCACTTAGCAATCTTGTCACTAACTTAACAACGGCAGCGATTCACTTAACTACTGTGACAAGAAAGGTCGTAACATGGGGCAAAACTCACTTAACAAATGTCTCGCTTAACAACAGAAATTTGGGGCTCAGTTGTGGTCGTAAGGTGAGGACCACCTGTAACTGTATCGGAAGCTTGCAGAATACAGGCAAAGCTCTGTTTAGTGTTGGGTGTGTATCATCTAATATCTTTGTAAGTGTTGCCATGGTTTGATTAGAAACAGCAGCCGTGGCGGGGGGGGGAACCTGTACATTTAGAAGGGAAGTTAATAAGTGTCCTAGTGCTAGTTTTCTAAATGCAGTTTTTAAAAGTTAAATTGTGTTGCCGTTGTTGTTATTGTTTGGGGCAGCCTTAGAGCAACTGATAGCGATGCCGCACGGTTGCTGTGATTCTATCATACGAAGCCATGCCACCGACATTACCTTTTTCTGCAGCAATTAAGAGAGGCAAGCTTGAAGAGCCTGAATCAGCCTGCCCTTTATTGCTTGCCTCCAGTCCTTGCCCTGAAAAATCATTTCCGAAAAGCACTGACTGCAGGTCACTGTGAATTGTGTCCCTGTGCAGAGATTGTGCCCTTCCAAGAGCTCTCGACTGCCAATTGCAGACCATAGGTAGATACACAATTAAGCTGAAGAAGAAGATAAGCGATGGAGATGCTGTGCCCCGCATGGCCTTTCCTTAATAGGAGAGCGGCAAAGTGCCTCGGTTCTTCCCCCCCTCCCCATTATCTGGATTGCGAACTGGGATCCATCTCCCGCCGGAAAGCACACGCTCCTGCTTGTGTGACTGTGCTGTCTTGTTGTGCTTTCAAAGCAGCAGGATGCAGCAGCCGACCCCTCTGCAGTCTTAGTCAGCAGGGCAAGAAACGAATCTGTTGATTTCAGCTCGGAATGTAAATGTTGCCTCACAGACCTAGACTGTTTATCCTGACAGGGATTAGGATTAGCGCTGCTGTACTGCACAGTTTCAACCTACTTGGAGCGAAGAGGAAAACAACAGATTATCGTATAGGGAAGAGAAGTTGGGGGGAGGAACTGGTTGAAAACAAATACTGGATCTTATTGGCTATGCAAACGTTCATCTACAGCAGGGGTAGGCAACCTTGGCTCTTTTATGACTGGTGGACTTCAACTCCCAGAATTCCTGAGCCAGCCATGCTGAGGGAAAAGGGAGAGGTTTCCATGCTGAGCCATGCTGGCTCAGGAATTCTGGGAGTTGAAGTCCACGAGTCATGAAGGGGCCACAGTTCCCCCATGCTGGCTCAGGAATTCTGGGAGTTGAAGTCCACCAGTCATAAAAGAGCCAAGGTTGCCTACCCCTTTCTAGACTTTCAGGCAGGTTTAACTTGAGAAGATGACTGTCTTGGACAGAGGTAATCAGCCTACCTCAAGCCCTAGAGTAGACCTGGACATTTTACAGCCCCTTTACCACATCTGGCCCTGTGGTTGTCCCTGTCCGGCCCACATGTGTTGCTTTTATGTTGAAGGCGACTGCTATTCCCCCCCCCCAATTTAAGTATGTGTGTGCGTGCATGCCTATGCATCTTCATGCGCCTATTGGTTTGCCCCCCCTCCCCAATAGTCAAGGTTGGCCTCCTTGGGAAAATTGACCTTCCCAACCTAGAGGGCTTCCCCTTCCTCCATCACTTAATTAGCCATCAGTTGGCTAGCAGGAATCAAGAATTGTTTGTAGAAAATTGACTGAGAAAATACAGTGCGAGAATTCGCGGGGCCTAGTAGCTGAGGGACATATTGAACTGAGATCTGAGGAGCTGATTTCAGCCATAGAGACTTACTGGGTGGTTTTGAGGGTGCCACACTCAGGTCAGCCTACCTGACAAGCTTATTGCAGTAAGGAAACAATGGCAGAGACAGTGCTTGGCATGCTGCCGTGAGCTCTTGAAAGAAAAGGAAGATAGAAACCAAATAGTTTAATAAGAGGATGAATATGGCTTTGTAGAATTTTTCAGAACTTACCAGATTTCTTTTTTTTTTAATGGGCTTAGGTATTTAGAATACCCCTCGCCTTGCCTCCAGAAGTTGGGGGGGTGCTCCATCACTAGAGTTTTTTAAAGTAGAGATTGGATAACAATTTGTCTGAAATGGTATAGGGTCTCGTCCTTGAGCAGAGGTTGGACTAGATAGAAGACCTCCAAGATCCCTTCCAACTCTGTTATTCTGTTAATTAGGATTGTTGAAAAGCAGGGGATATATTTTTTTTACAATATTTTAACAAAATCTTTCATTTCTAGTACTTCATTCTTTGAACTGATGCAAAGAATCTTTCTCTTATTTATGTCTATGTTTACAAGGTGGGGTTCGCGTGAGTCCTAGTGCTCCTATGTCAGTGATGGCGAACCTTTTAGAGACCGAGTGCCCAAAAACCGCCCCTACCCCCCCCCCACCCACAGGGCCACTCACTGCCTCCATGGCCTGCCGCAGATTGTCCAGGCAGCCCAGCAGTGCCATGGCAGCCATGCCCTCTGCCCGCACACAACAGGGCGCGAGTGCAGCGTCTTGTCCCCGCTGCCCGGCTGCCATGTCCTTGGCTGCTCGGGGGCGATTCTCATCTGGGGAGATGCTGGTGAGGAGGGGGCCACAGGGAGAGGCGGGGCTGGGGCGATGGCACACATGCCCACAGAGAGGGCTCTGAGTGCCGCCTCTGGCACGCGTGCCATCGGTTCGCCACCACTGTCCTATGTAGTCTGCAATTTGCTGTCGACGTTTGATGATGTGGTTTTAAAAATATTCAATCCTTTTATGGTGTTTGAACATTTTTTTGCCTCCTATTTTTTTCACGGATTCTTGTAGAGGTGGAATTGAATAGTCTTCCTTGGAGATACCAACTTTTCTGAGTCCATTACTAGGTGCATCTTTCAGAAGCCAAAATGCAGCTGTCGGCCAGAAAAACAGTTGTCCCCCAAAGATGTAGACATGATGTTTGGTATGGGATAGTCAATGGTTAAATGGGTAAGCCTCAAATGAATTTCTTCACAGAAGCTGGTAAAAAAGAAAGTGGGCTGCGTAGATTATAAATGAGAAGAGGAAAGGGGAAAATATTTTCAGGCTCAAGAGCTGACTATGGGTAAGAAATACAATACCATTATAAAAATTTGTTTAAGATGCAAAGACTGTATATATCAGACATATCAAACCTGCGACGTCACGTGACGTCGTGCAACGTATCGGAACTTTTTCCCCATTGCTGGCAATGGGGTGGGCGCGATTTCCTCATGACGTGTCTGGCCCACGGGCTTGGTAGTTTGACACCCCTGGTATATATAGTCCTTGACTTAGGACCACTTGTTTCACAACCGCTTAAAATTCTAAAAGCACTGGGGGGAAAAATGACTTATACTTTTTTCTCGACTTACAATTGTCACATGATCAATCTTTGGGCACTTGATGCAACACATCGCACAAGTGTCAGAAGCACCAAGGCGCTTCTGGGTTGAAAGGATCACTCAGTGACATCACTGTTGCCCAGGGGATGCCCAGTTGGAGGCTCCTTTCAGGTCCCCAGCAGGAGCTGGAGCGAAGGACGGGAGCTCACTCCGCTCCATGGCAACACTCGGGTTTCAAACACAGACTTGCTAACTTCCAACCCAGCAGCCTAACCACATGAACCACCCTGCTCCTGGTGAACCACCAGCATGTATTTATGATAGTCGTAACATTTCAGCATCATGTGATTGCCATTTGGAATCACTTAACGACCACCTTGCTTAGCCTTGGAGGTTTCAGGCCCAACTGTGGTTGTAAGTCAAGGACTACCTATCCTGGAGCTTCTGAAGGTATTCTTATGCTCAGTGTTACTCATAGGTCCTGCTTGCAACATAAATTATGTTCATAGCAGGTAGGAAAATACATTTCCATCTGCATTTCCATTGGTAAAGGAATCTTTGTGGTCCTTGTTTTGAAAGCATGATGGAAATCTGGGGAATATTTTGCTTGAAAATACAAGAAGCTATGTATCTTTCAGCTTTACGCCAGGATATATTTTGCCACAGGGTGCGAAGAAACAAGAAAGCAAACGAAACATTGCCTCTTTTTTATCTCAAGCCCAGGAATTGCAGCAGCAAACTGGAAAGAAGCAGTAACTATGATTAATGCCAGACTGAGGAGGAAAAACTGCTCACAAACCTCCCCGAAAACCAGAGCATGCATTGGCAGGTCACCTTCACCATAGTTTATAATGAAATTTGAGGTTGTAACCCCAGGTTTCTCTTGCTCATCCAGTGCCCACATTCAGACGCTCACCATGGGTTGGTGTGACTGGTCATGTTATCTGCTGAAGCCAACTCTAGCCATTTTGCTTCCTGAAGTGAGAGAAATGACAGTGACAGAAACCTCCACTTCTCTTTCTTTTACCACATAGAGTAAATCCACTGGATTGGTAGTTGAAGTTTTAGCTCTAATGTTAGGATGGCATCTACCACCATGTCTGAGACAACAGATTATTTTAAGGGATTTTCCTCTGGCAGAAAAGGAGCATCTCCAGTTGATGAGAAATAGCGAGGAGGTCCCATTATTCTTCCCTAACATCTGACATCTGAAATAGTTCTTTCATTCCTCCCAGCACCGTCATCTGACAATGACATAAACCTAGAACAATCCGTATTTCTTCTCTCTCTTCTTCTTCCTCTTTTTCTCCCCTCCCCTCACTGTCTTTCTTCAGCCAGCACAGGCAGAAAGTAGAACAAAGTCTGCTGATGTTTTGCAGCAGACTAGCAGACGTTGATAGCTCTCAATACTTTTCACACCAGCAAGCAAATTGATGGGGGGGAGGAAAGGCACAAAAGAAAACGCATCTCTCTCTGCTCTGGCTTGATTTTTTTGCGAATCACTTCTCTCTTACTCTCCATGTCCTTCATCTATAAAGTAAGGGGATCAATTGGGCTGTTTGAGCTGGCCTTTGTACAGGAACGGTTTTGTGTTTAAAAGCACTAAGGGTTGTTTTTTCACAGAGAGTTTTAAATTTGGAAAAATAATGCACAACCGTGGCCCCCTATATAACTTCACCATCCCCTACTCTTATTTTGTGGCTGGTATTTTAGCCAAAAGAAAAAAAGAACAGTAGATTCTGTCCAAAGTCAACTTCTCAGTGTTCTGTACCAGCCTGCTACCGGCCCTGCAGAAAAGTCAGGGACAACCCCTTTACAAACGGCAAGAGGCTGGAATTAAGCCTGCCAAATTTATTAACATTAAACAGAGCAAAACAAGACACGAACCATGAAACAGGAGCTATGAAACAGGAGCTATTCAAGCGGTTGCCTTCAGCAAACCAGCCCTCCCATGCATTCCCCTTTTATACAGTTCAGGGCGTGGCTTCTCTCTGCCTCCTTCCAAGGTGCCCCATTGCCTTCCTCTGTTTACTCCTGATTGACTGCCTCCTGCGTCGGGCATCCTTGAACAGGGCCAGCTGTGGGTCATCTTCATCCACGCTGTCAGGCTCACACAGCTGGGTCTCGGTTGTGACCAAGTGGGAGGGGCCTGGCTGAGGGCTCTCATCAGCAAGCTCTCCAACCCCCTCAGCAAGCTCTCCAACACCCCCCCTCCTCCTCCTCTGAGTCGTCCGACCCAACTGCCGAACCCACAGGCTGACCCTGAATCACAACACTCAGCTCAATGTGTTTTTATATGATGGTCATGATGCAGTGGGATTCTTTCTTCAGATGCTTAAGTGCCATTGTTGGTGCTGTAAACAAATACTGTAACTAAGCTCTTTGATCAATTATAATTTATCTTTCCTCAACCTGACGCCCTTCAGACTTATTCACATTGGCCACCGCTACAAGCAGTGCAGAAGTCTCTTGCTTTCTGTTTATCTCGGAGAGCTATAAAATATTAAGGAAGGTTGAGCTGACATCATTCTCCTCCTTTTCGATTCCTTTTTCCTTTCAGTAGAACAGTTCCCAGCCAGTCTTGATGTACTCAAACCCATTAGACTTTAAAGGACTTTGAACAGATGTCAGACTTGCTGGAAAACAATTACTGGAATCTCTCTGTAGTAGCTGGCACTTTGGGTCTGTGCCATAAAAGAACCAAATTGCTTGTCCTTCTCCAAGGTGATGTATCTTTGTGAGAAGGTTGCAGTCCAAAAACTGGCTAGATTGCTCAAATCAACAGGTTTAAATCATCATCACTGTAGTCTGTTGTTCTGCCTCCCCCACTCTCATATTGATCTCCAGGTCATAGCCCTGTATTGATGCCTCAGCTGACTCAATTCCTCCACTGATGGTCTCTAGGCTGCCAACTGAGAAAGTCTCACTCTTCATTAGTCCCTTTTCTTACCATGTTCTTTAGGCCTTAGTGCTTACAACTCATGTCTTTAGTTACTCAATATATTTTTAAATAAAACCGGATTTCTCTCTAACCAACTTCCTCAACTCTCTTTTTGTCCCCCCCCCAATATTTCCCTTATTAAAGTTCCACATCATCGCTATAGCATTCTTCCCTTCCTGGGTGTTCTCCAAATGTCCCAAATTTTTCAACAATGGTGATGTTGGTTGGGGATTTTGGGGAATTTAAATATGCACATGAGGGCATCCAGGTGTGTGTGTGTATGTTTGTGTGTGTGTGTGTGTGTGTGTGTGTGTGTGTGTGTGTGTGTGGTCTTATGGCACTCATTTCTCCTTCCATTCTAGCATGTTGTTGGGGTAGATGTCTAGGTTGTATTTAGTAGAATGAGCAGGAGAGTTCATAAGTCTGAATCCCCACACTTGAAATAAACATAGCAATACACATTACCAGCTAAGTAGACTTCCTTCTTCTCCCCCTCCTTCTTCCAAATCCCTATTTAGTCCCAAGTGTAAACTTTCTAAAGTGCCCTAGCCTCTAACAATAAATAGGCTGACATTTCTCCAGAATCAACTCCTTGGAGGACAGAGTCGATGATTTAGGTATGGGGATCCCATGTTGCAATGGCTTGATTATTTATTTATTTCTGTATAAAAACTGAGAAGAAAGAAAGAATACAGGCAGGGTGTGGGCAATCTCATAGACAAGTCCCAATGAAAAATCCTTTGGGAAAGGAATTTTAAAATAACAAAGGCGGTGACTTACAACCTATACAAAATGTTCTACAGATGGCACTTAACACCTGTGAGGTTAGCGAAAGTGTTTAAAAATATGTCTAGCAATTGTTGAAAATGTAGACAAAAACCAGGCACATGCTATCATCTTTGGTGGACGTGCCCTAAAGCCAAAAGAATTTGGTCAAGAATACATATATGGTTAGAGAAAATGACTAAAAAACACATAGATTTTAAGCCAGAATTATTTTTGTTAAGGATTATTGTAGGAAATTATGAGAAGGAATGTGTATATTTAATGTTACATGTATTAACTGCAGCAAGAATTGTATTTGCCCAACATTGGAAAGATGGAAGAATTACCAGCGGAGGAAGAGATAATTAGGAAAATTTTAGATTGTGCAGAAATGGATAGTTTGACATTGAAAATGAAAGAGAAAGAAGATTCAGAATACTTTATCAATGGCTAGAAAAACAAGGTAGAGAGAAAGGAGTTTAAACATGTATTAGTAAACTAAACATTGGAACAAAATATTGAGGATTTGTGACTATAAAAAATTAATAAAATATTCAACAACAACAACAAAAGCAAAATCCCTGCACTGATTTGAAGTTACTGTTTTTAACTCCAAGTCAGAATCTCCTTCGTCTATCCTCTCGGTTCTTGATTCTGCAGTGTTTCCTTTCCCACAGTTGCTTTGTCTTTAAACTCCACGTTCTTGAAGGATGCTCAAAACAGACATGCATTCTTTTGGATGAAGTGAAGATGCATAACATCCTTCACTGGGTAGAGAAAAAAAAATCCTCTGCTTTCCACACAGGGCTATGAGATAACAACATGCATGTGGGTTTCCTATGAAATCTGGTGCTTATTGTAGGACAGATAAGCATCAAATGCATGAAGACCCCAAACGAACTAACTGCAGAATGAAGGCTTCTTCACTGAAGGTAAATAGACTGTAACCAACCTGTATTGGTCTAGTGTGGGCTTTTGTGTGTGTGTGTGTGTAAGTTTTATTCATACTGGAACACAGGAAACTGCTACAGTCAGTCCTTGACCTATGACCAAAAATGAGCCCCAAATTTCCATTGCTAAGCAAGGCAGTTGTTAAGTGAATTTTGCTCAGTTTTATGACTTTTTTTGCCACAGTTGTTAAAAGCAATCACTGCAGTTGTTAAATGAATTGTGTGATTATTAAGCAAATCTGTCTTCCCTCATTGACTTTGCTTGTTCAGAAGCCGGCTGGGAAGGTTACAAATGGTGATCCCGTAACCCTGGGGATTGTGCAACTTCCATAGGAACATGCTAGTTGCCAAGTGCCTGAATTTTGATCACATGACCATGGGGATGTTGCAACAGTCTTAAGTGTGAAAACCAGCCACAAATTACTTTTTCGGTGCCTTGTAACTTCAAAGTCACTAAATAAATGCTTGTAAGTCAGGAACGACCATAGTGCAAAATCAAATTATCCAGCTATCTAATCTATGGATGAGGAGGGTATTGACCACATTCTGCTTCCAAGTACTTTTGAGCCCCTGAATTTGCAAGAGTTGACAGTACTCAAGTTGGCACAATTAATTGACAATTTCCGAATGTCATCTGCTCCACTGAAATGATGTGTTCCCCATAGGGAGTCACAAAGTGACTTTCATAAGCAAGTCAAGAGGAGCTAACCTTCCTCTTTGCACCACATGGATAAAAAAATGTATGTCTGCATTTAAACATGTATGTTTATAAATGCTTATAGGTTTGAGGCTGGGCGGGGGAAAAAGTTATAGCCATGCAGGTGCATCTCATAACTCACTAACCCTAAGCTCTCAGAGATCCATAAAACAAGCTACCTATTTGTGATCAAAATCTATCCTTCGACTAATGATTGGCTGTCTGGATTCTGAGATGAGAAAGGATTTTGCATTTGTTCTTATCAGATCTAGTTATCTGCAGAACTCTGAGACAGAACTTTGATTCTCAGAGTCCATAATAGTTCATAAAGGCTCCTTGCCACGTCTCAAAAGTAGCTAGTTGTCTGTGAAAAGGATCTATTGTTTTTCTTTGGGCCCCATCCTGTTCCCCTTGTTAAACATTTATTTGAAAAATCTGCCCATGTGCCCACAAAACGGAGAATACACCAGAGTTTTCCAGCTAATTTCTAGTGACCTGAAAAAAAAAGCTGAATAAGGTCAGGCTTAGATAATACTTGAAGAGGAGGCTGCAGTTGTGGCTAGAATTGGGATTTACAATACATCTTGGAAGAACCAGTGGCAAACTATTTCTGTAATGTTCTTGAAAAACTGGATGCATGCCATTATTAGGTATGGTACTGACTTTGAAATAGTAGTCATTCTAATATCAGACAATAGGTTTCATCATAACAAGCATGCAATTAATTGATGAAACACCAGAGTATGCACAGTATAGAGATGGCTGCCAAGTCACTTGTTTCCCCGTTGTTCTTCTCCCCAATGATGATGTAGAGTTGAATTCTTCTGGGGACACCCAAGAAATGGGAATCTTAAGTTAATGGTGGATAATGTGCTTAGAAATCATTTGATTCAATCTCTACCTGTTCAGGTTAAAAGGAATAAGGAAACAGGGGTTGGTGAAGTTGAGAGAGTAGGCAACACAAGATGGAGAAATAGTTGTACTGCTATAATATGATGAGAACATAATAAAGAAGAAATTTACATCTTGTGAATTCACAAT
The DNA here is from genome assembly GCF_947247035.1 of Vipera ursinii. Taxonomy (NCBI): domain Eukaryota; kingdom Metazoa; phylum Chordata; class Lepidosauria; order Squamata; family Viperidae; genus Vipera; species Vipera ursinii. The sequence goes on along the minus strand of NC_139518.1, from coordinate 83,353,843 downwards.
AAGGCTATATTGTACTCATTGAATCAAAGCTCTTTTAAAAAATAGTATTGCTTTTTAATTATAATTATGAGTTGTTCTCTCTTCTCTGTGTCTGTAGAAAAAATGGATGTGAATGTTTTTTTTTTAAATCCCATTTATATCCCGCCCTTCTCCGAAGACTCAGGGCGGCTTACAATCTAAAGCACAAATCAACGTGCTTAGCAATAGCCTTCATTCTATGTATATGCCTGCTTATTAGGGCTTTCGCCCCCCCAAGCAGCATTATTACAAAGTCAGCTTATTGCCCCCAACAATCTGGGTCCTCATTTTACCTACCTCAGAAGGATGAAAGGCTGAGTCAACCTTGAGCCTGGTGGGACTCGAACCTGCACTAATTGCAGGCAGCTGGTGTTACTTAAGGAGGCATTAGCCCACTGGTCCACCAAGGCTCTCCTGATTGTTGTGTTCTGTTAGTCTGTTGCTCAACCTTCTATTCAAAAATGTTGATTTGACCCAGTGCATTGAGGTGGGCTGAGATGGTTGCCCCACTTCCCAAAACCTGTTGCAAATGGTGAGAATTGGGACAGACAGTAGCAAATCAACTTCTGCATTTTTAATCCCCAAATGTTTTCATGGGGAAGGAGGGTTTATCGTTAGTGATAGTTGGAAGCTTTTTCCTCTTTTCTTTTTGAATCCTGTAAAGGCTCCTGATATGGTTGGTGGAGCTTCAGTTGCAGTTATCTCTGCATTTATCCATCCATCCATTTATCCATCCATCCATCCATGAAAATGGCAATAAGAAACACACTCAACTTACAGCTGCAAAAACTCCTGCCGTTGAAATGCATTCAGGAGTTCTTTTGCTGGACAGCTCCACAGGCCTAACTTGTTGGACTCTTTAACAGCTGAAGATTTTGGATATTATTTCAATATTAGGCGAGCCTTAAGACATGCGTTTAATATTTCTTCTCATATAAAGATGCCTTCAGTGCAAGGTCCAGAATCCTGAAAAGGGGGGACCAAATGGACATAGTTAATATTGGCAGAAAGAGAAACTATCAGCCATGACTGGAGAGGAAAGGAGCCAAAGTATTTTTAATTTGATTTGATTTCATTTCATATATTCATCTACACATACTTTACATTAATGAATATATTAAATTAAATCAAATTTAGATTATAACAGTTGGATGGGATCTTAGAGATCATCTAGTCATGTGCAGGAATCTGCTACTGAAGCACCCCCGACCAGGGGTTATCCTCAAACTTCAAGCAAAAGAAAGTGCACACCACACACACACACAAATCTGCTATGTGTTATGTAACTTAAATCCACTGTTTCTTGCGCTGTTTTCTGGAACCATGTTGGGCAACTTTGCCCCATGTTCAAGTATCCTTCAAATACTTGAAAACACAAAGACAAAATGGCCTACCAGAAGGTACACATCCTTGTTTTAGCTAGTTCTGAAGACATGTTTATAAGAAAGTTAGTGAGTGGTGGCTCAGTGGGTTAGGACACTGAGCTGGTCGATCAGAAGGTCGCCAGCTTGGCGGGTCGAATCCCGAGTGCCGCATAGCAGAGTGAGTGCCTGTTACTCATCCCAGCTTCTGCCAACCTAGCAGTTCGAAAGCACGTAAAAATGCAAGTAGAAAAATAGGGACCACTACGGTGGGAAGGTAACAGCGTTCCGTGCGCCTTTGGCATCTATTCATGCCGGCCACATGACCACAGAGACATCCTTGGACAAGAGCTGGCTCTTTGGCTTTGAAACGGAGATGAGCACCAGCCCCTAGAGTCGGAAATGACTAGCACACATGTGCAGGGGAACCTTTACCTTTACCTAGTTTTTTATTGCTGTGGGACAGGGGTGTCAAACTGCCAGCCAGACACGTCATCCAGAAGCTGCATCCACCCCATTGCTGGCAATGGCAAAACAGTCCCAATAGATCTCGCAACATCACGTGACGTCGCGAGTTTGACCTGTCTGCTGTAAAATGTTTGAAAAACTTTCTGATTTAAATCTTGGGTGCTGCCATTCATAACCTTGCTTTGCCATTAAAAGGGAATCTTTGAAGTGTATTTATAAAGAAATCACAGTCTGAAGGAATCCTGTTTATTTTTAACTACAATGTTAACTCATTTCCTCATTTCCAGCTGTTTTTCTTTCAATCCCCAGTATTAACTTTAGTTCCCAGGTTGACTGGAAACTATGAAATCAACGTATCTGGAGGACATTATATTGAAAAATGAGATAGCATTAGTGAACTGTAGCATGTTGGTGTGTGTTTGAGGAAGGGAAAGATTTACGAATGGGAAGAGATTGCAAGGACTAACAGCCTTGCAAAGGTTCATTTTTATGCTTCTTTATAACAAAGTCATGCTGAGCAGTGAATTTTTTAAAGACTATCTCCTGGAGGGTTGAAGGAAGATACCAATTAGCATTTCAAGTAGTCATTCATAAATAACCAGCCTGAGAGATGGCTCCCAGACTTTTCGTGTTGATGTTTATTTCCTTCTTGTGTATAAAGTCATGCCTTTGAAAAACTACCATATAGAAGGCTCATCACTCCTGAACCAAACTTCTACAACGGTATGTGGTAGAACAGTGATGAGTCTTGATGTGACTGATGATATGATAATTCAACAAGTAATGATGGTTATTTGGTCTACTCTGAGGACCTGGAACCTGCCACCATTTATCCTTCCTCCTTTTCATGCTGCTTTCTAGATAGAATAAGACTTTTGATCATCAATTTCATCTTTTTAATTCTTCAGATGACACATTTTCTCTCTGGACCTTGGTTAATTGCCTTTTATTTGAAAGCATTTGCCTGAAGGGATAAACTGGCTGTCTTTCTTTTTAGGATGATCTGGTCCTCAAGTTAGCTATAAAGTGATGGAAACATGCTGAAGCTCATTACAGATTACAAAAAACATCGATCCCTAACTTGGTATCATTTAGAGGTGTTGAAACTTTATCTGATACATGGCTCAGAGTAATGTTTCTCTGCCTTGGCAACTCTAAGATATGTGGACTTCAATTCCCAGAATTCCCCAACCAGCTGGCTTAGAGACTAGAGCTGCAACCTAATTATTAAGATTAAAAAGGCTCCTAAAAACCAAATTTGTTTAAGCAGGTATATGCGAAGTGATAAGCAGATAGGACTGGAAATTAGTACTTAAAAAGTTTGTGGCCCTATTTATATATACAGATAGTCCTCAACCTACCATTACAACTGAGACTTCAATTTCAGTCACTTAGCAATGCAGTTGTGAAGGAAGTCATCCCATAACTGGACCCTATTCAACTACTATATTTATTTATTTATTTATTTATTTATTTATTTATTTATTTATTTATTTATTTAAATTTTTATACCGCCCTATTCCCGAAGGACTCAGGGTGGTTTACAGGGCAACATAAAATATGATATAAAAATAGTATAAATTAAAATAGATTAAATTACATAAGCCCAACAATTAAAACAATATTAAAAGCTAAAACCCCTTCAGTCCAGGCCTGATAGATCAAAAAACCAAGTTTTTACCATGGTCATTAAGTGAATCATGTCATTATTAAGTAAATCCAACCCCTTCAATTGATTTGGAAGCCAGCTGAGATCACACGTCATGTAGCCACAAGATGCTGCAACTGCCATGAACATGAGCTGGTTGCCAAGCACCCGAATTGCAATCAGATGACTGCAGAGGTGGTATGATGGTCATAACTTTTAGTATGGGTTGTAAGTCACTTGTTTGAAGCCATTGTAACTTTGGACCATCATTAAACAAATGGCTGTAAGTCAAGGACTACCCGTGGAAGTGCTACCACAGCTGAAGTGCTATTTCAAGAATACCATGGTCACTGCAGAGGATAGTTCTGCCATTACATAAAGAGTAGATCCTTTGGAAAGTCTTGAGGGAGATCTGTTTCAAAGGTGAGTTGCTTGATATATGGCTGGCAGGGCACGAACCATCATGTGAGCTCCCCACATACTCTTTGGTCAGCAGGAAGATTTCCCTTCAGTAGGGCAGGAAGAGTTTCTCTCAATAGTTTGATTTCCCAAGGGAGCTGCTGTCCCAGGTGACCTGTTTCACTCCAGAACGAGAGTGACAGAAGTAAAAAGTGCTGACTGGAAAGGTTTGGTTCATGAAAGTAAACACTGTGAAAAGAAGCTCTTTTCCCTGTTTGGATCTTGGATTAGCACATAATAGTATTCTTCTAGAAATGGAAATAGCCTAATTACATATTGCTCACTAGCCACATCTGGATATCTTTCTCAGTTTAGAAACTATGGCTTCTAAAGGTCAGCTGATTGTGCGTATTTCTTTTATCATCTATCTATCTATCTATCTATCTATCTATCTATCTATCTATCTATCTATCTATCTATCTATCTATACACACACACATATACTGTATATATACATATATATACATACTGTACATACATACATATATATGTATGTATGTATATATATGTATATATACAGTATATATATGTGTGTGTGCATGTGTGTGTATAGATAGATAGATAGATAGATAGATAGATAGATAGATAGGTAGATAGATGATAAAAGAAATACGCACAATCAGCTGATCTTTAGAAGCCATAGTTTCTAAACTGAGAAAGATATCCAGATGTGGCTAGTGAGCAATATGTAATTAGGCTATATATATCTCCTGAGGGACGCGGTGGCTCAGTGGGTTAGGGCGCTGAGCTTGTCGATCAGAAGGTCGGCAGTTTGGTGGGTCGAATCCAGAGTGCTGCGTAACAGAGTGAGCGCCTGTTACTCGTCCCAGCTTCTGCCAGCCTAGCAGTTCGAAAGCACGTAAAAATGCAAGTAGAAAAATAGGCACCACTACGGTGGGAAGGTAACAGCGTTCCGTGCGCCTTTGGCGTCTAGTCATGCCGGCCACATGACCACGGAGACGTCCTCGGACAAGCGCTGGCTCTTCGGCTTTGAAACGGAGATGAGCACCGGCCCCTAGAGTCGGAAACGACTAGCACGCATGTGCGGGGGAACCTTTACCTTTTACCTATATATATCCTTCTTTTAATCTGAGAGCTCAGGGCAGTTTATGCATCAGTCTTCATAATATTCACCTTGTAAGATGAGCTGGCTGAGAACTGAAGACGTTGGCAATCCTCTTCAGAAACTCAGCCTCTCATTTAATAACAAACTAACCAAAGATGTTCCAGAGACTTAGCACAACTAGACTGGTTGTTGTTGCAGATAAGAAAGAAATCATACCTATGCAGACGATTTGCCTGCTGCAGGACACAACAGTACATTGAGCTTTGAGAGTTGGAAACTTCTGTTCCATATTTACGTGGCAATTGTGTCTGGCCTGAGAACAACAGTTCCTACCTCATCCATTGCAGACCTTACACAACATCATTGGCACCAGTCTCTCAGTGAGCTCTTGGTCAAGTCCATAGTTAAATCTAATAGCATATTCTTGGAGTTTCATTTCACTGGTTGTGCGGTGGTTTCTGTTGTGATTCCTCGCCAGCCAGTGGAACTGGGAGCTGAGTCTGAGGACTCAGATGATGATGAGGGGCCTGGAAGGACATTGAAATCAGAGGAAGGCTCTGAGGAGCGTGGCCCCTCTACTCATGCAGAGACAGCTGTTTTGGGAGGCTGAGTTGGACGGCGATGAGGAGCAGCTGGGGCCAATGCCGGATGCATGGATGCACAGAGAGGAAAGGCGAACAAGACAGAGGAAGGCAGTGGGGTGGCTCCAGAGGCAAAGGAGAAGTCATTAAGAAGCCACGCCCTGGCTGGACTATAAAGGGGGGGGGAGATGTGGGAGGTGCTGGTTGCCAAAGGCAACCATTCATGCTGAGGATGGTTTTTTTGTGGATTGTGTTGCTTGCCTCTGAAGTCTTGGACATTGAGTCAGGTATGTAAAAATAAAAGGGGTTTGTTTTTTCTTGCGGGTCCTGCCTGGTTCCATGAAGAGGGGTTTCTTCTCGTGAGTAAAGCAGTTGAGCAAGTACTCACATAGGCTGGGACAGAACAGTTTCAAGACTTTATTAAACAGAAAAAAAGCTTGTGTATCTTTTGTGAGCTTCCCTAATATGCCAATTTTCTTAAACTCAGGCCTATGCATTGTGTGCAAACAATTTCCTTAATATTTATTTTACTTAAGCAAATTTACATGGGCAGATTTCGATGAGTTTCCATGAGGAGCCCTGGTGGTGCAATGGTTAGCATGCAATATTGCAGGCAAACTCTGCCCACAGCCTGGAGTTCACTCCTAACGAGGCTCAAGGTTGACTCAGGCTTCCATCCTTCCAAGATCAGTAAAATGAGGGCTCAGATTGTTGGGGGGCAATATGCAAATATTGCTTCTACATTCTAAGCCATCCAGTGGGCGCTGTAAAGAGCTACAGAGCTTACTGTCCATCTCATTCACTCATTCCTGGCTAATGCTAAGAAAGAATACTCTTTTACCTGCACAACTGAATTCATTTCCCACTAAAAATAATGCAGCTAAGATACGACTTGCAATAATAATCTCCACGTTATCTGAGATTCAGCCAGTTTTCAAGTCTTCTGCAGAAACCAAATCTCTTTGCCTAACCTGGAACAAGCATGCTTTAAGGCAGGCATGTCAAACTCGCGACGTCACATGACGTCGCGCGATGTATCAGAGCTTTTTCTCCATTGCCGGCAATGGGGTGGGCGCGGTTTCGTTGTGACGCGTCCGGCCCGTGGGCTGGCAGTTTGACACCCCTGCTTTAAGGAGTCTTGTGTTTCTCTTTGTGACTGATATCATTTCCACCTGAGCCCCCAAAGGGAGGTTATAGCTTCCATCTTTTCACCTGGTGGCTTTGGAGTGTGTGAATGTAAGAGCAACAGTTGTTTCAGACATTCAGTTATCCCAAGGGGCATCATTAACTGAGGACTACATTTATAAATTCATTTCCTCAACTGCAGGTCATTTTAGTGACAGATATGTCCTGCCAAATTCTTTCATTTTTACTTGATCATGCATCTTGGAGAAGGAAAGGGCTTCAGACAAGCTATACTAGCACTGAATAACCTATTATCGAGGAGGGGCTAAGGAACTCTCCATCTCTTGCTGCCATGCCTTTGGGCTTGGAGTTGGCGTGCAAAGAGGTTCTTTGAATACAGAGATATTTCTACAAAGAGTTGCCTCCTAGAAAGTGGATCCACTATGTAGCTTAGAAGTGAATGGCAAAAGTATTTATGATACTGTTCTGAACCAGCCCTCTTCTCGCACCCCTAATCAAAGGAAGAGTCTGGAAAGCGTCCAAGATCAAAAGGCTTCTGCCAAGTTTTAATTACACTGTTACAAAAATACAAGAGCTTGACTTCTCAAACGAAAAAGTTGCTTTCAGCAACTAGCCCCTCCCCAAACACTTCTTTTATAGAGAGCTCAGGGCGTGGTCTCCCTGTGCCTCCTCCCGAGGAGTCCCATAGCCTTCCTTTGTTTGTCCCTGCTCGTCTGCCTCCTGCGTCGGGCGTCCTTGAACAGGGCCAGCTGTGGGTCATCATCCTCCGCACTCTCGGGCTCACACAGCTGAGAAGAGGTTCCCGGCTGAGGACTCTGCAAAGTCTCCAAATCATCATCAGCCGGTTCGTTTCCCTCCTCCCCCACATCTGAGTCCTCCGATACATCGGACCCGGCTGTCGGGCCCACAGGCTGGCCCTGAGTCACAACACTATCCCGCACCGCAGGGCCCTTCCCCCGGGTCTGCCGATCCGGATGCGGTCGGGATGGGAACTGTTCGTGAAACGCAGTCACCAACGCAGGGGCATGAACGGCGGTCGCGTCTTCCCATGTGAAGTCCTCCGGCCCGTACCCTTTCCACTCGATCAGGTACTGGAAGCGACCTTTCAGCCAGCGGGAATCCCTGATGCTGGCGACCTCGTACTCGGGGGTGCTGTCGCCATCACGAGGTCCTGATGGGGGAGGTTCCGCTTGGCGAAGTGGACAAGCCGGTTGTTCGGGGACCAACAAGGACCGATGGAAGACGGGGTGCACGCGCAGGGAACGTGGCAGAGTTAAACGATAGGCGACCGGGTTGATGACGGCCTCGACTGGGAACGGTCCAAGGTAACGGTGGTCCAGCTTCCTCGCCGGCCGAGTGGATGGTAGGTTCCTGGTGGACAGCCAGACCCGATCCCCCACCGATAATGGAGGCGTATCCCTTCTCGACCGATCGGCGAACCTCTTGTAGTCGGCCTTGGCCTTCTCCAGCTGCCGTCGCACCAACCGATGGATCGCCTGTAACTCCGCCATGAATTCGTTCGCTGCCGGCTCCGGTGAGTCCACGGGAGAAAGGGGGAAAAACCGAGGGTGATAACCCACATTGGCCAAGAACGGTGTCATCTGCGTGGAGGTGTGCTGCGAGTTGTTAAAGGCAAACTCGGCTATGGCCAAATAGTCCACCCAATTGTCCTGCTGCAGGTTAACGTAGCAGCGCAGATACTGCTCCAAAATGCCGATGACCTTCTCGGTACCCCCGTCGGTCTGAGGATGATGCGCGGACGAGAGGCAAACCTTAATGTCCAACGCCCGCATCAACTCCTGCCAGAAGCGGGCTGTAAACTGGGCCCCCCTATCGGAGACGACTCTATCGGGAAGGCCGTGCAGCCGGAACACCTGTTGGATGAACATGCGACTAGTGGCGCGAGCTGACGGTAAGCCGCGACAGGGGATGAAGTGCGCCATCTTGGTCAACATGTCCACCACCACAAACACTGTCGTGAAGCCGGAGGATGGGGGTAGATCCGTCAGAAAGTCCATGGACACAGCCCCCCAGGGTCTCTTGGGCGTTGGCAAAGGCTGCAGTAAACCAGGCGGGGCCCCTGTCGCTGACTTGGCCTGCCTGCATGGGACGCAGGAGGTGACATAAGACTGGACATCGTGTCGGACTCGGGGCCACCAGAATGTACGGGAGACCAGGTTCAGAGTCTTGAACAGGCCAAAATGCCCCGCAGCCGGGTTATCATGACATTGGCTGAGGACGAGTCCCCTGAGTGGCCCTCCTGGAACATAGAGCCGGTCACGATAATACAGGAGTCCATCCGTGACCGACCAAGGCGAATCTGGCCCCACCTCTTCCTTCCGCTGAGCCACCCACGCCTCCTGCTGCTGCGCCTCCCGGATCCGAGCCCGTATATCCACCGGCTCCCGCACCGCAGCAAAAGACTCGACGGGGATCACGGTCCTGGGCGGAAGCTTGTCTTCCACTCGGGTGTACTCGGGCTTCCTGGACAGAGCATCCGCTCTCTGGTTGTGCCCGCTTGGTATGTACCGCACCCGGAAGTCAAACCTCGCAAAGAAGAGGGACCACCGGATCTGGCGTTGGTTCAAATTCCGAGCGGTCTGCAGGCTTTCCAGATTCTTGTGGTCCGTCCGGACCTCGATTTGATGCCGCGCCCCCTCCAAATGATGCCTCCAAGCCTCGAACGCCGCCTTGATGGCCAGCAGCTCCTTCTCCCAGATGGTATAGTTGCGCTCCGAGGGATTCAATTTCCGTGAGTGATACGCGCAAGGGAAAAGGGTACCGTTGGGCGTCGCTGCCTGAAGTAACACGGCCCCATTGGCAATGTCGGAGGCGTCCGCCTCCACGACAAACGGCCGTTGCGGGTCAGGATGCTTCAAGATGGGCTCCTTCATGAAGGCGTCCTTCAGAGCTTGGAACGCCTGTTGTTCGGGGGCGTTCCACTGGAACCGAGTCTTCTTCTGCAGGAGCCGGGTGAGGGGGGCTGTCAAGGCAGCAAAGCCAGGGATGAATGTCCGATAGTAGTTGGCAAATCCAAGAAGTCGCTGAATATCCTTCACGCGACGCGGGGGTTGCCAACTCTGCAACGACTCAACTTTACTCGGTTCCATGGCGATGCCCTCAGGAGAAATGCGGTGACCCAAGAAATCAATGGTCACCTGGTAGAACTGGCACTTCTCCAACTTGGCAAACAGCCGATGATTCCGGAGGCGCTGCAGGACCTGACGGAGATGCTGATGATGCGCTTCACGCGACGGGGAGTAAATCAGGATGTCGTCCAGGTAAATCACAACAAACTGGTCCAACAGATCCCGAAAGACGTCATTCATAAAATGCTGAAACACAGCGGGGGCGTTGGTCAGGCCAAACGGCATCACCGTGTACTCGAAATGTCCATAGCGAGTACCAAACGCCGTCTTCCACTCATCACCCGGCCGAACCCTGACGAGGTTGTAAGCTCCACGCAGGTCCAGTTTCGTGAAGATCTTAGCCTCCCGGAGTCGGTCCAAGAGCTCGGGGATGAGGGGCAGCGGGTAGCGGTTACGCACCGTGATAGCGTTGAGTTTCCGGTAGTCACAGCAAAGCCGTAACTCGCCCGACTTCTTTTTGACGAAGAGCACGGGCGCAGACACTGGCGAGGACGAGGGCCGGATGAAACCACGAGCCAAGTTCTTCGTCAGGAAGTCCCGCAATGCAGCCAACTCGGGCTCCGACATGGAGTACAAACGCCCCACTGGGAGAGGCGCATCAGGGACTAGGTCAATGGAGCAGTCGTAGGGCCTGTGCGGGGGTAATTGGTCCGCCTCTGACTCGCTGAACACGTCAGCAAAGTCGGACAGTTCGGGAGGCAAGGAAACCCCTGAGGAACCCTCCACCTGGCCGGCACAGATATGGCGGGTGTGGTCCACGCACTGCAAACTTGGGAAGGTGACCAAGTTCTGAGACCAATAGATCTGTGGATCATGCGCCCGGAGCCACGCCAGTCCCAAGACCACGGGGAAGTGCAGATCCGAAGTGACGTAGAACTGAATGGCCTCCACATGGGTACTGATGGCCATACACACGGGTTGCGTGGCGGCCGTGATAGGCCCGGACAGGAGCACTCGACCATCGATGGTCTCCACAAGCATGGGCGGATCCACTGGACACTGGGGAACAGCCCATTTGGCCACAAAGGCCGAATCCATAAAGTTAGTGGTAGCCCCAGAGTCAATTAAGGCATGGACTGGAATCCCCTCTGACTTGCCAGGGAGGATCAGACGTGCCTCCAAAATCAAATGCCGTGGAGGTTCACAGGCACCGTCGGAACGGCGTCGCTCGGTGTGGATGTTGTGGGTCGCCCGATCTTTCACACCGTCTAGATCGGGCTCGGGCCGTTTCCCGATAACAAAGCAGGGGACTTTCTCGGGGCAGGCTTGGTCACTGACGCCCGCTGACGCTTCTTCGGGCAAGAAGCAGCCAAATGTCCAGGGTCCCCACAGTAAAAACACAACCCCTCCGATCGTCGTCTGTCCATTTCCGTCACCGATAGACGGGACCTGGCGGCACCCAGCTCCATTGGCTCCTCCCTCTGGACCGGGGGCTCACGCACAACAGGGGCGGCAGGGGTCTGTGGGGTGGCACGGCGACTCTTACGCTGCTGCAGCCGGGCATCGATCCGCAGACAAAGATGGATCAGCCCATTCAGGTCTGAGGGAATGTCCACGCGGGCCAGCTCATCCAACATCTCCTCTGACAAGCCATCCTGAAAGGCATCCACGAGCGCAGCCTCATTCCAGGCGGAATCCTGGCTAAGCAGCCGGAAATCGCTGATATAGGCCTGTAGAGGGCGCTGACCCTGCCTCAAAGCTTTCAGGCGTCGGGTGGCCGTCTGTGCCTTAATCGGGTCCTCGTACATGAGGCGCATATGGTCACAAAACCCCCCAAAGTTATCCAACAAAGGGCTAGGCTGTGCCAACAGAGGCGTGCCCCAACGAGCTGCATCTCCCGACAGAAGGCTCAACACGAATCCCACCTTATCTCGGTCAGTGGGGAAATCAGCTGCTCTCACGCTGATATAAAGCTGGCATTGTCCCAGGAAGGCAGGAAACAGTTCTGGATTACCAGCGAATTTATCCGGCATAGCTATCTGACATTTCCTCCTGGGTGGGGGGGCAGCATGTACCTGAGCCTGCAGTTGTGCCACCTGAGTGGCCAGCAAGGTGAGTTGCTGGTTGAGCTGGACATTCTCGGCAAGAAGCTGCTCCATCGTAGTATTAAGGGGTGGGTGGCTGAAAGCAAACTGTTCTGAACCAGCCCTCTTCTCGCACCCCTAATCAAAGGAAGAGTCTGGAAAGCGTCCAAGATCAAAAGGCTTCTGCCAAGTTTTAATTACACTGTTACAAAAATACAAGAGCTTGACTTCTCAAACGAAAAAGTTGCTTTCAGCAACTAGCCCCTCCCCAAACACTTCTTTTATAGAGAGCTCAGGGCGTGGTCTCCCTGTGCCTCCTCCCGAGGAGTCCCATAGCCTTCCTTTGTTTGTCCCTGCTCGTCTGCCTCCTGCGTCGGGCGTCCTTGAACAGGGCCAGCTGTGGGTCATCATCCTCCGCACTCTCGGGCTCACACAGCTGAGAAGAGGTTCCCGGCTGAGGACTCTGCAAAGTCTCCAAATCATCATCAGCCGGTTCGTTTCCCTCCTCCCCCACATCTGAGTCCTCCGATACATCGGACCCGGCTGTCGGGCCCACAGGCTGGCCCTGAGTCACAACAGATACTGCCATTGCAAGTGGCCTGCCTAAACCATGTTTTCTTCTTCCTTTAATCTACGGTCCACATTTCTTCCAACGTACAAAACTTGCATCCTCTCTAAACCATCATTGAATGCTTCTGTTTAAAATGGCCTTACATGACTGCCATTCCTGGGCTATTACTGGAATTTGGATAACGTGCTCTGTGGAATGCAGTTTGTAGTTCCCATCTCTAAGATCTCTCTGTTTTTCTCAGCCCTGTTTTTGTATCAAAACAAATAGGATAAGGATAGCATCTGCTATATGAGAAATCACATTATGTCAACAGCAAACTAAAGCAAATATGTAGTTTTGCCAACAATTGCCTCTTGGGCTCCTCTTTTTTCCATAGCTTCTTGACATTCTGCAGCAGCCCAACTTGATTAAAATCTAAATAAATAAATAAATATAAATAAATACAAATTTATTTTTATTTCCTCTGCATTCTTTAATAAACAATCTGTGTGGGATTGGAACAATCAGCATGTATGCAATATTGTGTTAACAGTGATATTCTAGAGAGAAAGACTAAGCAAGAGAGTATCAAGATCTCCCAAGAGGAGCGGATGCATGGATGGATCAGCACATCCCTCCCATCACCTCAAATTTGTCTTCAGCTTTACTTCCCCCCCCCTGCTTTTGAAAGCAGTACCCCAATGGCAGGTGGCTACCATCCCCAATGTGAAGCTTCATTTGTTCACTTGGCAGAGCTGCAGCAGAGTGGCAGTGTGCCAACTCTGACAATGCAGCGTTTCCTGTTGGGCTGAGATGGGATGGGGAGAGAGAGAGAGAGAGAGAGAGAGAAAATAGGGTTTGTATCCTCACTTTGGATTGGTGTTATTGAAAATGCACCCAGTGGGAGCTCAGCAGTCTGAAAGGTTTAAGCATGGCATGCAAGAGAGAATAAACTTGTTTTGTTCTCTGGCCTTCAAATTGGCAAGCCCAGAAAAAGCTGGGAGGGCAGATAGGGACTCCCAATGCATCTGAATTTGAATTGTGCTGTAGTATGGCTTCTTCCTGTTGCAAGGATCCCTTGTCTCAGAGTTTGGGAATTCCAGCTGGGCTGGAGGCTATGGCAGAGGATGGAGAGGCAGCGGTGGCATTTTAAAAGAAAAACAATGGGAGAAGAGCTTTTACAGGAGTGAGCCAGGGAGATAAATGGCTTGGCTAGAACAGTCCTTCTCAGAGTGGAAATGAAAGAGGCAATGATGTCCCTGTTGAAATGAATGCTTGCTGGCTGAAAATACAGCCCTGAGAAATACTAAGAAAAATATGAACCTTGCTGGAATGGAGGATCGCTATTCTTGATTTGACGTCCATGTCCACGTAAGGCCCTTCTTTTTCCTCTGAGACAAACTTGGTTGATCTCACAATTTGGCCATTTTATGGGGTGGCAATTTCCTTAGGTTCCTGAAGGCCCAAATGGCATTGCAGGTAAGTGATAGAGGAACTTGTTCTGAGGGAAGATTTTTTTTTTACAGGGGTAAGGTTTTTGTATTCAGTTCCTGGCTTTTGTAGTTGCAAAGTCTCAGAGGAAAAGATTTTTAAAACACTGAATATTCAGGCAAAGCAGAGGTAAAAGCATCCCATGGAATGATTACTCTGTGAGATTGGCTTTTGGTTGTAATAATGGGCTTATCCATATGCATGAATCTGCTCTTTCAGCTCCGTGAAAATCACTTCAGGTGAAATGATAACTCAGATGGTACCTTGTCTTCTAAGGCAGGGGTCAACAACCTGTGGTCCGTGGCCTAGTACCGGGCTGTGGACTGTTGGCCAATGGGCCGCGTGAGTGGCTGGCCAGTGCACGCACATGTGCGCGCTCACACACCCCAACTCACAATAGTGTCACGGTGTTGCACAGGTGTTAGCAATGCCGTAAGCATCTGGCAGGTGCTAGCGTTGCCACAAGCACACACACCCCGCTCACACTAGGGTCATGGCATCATGCTGGTGCTATTGTCGCTGCAAATGCAACATCCCCACTTGCGATAACATCATGGCATTGTACACTAGGGTCGCCTGAGCATCATGCAGGCGCTCGTGGCCCCGTTTGCGTTATGCAAACAATCATGGCCCCATTTGTGCATGTGCAGTCCTGTTCAGCGTGCATGTGCTCGCACACGTAAAGGCATCCCCACCTTGGGAGAATGAGAAGTTCTCCAAAATTCTCTCATCCTTTGAAATATTTTTAAAGCAAATCTCTTAGATAAAGAGAACATAGAATAACAGAGTTGGAAGGAAGTTCAGAGGTAATCTAATCCAACCCCCTGCTTGAGCAGGAGATCTTATACCATCTCAGGCAAGTGACTGTCCAGTCTCTTCTTAAAAACCTCCATTGATGGAGCGCCCACAATTTCTGATGTCAAGCTGTTCCACTGTTCAGTTGTTCTCACCGTTAGCAAAATTTCTCCTTACTGTAGTTCTAGGTTGCTTCTCTCCTCGGTTAGTTTCTGTCCATTGTTTCTAGTCTTGTCTTCTGGTGCTTTGGAAAATAGGTTGATCCACTCATTTTTTGTGGTTGCCCCTCAAATATGATATTGTTACCATTACAGAAACTTGGTGGGATGAAACCCACAAATGGAATAAACAGCTGGAGGGATTTAAATTATTTGAAAGAAACAGAACAAATAAAAGAGGAGGTGGAGTTGCACTATATATAAGAAATAACTACATCACTACAGAAATAGAGCACAACAATGATTAAAAACTATCTTGAATGCATTTGGGTCAATATAAAAAGGGGGGAAATGACATTGCCATAGGTGTATATTATAGGCCACCCAACCAAATGGAGGAAATAGGTGAACTTTTTGCTAGTCAGTTAACTAAGCTATGTAGGAAGCGTATCACAATAGTAATGGGGGACTTTAACTACCCTGATGTCAACTGGGAAACAAACTCTGCACCAAGTGGAAGATCAAACAGGTTCCTGACAAACCTGGCAGACAAATTTGTCTCCCCAAAAGTAGAGGGGAACTACGGGATCAAGAGGTTGGACTAGAAGACCTCCAAGCTCCCTTCCAACTCTGTTATTCTGTTAAATATTGGGAAACTGCTATAATGTCTCCCTAGTCCCGTGGTAGGGACGCGGTGGCTCAGTGGGTTAGGATGCTGAGCTTGTCGATCAGAAGGTCGGCAGTTTGGTGGGTCGAATCCCGAGTGCCGCGTAACAGAATGAGTGCCTGTTACTCGTCCCAGCTTCTGCCAACCTAGCAGTTCGAAAGCACGTAAAAATGCAAGTAGAAAAATAGGGACCACTACGGTGGGAAGGTAACAGCGTTCCGTGCGCCTTTGGTGTCTAGTCATGCCGGCCACATGTCGACAGAGACGTCCTCGGACAAGCGCTGGCTCTTCGGCTTTGAAACGGAGATGAGCACCAGCCCCTAGAGTTAGAAACGACTAGCACGCATGTGCGGGGGAACCTTTACCTTTACCTTTAGTCCTGTGGTGGCGAACCTATGGCACATGTGCCACAGGTGGCATGCAGAGCCCTCTCTGTGGGCATGCATGCTGTCGCCCCAGTCCTAGGCCTTCAGCTGGGTTTTATAAAACCTTTTTGCTTTAGGCCTCCACCGCCATGTGCAAAAAAAAAGGTTCAATCAATCAATTTCAACTTCTTGTGGAAAAAAAACGATCTCGCAAAGTTGGGATTGATTGATTGAACTTTTTAGTCCCACCCCTTCTGCCATTACCACCGCAGCCATGCCCACCCAATGGGCCACACCCACCCAACTGGCCACACCCACCCAGCACCCGATGATACATAAGTCGGTTTTGGGTTGCAGTTTGGACACACGATCTCTAAAAAGTTTGTCATCACTGCCCTAATTCCTAGGCTAAACATACCCAATCCATACGTTTTAGCCTCCAAAAATGAGGACTTTCTCTGGTAAGTACTAGTAAGTCCAAAAGCTTGCACACAGTAATGGGATTCAAATATGTGAACAATCGGTTCTCTGTGTGGATGCCACTTCCAGAAGTCCATTCCGGGCCTGGGCAGCAAAAAATTAGGTGCCGGTTCTGCCAGAGTGGTGCGAACCGGCTGAATCCCACCACTGCTTGCATAGCCCTGCATTTTGGTTCCAGAGCGGCAACAGGATGCTCATGAAGTGCTCGCTAACTGGGCAGAGCATCATTGTCCCCTGTAACCCCTCCTGTAACCCCTCCTCCAGCAAGGCTGGTCTTGATGTAGCCTAATAGCTATTCTTTTCTAACTGACTTTTTCTAAATGCTTCTAATAGCATTGTAGATATGAATTCCTATGGAAGGATAAAGGAGGGTGACTGGAGTGGATACAGATAGTCCTTGAGATATGAGCATAGTTGAGCCTGGCAATTTTAGTTATACATCATGATTATCATAAAGTGGATCCCCACATGACCAGACCTGATTTTATGACTTTTTATTTTGCAGTGGTCTTTAAACGAACACTATAGGGTGATTTTTCCTGGAAATTGGGAGTAGATATCGCTTTGTTGCAAATTGTGGTCCTGTGACTATCAGGCACTGGAAATGGTCATAAATTGAGCCAGTTGCCAAGTGCCCAAAAATGCAATCGCGTGTCTGCTAGGAGACCAATGTCGAACTTCAAAACTGGTTTACAAATAGCTTGGGGAGGGTCTGTTGGAACTTCAAACAGTTTCTAAGCAACCAGTTGTAAATCGACAACTACCTGAAGACAGAAATAATACCAAAGAAATATATATCTATTATCTTTGATATCTGGATATAGTTGGCTGAAAAGCTTACTGGGGAAAAATGGATGAATCCTATTCACCCATACATAATTACTGTACTTATATAGGTACAGCCTCTCCAGAGATTATGGAATCCATATATTACAATTCCACGTCTGTTTCCTCATGCAGTACAACAAACTTGTATTATGATGAGTAACTACCAACAAGTGGACTTACTCACAGGGCTTTTTTTCTCATAGAACGCTCAGAACGGAGTTCCGGCACCTTTTTTGGATGGAACCTTGTAGGGTAGGCAAGGCGGGTTGTATGACACGTGTGAGTTACGGCACTTTTTTCTTTTACAAAAAAAGCACTGCTTACTCATGTCCCTGCTTCAGTTTTATTTGCAGAGTAAAAGGGAGAAATAAGCAAGTGTACACGTTGCTGGGGCTGTCAGGGTATGAAATATGTTGTGCAATTCCAGAAGAGCCTGCTGGGACTCCATACTTCATGCCCCAAAGGCAGGAAAAAAAACCTCTGGAGGAAATTGTTGCTGCTGAACAAATGTCGTGTTTTGATTAATATTCCTTTCGACTCCAAGACCCCATTGCTTGTTGTTACAAATGACTTAATGCATTTCAGCTGGACAAACAAATCAAAGCAAACATTTATTTATTTATTATTTCAATTTATACAGCCGTCCATCTCAAATTTATGACTCCGGGTGGCCCCATAAAATGACCCCAGCAGAATGGTTAATAAAGCATCATTTATGGAGAATGAATTCTGATGTTAATAGAAAGTTAATGCAACAGTAAAAAAAAACACAATTGGTTACCCTGCCCTGCTGGTATGCATTTTAACCACTTTGTACTTGCTTTTTCGTGCACAGAGAGTCTGTTTTTTTTTGTTTTTTTTACTTCTCTTTTTCTCTCTCTTTCTGCTGTCCTTCTGCTGCGGTCTGAATTTTCCAGGAGGTGGAGGTCAGTATAGATTTTTTTTTTAAATCTACTTTTCATTTCATCAGTCCTGTGCCATCTTCCTTTGTCTTCTCTAACACAGTGCTTTGGATTGGGCTGCTTCTAAAGGCCGTTCTGAGTGGTGGAACATGGTCCATGAAAAATGAGCCAGATCTTCCTGGCTACTGTGGATTGCCTATAAATTCTGATAAAACGCAAATTGCTAAAAGTCTATGTGCCGTCTCCAAATCATCTCCACAGCCAATTCACAGATGTGAGTCAGGTCTCACATTTCCCCACCCCATCCAATCCATTTGAGAAGCAGCAATTTTGACACTTCCCCAAAAGCTGTGTAGATTGGAACAAAAGCTTCTCTCTCCAAGCCAGCCCCTAATTTTAAAGATTGGCAGGAGAAATGGAGATGAATGTGCAGCCCCTTGTCATCTCCCCTTAAAGTGGCTGTTGTCTAAAGTCAAAATATCTCCTTTTATGCTCAAGTCCACCCACCTCCTTCTCCCACCACATCAAGGAAAATGGCGCATGGCAGAAATGCCGCCTTTGAGTTGTCACAAAGAAAAGCTTATTTTAGACATCATAGTTTCCTTTGTTTCCCATCATAATCCATAACATTGCATGAAAACCAGCGCAGACTTCATCTCATCTAGCAAAAGCAAACAACTCTGAATATTATGACACGTTATGTAGGGAATCACCTAAGATAAATGCATTTTTTTCATTTCAGACAACCGCTTGACTCTGTGATCATTTTCTCATTCCAGGTTTCTCATTGCAAGTTCCTCACTGAAATAGATGGTTTACATTAGCATTTTTGTTATAATGTCTGGTTCTCTTAAAATACATGCAAGTTGACAATGCTGTCAGTATGAAGTGTAAATCAAAAGCTCCTGTAGACTCTTGTTCTACAAGGTTGCACAGATCCCTTGCAAATATTCAGCAAGCATTTCTGCAAAAATATTTGCATGTCTTTGGCTGTTATTTGCTTATTGACAAGTTTCTCCTTTTACCAGTAGAGTAGTAAAACTGTTAACCACCATGGCAAGGTTATCAGTTTCCATCATCTAGAAATCAAATTAGGAAATCAAATTTACTACACAAGATCACTGTATCATGAGGAGAAAAAAAAGCATGGTGATGTTCCAAAAGCATCATGTCGATCAATTCTAAGCTTCAGCAAAAAAAGATTGCTGAGATTGCAACGAAACAGAATGACAATCTTGTACCCCAAGGGCTGGATCATTAGACCATTTTTATTTTGTTCTTCTGGTTGAGTGAGCATGTTTATCTTTAATTGCACAAGACTTTTAAACCAGAAAATGTTGAATTGATTTTCAATGGGTTGTTATTTTGTTTTGTGGCTTGCCACTTTTGGAAAGGCTCATTAAAAATAATAAGAGGAATGAGGATATGGCCTGATATTCTGGAACTCCTGGCTTAAACATTTTAATTGAACATGGGCAAATTCCCTGGGTTAGGTTTTGTTCATTTCCTTTTCTTTGTGCAGGTTTTTTTTTTTGTCTCCTTTACATTCTTCTCATGTAACAAAAGTAGGTCCAACAGAAACTCTAAGCAGATCATGGTTTCTGTCTCTGGAATTAGGTCCATCAAGAAAGTAAAGATAGTCTTCAACGTATGACCACAATTGAGCCCAAAATTTCTGTGGCTAAGTGAGAGAGTTGTTAAGTGATTTTTGACCCATTTTGCGACCTTTCTTGCCACAGTCGTTAAGGGAAACACAGCAGTTGCTAAGTTGGTAACACAACTGTTAAGTCAACCTAGTTCCCCCATTGACTTGGCTTGTCAGAAGGCTGCAAAAGGGGATCACATGACCCCGGGACACTGCAACCGTCATAAATATGAGTCAGTTGCTCAGTGTCTGAATTTTGATCATGTGACCATGGGGATGCTACCACACTCGTGTGAAAGCGGTCCTAAGTCACTATTTTTTCAAGGCCGTTGTAACTTCAAATGGTCCCCAAACAAGCTGTCATAAGTCAAGGACTATCTGTATCACATGTTGCACCCTCTGAATTAATGTTCCTCCTAATTCAGTAGTCTTTGGATGTGTTGAAACTGGAGATTTCCCCAAATTCCGGTCCTAAAATGCTATGCCCAAGATTGAGGAAAAGTTTTGATTTACCTGGCATTTTGAATAACACATTTTTTCTACTGCTGACATTTTCTAAGGTCTAAAATAGTTAACTTGCTCTTTTTTCCTTCTCATTAACAGGATGACTACATCAAGAGCTGGGAAGATAATCAGCCAGTAGATGAGGGTAATTTTTTTCCCTTTGATTAGTGCTTATTTTTTTAATGTTGTTGCCTCCAAGGAAAGAATGGCTGAAGTTGCTTGGCAAGAAAGTGATTTCTGCAAATCGCTCAGAATGAAATGGTTCGTCTCATTTGCTTGTTATCCATTCTGTAAACGTTTGAAAATAATTGCATATGCACCAACATGATCTGCTTTCTTCTGCTTTATCAGCTATACGTGCAGTTTACATAATGCAACATTCCTTGTGGATGAAGGTTATTATTTTCCATTTTATCTTTAAAGCTTGGCGTTTCTCTTTTGGGAAAGAGCCAATTCAAATATTAGGACATATCAAGTGCCAGGAATCAAGAATGGATTCCAATTTTTTTTCTTCTGTATAGTTAAAATCCATCTCTATTTGTGATTTTATATTTTCTAGTAATACATTTAGCATCCATTTCTTTTTCCAATTGTCTTGGAAGAACTCTTGTTCTATATTATATATTACAACAGAACACAGAGGCTTGCCGTTTTCCTTGTGTTAATTTAATTGTATTGCTTTCTAACAATATGCTGTTGGATATTTGTACTATTTGCTATAAACAATAATTTAAAAATCCTGTGTGCATTAGCTTTGCATTTTGAGCTCCAGATTTCCAACCGGTTCAGCTTCCATTCATATACAATCCACCTGTTATTATGTATTCTCAGAATGAATTGGGACTTGAGCACAAGTTATTTTGCTGTTTCTTTCCCTGCTCTGGAATTCAATAAACTTGGCTGTCCATGTACATACTCAGTTATATTCTGAGTGAATTTGGATTGTGTTCCAAGTTTTGATAGACATCCTATACATGTCTATTCAAAAGTAAGCCCTGTTGTTTTTAATGGGGATTACCCCCTGTTAGATTATTGTGCAACTGAAGTGCTAGCCTTTGTTTGTTAAGTGTGGTGAGACCACAGTAAGCCACTGATTTAGGTTTTTTGGTGGGGCAGGTGTTTAGTAGTGGTATTAGTGTTAGTTGTAATACTAATACTACTAATACTATTACTACTAACAACAACAACAACAATAAAGTTGGAAGGACCTTGGAGGTCATCTAGTTCAGCCCCCTGCTCAGACAGGAAACCCTGTACCATTTCAGACAAATGGCTGTCCAGTCTCTTCTTAAAAACTTCCAGTGTTGGAGCATTCACAGCTTCTGGAGGCAGGTTGTCCTACTGATTAATTGTTCTAACTGTCAGGAAGTTTCTCCTTAGTTCTAGGTTGCTTCTCTCTTTGGTTAGTCTCCATCCATCGCTTCTTGTCCTGCCTTCAGGTGCTTTGGAAAATAACTTTACTCCCTCTTCCTTGCGGCAACCCCTGAGATATTGGAACACTGCTATCATGTCACCCCTCACCCTTCTCTTCATTAAACTAGACATACCCAATTCCAGCAACCGTTCCTCATATCTTTCTAGAGTCTCAACATCTAGTAAAGCTGAAAGGTTAAAAATAAAGATTTTCAAGCCCAAAAACAAATTTGTTCATCACAAGGCTTACTTTATTGATAAGTCAATACCAATACTGAAGGGAAGAGAGAACATTCTTCGGACAGTTTAACCAAATAAATAACTGTCTGTTGTTTGGAAAGAATCCAACATTGCCTGAAATTTGGACAAAACTTTGATTCCATGACTTTTGTCCACTAAATTAGGTATCTGTGAAACCAAAATTCCTTATACTGAAACTTTACTCTATGGAAAAAGAGTCACATTTGACCTAAATGATTTATTCCCAGGAGGTTAAATTTAGTCCCAAACAAAGCCAACCAAGATTAAACTAATCGTGTTGGACATTCTCCAAAATCCCAGTCCTGGAAAAAACAAGTTTCTCCATTACAAAAGTATCTCAGGGCCCACCAACACAGAAAAGACCTCTTCAGCGCTGATTGAACAGAGTGGCTGAACCAACCTGTTGCTATCTACCAAGCCAACAGGAAAGGTTTACTGATGCAATGTAACTTCACCAGTTCTATTCTGGTTCTGGAGCTCATAAGATGCTAGGTGCTTTGCTTATCAAAAACATACGCATGTACTTTGAATTCTGAAAATATTTACTGTGATTGTGGACAATGCCCACGGATGGAGATTTGACGAGGCTAGTGGCTGTGGGAACGGGATTATGGTTCATGTGAAGCCAACCATTTTTATATCTGTGCACTTTATATTTTTATACAGGTTATAGTTTACTTGGCTTCCTTCCCTGCTGCCATTTAATTGCTTGGATCGTGAGATTTCACAATCCGCTGATCCAAAAATTTTGAGTGGGTGTATAATGTAGGAAATGAGAAGTTTGTTCAGCAGAAATAAAGAACTGAGTTTTGAGGAAATGCCTACATTGTAAAAAAAAAAAAAAAGAAGAAGAAGAAGAAGAAGAAGAAGAAGAAGAAGAAGAAGAAGAAGAAGAAGAAGAAGAAGAAGAAGAAGAAGAAGAAGAAGAAGAAGAAAACAGGGTGGGAGTAGTACATTTTATGGAAGAAATGAAATGTTGTTTTTAACCATTTAGTCATGTCCAGCAAGTGTTTAGGCAAGTGCTCTCCATGCTACCTTGTCAAGCACAGCTTCTTTCAATTGTATTGCATCGGGTGTGATGTTATTAAGCCAGCACATTCTTTGCTTGCCCCTTCTTCTTTGGCCACTAACCATACATAAGGAGATAATGTAAAATGAATGGATTGTTTGATGATTTCCTTAAAGATACGACTGGTCTTTAGGACAGCATTCTTGGGAGACCCAATGCCACAGGTACCCATATGGTCATTTTTCCTGTTGAGCTTTTGATTTAAAAATGAATTATTTCGTTTTTTAAAAAACGAATACTTAGTATAATATAAAGTAACTGCATTGTACAGTGTTGGCCTTATGTATATGTACAAGAGCTTTACTGTTCATACACAGAGTCAAATAAGCTGCTTAGAAGGGAGAAAGTACAGAGAACACAGCTATATTTATTCATTTGTTTATATTTTCTCTTTCACTTAATTCTAAACTACCTTTGATAACTTGGCATGTTTATAACATGACAAACAATTCCTTACATGGTCCAGCTTAAATTTGTTCAGAGCTTTGTATCTTAAATTTAATACAACTTTGAGCTGAATTTGGAAAACCACGGACAGGCATGTACTTTAAATACAGGTTGTCCTTGACTTACAACAGTTCATGTAGTGACCGTTCAAAGTTAAAAAGATACTAAAAACAATGACTTACGACTGTTTTTCACACTTACAACTGTCATAGCATTCCCATGGTCACGTGATCAAGAGTCAGACACTTGGCAATAGATTTATGATGGTTACAATATCCTGGAGTCATGTGATTACCTTTGGCGACCATCTGACAAAGATAGTCAATGGGGAAAGGCAGATTAATTTAACAAGCTTGTTACTAACTTAACAATTGCAGCAATTCACTTAACAAATGTGGCAAGAAAGATTGTAAAATAGGGTGAAACTCACTTAACAACTGTCTCACATAGCAAAATAAATTCTGGGCTCAATTGTGGTCATAAGTTAAGGACCACCTGTAGAGTCGGAAACGACCAGCACGCACGTGCGGGGGAACCTTTACCTTTACCTAGTCACAACACTGGATATCCCTTAGCAGCTAAGATGCTAACTGCTACACCGGTTGAATCTTCTGACTGCCCTTCAGGGATAAAAGGTAAAGGTTTCCCCGCACATGCGTGCTAGTCGTTTCCGACTCTAGGGGCCAGTGCTCATCTCCATTTCAAAGCCGAAGAGCCAGCGCTTGTCCAAGGACATCTCCGTGGTCATGTGGCCAGCATGACTAGACACCAAAGGCGCACAGAACGCTGTTACCTTCCCACCGTAGTGGTCCCTATTTTTCTACTTGCATTTTTACATGCTTTCGAACTGCTACGTTGGCAGAAGCTGGGACGAGTAACAGGCACTCACTCTGTTACGCGGCACTCGGGATTCGACCCGCCAAACTGCCGACCTTCTGATCGACAAGCTCAGCATCCTAACCCACTGAGCCTCGTATAAAATCCACTGCAGTAGTCAAGTCAAATTATAACCAGTTCTGGTTAACTGTTGGCAAGTGCAGTTTTCATAAAGTTTATCAGCACCATTGAAATTTAGTATCTGGCTGGTACTCTTTTGGTCCTGTAAGTTGAAGGACTGTACAAACATTTCAATGATTTTTCATAGGTAATATATAAAGAAAAAAAATATTTCTGAAAAGGTTGATTTTTAAGATGTCTGAAGAAAAGGAGAAAGATGGCTCCTTTGCTTCTGATGCCTTTTAGATGATAACTTCATCTTCTATTAGTTTCTGGGTTATACGGCAGATCCAGAAGAATAATGTATTGTTTCTAAAGAGTTTTGGAAGTTCCCAATAAAGGTGGAATATTAGAATCTGCCCATCAAGTCCAACATTGTATAACTGCAGCAGCATTAGTTGACTGGCTAACTAAATTCCTAGATACCTGACTGACCATGCAGAAATCTATTGGCCAAAGAAAAATTACTGTAGAAGATCTTACAGATCTTACAGACCAGAGCTAGGCAGACCAGGCATTTATCTCAGTACAAAGCTGTGAGAATGTCTAGGCTCATCAATTACCATCATTGCCAGACTTGATACATGTTTTTTAAAAAACAAACAAACAAACAAACTTCCAGGGCAAAAATGAAGAGGAAGCATTCAATCATCAATCCTTTCATTTCTCTTAGCTTATGAGATTCAGTTCAATCTAAAGCATGTCTTGACTTTTGTGGGATGTTAAGAGTTTTTTTCCCCCTGAGCTTCAGAAAATTCTGCAAGAGCATCTGCCTGACAGCCTTTCTTTGCCTGTAATATTTGCTGGCTATAAACTGACAAATTCTCTTATTTTGCCAATGAAACTGGGAAGTCTAAAGCTAGATCTGAGTATTGTTTGTGATCCAAATCTAGCAATTATTGCGGGTAATTAACTGCAGGACCTGCAAATTGGAAGTATTGGTTCACATGAAGAGATTTGTTGCTGTCAGTAGAATATGATATTATGGATAAGCATTGTCATGGGGTGGCAGAAATGTCCTCTCAGTCAGTGGCTACATGCCTTTGGGAGACTTCTGATAAACAGATCAGTCTTGCTGGATCAGAGCAAATTTCTTATATTTCTCGTCTAAGTCATTATGATTGCTTAAATTTTGAGCCTAAAAGTCACTGATCCAGATTGAGATGTTCATGGCTATGCTCAAGGTGGTTTGGCTTTTACCCATAGTTACTGTTTCCTTTTTTTTAAAAAAAAAAATCTGAACTGTCAGATGGGTTATGATTGCAGATGGGAAACAATGCAACAGAGATCCCCTTACATTAATTCTGGTGGGAATCATGTAAGAATTCATGACTTTCCCATAATATGATTCAGCAGATGCTTGACCACAAAGGAATACATCAATATAAAATAGTGTTTTTCAAACTTGGGCAATTTTCTGGCTGGGGAATTCTGGGAATTGGAGTCCACACTTCTTAAGGTTGCCAAGTTTGAGAAACAGTGGTTTCCAGGTATTTGCTCTGTGCGAAACCAAGAAACCTTTGGGTTTGTGAGTGAGCACCGCCATGTAAGGATGTGGATCCACTTATTTACCTATTAACCAAATATTCAGAAGTGCACTCAGCTAGCGAATGCAAGTCCTTGACATCTCCTACGCTGAACAAATGCAATTTCCTCCACAGCATTTTAGCTGATATTGAAATAGGAGCAGGATATAAATTCGACACATGAATCAATAAATCTGGGCGCATCATCTGAATATTATAAATGGCAGCCAGGGTGTTAGAAAAAGAAAACAAATTTGACAGTCAGGCCATTTTTAAATCAAATATAAAGTGACTTCCAGTTCCTGAGATTGTTGTATAAAACAGCACCAGGTGTAACAGACCACTAGATATACCTTGGCCAATGGATCTCAGTGGAAAGTGATACATTAAAGGAAATTGAATGGCATGTTAAATGTGGTTGGCAGGCATTCGGCAAGCCTAGCGTATTTTTCAAGAACCTCCCCCTTATGCCTGAAGAGAAAAGTTTTCAATCAGTGTGTGCTACCTGCTCTTCATATATGCCAGGGAAACATGGACATTAACCTCATAATTGATACAAAAGCTATGAGTGGTGCAAAGAGCCATGGAAAGATGCATGCTCGGCATCACTAGACAAGATAGAAAGACCTGCACATGGATTAGAGAAGAAACAAAAGTATGTACGAAATCATCACGAGAGTAAAAGAATTGCAATGGAAATGGGCTGTCACATCGGAAGAAGAACTGATGGTAGGTGGACCAGGGCAATCATAGAATGGATCCCACTTGATAAAAAAGAGCCCAGGAGAGGGACCTAAAACAAGATGGATCAACAACATCAGCAAGTATTGAGGACCCAGTTGGGAAAAGGAAGCTCGGGACCATGTTGGTTGTTAACATGTGGAAGAGAGCTTCATCCTGCAATGGATAGGTAAAGGTAAAGGTAAAGGTTCCCCCGCACATGCGTGCTAGTCGTTTCCAACTCTAGGGGCTGGTGCTCATCTCCATTTCAAAGCCAAAGAGCCAGTGCTTGTCCAAGGACGTCTCCGTGGTCATGTGGCCGGCATGACTAGACGTCAAAGGCGCACGGAACGCTGTTACCTTCCCACCGTAGTGGTGCCTATTTTTCTACTTGCATTTTTACGTGCTTTCGAACTGCTAGGTTGGCAGAAGCTGGGACGAGTAACAGGCACTCACTCTGTTACGCGGCACTCGGGATTCGACCCGCCAAACTGCCGACCTTCTGATCGACAAGCTCAGCATCCTAACTCACTGAGCCACCGCGTCCCTTATGCAATGGATAGACAATGGCTAAAATGATGACAATGTTGACTATGTAACTAGGATTGCCTGCAGTATGTTAGATGACAGTCCTAGGTGAAGGATAGATTAAGCAGGTCAAGCTATTCTCCAAAGCACCAGAAGGCAAGACAAGAAGCAATGGATGGAAACTAATCAAGGAGAGAACCAACCTAGGAGAAATTTCCTCGCAGTTATAACAAATAATCTGTGGAACAACTTGCTTCCAAAAGTCGTGAATGTTCCAAGACTGGGTTTTTTAAAGAAGAGATTGGATAACCATTTGTCTGAAATGATACGGGGATTCCTGCCCGAGCAGGGGGTTGGACTAAAAGATCTCCAAGATCCCTCCTGTTATTCTGTTAGGTCGAGTGATATTTTGGATCCTAAACTTAGTGTAGGATGACACATGTTCTCTTTGCCTCTTGCTTTAGGTCTGGACACTACGAAAGATCCTTGCCAGAAGATCAAATGCAGCCGGCATAAGGTGTGCATTGCCCAGGGTTACCAGAGGGCCATGTGCATCAGTCGCAAAAAACTGGAGCACCGGTAAGGAATCCATTAAGTTACACTTTAATCCCTGACTGGGTGATTTGGCTATTCAGATATTTTTTGATATACAGGAGGTCCTCGACTTACAACAGTTCATTTAGTGTCCGTACAAAGTCACAACAGCACTGACTGTTTTTCACACTTACGACCATTGTGGCATCCTCATGGTCACATGATCAAAATTTGGATGCTTGGCAACTGACTGACATTTATGACGGTTGCAGTGTCCCAGGGTCCCGTGATTCCCCCCTTTGCGACCTTCCGACAAGCAAAGTCAATGGGGAAGCCAGATTCACTTAACAACCGTGTTACTATAACAAGCACAGTGATTCACTTAACAACTGTGGCGAGCAATGCCATAAAATGGGGGCAAAACTAACTTAACAACATCCTTGCTTAGCAACAGAAATTTTGGACACCAATGTGTTAGTAAATCGAGGACTACCTGTAGTCAGACACTGTAAGGCCAGTTGGATTCACAGCCAATTGAGAAAAGGTGGAGCTACTGATATTCAGTGCAGAAATAGCCAAATCCTTCATAAAATAGTCTAGGCCAGGGGTCTGCAACCTTGACAGTTATAAGACTTGTGAATTTCAGCTTCCAGCTGGCTGAGGAATTCTGGGAGCTGAAGTCCACAAGTCTTAAAGCTGTCAAGGTTGCAGACCCTTTGTCTAGGCCAGTAGTTCACAACCTGTGTGTTGCAGTACACAGGTGTGCCATGAGATTGTGTCTTGTATGCCAGGATATTTTTGTCTTGTGTTATTTTTTTTTCAATTTTTGTTTTGTATTATGTATGTTCTACATAATCCATATATTCAATACAATGCAGATATTTTAGAAAATGTATATCTTCCTCCTGAACTGTATCGTACCCAATTTAAAAAACATATATACAATTAATAATTTTCTGGTGTAACATAGAACTCCTGCTATTATCAAATATTATGCCATGGATTCAAGAAAGTTGAGAAACATTGGTCAGGGCAAGGAGAAAAAAATTCAAAAAAAACCCCTCTTGACTTTGGGATTTGGGGATTAGATTGGATTGGTCCAGAGAAACACTGTAGCTTTTTAAACATAAGGTTATTTACACTTAACAACTTTTTATGCATTAGATGAAAATTAAGAGAAGAATATTATTAATACTTTAAGGTTTTTAAAAGATTTTATTTGTTCAAACTTAGTGAGAGATTGTTGCCCTGTTATTATGTCTATACTAAAACAAAGTGAGGTCATTTCTGTTATAAGTGATATATTTTGGGCACTTTTAATTTGTTTTATTATTTTCTTTCCCTTTTATGTGAATTTGCATTTTAATGTTTAATTTTGAAATTTAATAAAGATATATAGAAAAGAGAGAGAGAGAATAAGAGAATCACTGGTCCCAATTCAGTATCACTTGGGCAAGATGGGTGGGATAGAAATGTAATGGATGGATGGATGGATGAGTGAGTGAATGAACGAACGAATGAATGAATGAATGAATCCTGGGTTTATAGATGATGTTGGATTTCTATTTTATCATTCCTTAGAGTTAGGGTTAGGCTGTATGCAGCATTAGCCAGGTCAAGAGTTAGCACAGTATCTCAAGTGCCACATTTTATGCCTCTTAAACCCTCCCTTCTCACTTCAAATAAGAGAACTGATATTTTTGGTTTTATCCCCCCTGGATGACTTAAAAGAGGTGGTAGGAAGTTGTACTTTTTAGACCTATTTTGATACCTAACATCTGAGGAACCAAGATTGGGAGAAGTTCAAAGTTATTCCTTCTGTTTGATAAAAAGTGTCAATGATCTTTGCCATCTAGTACTTTTGCTCTCCATGCCTTGGAATATGGGAGCCCATACACTTTTACTGATCAAGGAAATCAGATATTGCCACATCCTGTCCTGCATAAATAAAAGGAATGCCAACCTCTCATCTTATACCTTTTTAAAGTTAAGGGGGGGGGAGTCAGAGAGAAAGAAAGCTGCGTGCTGCACACTTTTACCCATGGGGAGGGGTAGGCAACCTCGGCTCTTTTATGACTCATGGACTTCAACTCCCAGAATTCCTGAGTCAGCTGACTCAGGAATTCTGGGAATTGAAGTCCATGAGTCATAAAAGAGCTGAGGTTGCCTACCCCTGCCCATGGCTGAGACACGGAATGGGACAACTCTCCACAGCCAACTCACCGAGGCCAACTTGCCATGGCTAACTCGCCAGCAGGACAACTCGTTGTGGGACAATTCAACAAATACAAAAGTTGAATTAATTTTGACAGAACCGTGGCCAATAATAATAAAATAAAGAAAGTCAATCCAGAAATACAAGAGCTACAGTAATTTCAACAAAAATGTGGTCACCGGTATAATAAAAGTAATCGAGTGAAATGATTAGTAAAGCATTGAATTGTCCCGTGTCAAGTTGAAACACCTTCTGCTGCTTCACATGGACTTCCAGACTCATTCAACAAAGTTCCCTTGCCTTTTCTTTCTCCTTAAAGACAGCCTTGTCTCTTCCACCATGATTAAATCCTGTGGTTGAAAGCTTAGAGATAAATCATTGCCTTTCACTGTGTCTGTTCTCTTCAGTTCCACGAGACAGCTTTAGTCAACCTGATGTCTTTTGGAGGTGTCGAGATTACAGCCTCCATAATTCCCATTTTCATGCTGCTTGGGAATCTGTGAAGCTGTACTCACAACACCTCTGGAGACCACCAGGTTGGTAAAAGACAGCCCTTGGTGACTTCTCTTCAAGGGTGTTGCAGTAAGATCCTCTGTGCCCTTTCTAGAGCTTCCTCCTCCAGACTGTGAATTGGGGGGAATTTCATCTTCCCAAAACCTCGAGAAGGAGAGAAGTTGGTCTTGGCCATGCTTTAATGTGCGTTGCTCTTTTTCTTTTCTCTCTGTCTGGTGCACTGGCACAGAATCAAACAGCCTGCCGTGAAGCTCCATGGAAACAAGGAGAACTTGTGCAAACCCTGTCACATGACCCAGCTTGCCTCCATCTGTGGCTCCGACGGCCATACTTACAGCTCTGTGGTAAGGAAGAAAACCATATTCAGCACTGGAAATAAGCAGGGATGGGGAGGGGAGAGAGAGAGAGAGAGAGAGAGAGAGAGAGAGAGAGAGAGAGAGAGAGAGAGAGAGAGAGAGAGAGAGAGAGAGAGAGAGAGAGAGCGCTTTGGGTTTGCCGAAAATCAGCCTACTTTATAACAGATTGGAGGATTTTCTTGGGATCAGTGAGAGGATCTGAACTTTTGGATGTACAGGTAGTCCTCAAATTACGAGGACAATTGAGCTCAAAGTGTAGGTTGCTAAGTGAAACACTTGCCAAGTGAGTTTTGCCCAATTTTATGAATTTTCTTGCCACAATTGCTAAGTGAATCATTGCAGCTGCTAAGCTAGCAACCTGGTTGTTAAGAGAATCTGGTTTCCCCATTGACTTTGCTTGCCAGAAGGCCACAAAAAGGCATCACGTGATCCCGGGACACTTCAACCGTCATAAAAATCAACCAGTTGTCAAGCACCTGAATTTTGATCATGTGCCCATGGGGATGCTGCAACGGTTGTAAGTGCGAAACATGGTCAGAATTCACTTTTTCCAATGCCGTTGTAACTTTGATCGGCCCCTAAATGAACTGTTGTAAGTCGAGGACTACCTGTAGGGGCCTGTTGCAATGGCCCATCAGTTAGAATTCCATTCTAGAACCTCTGTGAGAGACATTTGGCTGGAGAAGATGCTCAAAGAGAGGGGGGGGAATCTCACTATTCCCAAGGTGTTTAGATTTCCACTCCTACCACCCTTGACTAATATGTTAGAGGAATTTGGGAATTTGTTATTCAAAATACCTGGAGGCTCCAGGTTGCCTGACCATGAACTAATTGCATTGTCTCATTCCCTTTGCAAGCACCCTGAAGTTACCCTGAAGTAATGTTCAAATTGCTTCTTTCAGCAGGCTATTTTTACATATCCACTACTAGATGTATGGGTTTTGATGAGGGGAATCAAAACTCTTAATTCTTAGTAGCTGTAGAATATTAAGGAAAAGCTTAATCTGTTTAATTTCTGCAGGCTCAGCTGCATTTTGAAGGCACAGAAATGAGAGAACGGGAGCATTGACATCCTGATAACAAATTACCACAACCTTTCAATTTAGAGTGGTTTAGAGTGGCCGGTTGAATTTGCAGTTTCCTGTGGCAGCTGCTGTACCAATTGCTCATGTTTGAAATTGGATCAAATGTTTTCTCATGGGCCAGCATGCTCACAAAGTTGCTTTAAGAGTAAAAACGTGACCCCAAGAGGAAAAGTGATATATAAATGTAATAAATCAACTTGATCTGTCTCTCACAAGCTCTTGGTCATGTGGAAAGCTTGGTTCTATCCAAGGCTTTTTTCCTCATAGAACGCCCAGAACGGAGTTCCGGCACCTTTTTTGGATGGGACCTTGTAGGGTAGGCAAGGCGGGTTGTATGACATGTATGAGTTCCGGCACCTTTTTCTTTTACAAAAAAAGCACTGGTTCTATCACTTGTTAAGTCCTCTTTGATGAGAAAGGAAGCTGAAGAGAACTGATATTTGAAGTTTTCTTCTGCACTCTGAAACTTGGGAGGACTTTTTGACATCCAAAAACATGAAGCACTTGTCACTTTATAACTGCTAAATAAATGATTTATATTAGCAGAGATACCAGATTATTGGTGTTACGCAATAATATTAAAGCTAAACACATAACACCTACTGTATTTTTGCTTATAATAACAACTAATGGTTCTTTTGTCAAGAGATAAGCAGTGTAAAGAATTATACGTATGTAATAATATATAAACTTGGGGAGGGGATATAAGCTCCTTTAGATGTCTTCAATTTTCTAGGGGAAAATTGCCGATGACCATCAGCAGTGCTTTTTTTGTAAAAGAAAAAGGTGCCGGAACTCATACATGTCATACAACCCGCCTTGCCTACCCTACAAGGTTCCATCCAAAAAAGGTGCCGGAACTCCATTCTGGGCGTTCTATGACAAAAAAAGCCCTGACCATCAGCGATCTTGATTAGAAAAAAAAGGAGTTTGTGTTCATATGTTGGCATCAAGATGGCAAACATCATCCCTTGGGGGTGATAGCAACAATTAAAAATAGATTTGTTTAACTGGAATACATCATAGGTAAAGCTAATTCTTTTCAAGTAGATGGATACCCTGTTTCCCCAAAAATAAGACCAGGTCTTATATTAATTTTTGCTCCAAAAGACACATTAGGGCTTATTTTCCGGTTAGGTCTTATTTTGGGGAAAATATGGTACTAAATGTGTCCGTCTGGCTGACGATCTTAACTGGGGCTTATTTTGGGCTGGGGCTTATATTATGAGCATCCTGAAAATTTATGCTAGGGCTTATTTTCTGGCTGGGCCTTATTTTGGGGAAACACGGTAGCAATAAAACATTGCCAGAATTTTTTGGGCAAAGCAGATATCTTGAATAATGACACAGGAGTATACTTAGAATGCTGAAAAAGAATTTTTTTTTTTGCATGCCTTACATTATATTCAGGACAATCCACCTTATATTATAATGGGACTTCCTGAATCAAAGCTTATTTGGATAACCCCACTGTGCTATGCTGGCCTATTTTCCCCCACTTTCTGGCTAATGGAGTGAGGAGATAAACTTTTAACTCCTGCTATCAATATGGAGTCTCTTGTGAAGAATTATCTTCCCCTGATGGAAGTGTATTCTTTCTACTATAAGCAAAGACCCAGATACGTTTAACTCCTACAGTATATTAAGGTGGGCTATGCCAGTCTAATTAAAGCTCATTATAATCAGCTATTGACCGAAGCAAACACTGGACTACTTTTTATGGGGCCGAAGATTGTTTTCAACCAGACAAAGGACCATGATACTTTCATGCTCACCAGTTCATATAAGTTTCAAAATAGAGCAGATACCTGCTTCCTTCATGCTATAATATTATTTCTATAATGTCTCTTTCTTGTTCTTTTTTTCCTGAGTCAAAAACATCTTAGTAAGCGTGCATTTGAGGCAGACAAGGTCTGTATACTGCTTGGCAATATGTCAGAAACTTTTTGGTCTAATGGTTAAGCTACCAAGCCAGAAACAGGATGACTGTGAGTGACTAGTCCTGCCTTAGGCGTGAAAGCCAACTGGGTGATTACTGGGTCCCAGGGTCATGGAATCCTCTTTGGTGACCTTCTGACAAGCAAAACCAACGGGGAAGCCAAATTCACTTGAACAATCGGGTTACTAACTTATCAGCTACAGTGATTCACTTAAGAAAGGTGGCAAGAAAGAGCATAAAATGGGGCAAAATTCACTTAACAATTGTCTCACACAGCAACAGAAATTTTGGGCTCAATTTTGGTCATAAGTTGAGGACCAGGTATGTACACCACTTTGAATTATATAGAAAATAAATAAATATTTATGTGTGTGTATGTTTATGTGTGTGTACATGTATATATATTTCCCATACAATCCTATGGAACAAATCTACCATCTCATTCAGTGTAACGTACTTGTCATTTTCCTCGTCTGACACCCTTCCTCAGGGCATCATAACTTATTAAAATGCTTGTGCTCAGGTCAACCAATGATTGGCAGATGTGTTTATACCTTGCAGGAAAGGAGCAGTCGGTTTGTAATTATGCCTCTAAGAACGTTGGGAAGCCTTAGTGCGATTCGTTCCAAATAGGGAGACATTTCATTTGGGAAGATTAACTTTTAAAAAGATTCATTATTCCTTGCTTTGAGTTCCTTGTGGCTTGAAATTTAAATAATAAAGCCATAATAGGATCAGAAAGGCAGCCTGCTACTAAATCCTTCCCGTACAATCTGCCCCTGGAATTTATAAAGCCTGAGTGAAGAATGTTCCACATTGTCAAAAACACTGAAGGAGGACAACTGTGTTACTCTTCTGATTTATTGCTGGAGAGTAAAAGCCTCAGATGTATGTTTTAGGAATGTTCATGCTTTGTGTTGGTAAACAACCTTGAGTTTAAGTTTGGACAATACCTAAACATGTGTAAGAGTAGTAATAATGCTGACACAGAACAAAAGAAAGTCACAAGAAATACAGAAATCAGTTGAGGATTGATTTTTATAAAGATCTTTGTGGGTACTTGGACCTCTTCCCATTTCTTTAACTATCCAGACTTTTTTCAGATGTAGTGGTGAGTTGTAAACTACAAATGATCTTGCCAAAGGTGATCAATCACATTCAGATGTAGGGTGAAGGAACTATTTGGTTAAACTTGTGGAAAATCATATTTATGAATATAAAAAGAGCCACAAGGCATTTGTTTCAGAACATTGCTTCATTTTAATAACAAAGAACCAAGAATTGTTTTGAGATTTCTCTCCCCCCTCCCCCCCCCCGTGTCCACCCCCAATTGCTCTGTCAAGGACTGTATGAGTCTGCGGCATGGCTGACACTGCCACAGAAATATTGAATATATTTCAGAATTGATTAAAGTTTTACATTAATGAAGTCTTGCTGCTCTGAATTTGGGTGTGTCAATTGTATTAAAGCA
This sequence comes from Vipera ursinii, assembly GCF_947247035.1. NCBI lineage: Eukaryota > Metazoa > Chordata > Lepidosauria > Squamata > Viperidae > Vipera > Vipera ursinii. Next base: position 83,318,465 of record NC_139518.1, on the reverse strand, counting down.
AATGCAAGCAGGGATGCTTATTCACCTTATACAAAAAGACAGTCAAGGATGCTCTTCAATATATACAGTGGGGTCTCTTTCCTATACAGTAATGGTAACTAGAAGGATTTTTTTCCCCTGGCATTTGTAGATGATTTTTCAAAATATGTTTGTTCATTTATTTATTTATTTGTCAATTTAATGAAGCTTCCAACTCCATGAGGGCTCTGGTGTACAACATTAAAGATAGATAGATAGATAGATAGATAGATAGATAGATAGATAGATAGATAGATAGATAGATAGATAGATAGTAGATAGATAGATAGATAGATAGATAGATAGATAGATAGATAGATAGATAGATAACCTTTATTGTCATTTTTTTCCCTGTGGGCACAATGGCACACATTAAAAATGAAATTTAGTTGCTTCCTCTCAAAGTGTACACATACATAACACACATTTAAAACATACTATATACAACATATGTATAGACCTACACACTTACATATAAGTAACATATCAATATTATTCACTGTTATAATATATAGCAAGTTTATAAAGAAAAAAAAATGATATATGTTCAAAGAGCAAAAGCTATTCCAACTAACTTGCAATTTCCTGTCAAGGAGTTTCCACTCACTGTAGCCCAAAGCCAGAGGGAAGAAAAGGTTTTTTGAAAGACCTGATAAATGCAATTATTACCCAAAGGAAAAAAAAATTACAAAACGAAATGGGTATGTGGCCAGAGTGAGCAATACATTTGGAGGAAATCTTAAGATTTTGCATACTAATTATTTTTATTATTACCGTATATTGTGCTCGGCCATTGTTGCCAATAATATAACATATCATAAACAGAATATACAAAAACTTTGTCACTATTCATAAAGACTTCTAGACAATATTGAGTAGGCCACCAGTGCCTGATTCAAAACCCATTCAGGTGCTTGGGTACATTCCCAAAGAAATGAAGGGCAAACTAAATTACAGAAATCATGAAGGTGTATATTTCTTAGCACTGATGATGTTAACTAGTTGGATAATGAACTGTCTACAGGAAAACAACCAAGTAAAAGAGCTCCAAAAATCTCACAGTTCAACACTGAGCTACAAAGATTCTCTTCTATTGGCATATTTCTGAGTTGGACTGCAAAGGCTATGCCCAGTGGTGGGATTCAGCCGGTTCGCACCGGTTTGGGAGAACCGGTAGCTAAATTTTGTTGAGTTCGGAGAACTGGATGAATGCACACTGTTTCCACAATTCCATTGTAGACCTTGGAGGCCTAGGCCTGCATCCACGCAGAGAACCGATTGTTCAGGTATTTGAATCCCACCACAGGCTATGCCTTGATCTTGTTACAGAAATAGTTAGATTACACAATAAGATAAGATAGATAACCTTTATTATTATTATTTTTTACTCTGGGCACAACGGCACACATCAAAAATGAAATTTAGTTGCCTGCTCTCAAAGTGAAACACATACATGACACACACCTAAACATACTATATATAACATAAGTATAGACCCACACCCCTACATATACATAACAAATAAATATTAAATACTGTCCATCTTGAATATACAACGGAAGGAGGAAGCTTGAGAGTTCACAAGGTTAATGCTGCATGGAATGAAACTATGGCTGAATCTGGATGTTCTGCTACGGATACCACGAAGCCTCCTCCCAGAAGGTAACAAGGAAAACAGGTCGTGAAGAGGATGTGTAGTGTCCCAGATAATCTTATGGACTCTGCTCAAGCATGGTGTACACTGATGACAGCAAACAATGTAGACATCCCGACTGCAAAGAAACAATACAATAGTCTCAGGAAGAATATGAGCCAGCCATTAATGGAGCAATCTGCTTCAAAAGATGGCGGGCTGTTTTTCACGAAAGTTTTTAAGCCGAATATGATATTGTAGTGGGTTTCCTGCAGTCTTGTTGAAGAGAAGTCTCTTTGTGTTCTAAGAATGAATCCAGAGGCAGACATATTTTAGTAGGACTATTTGTAAGATCTATTGAATTAATGGTATAGGTAACTTGTCAACTATAAAAAATTATATTTTTAAGTGCATCTGTACATTGATATTGTGTCAGCCTATTGATCCCCGCAATGAATGTATTTTATACTAGAAAAATTTAGCAACTAGGATGATTAGAAATAATCTGTTCCATGCTTATGCATGAATTTCTAGCTGTGGCATTAAATCTTTATCTTCTTTTAGAATTTAGATATGATACGGTACCTCAGGGTTTATAATCTGTTGAATTCATGTCTGGGCATTAGAGGATCACATGAGTTTGAGACTAAGGTGATCCTGAGAGACTTTACAAGAGAACCAGCAAGGTCCCCTACCTTGAAGTCGTCCTTATTTGATGGCCTTGGTGCTTCTTGCTCATGTGACTTTTCTGTTTCTCTTTTACAGTGTAAACTGGAACAGCAGGCCTGTCTGACCAGCAAGCAGCTGACAGTGAAGTGTGAGGGTCAGTGCCCATGCACAAGTGAACATGGTCCAACTTCAGCCACTGATCTCAAGCAAGGTCAGACAAGCAATGTCTACTAAGAATGTGAATAATTGTATCCTCTCCTGTTCTCCACATTATGGCTCTGCAGAGCAGTATTTCTCAACCTTGGCAATTTTAAGACGTGTGGACCTCAACTCCCAGAATCCCCCAGCCAGAATGGGGATTCTGGAAGTTGAAGTCCACACGTCTTAAAATTGCCAAGGTTGAGAAACACTGCTCTATAGACACACAGAATAAATAAGAACACTGGTTAAATTAGGTATTGAACTGTATTCCATGGCTGATCTTTTCTGCCTCCACAAGACATTCTTTGCTCTATATATTGGTTGGTATCCTGGACAATATCACCATCTGAATATAGATGTAGTCAGTCTTCCAGTATTACACAGAGCAGATAATTTGAAGATAAGATCAACATTATTTAACTGGCAACATGGGCATGATTTACCAGATAATTTTGTTGCAAACTGACTATGAGAATAAGCAGAAGGAAAGCTTTAAAATAGGGATTCAAACCACTAAACTTGTGGTTTTAGGTTTATGGTATCTGGACTTCAATTGTAATTCAAGCAACGAAAGATAAACAAATAAGAATCAGGAGATACCCTCAACTTCATACAATAAAATTTGTTGGTTGTAACACACAAAATCCTCATAACCTATCATAAATATCTGTGAGCAAGCTAAGAATTTTAGGGGCCAAAATATACACCCCAAAAATAGGATTCAGCTTACCTGCAATTATATACAGTAATCCTGTATCTACATTCAATATGCATATGATATACATACACAATTGAAGGATTCCCCCCCCCCCAATATAAAATAGAAATGAAGACAATGGAAAAACATGAAAGGAAAGGAAATAGAGGAGATAGTGAGAGAAGGAGGAAAAAGACATTTAAAAAAGAAATAAAAAGCAATGATTTCTCAATTTTTTCAGTGCAGTAGGATATATAATGCAGTTATGGTATTTTTAGTTATGCCAAATAATAACCACTAGCCATTTCTATAACAATAACCCACTTAATTGTCAAAATCCAAAGTCAAAATTTCATTTTTTTTCCTTTTTCACACAGAAATTCCATAATGGATTCCAAATAACCACAAAATTATTTACCTTTTTGTCCCTAATTAATGCGGACATCTCCACCAGTTCCATTTTCAATCCATTCCTCCATGGTGAGGATTAACATTTCTTTCCATTTCTGGGCATATAAAATTCTTGCAACTGAATATACCTCATACCGGTAATACTTTTTAAAATTACCTGTATATCCCATATATACTTGCATATAAGCCTGCCTTCAAATAAGCAAACTTTCACGTTTTTAACCAAAATGCAGTGAAAAATGTTGGTCAACGTATTGACAGGTGGTGCATTTTTTCATGATATTTTGGTTAAAAATTCGAGGATCATCTTATCTGCAGATGGGCTTATACACAAATATATACAGTACATAATAAAAAATAAGTGAAGTCTTAGCGTGATAATAAAATCTTGATTTTATGGATCTTTTCCTGGCAGATTTCAGATACAACAGTCATAATTTAATTTAATTTAATTTAATTTATTAATATTTCTATACCGCCCTTCTCCCGAAGGACTCAGGGCGGTGTACAGGGCAAGAATAAAACACAAAGCTACAAAAATTAAAAAGTAATTAAATACATGCCCATAAAAAACAATAAATACATTAATAAAACCCCAATAAAATGATAATAAAAACCCTACCAATCCCCCCTCAGGCCAGGCCGACTTGTTCGAACAGGTATGTTTTCAGATCGCGGCGAAAGGAGCGAAGATCGGGCGCCGTCCGGAGCTCAACCGGTAACTGGTTCCATAGCTCCGGGGCGCCCACAGAGAAAGACCTCCCCCTGGGGCCACCAATCTACATTCTCTGACCGGTGGCACCCTGAGGAGGCCCTCTCTGTGGGAACGCACAGGGCGGAGGGAAGTTGACGCCGGCAGCAGGTGTTCCCTAAGGTACTCCGGACCCCTGCCATGTAGGGCTTTAAACACCATGACTAGTACCTTGAATCTCACCCGGAAGACAACTGGCAACCAATGCAGCTCACGGAGAAGAGGTGTGACATGGGAGTATCGGGAAACTCCCAACACAACTCTCGCGGCTGCATTCTGTGCCAGTTGGAGCTTCCGGGTGGTCCTCAAGGGCAGCCCCATGTAGAGAGCATTGCAGTAGTCTAGTCGAGAGGTCACGAGCGCGTGAGTGACTGTGCATAGATCATCCCGGCTTAGATAGGGCCGCAACTGGCGCACCAGGCGAACCTGGGCGAAAGCCCCCCACAATGTTAGCTTTGGATTCAGAGTGCTGCCAAATAATGATCAAGGTCCAGTGTTTTTGGAACAGTCTGGACCACTGATCTAATTTGCATCTTTGGCATCAATTTGCATCATTCACTAATGACACAGATGACATAAATTATATAGATTAAGACTTAGCTTTAATAGACCCTCCTTCCCCTCCTCATGAGATCCGTAAAGTTACGTTTTTGTTGCAATTTTCTGTCACCGGATTAAAGAAGGTGACTCACTTCTTGTGACACTTAGCTCAATTTCATTGCAGCTCTAGAGAATTTTTCCTCTGTCCTCCTACCCTAACGCTGAGAATTTATTGTATAGACAAGAAATCTCATGCTCTCATTATCGCCATGGACAAAACAAAGTTTTGAATAATTGTGTGTGGGGAAAAACCTAAGAAGGAGTTGCGTACAGTAGCTTTGGACTAACCTGCTTGCTGTCTTCCCATCCGGGATGCTCACCTGAGATGCTGCCAACTGATTTGCAGAAACCTGCACTGGACAAGACTTGGCAGACCTGGGCGATCGACTGCGGGACTGGTTCCAACTGCTGCATGAGAACGCCAAACAGAACAGCTCTGGAAATCTGGGCCCCAATCCTGTGAATGGTATGCAGAATGCGACTTTTGTCCCTTGGGTGCATGTTACAGCAGAAGTGGGAAGCTCTCGGGCCGCTAGCGTTTTCCCAGCACCTCTAGATTGCTGCCAAAATTTGACAGCAAGTGACTAAAAGTAGGGGGTACAACTTGGTTGTTGATTCTGGATTTCTGGGCAGCCTTAGGAATGAGTGCAGGGTACCTTCCAAGGAATAGTCCTTCCCCTTCCTATCCCATCCATGACTTCCCACCAGAAAACTGACCCAGAACAGGCTGAAAAATGCCGACAATATCACTGCATCGCCAGAGATTCTCCTCTACTTGTTTCAAATTCACACTCTGAATACTACATCCAGTTTTGGTCACCATATTATAAAAAAAGATATTGAGACTGGTATGATAGAAAAGAAGAGCAACGAAGATGATTAGGGGGCTGGAGGATAAAACATATGAAGAACGGTTGCAGGAATTGGGTATGTCTAGTATGTCTAGTATAGTTTGGCGGGTCGAATCCCGAGTGCCGCGTAACAGAGTGAGCGCCTGTTACTCGTCCCAGCTTCTGCCAACCTAGCAGTTTGAAAGCACGTAAAAAATGCAAGTAGAAAAATAGGGACCACTACGGTGGGAAGGTAACAGCGTTCCGTGTGCCTTTGGCATCTAGTCATGCCGGCCACATGACCACGGAGACGTCCTCAGACAAGCGCTGGCTCTTCGGCTTTGAAACGGAGATGAGCACCGGCCCCTAGAGTTAGAAACGACTAGCACGCATGTGCAGGGGAACCTTTACCTTTTTAGTATAGTGAAAAGAAGGACAAGGGGCAACATGATAGAAGTGTTCCAATATCTATGGGGCTGCCACAGAGATGAGGGAGTCATACTATTTTCCAAAGCACCAGAAGGTAAGACAAGAAACAATGGATGGAAACTAATCAAGGAGAGAAGCAACTTAGAACTAAGAAGAAATTTCCTAACGTGGAATGACTTGCCTTCAGAAGTTGTGGTTCTCCATCACTGGAGGTTTTTAAGACAAGACTGGACAGTCACTTGTCTGAAATGGTATAAGATCTCCTGCTTGAGCAGGGGTTTGGACTAGAAGAGCTCCAAGGTCCCTTTCCAACTCTGTTATTGTGTTTTTCAAATGTTGGGAGACTCAGCTCTGCCCCCACCTCCTGATCCAGTGGAAATTGCCCACTCCTCATCCGGACAAACTGATTAACTTTGCTGTCAGATCAGAAAGTGAAGTCTGTCTTAAGCTGGATTCTTGTCATAGGAGGTGTCATTGCTTTATTGTTAGCAAAATTGCAGTGGCTTGGCTCTGTTTTCTTCCACAAAGTATGAGAAAAAAATTTCAATTAAAGTTTTATTTGCTTTTTTATGTCCGTTGCATAGATTCCAGAAAGTATGTTTTGTTATAAGTTACACTTATCACCTTTTCTCCAAAGGTTCAAGGTGGATCTCCATTTATTATATCCATCCACAGTCCTGTGGGATAGATGGGGTGAGAGAGGTGACTGGGCTGATGGATCTCCCATTCAATAACTCTTGTGGCCCAGTTCTTGGGATCCATCAGAATCAGTCACACTAATGTGAGTTGAATGTCTTATTGTGGGTAGCTGAAAAATCTTGACAATGGAGCCAGACCCTGCAGAAGAATGAAAACTGTGACTTTTTTCCTGGGAATTATTGTGATTACAAGTCATGCCCAAATAGGACTGAAAGAACAAGCCACTTTGTTCTCTGGTTGGGTAAAATGGGGGGGCTATCGATTCTGCCAGTTGCTAGGTGAGCACCAGACAGCAAACATTCTTGTGTACTTGTTACAAACATAAATAAATCTGCAGTCCCTGAGCAGAGTCAGCAGATTGATCCCAAGGTACTTGCAGACTACGAAGTGCCATCATTCAGGAAGAAGATCATTAGCTTAAATGTCACTGAATAGAAATGGCTTCCCTGGGGAGTGAGCTGGATGAAATCAAATCTACTGGTTGGGTTTCATGCAGATGCTCTTCTGCCATCCTTGCCAATGGAGCCGAAAGGGGTGGAGACAAAAAAAACCCATCATGATCATCATTGTGATGGTGTGATTGGAGTCCTGCCCCATTGTTATGGAGACCCCTGCAGCCTTGGTAAGGGGGTTGTGTTATCAGTGAACTTTTGCAGATGGGTGCATTAGCCATAATGACTTGCCACCAATGGTTGGGACAGTCATGGAGAGCAAACTGATCCATACGGTGAAATAAGGAGAGGCGGAGCAGGCATGGTTGACCAATTTCAATGCCCCTTGATCTCTCATATCTGCAGCATGTTTTCCTGGAGAGCCCTATTTAGAACAGAGGCCAGGGGGTGATGGTTAGGGTAGGAGGTCAACATTAGATCTCAACCTTTTTAAGCAATCTATGGCTCTTCTACTACCAAAAATTGTATTTCTTCCGCTTCCAGCTTCAGAGGAAGACAGGCAATTGTCAATTTGGCCTGCGGGCTCACAGTTGTGGGTTTCAGGCTTAAGTATGTATACTTAATTAATATATTCTCTTTGGAGTGCTTTCTGTCTCCAGTGCAAAATTTCACACTGCATAAAATTCCCTTTAAAGTCTCAAGTTTGAACCTTGCCACTCATTAGCAGCATCTGTCAATCTTTCCCGGGGACAACACTTTTCATTATGCATACTCTGTATAACCTTTATATAAATTAGCACTGCATTCAGAAACGCTGAATCCTATGCCCTGCGTAACTGATGAGAAGAGGTATGTCAGTGGAATAGATATTAGTTTCTTCTTGTAATTTGGATGATAGAATAGCACTGTTTACATTTTCGCAGGAATTCTACTTCCTAAGTAAATGACATTTTCTTTAGGTTTTGGTGTTTTTTTTAACTTGGATTTAGAAAGTTGGCTTTGGAAAGTACATCAAGGGTTGACTATTCAGTTCTCTCTTCATCACCTGTAAGGGTGATGGTTGGAAATTATACTTCAGCAATACTTGGAGGGCCTCAGTTTCTCCATCCCGCTATAAAGAGATAGCATACTCCTTAAAAATAGCAGTAGGACCTACAGTTAAATACCACAATGTATTTTTTTCTTTCTGATAAAATGATCCCATCAGTGTACTACTGAAAAATCCCTTTCTCAGTGTTCTCCACTCACACATGCACCTGTACATATATACACATCCCAATTTACTTCTTGCTTTCCAATTTGCTCATTACATTTTATGACTACTGATCATGCTCATTCTTAATTTAGCGCTCTCTCTCTCTCTCTCTCTCTCTCTCTCTCTCTCTCTCTCTCTCTCTCTCTCTCTCTCTCTGTGTGTGTGTGTGTGTGTGTGTGTGTGTGTTGTGCCTTCAAGTCAGTGTTGCGTCCTGGCAGCTGCTGGGACAAGTCCTTGCAAAAAGAAGATGTAAAGGACATTTGAAACTCCTATGAAGGTTGAGTGACTCATACATGCTGATTTCTCTCGTGATCCTGTTATAAACTGATAACACTCTCTCTCAATCACTTAGGTTAACTCTTAGAACAGGGCTCTTCAAACCTGGCTGAGGGCTTCTGGGAGTTGAAGTCCATAAGTCATAAAAGGGCCAGGTTTGAAGAGCCCTGTCTTAGAAGGACTAATGAAAGTTAGGATTTTCCGGATGTGAAAATCTGCATCCCATTTCTGCAATCATGGGATATACGTAGACTTCAAAATTCAGTGAAGGGCAAATATATCCACTACGGTTTCTGCCTCTCTGGTTATTTGAATTTTCATTTATTGCAGCACTGGACAAAAACCTGGTGGCCAGTTGCAAAGACTCCATTGGTTGGATGTTTTCCAAGTTGGACACCAACAGTGACCTTTTCCTGGACCAGGCAGAGTTGGCAGCTATCAATCTGGACAAGTATGAGATTTGCATCCGGCCTTTCTTCAATTCCTGTGACACCTACAAGGATGGCCGTGTCTCCACTGCAGAGTGGTGTCTCTGCTTCTGGAGAGAGAGTGCGTCACAAGACTTTCTTTTTTTTTCATGCTAGGTCCCTTAAGTCTTTGTTATTACAGGGGGAAGGCTAAAGATTATAGTAGCTGCTTAGACAAACATAGATACTCTGATAATTTAGGTGTACCTTGATGTATTAACTAGATAGCTTGTTAAAGAGAGATCCATCCTAGAAGTAAGGAGAAATTTTCTGACAGCGAGAACGATTAATCAATGGAATATCTTGCCAGCTGGAGTTGCGGGTGCTCCATCACTAGAGGTTTTCATAAAATGGACTGGACAACCATTTGACCAGCATAGTATAAGGTCTCCTGCTGTGAGCAGGGGGTTGGACTAGAAGACCTCTGAGGTCCCTTCCAGCCCTATGATTCTATGTTCTATATATCTAGGTGTACATTGATGGCACCACCACCCCTGCTGCCAGATTTCAGGGAATAAAGCAAAGGCCTGGTGGGTTGATGTGTATATTAGAGCCTGGACTGTGTTTCAAACAAAGTAATAAAATGCCTAAAAGCCAGTGGTGGGATTCAAATATGGGAACAACCGGTTCTCTGTGTGGAGTCCATTCTGGGCCTGGGCAACAAAAAATTAGCTACCAGTTCTCCTGAACTGGTGCAAACTGGCTGAATCCCACTACTGCTAAAAGCTACATAATGCACTTTCCTAAGTTCAGAGTTCAATTTGCATTTATTATTATTACAGTCATCTTTGCACTACGCTGGTAGAACAGGTGAACGCTCTTGCCCCTCAACTCTAGACTGAGGGCGAATTGCAGGAAAAGAACTTGCTTCCTTAATATGCTCAGGAGATCACGTTGAGCTGACTTGACACTGATGAATTCTGCTTTGACTATTACAGAGCCTCCATGTCTTACAGAGCTGGAGAGGATTCAGATCCAGGAAGCTTCAAAAAAGAAACCTGGTGAGTTGTTGAGCTAAAAGCAGAAAAGAAAATGGTTTTGGAAACCTGGGGATGTCTAGACTCACGATCACTTGAGAGCCAAGGCTTTCCTTCATGTTTTCTTTGAAGATTTTCCCAAGACAAGTTGACTACCTAACCCATGGTGGCCTTTTTCAGGATGAGCTGCTCTGCTTCCGACGCTTAGCTTAAAAGCAAATTCTTCCCAGAGCATAGGAGCATTGATGTGGGATTCAACCCTGAGCCATGGTTTCTCTGTGTCCTGCCAATAGCTATTCCAATTCCCTGCACCATTTCACAAAAAGCTTATCTCAACCGTCTATTGCAGGTTGTCCAGTTTTAAATAAACTCACTTAGAAATGCACATGAATGGAGCAGCTATTTTTAAGAGAGCTCAAAGTGGTTTGGGAAAGTCTTCATTGCTTGGGCTTACAGACCTGGTTGTATGTCTCTGACAATTCTGTTTGGGTAATTCTGGTGAAATAATAGCCAAACGTATCAAACTCATTCACCAGAGGCAAAGAAAAATAAGCGGAGGGCATCCATCTGTAGCAATTGATGAATTCAAGTTGCCTTCAGTGCATAGTCTGTCTCCAGTCTATGTGAATTCAGGCTTCAGAGGCAAACAAATGTGTGCTTGAGTTCAAGAGGATAGATAGAAGATACTTTGACAAAGGCCTGTTTCTTCTAGTACATGTACTTCACTTAAAATGATCTTTGCTCATGGTTTTTTTTAATGCTTGCAAATTTCAGTGCTGTAGTTGTATAAAAATCTGGCAATCAAAGTTGTGGTTGTTATCTCCTACTAAGTAAAACATTTATCTTACCGCTGCCCATAAACTCATCATTTCTTGGGAAGTGATGACCAGTGCTTAAATTTATTTACTGTATTGTTATACCTCCATAATTCCCCAACGGTTCAAGAACCGTCATGGGAGTACGACATGGAGTTCCTGGAATTTAAAGACATTTAAGAGTTGTGGGAAGCCATATTTTCTGTGACTAGAGAACACTCCAGTGCTGAGCACGCTGACATTCATCAGAAGAGCTGGCAGATGTAATGGATCCCCCAGGCCTGATCCATTGTGTGGGTGTATGACTGGTGGAGAAACTCCACATAATAAGCCATTGGAGTGAGAAAAAGACTTAGTCATTTGGAATGGTTTTACTCCTGCTAATCTAATGCCTCATTTGCTTGTTGACAATGAGAACCTAAATCACATAATTATGCATTGAAGTGGTGCATGTTTTCAAAAACAGTACCTTGCAGAATATACCCAATTTTTTTTTAAAAAAAAAACAACAACAGCAAACAAGCACAGAGATGTAATTGTGGCTAATTTAGTTCTGATGGTTGAGCTTTTTTTCTTTTCTTGTGTAAGTATTTCTTTCTTTACCATTTCCGGGGGCGGGGGGGGGGGAAGAGATGGAGTCTAGTTCAGTGGTACAAACATCAGATCCCCAGGAAGAGTCCAACTCTCCTTCCTGAAAATAAATATAATTGCTGCTGTAGCTCAAGTCACCTGCACGCTCCAGCCTTTCCATCCCTACTCTCTCTATTTTAAGGTGACCAAAAGATTGTTTGCACTTTTGTCTATCTGGAAACACAAAGTTGAGGTGAAGGATATCAAACCATAATCCAGCTGGAATTCTCCCTCAGAGAGTGCAAAGCAATCCCTCGCAGAGGGACCCAGACCCGGCTATTTCAAGTCCTAAGAGTAAGAAAAATCACATGGCTGGATCCAATCTGGATCATTCACTGCGTTCAGAATTTTAGTTTTCCGAGTTTTTGGATTCGTGCTGGAGCCCACCCTCAGGGAACGTCTCTCTACTGAAATGTGTGCTTTGGGCTATTCTATGCGTAGCTTTGGTAAGGCCACACCTGGAATACTGCATCCAGTTTCGGTCACCACGATGTAAAAACGATGTCGAGACTCTAGAAAGAGTACAGAGAAGAGCAACAAAGATGATTAGGGGGCTGGAGGCTAAAACATATAGGGAACGGTTGCTGGAATTGGGTATGTGTAGTTTAACGAAGAGAAGAGTGAGGGGTGACATGATAGCAGTGTTCCAATATCTCAGGGGCTACCACAAAGAAGAGGGAGTCAAGCTATTCTCCAAAGCACCTGAAAGCAGGACAAGAAGCAACAGATGGAAACTAGTCAAGGAGAGAAGCAACCTAGAACTAAGGAGAAACTTCCTGACAGTTAGAACAATTAACCAGTGGAACAACTTGCCTCCAGAGGTGGTGAATGCTCCAACACTGGAGGTTTTTAAGAAGAGACTGGACAGCCATTTGCCTGAAATGGTATAAGGTTTCCTGCCTGAGCAGGGGGTTGGACTAGATGACCTCCAAGGTCCCTTCCAACTTATTATTATTATTATTATTATTATTATTATTATTATTATTATTATTATTATTATTATTGTTGTTGTTGTTGTTGTTGTTGTTGTTATTATATTATTATTATTATTATTATTATTATTATTATTATTATTATTATTATTATTATTATTATCATTATCATCATTATTATTATTATGTTACGTGGCGTCTGATTTGGTATAGCTTCACCAGACACCACATAAATACAATGCACAGAATAGCCCAAAGAGCACATCCCAATAGAGAGAGGTTCCCTGAGAATGGGCTCTAGCACAAATCCAAAAACTCGGAAAACTAAAACTCTGCATCCAGGGACTGACCCAGATTGGATCCCGTGATGTCCTGGGACACATATATTTGCCTTTATTTGTGACAAATCACACTGTCTGTCCCATAAGATGAGTAAATCCATTCGCAAATTTACTTTTTAAGCGCACACTTTTTATGTATTTCTCTCATCGTTTGCAAAAAAACACCCGCCCCACATTATTTATTTCCTCATTGCATCCTGCCGTATGCCCCCCTCCATCGCAAGAAGCGATTCTAAGGGACTCACACTTTAGGATGAAGAAGAAAAAACACACACAAAGCAAAATAAGCAGATGAGACAACGGAGAGAATTGAATGCATCAGAGAAGGACAAGCTAAACTCAGTGACAGGCGTAAGGCAGATCGCCTCTGCCCGAGGACAGATCGCACTCGCCCTGTTCCAAGGCCTGCTAGGAAAGGCACGTTCATAAGAAGTACAACAGGATCAAGGTCATCCCTTTGGTGTAGTGGTTAGGGGTGCTGAACTTCAAACTGGGCTTCCTCGATATCTAGTCTTCCCTTTGGTACGAACTCCTGATGGCTGAGTGGGACGAAGCCATCGGTGCTGCATTGCAGTCCGGTCCAATCTCCCCTGACAGAGCTGTTGCTGGGGGAAATAAAACGAGCAGAGACCATCGTGTAGGCTACCTTGCACTCCCAGATGAAAGGCAGGATATAATTGCAATAATAAAAGCTTCTGGCTGGCAAAGATGATAAAAGGAGAGTGAGCGAGCCAGCAATTTGGCAGCCGGAGGCTTTTCCCAGTTGCTCGAATGGCGGCAGCTACCAGGGCTGGTGTGGATAAAGGGGGGAGAGACAGGAACAACAGTGCACCACAGTGGACAATGAGGGGCTGTGGGGAAGAAGGGAAGACTTATGGGGAGAAGCAACAAAACTCATTTCACTCTCCAAGGCACACAGAAGGGGGGGAGTGGCAGGCAGCCACTCTCCTCCCTAATAACCTAGAGGAGAACAAAGCAAGTCCAGCTTTACGCGTCCTCACCCTTCCTGTTGAAAAGGAAAGGAAAGGGCACCATTCTTGACAATGTCAAGCCCTTGCCATGGGAAAGAATCGCAGCAATCTGCCAGCCTTCCAGTCAATCCTGGGCTTGGTTTAAAACAGAACATGCACTAGCCGTGTGCATTTGTCTGGTTGGGTGCAAAAAAGGCAGAGCTGTGACTGGGGTGGGGGGAGGGGGAGACTGTCAAGCCGTAAAGGTCCCTTTCTCCTTTAAGGACCCCTGAAAAACATGGCGAGTCAGATGTAACGGGGGTAGGGCAAGATTTCCTGCCAGTCACAAACCTGATATTTTGCAGCTTCTGCAGAGCTTTAACAGGATACGCGAGAAAACGCCCCTGTCCCCAAAAGTTAGTCTGGAAATATACCTGCACAATTTCTGAATGAGAACACGAAGGTCTGGAGCTGCATTCAGACACTCCTGAAGCAGCGGAGGTGTCCTAAGTCCTCAGGGCCTGTTTTATTTAGCACAAAGGGGGGCGGGTTTTTTTTTTCTTCCCCCAGGAGTCTTCATTCCGAGCTGCGACGAGGATGGATACTACCGGAAGATGCAGTGTGACTCCAGCAGTGGGGAATGCTGGTGCGTTGATCATCTCGGCACAGAGCTGACAGGAACACGGATGCATGGGAATCCAGACTGTGGTAAGAAAAGGGGAGGGGGGGAAGAAGATTTGGGGCAGGAGGAGCTTTGGGAAAAGACATGACATGCGAAGTAGCAAAAGGACATCTTCACATCAAACTCTCGGTCATTGCAGGCTGTCCTCAACTCACAACCACTCATTTAATGATGATTCGAAGTTACGACGTCACTGAAAAAAGTGACTTGTGGCCGTTTTTCATACTTACGACCGTTGCAGCATCCCCATGGTCACATGATCCAAATTTGGATGCTTGGCAATGGGCAGGTACTTACGATGGCTGCGGTATCCCGGGGTCACGTCATCCCCTTTTGCGACCTTCGGACCAGCAAATTCAGTGGGGAAGCCAGATTCATTTAATGTCCATGGGATGCATTTAACAACGGCAGTGATTCAAATTAACAACTGTAGCAGGAAAGGTTATAACATGGGGCAAAACTCACTCAACAACTGTCTTGCTTAGCCACAGAAATTTTGGGCCCAATTGTGGTCGTAAGTCGAGGGCTACCTGTACATTGACACAACTACAAAGTTTTCTTGGCAATAGTGCCAATTGTTTGCTGTCACCTTCTTCCATGTCGCTGTGTGACTTCACCCTGTAATCTGCACTTTGGGGTTTTCTGGGGTGCCTCCTGCTAGCCCCAGCACCACGTCGAGGTGCTGTCAGCCTGTGGATGTGCGTCTTGATGTCATCCCAACAAAAGGCACAGTCAAGCAAACCTTTGTCTGAGGGGGAGTATTGGGGTTGTTTTATCTCTCGCTTTTTAATTTTTCTGGGGGTTTTTAGCGTTGTATTTATATTGTTCTTAACTAGGGCTATTGTTTAATCCTGTTTTAATGTTTGTAGTCGCTATTTTATTCTGCCCTGTGAACCGCCCTGAGTCCTCAGGGAGAAGGGCGGTATATAAGTGTTATTAAATTAAATTAAATTAAATTTCTCTTAACATTTCTTTACTGACTTATTTACAGGTAGTCCTCGACTTACAACAGCTCATTTAGTGACCATTTGTTACGACAGCTCATTTAGTGACCGTTCAAAGTTACAACGGCACTGAAAAATCTGACCGTTGTGACCGTTTTTCCACAGTTACAACCTTTGCAGCATCCCCATGGTCACGTGTTCAAAATTCAGATGGCTCATATTTATGACGGTTGCTGTATCCCAAAGTCATATGATCCCCTTTTACGACTTTCTGACCAGCAAAGTCAATGGGGAAGCCAGGTTCACTTAACAACCAGCTTACTAACCTAACAACTGCAGTGATTCACTTAACAACAGTGGCAAGAAAGGTCGTAAAACAGGGGAATACTCACTTAACAAGTGTCTCACTTAACAACAGAAATTTTGGGCCTCACTGTGGTCATAAGTTAAGGGACCATCAGTACGTTATTAAATCAGCCGAATTTGTGCTTGAAAAATGCTTTTTTGGATGCCTAAATATCATCACACAAGGAAGACTAATTCTGTCTTGACTGCATTTCTAATCTGTGCGATCCATTTGGTCCAAGTTCCTTTAGCAGTCCCAACCGCTCTCCAGGTAGCAGTCACTTTGCAAGCATCCCAGAACTGCTGCGTCCCACATCTTACCTGAAGGATGTCCATGAGCCCATCCAAGTTTGTGGGCATCCCGCTGGAGGATTTATGAGAGAGATGTGCTTCAATAGGCATCCCACAGTGGGAAAAGGAGATCATTGGGTGCAGGATGAACATGGGCTCCCCACTTAGTCGTATGTAGACTAAGGTAGATACATAGACAGTATTTTCCCCCTTGTTGGAGGAAAAAAGGAGCAGTTTAGTGATTGTTCCTTGTTTTCTTCTGTATGAAGAAATGCATGACTCTATGGCAGGAGTAGATTTCCTTCCCCTTTAGGGGAAGCATGTAGCATTTCCAGACTCGGGAGTACCTCTGATTCTCTATTCCCTTTTAAATTGCTTTTATCAAATTTTAGTAATAATTTGTTGCCGGAACTTTGCACTTTGATATGGCCCAAGGGCTAATCAATAAAGACTTACAAATATTCCCTTTTAAATGTAAATAGGAGGATCTGGTAAATTAAGATATTTGTGATACTCTGCATTTTGCCTCTTGCTTACTGTTAATCAGTAATTGGAGAAGGTACTATGGAGACTTCGAGTATCTTCTCCAATTCATCTAAGTATAGGTTAAAGCGATTTACACTTCACTGCAAGCAATGATTATTATTAATGGAGACTTAACTAAACCATGTGAAATTTAAAAGGGCGCAAGGCAAGGATCTCCCTTATCTCCCCCCTGTTGTTTATATCCGTGCTGGAAGTTTTGAATAGGGATATTAGGCAAGATGAGAAAATAACAGGTATAAATAGTGCTACTCTTCAGCATCTTGGGATCCATACTTAAAAGAATCCTACCTGTGACTGAATTAAAGGTTGATTTTATCTGAATTTTTCTGCACACTTGGCTTGGGACAAGGGCAACGTAAATGCCATTATCCCACATTAATATCCGATTGATTTTGAAATAATAGAAGAGCTCTCTGTGGCTCAATTTTTGAAAGCATTTGCATTTTAAAGCAGCTGCTGCAATCTTTCAAACTAATACCGAAGAATGTAGAATCTCTTTCTTGCCAAACCTAGAATTAGGTGAAGGGTTGTTGGTACTCCCTGAGGTTGAGTTTCTTCTTGCAGATGTTTCTGCGAGAAACCCAGCAATTCATCCCTAAGCTACATATATTCCCTACTACTGAAGAATTAGGAAATGTTCCCCTCCTACTGCATTTCCCTTGTTCTTGTTTCTATAGATGACATTGTTGGATTCTCAGGGGACTTTGGGAGTGGTGTCGGATGGGAAGATGAGGAAGAGAAGGAGACGGAGGAAGCCGGCGAGGAAGCTGAAGAAGAAGAAGAAGGAGAAGCAGATGATGGAGGCTATATTTGGTAGATGTCACCAAGGGCATTGTTTGGCCAGGATGCAGGCTGTAGGCTGGGAGGTAGCCGTCAAAACTGAATGGAGAGGAACAACTGAACAAGATGATCAGGAAACACAGTTGAATGTAACTAACTATGGCAGAATGTGCGAGTGCGTGTATGTGTGAATGTATGTATGTACACTTGCCTGGGTGGGTCCATTCTCTTCATGTGGCTGTGGAGATTATCTCTTTCTTCCCAGCTTAACAGAGATCAAAGCTATAGCCAAGCAAAAGGGGAGGGGGGGAAGTACTCTGCACTGTAGGTTCCAGAGAAGCTTTTGTTCATATTAATTTTTTTAAAAAAATAATAATGATCAGTGACACATTTCAGTTCCTAACCAGGCTCAAAAGATATGAGAAACACCTGCCTCCTTCATCGCTCTGGCTATGGTGCCCAGCAATATTCTGCAGTATATGTCCTGTCCAAATGCTTGTCAAGCAGTCTGCCAATCATTTGTGAGTTTTCATTGCAGTAGATCACCAGAATTTGCCTAACAGGTCAGAAATCAGGAACAATCCACTTTCCTGTGACTAGACATTTAGATCTAGGACCGTAATGAAGAGGGACAGCTAATGTATCACTAATTACAAACACAGTTCCACACAAGTCATTTCTAGATTGGTTTCCAAAATCTTGCAAAAAGTTCCCCTGAAAGATTGAACAACCATGCACTGAGTTAATGTATGATCACCTTTACTGGACTTAGGCTTCTTGGTTAGGAAAGATTTCAAACATGTCTGCATTGGCTTCTAATGTAGTTGATGTGCTAGCTAGTGCTGTAGGCTTTCCAGTCATCTAGACATACTGATGGAAAGGCAAGGAGTTCTGGGACAGAGATTGCTGAGAAAAAAATAACTAGTTGTGGAAAAAGGAAATCAGCAGGCTAGTTACAGCAACTGCAAGAAATGTTTCCCATGATAAAAGGTATGGTGAGATAGGTATCTCAGTAGGTTTGTTATTATATTGCTCTGTGTCCTGGGTGTGGGAAATCTGTATCTAACAAGAACTCACTGTTCTCCTCCTATGTTCTGCAATACAATTCTTTATCTTCACAACACGGGAGAAGAAAGGCATTAGGAATAAACACAAAATTACATTATCCATTAAAGCATGTGCTTTAGCTACCGATGAAAAAGATAATGATAATTCTATTCAGCCTGCTAAAATCACTTTCTTTCTTTCAAATAAATTAGACATTGTTTTTCAAAAATTAGCCAATGGGAAACATCTGGAAAAAAATATTGTCATTTTCTTGGTTAGTGAATGTCAGGCTTTTTAATCCTGATAAGGCCAATTAAATTCTTTTTTTAGGAAGGTCATTTCTCCACTTCCCTTCATTTGGATACACTCACCCTGTTGTGAGCATGTATGCTTGCAAGTATTTGAACACCTGTATTACAATCCTGTCCAAGTTGTAGCTGTGCATGTCCTTGGGTGGCATGAAGAAATGTTGAGTGCTGAAGTGGGTGTGAGTATGTGTGAATACACACTGAGAAGAGGGTAGGCAGTTTGGCTTATATCAAGTACCCCAAAATTTATGTAGATACTGAGCTTCTGGTTGAATCCTTCGGGACAGTGTGCAAACATGGGATTTTAGGCAGCCTCACTTCCCAGTAAGTCCAGTAGGAGGGATTTCTTATGTAGTCCAGCTGTGATAATAAATGAGCCTTGCTGTGTTGAATTCTCTATCTTACTCACATTTACTCCTCCTCTTCCTCCTCCTCCAGCTGTCACATTCCTACACCCTTGCACACTTCATGGTCCTGTCTTCATGTGTTTCTTTATCTTTTCTCATGAAAGAAGAGATCACAGCTGAACAAGACTTGATTTGATTGCTAGCAGGAGAAGTTACTTCAGACAGTGCTCTGGGGGTGGTGGGGGTGGTGTTTCATTGTTGTAGAGGTTGCAGTTTTTGTGTCCTCCAGCTCTTTTTATTTTTCCCTCTAAGATCTTAGCCTGGATTCAAGTGTTGCGTTGAAGTTGTCTTCCTTGATTTTTTGACGTGGCCTTTCCTTCCATCTCTGCAGGTGATACGAGTGTGGATAGTCCGGATTTGCATTTCAGAGTTATGCATATTCAAGGAGTTGTAAATGCATTTTTTCAGACTAAAATACATTCCGCTGTTGAGGGTAGCCTCTCCAAATGGTGCTTGGTAGAGATAGGCAAGACAAAAGAAGCAGCTTGTCTCTGATAACTAGTTAACACAGTTAACTCATTAACACAGTTAACTCCATTTAAAACTAGTTAACTGTGTTGACCAGTGGTCTTGCCATTGACACTTGTTTATCAGCTTTTGATAATTCTGTGGCTACCCACAGACAATTGTTTGTTAGTTTCTCTTCAGATAATTGAAGATGATACAACAAGCAAGCACTAAACTCTGCTGGTAACTCTTCCCTCCAACCTTTAAAAGCCTTTCCTCACAGGTTTTGTAGGTTTTCATTATCAAAAACATAATTATTCATCCACCTTGAAGAGCAAAAATAACAAAGGAAGAAAAGGGGAAAAACAGCTTTGTGAAAAATAGACAGTAGGATGCTGCTTTCATCTCTCTGAGAAGAAACCCCAGTGAGATTTCTCTGAAATTGCTTTCAAGTCTCTTAACATAAAAAGGTTGCTTAGCTCCAGTCTTAATTTTACCTTAAAAGAAGTCCATTATTTGACTTGCATTTTCAGCCAACTCATCGCTGTGTTACTGAAGCAAAAACAATAATATCCCTAAAGGCCTCCATAAAAGAAGCTCAAATGAGCCATGTTGGTTCACCTTGACAAGTGGATGTGAATGCAGAACTGTCCAGAGTTGCCATCTGATTTCCTAACACAAGTCAGAGAAATCTAGCAGAGGTAACATTTGGACAAAATTAAGCATTTTTCTCATTAAGTCTTGGTCCTTCATTAAGACCCACCCAGACATTTTTGCCTAGGCTTCACCTCTGAGGCATCTTCCAGAAGGTTCAAAGAAGATAGATGGAGTCCAAAATTTTGTGATCATAGCCCCACCCATTTTCTACATTCATTGAGTGTACAAAAGATGGGCTTCAGTCACATGGTTGCAAACTCTGTCTTGATTTTTTTTGACACATGCGCGCGCACATTTCCAGACAACCTGTTTCCTCTGGGTAGGCATGGATTTAAAAAGAAACAAATCAACCCCATCACCCAAATCAGCCAGCCCCATCTGTTCCCCATATAGGGACTCTATGGTAGGATGTTTTTCTCCAAATAAGGCCTCTGATTTTGAAGGCAGACTTTTGAGTCATAGAATTTCTGCTTCTACAAATGAACCACCATACAAAGAGCCTCTGTGAAGGGAAATGTGTTAATTAAGGTTCATTAACTTATCCCACCTTCTGAAACAATAGAATACTTGTTCTAACTTGTAAATAAGGAAGCAGTATTTAGTTCACTCACTCTTAACCCCCTTTCTGTGGCTCTGTGGTCCATGATACTCTCATTCATCACCATCATGTTGTTTTCCATAAGGATAAGCTACTGTATCTAGGCAGCTTGGTAATTGAACACCATATATCAGCTCATTTTCAAAAATAAAGATTCCCTTTGCTGAGGGAAACAAAATAGGATATCATCTCTGTCCTCTGAGCATCACATCTCTCTAGGGCAGGTAGCAATTCCATTGTCTTTAACATCTTTGTGCTGAAGGAACTAGAAAGAAGAGAATGGTCAAGGTTAGGGTTCTTATTGTATGGTTAGTTTCAACCAGATATGGAGTTATTGATCTTTTGGGAAACCACTTTATATTTCCATTCCTTTTTTGAAATTAGAATAATCGACAGTTCCTTCTAAATGCTAGGCAATGGATTATCAGAGTTTGTATGCATCTAAATGATTGTAATGCAAATAAAGAATAGCAAAACTTTAATCTACTGACCCCAGTTGTGAACTTAGTGTAATTGACTGCATGGCGTGCTGAATTAATGCTTTATCAGATTTTCCCTTAGAATGTTTTACAATTTTAGAAGAATACCTGTAGGTGTGAATGTAGTCTGTGTCTATAACATGTTCTCAAACCATGTTTATCATAGAGGTAGCTTTATCAGGGAACTATGATTGCTTGCGGCTTCCTGTTGAGCATATATTCAGTAGCAAAACTAATCTACTCTTTGTAACATGAATGAAAAGTCACTATAGTTTTGATCTTAATGTTTCATTTTCTACTTTCTGAACTATGAGAATTAAAGTTCTCTGGTTATTTTCCCCAACTTTTTTTTTCTTTGAAGTATGACACATATCAAGAAACAGCTCAGCTAGCACTTAACTGGGTGAAAAGTTGATTCCGCTGGAACATTAGGTCAGAATACATTAAATTAACTTCCATTAAATTACTGAACAGAGATTGCTTTCTTCCTTCCATGAGTGCAAGGACTATTTTCCTTTGATTTGCATCTCTTGTAGATAATTTGAGGAAGGGAATGATGTACCTGAACAGTTTCACGGTCAAGGGAGAAAAGACATTGCAAGCATGAAATGCAGAAATGAAATTACAGCTGCTCTCTGCTGTGGGATATTAGCAGATCATCATCCTGTGTGTCCTTTCTTTCAGGAATGGTTGAAGTAAAAAAAGTAGTTGAGTTTGACTGCTGGTGATTGCAGTTTTCTTGTTAAAAAATTTGATAGTGGTTTTGCGGCCAGCTGAGAATTATTTTATGTGTCTCAGTTCAGCATTGATTTGATTCAACAGCTATGGGATTAGGTTATGGCTGCATGCTGCAATCAACATTAAAAATGGTAGTAACACACCACCCTTTTCATTCCCATATCCTACTAAAGTTGTTTTAAAGACAACCCACCATCGTCTTCACTTGTACAGACTCAACATCCTGGCAACCAATGAAAATCACTACTCCCTGAAACTGTAGGCTGTACAGCAACAGCAGCCATAAAAATGCTATTTTCCTCATGCCAGTCAGAGGAAAAGAGGAAAGTCTTGTCACTTTCATATTTATTTGCTTGGCTTGGGCCAATATAAATAAATAAAATAAATAATATGGGTGGGCCGTGAAGTTCTTCAGCCACCAATCCCCTGAGGGAGTCAAGGCTGAAATGTTAATCTGGCTCTGGATAAACAGTACAAAGTAAAATTGATTGGAGTGTCTGAAGGTGGGAGGAGGGATGAAGCAAAAATTCCCTCCAATGAGAAAATGAGCCATCCCCTTTGCTCTGCAGAGCTCCAATACTCCAGCTGGAAGTCAGGGCAATTGAAGAAACTTAGCAGCTGAAGACAGACAATAGTAAGGGACTGTGGTCCCAGGTCCAATCCAGTAGTGATTTGACCAACCTGTCTTCAGGTTCCAAAGGTGACTTTTCAGATGTGGCTTTGACATCAGTCCAAATTGCAGTCCCATTGGTTGTGAGGTCCGTACATCAGCTTCTCTGAGTGAATTTCCCATGTTAGGGTATTGTTATGGTGCTTTATTAAATTTGTGCCCTAGAGCAGACATGTCAAACACAAGGCCCGGGGGCCGGATTCGGCCCGCGAAGTGGTTTCATGTGGCCCACGAAGCCATCCTGGAAACAGTGAGGGAATGGCCCCCACTGCCTTGGCCCTGGCCCAGAGACCCTCAGATCTGTCCCACTCCTGCCCAGGCCCCCATAGGCACCCTTGATGTGAACGATGTAGAGCTGGCCACACCCACCCAGTAGGCCATATGCACTTTAGCCACACCCACCTAGTAGGCCACGCCCACCCTGGCCATACCCACCCGGCCCCCTGAGGGCAACCGCAATGCTGATGCGGCCCTCAATGAAATTGAGTTTGACACCCCTGCCCTAGAGAAACACATGCACATCTCTTTGCTGCTGTGTTGAAAGTTAAGATGTCTACCTATTTTTTGTGGGACTCCCAGTTTGCTCATTCAAAAATAAATAAATAAACAAGATTCTTGCCAAACTGGCACCCTCCACATGTAACTCCCATAATGCCAAATCAATATTACCAAGACTTTTTGCTGATAGGAGATTATGGGCAAAGGGAGTCTAACATCTGGAGCTTAAAACTGAGGATGGCTGTTCTCAGCATAAATCTCTTTATGCCATTAATCCTTTCTCCTTTATATTCAGTATTAATGGACAGAGTGCATTTTAAAAACCACCTATAGATAACTATTCTAAAAGTGTTGAGTGTGTTTGCTTTTTTAAAAAAAAGAAAAAACATTATATGCTTAATAAATCAGAACTGAGGAGAAACAAACTTGCATATAGCCTGGAAACCTATTTTACAAGTCTGATGTGCAATAATAACTTCTGAATTTTAGAGTTAAAGATTGTGTTTGCGTGCTTCAATTTCAGTTTGTATATTTAAGTGCTATAATTGTATCTCAATAATTCTAGATGTTGAATACAAAACCAAGTGTTAGAATGTATGTGTGTGTATCATGGGTGCTAGGACGCTGTGGGCATGATCCTACAAAGTTCATTGCCTATGTCAGAGGTAGGCAACGTTGGCTCTTTTAATGATTTGTGGACTTCAACTCCCAGAATTCCTGAGCCAGCTGGCTCAGGAATTCTGGGAGTTGAAGTCCACAAGTCATAAAAGAGCCAAGGTTGCCTACCCCCTGGCTATGTGCTTCCTTTAGGAGACTTAACCTTTAAATCTACCCATTGGAAAGCCTTGATAGGATGTTTTAAAAAGCTAAACTTTGGCAGGATCCTGCCTCTGATTTTTCTGTTCCTAGAACTTTTCTTCCTTATCACCCAACTGTGACATTCTTGTGCTGCTTCTCTATGGCTCCCTGGAAAATTCTATTTCACCTTTGTGGTGTCTGCCTAATATTTTACTTACTTACTTTAACTACTTACTTAATCTAAGGAAACAAGTGCACACATACACCAGTCCAAGAAAGGAAATATGACAATATTTTTTAAAAAAAGAAATAAACATTTATAAACACCATTCTCTTTATGTTTTCACTTTGTCGGTGTTGTGTTGAAAGAAATACAAGGTGGATGACTGGGTCAAATCTGAAGAAAGAGGATGAGACTAACACAGATTTAGGCTGTAGACACTTCAGGGTAAATTTCCACCTTATCAACCTTGAAAAGTAATTCGGACAAGAAATACGCTAGCTCTATTTTTATTGTAAGGTTACACTAACAGAATCTCACAGGTCTGAAAATACATCTGTCTCCCCTCACCTTCATAGGCCAACAAACTAGGAGGGTCCCTTCTGAGATGTTTGCCATGCCCATATTCCTTCTGGAGATTCTGCTGCTTCTCATCTGATTGTTGTCTAGTCTGTGGCTCCTCCTCCTTGACTCCAAAAATCCACATACCCTTACACAATTCTCCCTCCGTGTTAATTTAAAAAACTCATTTATGAATGGGAGAAAGCAAAAAAGAACCTTAGCACAAATGTATTATGGTGTACAATTTTGTGGACATTGGTTCACTGTAGAATCCACCAAAGTTTCTTCCATAATGAAGTTGATGAAGAAAATATCATGGATAATGGGGATGCTGTGACCTGGTTTTGCAGCCCCAGACTAAACTGAGTCAGCCTCGGAAATATTTTTCAGTGCTAAAAGTAATTCACACAGAAAGTTGCTGCATTGCCTTCATGCATAAGGCTTTGGATTCTTTCTCCATATATTCTTGGCTAAGTGAGGAGGTGACTCCATCTTAATGAAAACCTTTGTAGGAAAAAATGGCCCTCCCTTCCCTTTTTGCTCTGTCAAAATGCAGGTCTACAAAACTACAAGTGTATACACATTTGTGTTTCTTTGGGATGCTGCAGGTAAGTTTTCAAAAAGCTTGCGTCACTTTTTATGTGTTCTTTCTAAAGCTGTAGCATGTGAATGCCATCAAGATAGAAATGAATTTGAATTTGAATTTGAATTTTATTGAATTTATATACCGCCCTTTCCCGAAGGACTCAGGGCGGTTTACAGGGTATATAAAACATCAATACAAAAATTAAGAGCAATTAAAAAAGATTAAACTAAGTCCCTGAAAAAATATAAAACCCCAGTTAAAACCCCCAATTAAAACTCAGCCTGGGCCGGAAAGCTCAAAGAGCCAGGTCTTCAGGTCTCGGCGAAATGATCGAAGGTCGGGGGCAGTCCTAAGCTCCACGGGCAGCTGGTTCCAAAGGGCAGGCGCCCCCACAGAGAAGGCCCTCCCCCTGGGTGTTATCCGCCGGCAATCTTTTACCGGCGGCACCCTGAGAAGGCCCTCCCTGTGGGAGCGCACAGGACGAAGGGAGCTTGATGCCGGCAGCAGGTGTTCCCTCAAATATCCCGGCCCCAAGCCATTTAGGGCTTTATAGGTCATCACCAGCACCTTGAATCTCATGAGGCATTTGCAATGAGGCATTTGCAATCTAGGAACAGCTACAGTTTACATCAGAACATAGAATAATAGGGTTGGAAGGGACCTTGGAGTTTTTTTTAGTCCAACCTCCTGCTCAAGCAGGAGGCCCTATGCCAGGGATGGGGAACCTTGGCTCTTTTATGACTTGTGGACTTCAACTCCCAGAATTCCATGCTGGCTCAGGAATTCTGGGAGTTGAAGTCCACAAGTCATAAAAGAGCCAAGGTTCCACACCCCTGGAGTAGACATACCTAGTTCTCTCAACCTTTCATCACATTAGCAACCTGGGGCAACCAGGCAAATCTCTGCAGAAGAAAAACTGACCTTGATGGTTGCTGGAATATTTTTGTTGTTCTTGTTTAGGGCAGGTCATCTTTACACACCTGTCTGGAATTGATGGTGGTCTCTGCCCACAAGACACAAACCAGGCAGTGATCTATACATGATCCAGAGCTTCTTCTGTGGATGTGAACTGACAGTTTGGCAAGAGAAACTGGCTGGCAGGTACACCAGTTTCATTACTGCTGGTTTTATTTGAAAATTGTTATTGCTCTTTTTGGAAAAGAGTTCTGGGGAAATCTGGAAGGACACGTGGTAAAGTATAAGAATACCTCAAATTCTTAATGAAGAATTTGGCATCCCGGGCTGAAAGAAAACAAGCAAACAGAGAAGCAAAGTTGGAGGTGTTCAGAGGATGGCCTTCAAAGAATCTGAACTGAAAAGTGTCAGAAGTGGTGAATGCTCCGACACTGGAAGTTTTTAAGAAGAGACTGGCCAGCCATTTGTCTGAAATGGTATAGGGTCTCCTGCCTGAGCAGGGGGTTGGGCTAGATGACCTCCAAGGTCCCTTCCAAATTCTTCTTCTTCTTCTTCTTCTTCTTCTTTTTCTTCTTCTTCTTCTTCTTCTTCTTCTTCTTCTTCTTCTTCTTCTTCTTCTTCTTCTTCTTCTTCTTATTCTTATTATTATTATTATTATTATTATTATTATTATTATTATTATTATTATTGTCAAAAAAGGGAGTAGATTGCAAATGAACAAGAGGATATCCAAAACAGGCAGTCACTTCCAAATTTCATACATTCCAATCCAGCAAAGAAATCCATCTCCCCAAATTTTTCCACTGAGTCACATTTCTGGCATAATGTTTTTATTTGTAAAAACTTTGCACCAAAAAAAGAGAGAAAGAGCTATTAATCAGCATCAGAATCAACTTAAAGACACAACATTACAATATTACTCTCATTGACTGGTAGCTTCAATTTGTGCATGAAATCAAGAGTGAAAAAGAAGGAGGAGGAGGAGGACCCATTATTTTTAGCAGCTATGTACAAAGATTGGGTGTAAGAATAGACCCATCAAAACCCTCTATTCCAGGGGTCCCCAACCCCCAGGCCGTGGACCAGTATCAGGCCGTGGCATGCCAGCAACCGGGCCACACAAATAAGCAAAGCCCCATCCGTGGGATGCAGGCAGCACACAAAACCCTGCCCCCTCCAGTCTGCGGAAAAATCTATGTCCAAGTAACCGGTCCCTGGTGCCCAAAAGGTCAGGGACCTCTGTTCTATTCTGTCCTTCTCTTCTAACTAAATCATACAGTTAAAAAAAATGACGTTTGAGGTTACACTGGAGGGTTGGAAATTAAAAGATTGTCTGCACTATTTTCTTCTGTCATAAATTCACTGAATGGGATAATAAAAGCACAAGACGTCACTGTGTGCTATTCCTGTAGCTCTGACAGCCTCTTTGCTTCCTAACTTTGACATAAAGATAAAAACAGGCTTAGTGTCCAGAGCTCTTCAGAGAACAACTTCCGCCACTATAGTCTCCTGCAGCAGATTTTAAAGGCATCGCTGCTGGAAAAGATGGCCTCCAGCAATGACTCAGATCTTCATGCTAACAATAAGGGATAGAGCTTTCCCCCCGCCCCCCAGGGATATGATTTTTCCATTCTGTAGGTGCCTATGCATCCATATAGAAATAAAGAGGGTTAGGGTTAGGGACTTTCTTGGCTCTGCAGAACAGTGGCAAAAAAGCAGTTTTCTACTTTCCTAGTTTGCTGCTTGCAGTTGAATTCTCTGATTCCTCCAGAGCTGAGGCACACAGGAGTTCAGCCAACTTGAAACGGGCAAGAAGTTCTGAATTCCTCCCAAATGGCAAAGGCCTTTTCCTGTGGTTAGCAAGGGTGTCGCGCAATGTCAATCTGTGACAACAGTTCTTAAACCACAAGCCAACAAGCCACAAAGATTTTCTTCTCTCCCTTTCTTTTCTCGTTAACATCAAGGCATCGCTCTGGGATGGGCCTTTCGCCAAGACTTTGCAAATTGCAGCTGTCCCTTCAGCTGCCAGCATTCCTTGGTCCATTTTCAGGAGACCACAATGGTGAGCTTGTTCAGCGGTTTTGTATGCTCAGCACCTGCTGGGGCTTCAGGGATCATTCTCATTCCACACACCAAATAATGCTTCTGAAGTTCAGAGTACTGTATATGCAATTCCCTTCTCGGTGTACTTCATCAAGATGGCCGACCCTGCTACGTAAGCACCCATGTAGGTGGAACAAACCATCTCAAGGAGCTTCACAGAGCAGGTGGGGCGGAAGAGATTGTGCAGTGCCATCTTGCTGGAGAGGAGGCATCACTGGAGGTTTGCCTCAAAGAGCCAAAAATATTGGGCCAATCTCAACAAAATATCAAGAAAAGTAAGGAAAAGCATAACAATAATCTCTGTTCTCACAACAGCCCAGATACTGATTGTGCTTACTTCCCATTCAGGAGGAGAAAGGCAAACCTGTGAAGAAAAATATGGCTTGAAGCAACCAGAACCCATCTTTGCCACACCTTCCTGGGAGAAGATTCTAGAAAAGAGGGTTCTGAAATAAAAGATTCTAGAAGCAATGATATTCCATCCTTCACCCTTGGCTATGCTTTCCAGCAGGATAAATGCATTTAAAATCAAATCAATCTAATCATAATTCTTATCACTAGTTAGGAATATTTAATTCAGTGATTAAAACTATGGTTTATTTCCTAATATAAATCATATAATCATCATCACTAATAAAAGTGCAGTCCACCATACTTGCTCCTGAGTATGAATTTTTCAATTATCAGAAAACAAGTTAGATTTTATTTTTAGAAGCAAGCAATTGCTTGCTATGATTTTTTTCAGATTAATTTTCATCACAAAATGGATTGATGACCTTACAGCCAAAAGATGCTTCTGAAATTATTAGGAGCTGAAGCAGCTCTATTTCAATTAATTGCTGGGGATATTTGGAGGACAATTTTACAATTTTAAACTGCAGTACTGCATCATCTCAGCTTTTCTATTCATTACCTTCCTTGACTCATGATAGCAATTAGAATAATAAATATTAAGTTCACGATGGTATCTTTGAGATATGTTACCTTCCTTGACTCATGATAGCAATTAGAATAATAAATATTAAGTTCATGAAGGTATCTGAGATATGTTAATCTTCATGAAACACAAAATGTTTTCCCAATTTTGGGGTTGGTGGGTTGTTGTTGTTGTTTTTTTGACAATTTAGAAAAACCAGAATTTAATTTTTTAAGTCTATTTAATTTTTTAAAAAAAGATCTTTAAACTTATGGGTATGGATTCAGTGAACTGTGGACTTTCCTATCTCTGAAGTTTAAAGCAGCCCACTGCAAGAAAAGTGGGAATATTCTACTCACACTCTTTCCAAGCCACATATCGTAATTCCAATAGATGATGTCAGAACCCATATATTTCCTATTCAGAAATATCTCCTGGTGAACCCTCTCATGGAACAAATCCATGAAAAGGAAATATTGGGGTAGAAAATTGAATTCAGTGGCTGTAGGAGATGGACAGGTTTGATGTCAACGCTGCTAACATCAGATGTTCTTGCTTTGACAACATGTGGAGAGGCAGATTTGCTTTTTTAAAACTTGTGCACTTTTAGAGTTAGAATTAGTTGATGCTGGGGGGAGTAGGAAGAACGTCTCTCAAGGCTGTTTTGAAATAAGAGAAGATAAGAATTTGGCAGGTTGTTTAACGGGAGGGAAAGCTTACAATTCAAACTAATTGGAGAATGTGATTTATGACAGTTAATTAGAAGGAGGAACTGTGCTTTGATACTGTGTGCATGAGCTAGCTAATCAAAAGCAGCAATGACAGATTATTATTCTACAGAATTAATGCACACTTTTTTCACCAGCTGATGGATAATTTGGCCAATTTATGTAGCAGCAGGAAGAGGAACAGCAAAATTGCAGGGGGGGGGAAGGCAACCAAAGTTAGCAAAGGATGGGTGTGCTATTGAAATTAGCAGGCTAGGAGTTATAGGCAAGTTGGTGAGTTGCATGGATGTACATAGATTGTGTATTAAGTTGAAAAAAGGGGATATAGTACATAGCGGTTGCTATCTGAAAAGCATTTTAGGAAGTGTTGTGATTCAGGGTCAGCCTGTGGGTTCGGCAGTTGGGTCGGACGAATCAGAGGAGGAGGGGGGTCTTGAAGACCTTGCTGAGGGGGTTGAAGATCTTGCTGATGATAGCCCTCAGGCAGGCCCCTCCCACTTGGTCACCATGGAGACCCAGCTGTGTGAGCCTGACAGTGTGGATGAAGATGACCCACAGCTGGCCCTGTTCAAGGACGCCCGACGCAGGAGACAGTCAAGTAGGAGTAAACAGAGGAAGGCTGTGGGGCTTCTCGGAAGGAGGCAGAGAGAGGCCACGCCCTGAACTCTTTATAAAGGGAATGTTTGGGGAGGGCTGGTTTGCTGAAAGCAACCGTTCAGATAGTGTTTCAAAGCTCCTGTATCTTGGTACGTGTCTTGTTCGTTTTTTGTAGTAATAAATTTGGCAGACGTCATTCCAGCCTCTTGCCGTTTATAAAGGGGTTGCCTTTTCTGCAAGGCCGGTAGCAGGCTGGTACAGAACAGGAAGTTGTGTAAAAAGAGCAGTTTGCCATCACAATTGGATGATGCAAATTTGGGAGAGCTGGTTAAGATATAGTTCACAGGTTGCCTTACTCCTTCAGTGGAGAGAGATGTGGACAGGAGCATCTGCAGAGAAATTTTTAAAAAAGGCAAGATGGCAGCTACTCTCACATGACCAACACTTGTGTATCGAAGTCTTTGAGCCCCCTCTGTGGAAACGCCCAATCCATTTTAAATTCAAGAGAAAAGAATTCCAGCAGGTTACATGCCAATCTGAACACAAGTACGACTCCAAATTCATTTCACCCAAAATATCCTTTTGCTCCTTTCATTACAGGGCTGAAACAGGGAAAATCACAAGGGCAGTTGCTTTCTGTGCAGCCAGATTCATTGGCTGGATTTGCCTATTTTTTTATTGAGAAACATTAAACAAAGAAACATAGAAAGAAACAACCTCCAACTGATTGCAATAGGCAACAAATGATCCATAGCAAATCTGGAAAACAATAATCCCATTTCAGAAAGTTTTTTGGGGAACTGGAGAGTTTTGCATCCTGTGAATGCACAAACTCTCCTGGAATACCCATTTTTTCCCCCTGCTTTTCTATGAGGAGCACATAATCAGTTTGAGGAAAGTGTTTGTGTGTGTGTGTGTGTGTGTGTGTGTGTGTGTGTGTGTGTGTGTGTGTGTACATCCCTGAGATCCCCCAAACATGATGCAGTGCCCCGGATGTTTTCTCAGGAATATTTTGCAAGCATTTGTTATATCAAAGGAGTTTTTAAATGAATCATTTAACAAAAAAATAAAATGTACACAAACAAACAGAAAATGATTGAATATTGTTGACAAGTTCCAACATGAACTAATCAGGAAGATTCAGTATAACATATACACATATTTGATGCTAGCAACTGCAACCTATGAACCTCACCTCTACTTTAATACACAGAGGTCCCTTTTGCCTTTCTCAACACCCTAGTCAAGAGAAACATATACACACAAATGCATAATTCCATGATAAGGTTAAAAGGTCTGGAGAACACAAGCATATAGTCCTGACACTGGCTGCCTAGCATTTGCGAGCATTATTTTTTTCAAAACATCCAAGTATCCAGATATGTTGATCAATGTATGCCTAGTTACCGGTATTTTCTAGGAGACATATGGCAAGCTTTAACAAGTTCAAACACAACAACTGCAAACAACTTTTGATGAACTTTGCATCTTTTCAGAGCTGTTTGTGACGTTCACCACTCAAGAACTTCAGAGCACCGGAGAATGGCTGTGATCTGCTGGCCAGAATCCCAGAGTGTTGGTGTTTGGGCATCGTTGTATCCCAGAAATGTGGTAGAATAAGCAAATGGGTGCAAAAAGTTAAGATGTTTTTATGGGAAGAGGGTAGGGTGTGCTTGATTTATGCCATCATAAATTTCTAAGGATCCTTTGTACTATTACCAAATCCTTGTGTGTCTTCACCACCACATACTGGAAATTAGAAAAAGGTTATTGACTACAGCCCACTCTTTCCCCAACCTAATATACTGGACATCATTGTGAGTATAAACGCACGTGCACACGTATACACACGTATTGCCTTGGTGCCTAACAGATCACCAACTTCATCTGACTTGGTTTTTTTCCCCAAAAGATTCTTCTAAATAAAAATACATTGCTTGCTGGCATGCTGTAAAGCACAACAACAGGCTCTACCTGTTCTGTACCAGCCTGCTACCGGCCCTGCAGAAAAGGCAGGGACAACCCCTTTACAAACGGCAAGAGGCTGGAATTAAGCCTGCCAAATTTATTAACATAAAACAGCAAAACAAGACACCAACCATGAAACAGGAGCTATGAAACAGGAACTAATCAAGCGGTTGCCTTCAGCAAACCAGCCCTCCCACGCATTCCCCTTTTATACAGTTCAGGGCGTGGCTTCTCTCTGCCTCCTTCCGAGGTGCCCCATTGCCTTCCTCTGTTTACTCCTGATTGACTGCCTCCTGCGTCGGGCGTCCTTGAACAGGGCCAGCTGTGGGTCATCTTCATCCACGCTGTCAGGCTCACACAGCTGGGTCTCCGTCGTGACCAGGTGGGAGGGGCCTGGCTGAGGGCTCTCATCAGCAAGATCTTCAACCCCCTCAGCAAGCTCTTCAACACCCCCCTCCTCCTCTGAGTCGTCCGACCCAACTGCCGAACACACAGGCTGACCCTGAATCACAATACTACCACCATATCTATTTAGGGGAATGGCTCTAGACATCTTTAAGGTTCCATTGAGATAGCAGATGAGATGGCCTTCTGTAAAGATGTTCTTGGCTTTGTCTCATGTCCACTAGAGCACCTGTTTTGGGGACAGGCAAGGCGACCCAGTGCAGTCTTTTGTGTATACGCCCACCTCAGAACCTCGACTTCCAAATATGCCTCTGGCTTTTAAAACATTACCTAACTTTGCACTGCAACATCCCCAGGAAGCAGGAATTGGGGCTAAGCATGTCTCTGATGCCAACACAGGAACACTTCCTCCTCTTAAGGGATCACTCCTTCGAGAACCCAACTGAACTGTGCTTTAGTCTCTGCTTCTACTTATTAACAAACTAGCCTAATGTGTTTTGTTTGGGTTCCCGTGAGGGTGCCCTGGCTGTGTGTAGGCTGTCATATACTGGAACTGATACTTGTCCTAGGACCAAGTCCTTCATCTAGATGAAGAGAATAATCGGTGAAATGTCCAAGAAAAACTTCAGCACTGCATTACTACAGGAAATTGTGGGAAATAAGCTGGAAGGAAACGGTATTTGTGTTTTAACAGCTGAGGACTAATCAGAGGGAAGATGCTGGTATCAATGGCTGTCAGTCTGCAAACGTCTGTTGACACAGCAAGAGAATTTTTAGTCGCCAAAGGTTGCTTCTGATATTGTCTGATCTAGGTGACAGGTAAGCTCTAAAAATACAGGCTCTTGAGTAAAGGGATGTGCAATCAATTTGCTTATTCACAAATGGATTATTTAATCTTATGAAAAAGTTGGAAGGGAAACAGCACTTGTGGATTGCTTATTTATTTATTTATTTATTTATTTATTTATTTATTTATTTATTTAATTAATCAATTAATTAATTAATTAATTAATTAATTCAATTTATATACCGTCCTTTTCCCGAAGGACTCAGGGTGGTTTACAGGGCAAAATTAAAACAATACAATATAAAAATTAAAATAAAATTAAATCAATAGCCCCAAAATTTAAAATTAGAATTTAAAAACCTTAAAACCCCTCAGTCCAGGCCAGCTAACTCAAAAAGCCAGGTTTTTAGGTCCTGGCGAAACGAACGAAGGTCGGCGGCGATCCGGAGTTCCACTGGCAATTGATTCCATTCCTTAGGTTAGCATAGTTGCTTGGATCCTTTGCAATGTTCCAGTGTTGCAGCGGATTGCTGCTTATTTACAACCCTGTTCTCTATTTTGACATATAGATTAATAATTCCATATCCAACTATGTGTGACCGAATGTCCATCTGTTGGGGATAATTTAATTTGTCTTTCTGGGCAGAATAGCGCTGGTTTCTATGGCCTAAAAAAAGCCCCTCTCCAGCAATATAATTCTACAACTTGTGTTGTGCCAGAAATGGATGATATCTCTACCCAATTATATTCTTAATTATTGTCCTTTCTTAATTGATGCTTGCTGCATTCTAGCTTATTTGCCTGAAGATCTAATCCTGTTCTCCAGCAAGTGATACTCCAGAGAGGCAAGTGTAGAACTACCAAGGGGCCATCCCTGCCCTTATTGAGCAAA
The DNA here is from genome assembly GCF_947247035.1 of Vipera ursinii. Lineage (NCBI taxonomy): Eukaryota > Metazoa > Chordata > Lepidosauria > Squamata > Viperidae > Vipera > Vipera ursinii. The sequence continues at coordinate 83,283,798 of NC_139518.1, read as the reverse complement.
ACAGGCCATAGACAAGGTGAGCTACATTATCCCTGGGTAATGTCACCACCCAGATAAAGCCTGGTTTGTCAAGCAAACCAAATTGGGGGCTTTTAAAAAGGAATGCCATTTTGCCTTTTCAGTTTCCTTCAGTTTCTATTTAGCTTTTGCCCATCCAGGGGGGAAAAAAATAACAGATTCATTTCCAGCTTGGTTCATTACCAAGTTTACTGAGGTAGCCACAGGCATTTGCCTACATTTGCTCAAGTCGTGATGCTCCCTAGATAACAGATGCCAACACCTTGGCAGCAACAGCAACTCCTTGGCCAATTCATATATTTGCTTCTCTAAAGAGAAAATCTCTGCAGGCCAAGAAGAAAAGAGCTATTTGAGCATTTAGAAATTTGCATCTGATTTAGAAGCAGCCAAATAAGCTAATGTAAGAATATCAAAAAAAGTAAATCTTTGTTGAAAGTTCTCCTGATTTTCTGAGCAAGTTTCAGTTGTCTTCTGAAATGTTTTTGATTTGACCAGATTCCCTGTATGGATTGCCCCTGTGATGACATAGACCAGGGGTCTGCAATCTCAACAACTTTAAGACCTGTGGACTTCAGCTCCCAGAATTCCTCAGCCAGCATAGCTGCAGCTGAAGTCCACAAGTCTTAAAGTTGTCAAGGTTGCAGACCTCTGATATAGACAAATGGGGAGGAAACTACCCACCAGATTGCAAGAACACACCCCTGCTCGCAACCAAACAAAAGAAACAGGGATTAGAAAAGGAAAGTATTGGAATGCAAGGGAGGTTTGGTGGTCGTGGGGAATTGAGGAATTCAAGTGAGCCAACCCAGCCCAAGACAGTCCCAACACCCCAAGGTCAAATGCTGGGTTAACTCCGAGCTGCTCAGAATGTTCTCAAAACAAAATGAATACAACTGATTGGTGGACAATGAACCATGGGGAGGTCCAGGGGAAAAAAGGGGATTTTTACGTATCCTGGTTTTCATATGAAAATTTTAGAAGTGACTTTGCTACTTCTGTGCCTATGTGGAATTATCAGTAAAATTATACTCTTGGTAAAATAATGCCCCATTTATGGGATGGTTGGCATACAAGTGAGCAGTCAGACGAGGAGACCCAAACTCATTGGTAGCCTCATATTGCAATAAACAAAGTCATACATTCAATTTTGCAGCTACTAAGATTGTTGGATGAGCAGGCACAAAAACAGCCAGGGAAGTGATTGAAGCCTGGGAAATGGGCCCTTTGTCAGTCAACAAGAGTGCTGATTTACCACCAGCATATCAAGTACTTAGGAGGAAAAGGCTTGGCAGCGCAAGAAAACAACAGCCAATGACTTCACAGCCAGCCATCAACATCTACTGTAAAAAGCCACACACAACAGACACCATAAAAATACCACACACAGAACAGCCCAAAGTATACACTCTGATAGAGAGAAGTTCCCTGAGGATGGGCTCCAGCATGAGTCTAAATCTTGGAAGACTAAATCTCTGGCCCCAGTGACCATCACAGATTGGATCCTGTTTTGATTTCCCTGGTATTCTCTTGAAATCTCATCCTAATCTATCCAATCTCTCTTTAGTTTCCCAGTTCCAATCAGCTAACTATCTGGATAAATATTGCTACTCATCAGATATGAGCATCGCTAAGTATTCCATTCAAAAGAGGTAACATCCTATTTGAAGCTAATCTGTTGATACCAGAAATCTGGAAGAATGGTATTAGATTATTCATTTTGAGCCATGGTGGCACAGTGGTTAGAGTGCAGTACTGCAGGCTACTTCTGCTGACTGCTGGCAGCCTGCAGTTCAGCAGTTCAATCCTGACCAGGTCAAGGTCAATTCAGCCTTCCAGCCTTCCAAGGTTGATAAAATGAGGACCCAGATTGTTGGGGGCAATATGCTGGCTCTGTAAACTGCTTAGAGAAGGGCTGTAAATCACTGTGAAGCGGTATATAAGTCTAAATGCTATTGCTATACTGAATTTCAACTTTCTTGTTGGTTTTGTTTTCTGAGAGCAGTTTCCAGGCCTTATTGCCACAAAGGTATTCAGGGTAATGCCTAATTAAAACTCAGGAACCAGGCTGAAAAAAGATTTGCAATAGTTAGGAAGATCAACCCCATATCACTCACTAAATGTTTCTTACTTCTGAGTGGATATGTATCGTCCCACTAAAAGCACCTCTCTCGGGCTTTACATAACTTCAGCAGAACCTCAATGCATTATGCAAATCAGTAGAGTTCCCTGAACATATTCTACAAATATAAAGGAAATCTTGGACCTTTGCCTAACTGATATAATATATGGAGGTCATAGAATTAACCCTATCTAAAAATGAAGGCAAATGATAATATTCTCAATGTTCTCACTCCATAATTCGGTGTGGGGGGGGGAGTAGAAACCTAATGTAATATCAACTACCTGAGAGAATGTGGAGAGGCTATAAAAATAATGACAAAATAATGAAAGGAAGATTAGCCATAAACAATCAAGTGGCAAGGAGAGTCCATTGATGGCTTATCTTGTAAAAGACGCCTCAGCCCAGGTGACAAGAAATCTGGGAAGTAACATTTCATATAATTAAAAAAAAACACCTCTGCCTGAATGTTTCCAAGATTCTGCATTTATCCCAAGACTAGAATTAAATTTACATTAGGAGGTCCTTAGAGGAATCTAAGGTCACTTTGGCAGCTACAGCTACTCAGTTGAAGCCACCAAACTTTTTCCCTTTTATAAAACACATGTAGAAAGAAAAAAAAAGAGCAGGACTTTGGTTTCATCTGCCATTTTGATTTTTTTTATATACCCAGGATGTCCTCTGGGGAACAGATGCCTCTGCTTTCTTGATCTTGCCCAAGTTTGTGGGACTTGACAAATTAGTAACTTCTTTAAAAAAAACTTGGCAACTTTAATATGTATAGGCTTCAACTCCCAGCACTGCCATTTCAGTTTGAAGATGCTAAAATTAAACTCAGTTCAGCATCCTGAAAAGTCACTCCCAAAATAAGCAAGAATTTCAGTTGCAAGCATTTCTTTTACACATCAGTTGCACATTTCTTCTTGCATTCCTACTCTGAAGTAAGTGAAGCTATCCTTCCCCACCCCCACCCCTTCAATACAAACCATCTATGCAATCAGGGTTTTTTGGTCTCTTTTGAAGGTGCTTAGCTAAATTGTTATTTGTTCTGCATTATCTTAAGCATACCTATATCAAATTAGTCCAACTGAATTAAATGAAACTTATTTACAAGTAAGTGGGTAATAGAACCACAATCTTCTTATACGGAATTAAACAATCAAGAGGAGTCAAACAGCATTGATTACATTTGCAATGACTTCTGAAAAAAAGACAAACACTATATACTCTCTTCATTGGTTATTATTGTCCACATCTATTTTGATCTTAAATCAGCATTTTTTTTCTTTTAACATCCCTTGCAATGGGGTGGAGCCAGGGCAGCTGAATGAAACTGAGCATTTATTGAACAGCTGCCCTTCCTGATCCTAGATTATTATAAACTATATGAAATAACAGGCACTCTAGGAATACCTATTTAGATATAGTGTAATGAATGTATAACAAAGTTATAAGGATTACTAAAACAAAATTGTAAACCTTTTCAACATTCAGAACTCATCATAATCATTGGACTTGCTACTGATATTGAAATTATGAACCCTTATGATGTGGTACGGTATGTGTAAGAATGTAGACAATAAAACAAAGCAGCATAAAATAAATGAAATGAAACCAAAAGAGAATAAAAATGGTCAGCAGATCAAGCATTCTAAATTACAAGGTGTAATAAACTAAATTTTTACATTACTAGCATTAAGCAGGAGATTCAGTTTGATTATTCAGGCCAAGATCAAAGATGTAAAGGAGAGACAAAAGGTATAAGGCAAAAAGAATAGCCACTGTAATTGAACAAGGGAAACCCAAGGTTAGAATAGAGGGAAAGTGTATAGGTCCACTTTTATAGCATCTATGATTTGTTACTGATTTCTTGTCACCTTAACTCCCTTTTTATGCCCCTGTAGTCCCTTAATTCAGGGGTGGAGTGGGGGGCGACTGAATTGAGCTGAGCGTTTATTGACCAGATGCCCTTCCTGATGCCTATGTGGAGTTCATAGCAGATCTTTGCATCCTGGGAGAGAAACATCTGTCACGACCGATGACTGAACTCTCAACCTTTTGAGTGGGAGGCGAGTGTCTTCACCACTTCACCTACTTTGCCATCTTATGGATAGTTTAAATCTGATAAAAAGAAGTTGACAAGTCAAATCCGAAAACATCACAAAATTCCTGGAAGCCTGGCACTCAGACAAATCAGCCATCAATAGGCACATAGAGATAAACAGTATCTACAGATCATTCAAAAGACGATCAAAAAGTCAAAAAGGGAACCAAAAAACCCCTAAACACTTCCTCAGCAGCAATCAACACCCAGATGAGCAGAGATTAATACCAAGATTAAGACTAGACCAACAATCAAGAAGCTACCAATGCAGGCAAACGAGCTAACAATAAACCACAACCCAACCAAGGAACCACAAGCCTGTACTTGTACAATACAGAAAATGAGAACAAACCCTGTTCCCTTACTAGCTCTGATGATGTTACCTATGAAATGTTTGCAAGAAAACATCCAAGTTCAGAGAGCCACAAGGACCCCAAAGTTGACATAAACAATATTGTTTCTACCTGGGTTTTTGCATAGGAGAGATGTTACGAATAAATGCTGGGAATCCCCATTGAATGAAAAGTTACAGCATGGTTGCATGAATCAAGACTTTATCAAACATCACCAAGCTTATTAGTTAACTATCCTAACCGTTGTTAGAATTCATTGCAAATTGAATTCTTGAGCTCCTGAAGGTAAGTGGTATAAAGTTTTCTTCCAATTAAAACTCAAGTCTTTATGATTTTGCGATCGGTCAAAGTATCTCTAATTCCTGTTAATTTTAAAATAAAAATGAAGATGGCCACCGTGATAGTATAATCAAAATTCTGCCCATTATTTTAATTATATTGTCATAGCAGCCATCTTGTCATAGTTGAGCATACTCTTGTTGGGAAGAAAGATGTAGTTCTGAGCCAAGAATTCTATGGCAAACTTTTTCTACCCCACTGGACTCTTGAAAAGATACAAATCAAAGAGTAGAGCAAGGGCAGATGGGATTAAAATGGTCATCAATATAGACAGTGGCCATAACTAGTTTTGGATATTCCAACCAAACCTACTTCACTTCTCTTCTTGTAAACATCCGGAGATGTCAGTAAACCTGTTAAATATTTGATTATTAAGCACTTGTAAAACTATTTTTGTTTTCCTCCTATTTTTATGATTTTTATCTCTCAATTTGCTTTTTTAATTTATTTTTTATTAAATTTTAAAGTTATGCTGTTTTAGTCATTTACAAAGACTCGACAAGGCAACACTGGAGCTGGTGCTGTAAAAAATTCAAGAGGGTGACCACAACCTGATCTCAATGTGACCCTCCTGACTCTTTAAAGCCCCTTCTCTGTGGGATGCTGCCAGAGAAAAGCTCTCCAAATCCTAATTTTTAACACATCGGGCTTTCAGAAATAATAGGCATGAAATTCTAGACGCAAAGATAAGCTGTGATCCTTCTGAAAATGCCCAGCTGGAGGGAAAAACAAATTTAGCCAGCTGCTTATAGCTACTCAGAAAGAAAATTTTAGGTCCACCTTTGATTCAGGGCTAAAAGTACAGTCATAACCTTCCAGTATGTGACTGCAACACAAGATGTAGAATGTACGGCAAAACCAGCAGACTGGAAGTGATGTTGGCTGGTAGCAGCTTCCATCTCCCTTGAGCAAGGATGGGCTGTCATCTTCTGAAAACGCCATCTGGCTGACATGACTAACTTCTCCAATGCCCCAAACTATCTAGGCAAGGCCAAAGCCAAGGATGCTAGAAATAATTCTAATCAATTTCATCTAGGATTTGGGTTCCTTTCATTCTCGGTTATTTTACGAGCCACTATTTTGATGCATGCTTCTAAGCCAGGGGTCTTCAAACTTGGCCCTTTTTCTGACTTGTGGACTTCAACTCCCAGAATTCCTCAGCCAGTGTGCCTGGCTGAGGAATTCTGGGAGTTGAAGTCCACTAGACATCAAAGGGCCAAATTTGGAGAGCCCTGTTCTAAGCAATGCTAAGGTACACTGAGAAGTAATTTCACCCAAATAGACAGAGCATCAACACTGAGCATTCAACTGTACTCAGGTGGACTTCTTCCTTTACTCTTCCTTGAGAAGTTTGCTTGGTTCTGTTCACTACCTGCTGGATTATGGCACAATATGTTTATTGAGTACATGGCACCGAGGGAAAATCAAGACTGGGTTGCTTTGCCCTGAAGGTGGATGGCAGCTAAATGTCTTCTTGGCTAAAAATTCTGTTCAAAACACATGAGATGTGCTTCTAGCCACAATAACAAGTAGTAAATTCACCCTTAAGCTCAAATTTATAATAGCTGTCTGGCAGAAGAATATGCTAGAGTGCTTTTCTGAGTGTGAATGTTATTCTGCCTGGTCCTTTGCTATGTGATATATGGAAAATATTGTGATGCAGAAGAAATTAATGAAACTGGGGATCCCATCAGCTGAGGGAGCAAGAAATAAGGACGTGAGGTCTCAGAATTTTGTAAGTGAGTCCCATGTCAGATTCTTGGCAACGGCAGAGAAAAACGGAAATCAACTTTGACAGGCTGAAGTAACACAATTGTGGGAGAACATGGTACTTGGGGCCAAAAGCCGCTTTACAAGCTTAATTGCACGCCTTCCTGTTGATTTTTGGGAGGTGATTTCATGCATCTGCTAAAGGAAAGGCCATTCAATGCTACAAGTTCAATGTCAGTTTCCTTGGAAACGCCTTTCTTACAAAGTGGGGGAAGCAGGCCTTCTCCCCAGCAGAGACCGGTCCTTCCCTTTGTGCAGGACTGCCAGCTGACCAGAAAAACAATAAGAGTTCCACCTAAGCTTTTAGCCACACTGTGACCTGCAGAGATTAACAATGATCACTTTTGATCTCACTTATATCACCATTGTGTGCCTGCGATTGCTAGGTACCTACTAAAGAGGTTTGGGTGGGAGCTGTTTGTTTAATATGAATTCAATGCTGTGTGTGTGTTTTAAAATAGTGTTAGCTATCTTGGACAGCAAATCCTGGTGAAAAGCTGGGATGTAATTCAGTTCCATCAAAGAAATAATGGAAGTGGATTAAGCAGCAGTCAAAGGCACCAGTGAAGATTAACAAGCAGGCAACTTGACGTTTTATTTTAGAGAAGAAACTGGGAAAGTTGAATGCGCTTCTCCAACATTCAGCTCAGGGGCAGCCTGGTACACACCAGATCCTCTGGATCTCAACTACAGTTATCACCAGTACATAACTAACAGCAAGAGATGATGGGAGTTACAGCCCAAAACATCTGCAGGACACCAGCTGTGGACTAGGACTTCTCCTTGAGCACCACTGACCTTCAATAAAGCAAAACCTGGAGAGCATATATTTGGCTCATTCACGAAATAAAATGGCCGTACTAAGCATCCATTCTCAAAATGACCAATTAGATGGCAGACATGAGGGGACTCTTAATAAAGAAGGGCAAAGCAAGATGAACAGGCCATTCCATCAATTCCTCCAGAATGTCAAAAGCTGGAATTTAGGTCTTTTCCCTTTATTGTTGGTTTAGACTGCTGTTTGTTCCCACATCTTGAGAAACTCTCCAAAGCTAAGCAAAATCTTTCCGCTTCTGAAGATTATAGGCCAGGGTTAAGAGAGGTATCACTTCTTGCTCAACCAGACCAAGCAAGCAGAAGAAGTGTATGTGTTCCAAGCAGAGCATCTCAAGATGTTTTAAGGTGGACACTTCATTTCATAAACACAAGTGGCTGGATTGAAAGTTCAACAATGACAACAATCCTGCCTTTTCCTCAGACACCTGCCATCTGAAGAAGTCACCCAATACCATCCACAGTGTTTTGGAGTCCACCAGGGCTCCAAAACAAGATTTACCCCTCCCTCTCAATTTTGGGCCCTATTGTAGATTAATTCATTTTAAAAATAAAATATGGTTTCTGGTCTTTTGAAGATGCTGGCTGGGGAATTCTGGGAGCGAAAGTCCACATTTCTTCAAGTTGCCCAGGTTGGGAAACACTAAAGGAGAGGATTCTGAAATCCATCCCTCAAGATTTCTTCATGTTAAGGCTGGTTTGGGAAGAGAACATGTGCCTTTCCCATGGTAACTAAGAGAAAATCTGGTGTTGCTTTGGTGAAAGTAATTGCACAAAATGAATCCTTTTGTCCAGAACTTCTCAAATAGTCCTGGTGTCCTTGCTGTGCACTTGAAATCCAATTTGGACATTTGAATAGGAGTAGCTGCTAAAGAGTCAGGCTGCCCTCTAGTGCATGGTTAGGGTTTTTAAAAAAAAAATCACGATTAAAATATTTTTTAAAAGGTCTTTTCATACATTACATGATTAGCACAAGAACCTTAAACTGTGTGCAAGAATTAGGAAGTCTTTGGCCTTAAGGCCTGATTATTCATTATCCAAACTGTATCCAGGTCTCTACTAAATCATTCCAGCAAACCTCCAATAATCAGAGTTATTCAGGAACCAAGGAGCAAAAAAAAGTATTAAAATGAAAAAATTGAGCTTTTCATTTCTGAGCAATGCAATATTTTCCTGTCACTGGAGAATTATCTTTCCCAGGTCCCATCTTCCTAGCATCATTTATATGATACTAGGTTAGGATTTATCTCTTGTAAAGCAGGTGCAGAAGAGATGAAATCCAGAGTTAAGCTATAGAATTTGCTATAATCCAGTCTGAGGATGACCGCTAATGGGAATGGCTTTATAAAAAGAAATGTAAAAAATTAAAGGAGCAGAAACTTGCAAAGGCCAGCAGTAATAACAACCTTCCCTACTGCCAGGATTAGGAGCTGTAGACTTCCGATTATTCTTGTTCACACATTACACTTTTTTGTTGTTCTACTGGATAGCTCACAATTGGCTGGCTTCTCACAAAAATTAAGCACACCACATTGGGCTATGGATTGTATAGGAACTAGGTCAGGGGTAGGCAAACTCGGCTCTTTTATGACTCATGGACTTCAACTCCCAGAATTCCTGAGTCAGCATAGTTCAAAAGCCTCAATTCTTTGGCACTCAACCTTTCTGATGGTCCAACTTTCACAGCCATACATTGCAACTGGGAAGACCAGAGCCTTGACTATACGCACTTTTGTTGGCAGTCTTGAGGTATAAAGGGTTGTAAAGGGAGAGAAATGCATTTTCATACTTGCAAGATTCTCTTACTGTAACCTTACAATAAAGTAGGGTTAGTCCATCTGGGTGGTGTTTCTTGTCTGGACGACCTTGCAAGGCTAGCAAATACCCTTCCCTCACAATCCAGCAGGCCTCTGCGCCACTAGTCTTTCGGAAGCCTTAGAAAGTTGGTTTTCTCTTAAACACTGAGATTTGGTTAAAGCTGAAGACCTGTCATGATTGTTATTACTAAAGAATGCTGCTTAAGATGCTGTTTTTCTTTCTTTTTAATGTTTTTTCATTGTCTCTTAATGTATTTGTATTGTTGTGAGTTACGCAGAAATATATGGTATATAAGAGGGACGGCCGCATGAGTTTATGAAAATAAAATCCACCCTAAAGGTAAAGGTAAAGGTTCCCCCGCACATTCGTGCTAGTCGTTTCCGACTCTAGGGGCCGGTGCTCATCTCCGTTTCAAAGCCAAAGAGCCAGCGCTTGTCCGAGGACGTCTCCGTGGTCATGTGGCTGGCATGACTAGACGCCAAAGGCGCATGGAACGCTGCTACCTTCCCACCGTAGTGGTCCCTATTTTTCTACTTGCATTTTTACGTGCTTTCGAACTGCTAGGTTGGCAGAAGCTGGGACGGGTAACAGGCGCTCACTCTGTTATGCGGCACTCGGGATTTGACCCGCCAAACTGCCGACCTTCTGATTGACAAGCTCAGCACCCTAACCCACTGAGCCACCACGTCCCCTAATGGACCTTATTTCAAGGGCTTTTCGTGCCTGCTAAATGAAATCAGCTAAAAGTAACCCAGAATACATGGCAATGATCACTTAAGAAAAAGTGCTCCTGGTGTCCTTTTAATCTGTGTAATCTTATATTACTTCATTGTTAATTTATAGAATTTAGAACACAGTTTTTTATATTCTATATACCTTTGATATGGTTTATAGGACTTTGGCTTCCCAGCAGCAAGGCAGGATTAAATAGGATTGCTAAATAAATACTCATTTTAAACTCGCACAAACATTATTTATTCATTGCTTGGTACAAAGCTCATTCCATCTGTGTTCAAATCTTCATGCGTAGGTATCTTTCTATCACAGAGTGCAATAGTGAATTATTAGGTTGATATCCTAACGTAGATTAATGTGTTTATCCACGACAGAGTTTGCTGATTTGCACTCAAGTGCACCGTAAAATGTGTAACTCTTTCCAAGAAATATAATGGAGCCATAAATTTTAAATACGTACAACTGTTCCATTTCATGACCATTCAAAGTTGCAAAGGCACAAAAAACAGACTTACAACTGATCCTTGCAATTACATTGTTTGTAGCATCCCCACAGGATCAAATGATTAAAATTCAGGCACCTGGCAACCGGCAGGTATTTATGACAGTTGCACAATCCCGTGTGCGTGTGTGTGTGTGTGATGCGATCACCATTTGCAACCTTCCCAGCCAGCGTCTCACAAGCAAAGTCAATAGAGGAAACTGCATTTGCTTAGAGACCATATGATTCGCTTAACAACTGCAGTGATTTACTTACACCCATGGCAAAAAAGGTTGTAAAATCAGGCATGTCTCATTTAGCAACTGTCCTTTTTTTCCAGGAAGTTTTTTTTTTTATTTTTTTGTTTCAAATTCTAGTCAATTTCAGGCATGCTCCACCTGAAGGTAAATTACTTTTTTTTGGTAAAAATTTTATTAACTTTTTCCATACAATTCAATAGCACTTATTCAACAACGCGTTGTCTGAGTTTATCATTCACTAATACGATTTTAATTCCTAATCCTTTATTCTTTTCTCCAGCCATTGATAAAGTAAGTTCCAAGTCTGATAGTATTTTGTTTCTTCTTCTTCTTTCAAATTCATAGTAAGTCTGTCCATTTCTGCACATTCTAGTATTTTTTTTAATTATTTCTTCCTCTGATAGTATTTCTTCCTTTTTTCAATATTGTGCAGATATGATTCTTGCTGCTGTTATCACATGTAAAATCAAATATATACTTTGTTTATCAATCTTTTCTGGCATAATACCTAATAAAAAAAGTTCAGGTTTAAAATCTACATATTTTCCCAACATTTTTTCTAGTCAAGTATGTATTTTTGTCCAGTACCTCTTTGCTTTAACACATGTCAACTGTCTTAGCAATGGAAATTCTCAGTGCTTTTTTTGTAAAAGAAAAAGGAGCCGGAACTCACACGTCATACAACCCGCCTTGCCTACCCTACAAGGTTTCATCCAAAAAAGGTGCCGGAACTCCGTTCTGAGCGTTCTATGAGAAAAAAAGCCCTGGAAATTCTCATCATAGTTGTGATTGTAAATCGAGGATTAGCTGTACAACCTACATCCATATCCACACCAAACTCGGTTCCCAATATAAATCATGGTATGTATAGTTAAAGTGAATCTAGAAATCTGGATTCACCAAGCTGCCATACAACACAAGATGTGAATATGTTTGTTTGCATAAATTCCTCAAACCAAGCAATTCTCAAAACTTACATTTATATTTGTTTTTCTTTTTACGACTCTGAAATCCCTTGCTTCAGGGTGGTATCAACCTGACTGAATGGAGCTGAGCATTTACTGGCCGAATGCCCTTCCTGACGCCTATGCAGAGTTCACAGCAAATATTTTCTCTTTGTGCCCTGACAGAGAAACCTCTGCCTCTGCCTAGGATTAAACTCTCAACCTTACAAGTGGGAGTCGAGCATCTTCACCTCTAGGCCACCGCACCGCTCATTTATTTTTCATAATTATGACAAATAATTACTTTGATTATTCTGCTTCAGCTAGTGAAGTTAAATTTGGCAAAGAACTCATACTTAATTGGGTCCCGCTGAACTGTGCTAAAATGCAAATGCAAAGGAAAGAAAGTCAATTATCAGAAAAACTCAAGATTTCTAAAAATTGCAGTGTCCATCTACATTAAGAGAGCATAAGGGGCTGAAGGAGGAAAAACAGCATCATTATTTAACAGAAAATCATATCTGAAGCTGAATTTTAACTGCATTCGTGCATAATTCTAAAGCAGGAATTCTAAACTCAAAGATTGTGGAACAAACCACAGGACCCTGATTTATGCATTACGATCAAAACAAACCAAGATGCTTTATATCAGTGTTTCTCAACTGTGGCCACTTTAAAAGGTCTGGATTTCAACTCCCAGAATTCCACAGCCAGCTAGGATAGCTGAGGAATTCTGGGAGTTGAAGTCCAGGTCTCTTAGTGTTGCTAAGGTTGAGAAGCACTACTTTATATTGTTATGAAACAAATGGGCATTTCCATTTGTCAGACAAATGGCCTGTTTGAAGTTTTTTATTTTTTAGAAAAAGCTCAACAAACCAAGCAAAAGAGAAACTGGCCAGTATTTAAAACGGTGATTAGTTAAATATCCAGTGGCCAGAGAAAGGTACTAAGTGCCTTATTCAGTACAAAAGATAAAGCACTCTGTTATTATTTATTTATATAGCACCATAACAAAGAAGAAGAAAGATGTTCTCCCAAGAATTAACGCACATTTCAACTATTCAGGAAGACAATGGGAAGCCAAGGGTAAAGCATAAGCTATATATGGAATGGGATAATAGAAAAATGAGCTTTTGCAAAGGAATTGAAGGAAGATATTGTAAAACAGAATTCCAGGCATAATGGAAAAATGCAGTACATAAGGAGTATAAGCAGGGTGCTTGACCAAGATAGACAGCGTCAGGGAAATACAGGTAATCCTTGACTTATGACCATTCATTTAGCAACCATTCAAAGTTACAATGGTGCTGAAAAAAGTGACTTACAACCAATCTTGCGTTTATAACCACTGCGGCATTTCTGTGGTCAAGGGATCAAAATTCAAGTGCTCAGCTCCAAACTCAAGAGGGGAAGCTGGATTCGCTTAACAACTGTGTGTTCCACTTAACAACCACGGTGATTTACTTAACCATGGCAAAAAAATAAAAAAGGTTGTAAAATTGTCTGCGACTCACTTAATGGCCACCTTGCTTAGTGATGTTTGGTTCCAACTTTGGTTGTAAGTTGAGAACCAACTATAATGGCAAATTAGGGCAGGAAGGCTTAAGTGGGTATTGCTGAAATCAAATGAAATGCCTAGCCAAGAAAGCTACTGAAACAAATGAAACTCCTTTTTGTTTGTACAACCTCCTAATCCTTTAATTTGGGGTCAGTTCCATCAATGGAAAAGGGACGCAGTGGCTCAGTGGGTTAGGACGCTGAGCTTGTCAATCAGAAGGTCGACAGTTTGGTGGATCGAATCCCGAGTGCCGCATAACAGAGTGAGCGCGTTACTCGTCCCAGCTTCTGCCAACCTAGCAGTTCGAAAGCGCGTAAAAATGCAAGGAGAAAAATAGGGACCACTACGGTGGGAAGGTAACAGCGTTCCGTGCGCCTTTGGCATCTAGTCATGCCGGCCACATGACCACGGAGACGTCCTCGGACAAGCGCTGGCTCTTCGGCTTTGAAACGGAGATGAGCACCGGCCCCTAGAGTTGGAAACGACTAGCACGCATGTGCGGGGGAACCTTTACCTCTACCTCCATCAGTGGAGTTGATTACAGTAGAAATAGAAGCACTTTATCCCAGTACAGGCCAATCAGGACATACTGCATTTTATTCTTTGTTAGAATTACATGTTGCCTATCTTGACCTGGGACTGTTCTAGAACGGCTTACAACAATCAAAACAAGAGAAATGAAAAGAAGCGCAAACAACAATAAGCAAAGTAATGGAACAACAGAGTCAAGAATGAAAAGGGAAACAGTGATACAGCGATATGAGAATAAAAGTTGAGTAAATGGGGTAGCAGGGAGCAAGCCGAGAGGTGGGGCTTGCCATTAATCTAGCAGCCATCTGCTAGATTGTGGAACTTCCCCATCTGGTCACCAGGCCAAATGGCAGAGCCAGGTCTTCGCACTTTTCGGGAAGGATAGGAGGGTGGAGACAGACCTCACTTTGGAGCATAAGATATTCCAAAGGGCGAGCACTGCAGCAGAGAAGACTCTTCTTCTGGATCCCAATAGAGTTCTTTGACTGACAGGATCCGCAGTAGGCCCTCTCTGCCAGCACAAGTGTGTGTGTAGCGGGGAATTGTCTAGCAGCATGAAACTATTCAACAGGTAAGCCTTGACCTATGACCTATGAAGCCAATACTCTTCTGCTCTTCCTTCAATGGAAATTCTCATAGTTTGCTGAGTGGGATCTCCAAGGGTTCCCTTTGAAGCCTCCAGACCACCTGAATTCTTTCTCCTACTCTGTCCAGTTCTTGAAAGCCATGCAGGCTTCCGTTGTGGATATATTCCAAGATGGCTGACTGCAGGACTGTAATGGGAATGCTGAAGTTTAAGTGAGGGTAGGTCACACCAACGCTGTTGTCCCTTGTGTTGCTGGCAACAATTCCTGCGAATGGAACACAGAGGACAAAAGAACGGAATTCAATATCCCAACATACACACAAAGGGGCAAAAATGCAACGTCAAAGGAGATGAGACTGAGGACAGGCTTTAGGGAGATGTGCACTGTTAAAATGAACCTTCAAAGAGCTGAATAATTTGTAGGAACTAAAGTGAGAAATTTTTTGTGTGTGTGCTAGAGGCACGTGGCTCAGTCTGCTGAGAATTGCAGCTCAGTGACATGTAAAGCACGTAAAGCACAACAGCCTTGCCTTTCTTAAACTGAAAGCTAGAAACTTGTTTTCTTTAAACTGAATATCCTCAGGAAGTAAAATCAAGGACAAAGAAAGTGTAACCATTATATACCATAGATTTTTCTCATCAGTCATGATGTCACGCCTCCCTCACAACCTGACTCCGAGGATGACATGGAGTACTTTGTTGAGGCCCAGGAGGGGGTGTCTGTGGCTTCGGAGGACTGTAGGAAAGAGCAGGCTGAGGCAGGCCAGGGCCCTTCAGGTGTGGAACAGGGAAGGCAGAGTGCAGGCGAGGAGCAAGGCCCCCCCACCTGATCCTAGAGCAAGGAGAGCAGAGAGGAGGAGAGAACAACCGAGGCAGGCTCAATTGCTCGGGAGGAGACCGTCCCGCCCCACGTCACAAGGCACACCTGGAGACTAAGATATAAGGAGACGCTGTGGGGTGGGGCACTTGCCGGGAACAAACATGCTATCTTGAGATAGTGAATTGCGCTCTTGTCTAACCTGGACACTTTGAAATCCGGACCGGTTGGTTTGTGCTTCACAACCACAGAAGACAATTCTAAGTCTCTCTTTGCAGACTGCAGGCAAGCCGAGAGTTAAAAGGACTGTTTACATTTTTGTGTTATCTGTCTTGCCTGTGCGGTGCATTTGTTGAACTCTTGCCAGCTTAGGTGGGAGCTTTTGGAGAACTTGGGCAGTGATTAAAAGACCGTTTCTCTTGCCAGTCAACTGCTTTGCCTCCGTTCGGGGCCCTGGGTCATCACACATGATTTTCTCAATGTTAATAATCTAAATATACAATCTTTTTCCATTTAGGTACACCATCCCAATATTTTCATATTTCACGTATTATAAAAATACTGTGCTTCTTGTCTATCTTATAACATCTGGGTATAACATATACTTTCTGATCAGCTTATATTTCACTTATATTTATAAAAGTTACATCTTCCCAATATTTTTACACTTCATATATTCTAAAACATACTATATTGCTTAAATCTCTTATCCCTCTCGTTATCGGGCCCCTTTATGTTCAAAGTTCTCTACTCATTTAACAATATTCAAACCAGTGTTTACTCATGTAATACTCCATCTGATAAAAAGGTAAAGGTAAAGGTTGCCCTGCACGTGCATGCTAGTCGTTTCCAACTCTAGGGGCCAGTGTTCATCTCCGTTTCAAAGCCAAAGAGCCAGCGCTTGTCCGAGGACGTCTCCGTGGTCATGTGGCCGGCATGACTAGAAGCCAAAGGTGCATGGAACGCTGTTACCTTCCCACCGTAGTGGTCCCTATTTTTCTACTTGCATTTTGACTTGCTTTCGAACTGCTAGGTTGGCAGAAGCTGGGACGAGCAAGAGGCGCTCACACTGTTACGCGGCACTCAGGATTCGACCTGCCAAACTGCCGACCTTCTGATCGACAAGGTCAGCGTCCTAACCCACTGAGCCACCGCGTCCCATTCTCCATCTGATAGGACAAGTCAAATCTCTTGATTCTGTCTCTAGCCTCTTGCCGAATAGCTTTCCAAGTTGATATATTCCACTTACCCGGCAGCTTCTGTGTTTTTGCAAGTATTGTTGAGAATACAGAAGATAGGATAGGTAGGATACAGTATATACTTTTTGTCTCCCAGACTCTGATAATTCTCCTGGGAATTCTACAGTCTATTCTATACCATAATTCTATACTATATATTTTTCTTTGTATTACTGTTCTGGATGTTTCTATTTTGGGTTAACTGTTGAGAATTTGGTTGGTTGCAAAGTCCATTTATTTTATCTACCCATCTTACCTAGAAGTTTCCCACTGTGAGTGCCAAAAAGGGCACCTCCACTCGAGCCGCCATGAACCGCACTGGTTGTCTGGAGCATCACTGGCTTATCTTCCACGGTGATCACAGCCGAGAGGATTCCCGATGTCACAGACGGTCCACAGGCCTGACCGAAGACACCAAAACTCACAATACTCACATCTTCTCCTGAAAAAGTTCAAACCAGACAACAGTCATCAAGAACCTTCTCATCGTGTACTGAACGATGCCTCTTTATGGGAAGAAAAGAATCTGGACATGGAACAGCTGCAATAAGAAATCCTGGATGATGCCTCTTTATGGGATTTACAAAGTTGGCCACTGAAAGCTTTAAAATTCTAAAGAGTGATGAAAGATCAAATCCTGCGCTATAATACAAACCATTTAAAGATCAAGATTGCACAGAGCAAAAAGAAGGAATATGAAATCAGATTATTTGACCCAGGATAAACAATTTGTTCGATATCTCTGGTAACTCCTAATGGAAGTATTGAAGTAGGACTGAAAATATGATTTCTAGATTGTGTACAAATAAAAGTTAGGAGCTGAGGTAGCGTGGTGGTTAGAATGCTGTATTGCAGGCTAGCTTTGTCTATTGCCAGGAGTTCGATCCTGACCAGCTCGAGGTTGACTCAGCCTTTCATTTTTCCGAGGTCAGTAAATGAGGACTCAGATTGTTGGGGAGGGGTAGTATGCTGACTCAGTACACCACTTAGAGAGGGCTGCAAAGCACTATGAAGTGTTATATAAGTCTAAGTGCTGTTGCTATTGCTATATGGGGAGAAGAGTTTTTTTATTTGTAACTTTAAAAGAAGTTGAAAAGTTTGTATATTAGCTTATGTTCATTGTGATGAAGGTTGGAAGCCACTTTACTGTTGTCTTTGTAGACTTTCTGACCCTGGAATTTTGCAACTATTCTAAATATATGCCAGTTGCCCAGCAGCTGAGTCATACATAGATAACCTTTATTGTCATTTTTACTGTAGGCACAGTGGCACACATTAAAAATGAAATTCTGTTGCCTGCTCTCAAAAGTATACACATACACAACACACATATAAACATGCTATATACATACATATGCATATACCTACACCCTTACCTATAAATACACATAAATATTAATCACTGACCATCTTGAATATGTAGCAGAAAGAAGAAGCTTGATCATGTGACCACAGGGTCACTGTAATGGCCATAAGGTGCGAGGACCACTCACAAGTCACTTTTTTCACCCGAAACCTGCTCTTCCACCTGCTCGTGCAAATATCCATAAATAGCTTCGCTGTGAAAAACACTGCAGCTGTAAACCACTTAAAGCATTAACTCTGAGGATGAAGTAATTATTGTGTGTGCAAAACACTTATTTCCTAAGAGCTCTTTTGAATGCTTTAGAAGTATTTCAAGCTCTAAATAATTCTGTTGCAAGCTCCAAATATTTCCAAAATGATTAAAATAACCTGCTCGAAAGGAAAAGTAATGGATTCACCCTGCTTCACGGAAAGGAATTGTCTGAAACTCAGTTTCAGGACAAATTTAAAATAGATTTGCCTATCACTGCAAAGATGGTTTCAATATGTAAGGCTTCACGCTTTCCCATGAAATGTTTGATGCATTATTTATAAGTGCCAGCTTCATTTTTTTTAATATTAAGTGATGGACATCAATATTTAATACATCAATATTTGAGGAGTCGCCACAAAGAAGAATGGGTCAACCTATTCTCCAAAGCACCTGAATGCAGAACAAGAAGCAATGGATGGAAACTAATCAAGAAGAGAAGCAACCTAGAACTAAGGAGAAACTTCCTGACAGTGAGAACAATAAATCAGTGGAACGACCTGCCTCCAGAAGTTGTGGGTGCTCCATCACTGGAGGATTTCAATAACAGATTGGACAGCCATTTGTCTGGAATTACATAGGGTCTCCTGCTTGAATAGGAGGTTGGATAGAAGACCTCCAAGGTCCCTTCCAATTCTATTCTTCTTCTTTACAGCCCTATGTGAACTAAAAACAAAAGAAGAGGTGCCAACCTGGATTTGTTACTTTGCTCTCACCTGGATGAAATGTTGGTGCTAGAACAAGCTCTGGCAATGTGGATAAACTTTCTTCCATCTCTACCAATGCGATATCATAAGGAGAAGAGTCCTTTGTTGCAAACACTACATTTCCTTTCACTACAGAATCCCTAGGAGGAGAAAAAAAATCAACATTTGAGAGACACTGAAAACAAAACATGATTTGGCATTGTTCAGCTGGTCAAAACAAGGACACGACAAATAAAATCCACCAGAAAGTTTTGCAGAAAGTTTCCCTGTCTCCCAAGTTGTGACATTTCCCTTAACAGCTCTATATACCCTTTTAAAAAATCTTCTTCCTTGCCATCAAATATATTTTGCAGGTCCAAGGGGTAAAAGGTCTTTTGCATTTTCATTGTTATAGCTAATTCTTGCAGTATTTTGTTTCTATATAGTCATTTATATTTCCCTTCTTTTATCATCTCTAAATCCCTTGCCTCTGTTTCGTCTTTTGATTTCTGGATTATTTGTTCATACTTGGTAGTCGTTATCTGGGAACTTTCTAGTTGTAGATTTGCTCATTTATATTGTCTAAATTGTTTTTAGTCTCATTATGATTTCTTTTTATGTCCTCTTTGCATTCAACAATTGATGAATTAGTTGTAGCATAGAATATATTTCTTTGTGAAAGGTGTTTGTTTGTTCTTGAGTCATCATTCCTGGAGATCCTCTAGTATCACCAGATTCAATAAGAGTAGATTAAAGTTTCCTCTAATTGACTTCCTGTTCCTGTTTTCCAGCAAGCAGTCTGAAGATTCGGAATGCTGAACTCTTGAGCTGGAATTTCTTTTTGTTGGGGACCCTAAGGGGCCAGAACCCACCCTGAAGGGGTGGAATGAAGGAAGGAAATCCCAGGGACTTAGGAGAGACAGTGGTCTCTCTGAATGGTCCAGGAGAAGCCTCCCAGAAACCTGACTAACTGCATGTTCAGCCATAGTTGGAAACAACAGAAGTCATAACCTTTCAAATTAAGCAGATTTAAAACAGCATGCTTGAGTCTGGGTAAGAATATTGATTTTGTCTATCCTACTTATTTTCCTGAAGAAGAAAGTCCCCAAAATAAGAGATCTCCGAAGAAGGAAAGGGGGAGGGGGATTCTGCTCCCTCCCTTTTGGTTATCGGAAGCGGCAAAACTTACCCTTTAGAGAGAGAGAAAAAAAAGACTAGAAAGACCTGAAAAATGAGCAAACGCTGACACCTGCTGGTGGGTGAGGATTTTTTTCTCTGACCCTCAAAGTTTTTAGAAAATGCAGCTGTGTAAACAAAGTGAGAGTAAGAAAGCTGAATCAATGAATACTTTACAAAAGGAAACATATAAGTGGCAACAATTTCAAAGGACAATGACTTTAAACTACAAAGAAATCCAGAATAACCTTGAGAGCATGAATCAACATTTCCAACTTAATTTCACTCCAAGAAATTTCCCAGGAAAATACAGTAGAGATGACTGAGCATAATTCTGAGGATAGAGACTTGAAGATGGAACCATATAAAATAAAAAATCATGATTTAATCCAAATGGGAAATATTTCAACATGTCCAAGCAATTTTGAAGATAAGGAAAAGAATGAGAAAAAAATTCCTTACAGGGAAACAAATGATGCAGCAAAACATACTGATTAAGAAAGGCAACAGCCAGAGAAAAAAGACTAAAATAGAAATTCAGAAAATAGATGATGGAACTTATCAGAAAGAATACTTAGAAACATTTGTTTGAATATGGCTAAAGAAATGGAAAAACTTTGAAATATATTACTCTTAGAGGGATGATTTTTTTTCTTAACTATGTTTTTTTTCTGTTAAAAAAAGTTGAAATGATTTAAACAAAAGCAAATGTTTTAGTTAGTTAAATGTGGCGATAAGAAAAGCATAAAAATGTGTTTTGAATGAGAGTTAAAGGATTAGATGATTAGAACTATTGAATGGAATGCTTAAAGTTTAAATAGATTAAATACATTCTTAGCTATGGTCAAAAAGAATAAGAAATTGAGGGAATAAATATATATTAAATTAGGAGGGATACATATTTTAAGTTGTATGTTATTTTTTGTATCTCAGTGCTCTTGCCTCTTTTTGTGCTACACACAAATCCACCACTAGATGTCACTCAAGGTCCATTTTCCACTCTTAAAACAAAGGATTGATTTCTTATATGTCTCAATTTTTTTCCAAAGAGAAAATCTTAACAGTTATCTCAGTTCTCAAATTTATCAAAGCTGTAGCTTTATGTTACTTCCACTTCAATACTGTATGTTTCTGTCCCCCATAAAATTAAAATGCTGCTTCTATTTACATTCAGAGGTTTTTAGCTTCTTGGGAGCCTTTTCCAGGAAATTGAGTTGTAAAATAGTAAAGAAAGGATCAATATTCTCACCCAGTTTCAAACATACTGTTTACAACGTATTAACTGGTGTTTTTTTTTCTTCAGTTGTCAGCAGCTAATGGCCAGCCACAGGAATGTAGCCGGTCTTTCCCCTGCCAGTTTGGAGGGCTTTCCTTGGATCAAACAGAAAGACCACCGTCTTCATCGTCTCTTCAGGACAATTTTAGGCCCTTTTTAGGGCCCCCACCAGGGCAAAATCAGGAGCGGAAGGCAGAGTCCTGCCTTCCTGAGTCCCATCTCGCCGCAACGCAAACCGGAAGCCCTCAGATACTTTCTATGAGAGAGCTGGGTCATGCCTTCCTGAGATGTAAAACTGAGGGGTGTTGAAGCCACTAGAACCAGGATTTGAATCCATCTGATTTTTCTGCATCTCTAGGCTACAGACCAGTCTCCTTCCTCAACTGAATTGGGTTCCTTCCTTAACCAAACTGGGCTACAGCCAATCTTGGCAATGTTGCCTGGGAAAAATTGGGGCGGCTCAAACTCCAGTCTGAGAATGAGGTTGTACACCCTCAAGACTGCCACACACGCATTCTCCCAAACTTTATCTGTGCTGCTTAGATGATTGCATTCGGGTTGCTTCAGAGACACCCAAAGGAAAAAGCATCAAAAGGCAAATCTAAGATCAAAGGATGAGGATCTCGCCCAAATTACTCTTAATGGGCTTTTCTGGATTACAGTTGTTTCTCTATGGCTTTTTAAAACACATTTCCAGAGAAGGAGATGATGATACAAAGACAAACAAGAGAGCAAGGCCTGAAGAGCCATATTGAAAAGAAACAAAAGGGCTGATGCTGAAATGTTTTCCTCTTTTACTCCCAAGCGCCATTAGCTGGTTCTGTTTTAGGGAGCATTTTGGAGTGGGGGTGGATGGGGAGAATGGAAGGAGTCAGGGGGGTCAGTATAGATGACTAATGTCAAGGTTGCATAAATACTTATCCATCCCACCAAAAAAAAAATCTGTGCTTTGTTTTTTCTCCATGTTTCCTGTTACATCACAATTAGTTATTAGTATTTACACTGTTGTTCTTATTACCACCAAATCTCCCACCATGGCACTGATTCAACATTTAACATGGCACTGATTTTAACACGTAGGTTTAAAAGCACTATAATCCATTTGTTCATTAAAAAAAAGACACAAACCACAACTTAAATTCAAATGTAACTATCAAGAATTTTAGTCTGGAATGGATTTTCACTTTCACCGTATCTGTTTTCGTTTCTATAGGTGGCACTCTATGAATTTATGACTGAATGCATAAGATGGGAACTGCAGCGTATTACTCAAGTTACACAAATTATCCTCCTACTTGACTCCTTTTGGATATGGTGGAATCTAAAGCTACTGTAGTTCCATAGAAATCGCTGCTTCTCCAAGAGTTCATATTTGATCACAATCCAAAATTCCATACTTTTAACTCCAAAAAACAAAAAGCATAGTTCTAGAACTTGCAGGCAAAAAAATTAGCACAAATGGAATAATAAATGTAACTCAAATTCTCTCTCCATCCATCCATCCATCCATCCATCCCCAGTGCAGTTCAATGATTAAATTGCTGGACTAGGAACAGGAAGACCAGATTCTAGCCCTCCCTTAAGAAAAGCAGTCAGCTAAGTGATTGTGGGCCAATCATTTTCCCTCCACCCTTCATTGGGAAAATCATCTATCATCATGCAATGGATAGTAAACAGCTAATCCTTGACTTCATAACCATCCGTTTAGCAATCATTCGAAGTTAGAATGACATTGAAAAAAGTGAGTTACAATCAGTCCTCATATTACCAACCATCACAGCATGCCTATGGTTATATACTTGGTAACTTGAATGAACTTACATTTGCAGCCTCCTACAGCCATGTGATCACCATTTGTGACCTTCCTAGCTAGTTTCTGACAAGCAAAGTCTTTGGGAAGCTGGATTCATTCAACTGCACGATTCACAACTGCAGTGATCTGCTTAATAACACATGGCAAAGAAGATCGTGAAATTAGGCATGACTTAACAACTGCCTTGCTAAGCAATGGAAACCCAATTGCGGTCACAATTCAAGGACTACCTGTAATGGTCCATAACCTTCCATGAGGAGCCTTCATCCTGCAGTAGATTGATTTAGAGTGATAATTATACACAGAGCTATGGGTTACATAGCTAGTAAGGACATCATAGGAACTCCTCTGAATAAACTTTCTTCCTTCTGAAGTGGCAAGATAACAATATTTTTCTGTGAAGAGACTTACACTTTGGAACTTCTTACCTGCAAAGGTGCATAAAGCTTCCTTCCTCCTCATTTTAGAAACTTTTTAGAAAAAAATAAAATAAAAATATTTTTATAACACTCTTTTAAGGTTTTGTTTCACTGGTCCTTCAAACCTTGCTAAATTTTATTGGTGTCCATGTATGAAGAGAGGATTGATTTATTATCACTGTTGTTTTCATCATTTTAATTTATTATTCTATTCTTGTAGTTTTTTTTCATTCTTAGAACCTACCCAGAATCTTTAAAGTTGCTCTTAGATTCGCCTAAATCTTTAAAGTTAGCAACCTATAAACAGAAAACGGCTGGGGAGGCTGAATCTCCCTCAGTCTGAGAATGAGAATGCACATGGTCACATTCTCAAGACTGCCACACATACACTCTCCCAAAACTCTCCTACGCTGCTCAGATGAGCACAAATTGCATCAGAGACACCCAGGAGAACAAAGAAATATAGAAGCAAATATTAAAATTCAGACTCACCTGTTAGGACTAGTTAAAAACCTGATATGGACATTTGGTGCTCGGCCAACCACATGCCGACAGGTTAACAACAGCCTTGAATTTATCATCACCCCAGACCCCCAGGCTAACCCACATTCTATCAGAACCACAGCATCCAACAGGTGCTTGTCCAGTCCATTTCCGAGTACCATCATAGTATGTGATCTAGTCACAAGTTCCACGGGGAGCAACCAAGGCTTCAGGAAACCACGAGACCCAGAAAGCACCTCCGCAACACTCTCCAGAATGGAATCAATGGCACAAACCAGAGTCAAGCCAACCCACTCAGTGGATTTCCAGCAAAGCGGCGCTATGATGATTCCAACTAGATGAGGACCGATTCGTGACATGACAAAGACACCTCCTCCTTCAGTGCCAGGCAAGCAACGGGCGTCAATCAAGAGGAGGGCATTGTTTGCTCCTGCCAGGTTGCTGACTATCCCTTTACTAAGGGTGTTCATGAAAATGTCCGGGCAAAATGAGCCGAAAGGAGAGCCACACGCAAAGACTGTATCACCCTTCCTAAGGGATCGGGCCGGAACACAGTTCACCCAACCTGCCCCATAGGAATCAGGCTCCAGGATCCTCAGCAGAGCAAACCAGTGCAAGCAATGCAAGTCATGCTCCAAAGAGTTGACTTCCTGCTCAAAGTCATTCCCTCCAAAACGCCACTGATCTGAAGCACTGAAGATTTTGGAGAACGCCTGGTGGAACTGCGGACAGGCGACTACCATCAGGAGCTCAGCTGCACAGTTCCTCCCACCGTGGGAGGATCGAAGCCGATTCGAAAGTGGATTGAACCTTAACCCTGGGTTATCTTCCCCCAGGTCGCCAGCCAGACCATTCCGGTTCGCTTTGCTGCTGCATCCATTTGCCCAAAGCACCTGGATCTGGAGGCCCGGTGAGAAGTGATCGGCGAGGAGAACTTTGCCCCGAGACCAATCAGGATGCTCGGCTTCCAGAAGGAAAGGGGAAAAGAGGATCCCGTGGCAAAGAACAATCCCCGGGTCTTGACTCAAGAGGACACCGCTGCCGCTGCAAGGTCCGCGGGAGACCTGGGAGTGAGACACGGAGACCACGCAACCAACTCGGGCTGCTGTCGATCCCAGAGTTTCGGACATAGGGAAAATAAACCGAGATCCCTCACCGGCGAATCTCTCTACTGATAGCCCGGAGAGGAAAGCGGGAGTGCGCCAAAGGGAAAGCCCAGTTCTGCAAAATGCGGGGAGTTTAAGGCAAAGAAAGTCCGTCAACTTCCAAGAGTCGCCTATTCAGTCCTGCCCTGCTCCTTCCTTGCCCCTTCCAAGAACCAGGAAGATCGGAGCCCCCTCGCCTCGCCGCTTCACATCAGGCGTCCCTGCCCGGCGGTGCTCCGCTGCAAAGTACCACCAAGTCCCGGGACGCACCGAACCAGCCGCGAAACCCTCAACGAGGCGGAGAGGAAGCATCGGACAAACCCGGAATAAGCAGTGAAGGGGAAAAGAGCTAAGCTCGCTCTCATTGGCTGATCGGTCAATTACGGCGCTACGATTGGTGGAGGAGATTCGTGCAAGGAACGTCCTCTCCCATTGGCTGCTTTTAGACGTTTGGTTACATATAGCAAGAAGGGACGCGGTGGCTCAGTGGGCTAGGACGCTGAACTTGTCGATCAGAAGGTCGGCAGTTTGGTAGATGGAATCCCGAGTGCCGCGTAACAGAGTGAGCTGCTGTTACTTGTCCCAGCTTCTGCCAACCTAGCAGTTCGAAAAAATGTGCGCCTTTGGCGTCTAGTCATGCCGGCCACATGACCATGGAGACGTCCTCGGACAAGCGCTGGCTGGCTCTTCGACTTTGAAACGGAGATGAGCACCGGCCCCTAGAGTTGGAAACGACTAGCACGCATGTGCGGGGGAACCTTTACCTTTGCCTTTTACTTACATATAGCAAGAGAGCTTTTGGAATCTGTTTGATTCCTATGGCGGAGCTGTCGCCTTGAAGAACTGCCACCCTAATTTGAATTGTTTTAATTTGGCTGGAAGGGATCCTTCTTTGGATCAAGTGCCAGAGTCATCCGGCATAAATATTACAGTGATAAGTGCAGACTGGCGTTGAAAAAAAAGTTCTGAGTGCTGCATAGATTTTTTTTTTGTTTTGGCCTTATCTTTGGGATTTCTTATTTAACTCGAAATAAGGAAGCAAAGAAGAGAGCTGTTGAACAAATGTCGGGTTAATTACAACGCGAATAACTTTCCAAGCCCCTGACCATGCCTATCGATTGCTATCTAAGGGTACACTTCTGGGAAAAATTTGTATCCCGACTTAGCAAAGTTGATAAGACCGCTAGATCCTAGTCCAGGGGTCGGCAACCTGAAAAAGGAAAAGAGCCACTGGGAACCGGTTCCATCACACATTAAAAAAAGTGGGAGCTGCGTGTGTGTGTCCATGCACGCGCATGCGCAAAACGTCTTTTTCTTGCGCATGCGTGGATGCGCGCAGTTGCCATTTTTTTTAAGTGAGATAGAACCGGCTCCCGGTTGCCCGACGGCGACAGCCCGTCTGCAAAGCTGCCGCTTTTGGCAGCCTGCAAACATGCCGCGGCAGCTTTCTCAAAGAGTGGTGCCGCTGCCCGTTCGCGCGGAGGTACGCGTGCACCTCTCCAAAGGTTTGGGGAGCTGCGCGCGCACCTCCGGTCGTTCAGAGAGGTGCGCGCGCACCTCTCGGAATGGGCAGTGGCGCCGCTTCTTGGGAAAGCTGCCGCGGCCCGTCTGCAAAGCTGCCGTTTTCGGCAGCTTTGCAGACGGGCCACGGCAGCTTTCTCAAAGAGCGGCGCCGCTGCCCGTTCACACGGAGGTATGCGCGCACCTCTCCAAAGGTTTGGGGAGGTGCGCGCGCACCTCTCCAAACGGGCAGTGCCACTCTCCATTTGGAGAGGTGCGCGCGCACCACTGCCCGTTCGAAGAGGTGCGCGCGCACCAGGCGGCTGGGAGCCTCAGGAGACGGCTCAAAGAGCCGCATGCGGCTCCAGAGCCACGGGTTGCCGACCCATGTCCTAGTCTGTATTCTGCACATTATCATTTGTGCTGGGTAACATCCGTCATTCCCTTTACAGCCTCGTTCTGAAATATACTTCTGTCGATACCGGCTTTAGCTACAAGCCTGGGAAATCCTCTTATTTATTTTATTTTATTTATTTTATTGAATTTGTATACCGCCCTATTCCCGTAGGACTCAGGGCGGTTTACAGGGCAGTTAAAACCATGAAATACAAAAATTTAAATCAATTAAAACAATTAAATTAAATTCAAGCCCCAAGAGTAAATCTAAAACCCAGTTAAATTAACAACCCCACAGTGTTATGGTGTTAAAATAACAGTTTAAATAAATAAACAAACATGACAAAACATTGGCTGAGCAAATGCAGGTAGGGTTAGCAGACCTGGGCTGCTGAAATCTGTACGATTACTATGTAAAGATACATAGCAGGATCTTAAAACTTTCCTGGAGCTTCATTGCCATTCAGATTCTGTAGCTCAGCTTTAATAATCATAATTGAAGTTGTGTGACTTATTTCTATCTATAGGAACCTGTCCCACCTAATTTCTTAGATCTCAATGACTAAAACCGTATTAAGAGACAAGCAAGACAAAAAAAAATCCACAAAAATACGAATACATTATAGGGTATAACTGAATTGGCAGTTACGCGAGAGTAGGAAGCACCGCTGAATTAGGAAGAATCAGCAATGTATTTTCTTCCAGGTCAATCACAGACTGAGCAGAAATCCAGTGTGGATAATCCCGTGAATGAGTTAATATACAAACTACTACTAATTAAAAAACCTTACCTCATCACAGAGAGCAATAATTTATCTTCCTCATTCCCTGGGGCTAAACTATAAATCTTGAAGTAAATCTTGAAGACCATTTTAATATTCTGTTCTAGAGACTGTTATATTTAAGTAGGAAGTGTCAGCACTTCTGCTCTGAAAAAAGTCTCTGAGTTTATTTTGCTAAGCTCCATCACATTACTCCTCAGTTCTCATATTGAAATATCTTAAACATCAGTCTATGGGGCGAAAGATGCCTGTTTATTAATAGTATGTATCATCAGAATCTTAGAATTCTAGCTGATCACATGCAGAACATGAGTCAGCAATGTCTTGAAGCTGCCATAGAGAAAAGAAGAAAGCAATGTTAGGATGCATTGATAGCATTTCTAAAACGGGGGATGTAATTGTTCTGGTCTATTCTGCATCCCTCAGAACCCACTACATATACTGTGTCCAGTTTGTGTGGGATAGTGGTTAAGGTGCTAAACTGCAACAGGATAACCCGGATTCTAATCCCATCTCAGCTAGGGAAACTCTCTTGACTTCAGGTCATTCACTCTCTGGAGTCCTTGGTGCTCTCTGACCTTGGTTTCTTGCAGATGTTTTATTACTCAACTGGGTAATATCTTCAGTTTAATCTGGTTGGGTCATGAAACATTTGCACGCAAACAACCAAGCTCAGAAACCACCAAGGACTTCACAGTTCAACCTTAAAGCTACAAATATTCTGTTCTATTGGACACTCTCTCAGCCCAATCTGCCTTACATGGTTCTTGTTGGGAGCAAAATGGGAGGGGAGCTACAGGTGAAACTCAAAAAATTAGAATATTGTGCAAAAGTTCATTTATTTCAGTAATGCAACTTAAAAGGGGAAACTAATATATGAGATAGACTCATTACATGCAAAGCAAAATAGTTCAAGCCGTGATCTGTCATAATTGTGATGTAATTGCAAAAGAAGTTGGATGTTCCCAAAGTGCTTTTATCAAAGCACATTAATAGAAAGTTATGTGGAAGGGAAAAATGTGGAAGAAAAAGGTGCACAAGCAGCAGGGATGACTGCAGCCTGGAGAGGATTGTCAGGAAAAGGCCATTCAAAAGTGTTGGGCACTTTCACAAGGAGTGGACTGAGGCTGGAGTCAGTGCATCAAGAGCCACCACACACAGACGGATCCTGGACATGGGCTTCAGCCGCTCCTGAACAACAAACAACGTCAGAAGCATCTTACCTGGGCTAAAGAAAAACAGACCTGGTCTGCTGCTCAGTGGTCCAAAGTCCTCTTTTCTGATGGGAGCAACTTTTGCATCTCATTTGGAAACCAAGGACCCAGAGTCTGGAGGAAGAATGGAGAGGCACAAATTGCAAGATGTGAAGTTTCCACAGTCTGTGTTGATTTGGGGAGCCATGTCATCTGCTGGTGTTGGTCCACTGTGCTTCATTAAATCCAGGGTTTTCATGAGCTATACGCCATAATCATCACAATTATGACAAATCATGGCTTGAACTGTCTTGCTTTGCATGTAATGAGTCTATCTCATATATTAGTTTCCCCTTTTAAGTTGCATTACTGAAATAAATGAACTTTTGTACGATATTCTAATTTTCTGAGTTTCACCTGTATGTATAACATCATGAATGTGCAAGATGGGCAGGGATTTGGTATCTTGCCCATTGTAATCCTTTTCCTGTGGGCGCCATTGCACAGTTTGTGAAATACACAAATTACTATGTTAAAGAGTGCAAGCAAACAGGTTCCAATAAAGGCGCCAATGCAGATTATGAAACTGAGGCTTAGCAAGAGCAACAGAGATTAGGCCTCACCTTGTTAGAAGAGCCCTCATTAGGTACCTGAAGGAGTGTCTTATGGAAAAGGTGACCTGTTTTCAACTTTTTTACATCTTAAGGTGCATGCAAGTCAAAATGCTGTTGCACGTTTGAGAAAGCTTGCTAGTGTGCTAAGAGCTGTCTGTTTGTGAAACCAACTCACTGGGAAGGGAATGAGCCTTGCTTTGCTGTTGGCAAAGGACACAAAGAGATCTGTTGGACATACTTAGAGCTGGATTCTTGCAAGGAGTGGGCATTGGACTGTTTGCTCTTTTCTAACCCCAAGAGTTAATAATTTTGTTAGCTTTTTACGACTAGTTGGCAATCCATGTTCTTTTAAGATAAAAGAAAAATTTCCCTGTGTTGTTTTGGGAAAACTCCAAATCAACGTAGTCTGTCAATCCATTAAACAAGAATGTATTTCTGAATTCCAGCGGTCCAAATTAACCAAGTATGCATTATATATTCTAGTTGTTTCATTTCCTGTTGTTTAGTTCCATTTTAAGATCCCTTGTTCCAAAAATATGAGAGGAAAACATCTGTCCTGCCATAACTGTCACATGCCTCTATCATGTCCATCTTTTGGAAGCTAAAAAAGCCAAGAGTTACATTTCTGGGCAGGGGCAGCGTTTTAAGAGTTACATATAGCGTGGCACATTCTTCACATTCTGGAGGTCTGCAATATTCTTTCTTTAGATATCATCCCAAGTATGATATTAGGAGTATGGCAATTTGATTTTTTGTCCCAAATCAGAAGTACCTTTTTTCACAGTAGTTACAGCCTGAGTTTCCCTCATATGGAGAGAGCAGGACAGATAATACCTACTACTGTAGTGTGTCTGTGGGAAATGCTTGAACCTGCTCCCACTGACTCTAAAAGAAAGGCAAACTCTGTGCTTTTCCTTGGGTAAAGTGAACCATAATATTCTTTTAATTAATGTACATCTGGTCCCAAACAAGTCCAACCCACTTTAGCATTTTCATGATCAGGTAGCAGCACTAAACAACCTTGAGTGAACTTGAAACTGGGCTTTATTGCTACTTGCAAGGGAGACCCAGAAGGGGCTGTAGACTAGAATGAAAAGTAAAAACCAAACAAAATGAAACCAGGAAGGACAAACTAGTCCTGAATTTCTATCAAGAAAACTATAGACTTGTCTGTGACTCAAGACATCTTTACTTTTTTAGCTTAGAGAGAAATACATGGGTTTTTTTTTGTTTTTTGACAGAGTTCTAAAACTAGAACAGGCTTGAGATCTGCTGGCTTTACATTGTGTGCTAAGGATGATCAGTTAAGAAAGGGATAAAATGGAAGTGCTGTGTTAGAGCAGGTTTGTAGGAGGAGGAGTGGCAAGACCTGGGGGGGGGGGTGTCAAAAGAGGAATCAGCCTAGAATCACTACGTAGCCACAAATGGACTAAG
Organism: Vipera ursinii; assembly: GCF_947247035.1. Classification (NCBI taxonomy): domain Eukaryota; kingdom Metazoa; phylum Chordata; class Lepidosauria; order Squamata; family Viperidae; genus Vipera; species Vipera ursinii. Next base: position 83,252,740 of record NC_139518.1, on the reverse strand, counting down.
TTCAACTCCTCTTGAATTCTGTTGAACCTTATCTAGTATTAAAATAGTGCTGTTAGTCCTCTTCATGAGTAGTAATAAATCAGTTTAAATATAGTCTTGGTCTGACAAGGTGTAATAATCAATGGTTGGGCCTGAGTCCCAAAATTTCCATCCAATCTCTCTGCCCATTGGGAGAGATAATTGGTGGCACAGCTAAATCCTGTCTACTTCTCTTCAAGTACTCACTATCCAGCTAGTAAGCAAATAACCAGAAATATAGAAAATATCTTGAATACACCTTATGGATGTTGTGGTTAGGAAGGAGTAGGGCTCTTGAACTCTGCTCATCTCTTGTTTAAAAGGCACTCCTCATTCTCCAATGGTAACATTCAGCTGGACTGGTCTTGTCCCTTTAAAAAAATTAAAGTGTGTCCAAATCAAAGCTATGCTGGGAGTGTGCCAGCTGAAGTGCCTCTAGATGAGATGGTCAGCACACAAATCTAATAAAATAAAAATAACTTGGGCTCTCGCATCTTCAGTGAGGACCTGGAATACTTCAAGGCCTCGAAGATCAATTCAAGTGACCTGAAGTCATTCAATCTGTTTCCAAAAAAAGTTAAAGAGGGTTTAGATTTAGAATCCTTATTGGACAACCAATCTTACCAACATGAGTTAAATCTTTAATTCTTGAGACCTTGGCTCTGTGCCTGGAACTACCATTGCACTTTTGAAGCAAGAGAATGGAGACATTGCGTTCATTACATTGCAGTGGCAGATGGAGAAGTCTCCTGCAGCTGTTTCTTGACCAGGAAGGATTCTCCTGAACATGTGAAAGTACGTCCTTGCTTGAAGAGGAGCAAAGCCCTTTTCTATTGGAAAACAACAACACCCTTTTCTCTTCTTCTTCTTCTTCCGTTCCTCCTTTTTGTATCTAGTTTCTCCTGTCCTTCCTGTTTCTTACACCTCTGCTTTCATCCACAGCATTTATTAAAATGCCAAACTCTGCTCACAGAAGCTAAACAGGAAGAATACAAAAGGAAATCAAACTCACATTTTAGAAAAGACCTCCAGAGCATTGGCCACCGGCCAGACCACAGAATATAGACTGAAGATTTTTCCAAACCTTGCTCGAAAGTTGCTGTTGCAGATTAGCTGCCAAAGGGTTGTAAAATTGAGAGGGAAATCTACAAGCCGCTAACTGAACCTATCCCTACGAATGGAATCCCTAGGTCACAACTTTTCAAGAATTGGGTAGGAAGCCTTCCCGATGGGTGCATTCACAGATGACTTGCATAAAACAGATTACCACCAGTTCTCATTAACTGAAAGAGGATAATACTTAGTGGCTCTCCCATAAATGCAAGGGGTCTTGCAGCAAAGATGGCGAGCGTAGCAACATTATTTTCATATATCTTTACTATCTTCTATACTGTCAGAACTATAGCATCTAGCAGTTATTTTTCAACAGGCATCCATATTCATTTTCTTCTCCCTCGTGCAATTTCCCCATAAGCAGCAAAGCTTCTCATTGTGATCTTCCATGTGTTCACATACTAGAACCTGCATGTTTTCTTATGGATGAAAATATCAAATGGTCCACTCCCAATTTGACATTGTCAAGAGTATCTTTGTGGCCCAGGACATGGATACCTACTTTAACATCTGCCTCTCGATAATGTTAGGGCCAGATTCAACCCAAGTATATGTATATAATTCTTTTCTTTTAAAAAAAACTTTATTAAAATGTTTTTGGATACAGACAAGCTGTCTCTGCAAACATGTTTCACATTTCCAGAATTTGGAAGTTAAAACATTTTGCTAACAGAATGATGTTTATTCCATTTTCCAATCTGTAACCCAGTCCCTAAGGAATATATTAAACTATATATCCAGACATTGCAAGGAGACTTGTCCGAAAACAGAACGTGGCAGGCAGAAAACAGATCAGAGCCATACGCAACCTATTTCTCCAGTGGCTGGGATACCACTTTCATAGAAATTGCTCCTTTGAGCACCATCTTATAGCTCTGCTTACCAGGGCCTTCTTTTTAAGCATGTAGTTGGAGATAAGGGTTATCATGTCTCATGTTGATCCAAGGTAGCCATCCTTCCCTATCCCTTGATCGAACTACCATTAAGAAAATTCCAGGTGTTCAATGGAGCAGATGCTACATTATTTGCACCCAATCGAGTTTTTTCGTGGACTCCTGTACACTTAATAATTTTCCATCTCTCCTTGGCACCATATGCACGGGCACTTAGGCCTAGGAAATATTCACAAGTCATTGAAAAGTTTCTTACATAAAACCCAAAGATTATACAAACCACAAATGAACTCAACAATGATGCTATAAGTAATCATTTTGATGAAAATACTGCAGTTCAAGAATAACCACAACAGAAAAGAGCCTGGTTACGGTAATTATAATGGACTCTTCCCCAGTTATTCCTTTCAGGAACTGGCTGCTCTGTCATAGCTCTTCCAATGGAATTATGACTGAAATTACCTCTGGGTTTGCAGGCTGGATTCTTTCAACCTGTATGGTTTTAAGATGCTTCATGTTTGTAAAATAGTCAGCTCTTTTTTGCAGGCAGGAAAGTAGAATATTTATCCTGATACCTGCATTATATACTTTAGAAGGTTCCATGAGTTTTTACCTGAAATGTAATTTTAGGTTAAGACCAATGCATTCTGACCTGCCCAATGCACTGGGTGAAACTGACAATTTAGAAGTTATTAAAACTGCTATCCAAAATCACAGGAGGATTTCTGGGATGAGCGTTAATGATTCACTCTCAATGAAGTTGATGCTATGATAAAAGACACTAAACCATAACTAGCATTTATGTCAGAGGTGGGGAACTGTGGCCCCTTTATGACTTGTGAATTTATGGCAGTCTCAGGAATTCTGGGAGTTGAAGTCCACAAGTCATAAAAGGACCATAATTTCCCACTCGATTTAAGTGAACGTACCCATACACATAGTGTTATAATTCAATGGCGTTAAGTGCCAATAGTGTACTGCCATTTTGCATTTCATATTTTTTAATGGAAATCAGAAAGCCAGCGTCTTCAGACATGGGGTCCCTTGCATTCACCAAAGCAAGTCTGTCCATGAGCACTAAATAGTTTTAATTACAGCATCTTCATGCTCCAGCAAAGGAGAAGAATGCCTGTTTTAAGTGAAAATGAAGATGTCTAGGCAAGTAATGAAAATTCAAACACAAGCTCTGTTGAGTGTAAAAGAAACAGGGTTAGTTTACAGTAACAGCATTTGATACACACTTGTTGGAACGATTTAATGCTACAATAACCCAAAAAATAAATTCATGATTTCTACTGCCTCTTTTTTTTTTTGCAGTTGCCTGCAATGTAGAACATCCTGTATTGTAGGTCCAAGACAAACTTTCTGCTGGTGCTGCAAAGAAATAAAAAAGACTGCCAATAAGGAAAGTGATCGTAACTTTTAGAGGTGGGCAAAAGGGGTCAACCACATTTCAGACTCCTGCACATGACAAGGAAGGCTAAATAAGTGTGCCTCTGTGTGTACTCCATTCCCCCCCCCAACTAAATTCCATGTAAGTTAAAGAAAATCATTGCACAAGTCAGTCCCAATAGCACCATCTTCATGATCGAGCAGTGCGACTGCGCAACCACCTTACAGGGCTTTGAAAGCCATCTTTCTTGTTTTCTAAAGGTTTTGAATATCATGATAGCTGGTTCAGTCATTTGGGAACCGCCTAAATACCGTTAAATAGACTTTAAAAAAAAATCCTAACAGACTCTGGCCTGAACAGGATGAATGCTAACTTAAAGAAAATCTAAAGGGACGCCATTTACATCAAACACTTTCTTTAAAAAATATAGTTGCTTTCTTTGAAATCAATTGGCCACAGTGGTGAGACATGTCCTCTTTTCCAGCCACAAGAGTGCCGCACACAGAGCTTGGCATTCTAGCTCGCTCATCCTATTGTAACTGAAAGCCATGGTTTCCACAGGAATCAATGGCCACTGGAAGTGACAACCTGCACCAGTGTACAGAATGTTATCTCCCAGACACAGGGAAAAGAATTGTGTCACCACTGTGATGTAGGGTAACTGAAGAAAGGAGTCTCTTGGTCATTGCCAGTATGCAGATGGAGAGTCTTCCATGTTCTAATAGAAAAGTCCATAAGGAATTTGTGAACAGGATCAGTTCAGGAATAGATCGGTCTCTCCAGTATCAGTCAATGTACTGTGACAGCCAACGGAAACCTTCGCCGTAGCCTTGCCTCTTCAGGACACTGCACATGAACACTTCCATAGGACGCGTGTTCAGGTCCTTCAATGACACATTCCCCTAGAGAATTAAACAAAACATTCATTCAAAAACACTCCATCGCTAAACCTTAACTGCAATCCCAGAGACTAGGACAAATACAGCAAGCTTCCTTATGAACAAATGGTCGTATCTGATTTTTACCATATATATATATATATATATATATATATATATATATATATATATATATATATATATATATATATATATGTGTGTGTGTGTGTGTGTGTGTGTGTGTGTGTGTGTGTGTGTGTGTGTAAATTACTAACAAAGAATTAAAGGGAAACTGAGATGCATTTCTAACTCTTTAGTCTTCATCAGTCAGCTATACCCTTCTGAGATTCAAACCTGGGCTGATTGCATATTAGGCAGTGTGTGTATATATATATATATGTGTGTGTGTATACACACACACACACACACACACACACATATATATGGTAAAAATTGAATTAACTAAATTATCTTACGGCTGTAAAATCAGATACGACCATATATATTAAAAAAGACAGAAAAAATTAGGGGGAAAAGAGATAAAGGGAAAAAGGGGACAAAGAAAATAAAAAGAGAGTAACTTCTGATTTTCATTGCTACAGTTACAGATATAAAATACAAAAGTTGGAAGATCATTCTGGATGATATGACGTGGCACTGTTTTTGATATTGATCCAAGAGCTACAATGAAATTAACAAAACAAAAAAAAGATTGCCGGAAAACTTTCACCTGAAGGAAAGGTAGGGGGGGGGGGGGAAACAAAAAAACCCAGTCATGGAGCTCAAGCCATAAGCTCCATCAGTGAGCTAAGAAACTTGTTGGGCAACCTTTCCCTTGTGTTCCCTGAGAGTAAAGTGTGCTTCGAAGAAAAAAAAAGAAACCTTTGTACAGTTTGTTTTAATTATTTTTGAATGGCAAATCACACTGGGTTATTCTGGCAGAAAGGAGATATCGCAAGTAAGCTATTTAAGCCTACAGTAAAGGGCATATGCCACATTTTTTCTGCCATCTAACAATGTTCTTAAGTTTCACAAGACAACAGGCCAATCTCTAAACAGAATGAAAAAAAAAATACTAATCAGACACCAAAAGTGGTGATATTCAAAAAACAGTGTGAGAATATTTTAATTCCCAGGATATAATAATGCCACTTGGGGGTGTGTGAAAGCCCTAATAAGCAGGCATATACATAGAATGAAGGCTACTGCTAAGCTTGTAAGCCGCCCTGAGTCTTCGGAGAAGGGCGGGATATAAATGGAATTAAAATAAAATAAATAAAAATAAATATCACTGGAGGCTAAATTAATTGAAGTCTTTCCAAAGGAAAGTGCAAGTATAAAACTGATTATGCCCCAATGGGTATTGATCAGTATATCCTTCCTAATTTTTATTTTTATTTTGTTGATGCTGATGCTGCTGTCCACAAGCAGTTTAGTTGTCTTGTATCCATTTAAACACCAATATATTTATCACCCCTCACTACAATCACAAAGTTAACAATTCGGGCTTCCAAGGAGGTGTACTCTGATATATAAAAACTAAACATGTTGTTTATTAACTACAAAACAGTCATTCGTTTGTAAACAGAAGAAAAGTATAAGATTAGGCTATTCTACATTAATATAATAAATTCACTTGCACCATACTTGGATCCATTATAAATTGTTACTTGTGTTCCTGTGGTATTTTGACAGCCAACGTTAAAACCTTGATATATGATAGTACTCAGAAAAATATATTTTGAAAAATAAGGTACAATAATTTTACAACCAAGCTTTGATTCCTTACCTTTCCTGTTGTCTGTCCATAAAGACCGAAAATCTCTCGCAGTTTCTCCTCACTGATAGCTTCTGGTCGGTCAATCTTGTTACCCAAGATAAGAATTGGCACATTGGATATTGTCTCATCAGTCATTAGTGCCTAAGGAAAAAAAAAGGGGGGGGGGAAATGTTCAACTATGTAACCATAGAAAGCAAGTAATAATTTTAAGTAGGAACTCCAAACCTAACTACTTCAGAAAATGCTATTAACAGACAATAGACACATACATATTTCATTTTGACTGTATTTGGAATAAGAGTCACATAACCTCGTAAATGTAAATATCATAATGGTGGCATGTAACTTACAACTCAAATTTATGAAGCACATTCCAAATTGTGTATAAGAGGTAAGCACTGCTTTATATTTGCCTTCTTTTTAAATATTTTTTTTAATTCTACCTTTATTATTTTTTATAAATAACTCAAGGTGACAAATGTAACTAACACACTGTCCTCCCATCTTTCCCCATCATAACAACCCTGTGAGGTGTTCTGTACCAGCCTGCTACCGGCCCTGCAGAAAAGGCAGGGACAACCCCTTTACAAACGGCAAGAGGCTGGAATTACATCTGCCAAATTTATAGCTACAAAAACAAACAAGACACGAACCAAGAAACAGGAGCTTTAAGAAACAGGAACTATCCAAGCGGTTGCCTTCAGCAAACCAGCCCTCCCCACACATTCCCCTTATATAGAGTTCAGGGCGTGGCTTCTCTCTGCCTCCTTCCGAGAAGCCCCATTGCCTTCCTCTGTTTACTCCTAATTGACTGCCTCCTGCGTCAGGCGTCCTTGAACAGGGCCAGCTGTGGGTCATCTTCATCCACACTGTCAGGCTCACACAGCTGGGTCTCCGTGGTGACCAAGTGGGAGGGGCCTGGCTGAGGACACTCATCAGCAAGATCTTCAACCCCCTCAGCAAGGTCTTCAACACCCCCCTCCTCCTCCTCTGAGTCGTCCGACCCAACTGCCGAACCCACAGGCTGACCCTGAATCACAACATGAGGTGAGTTGGGCTGAGAGAGTAAGACTGCTCCAAAATCACCCAGCTGGCTTTCATGTTAAATTCCTATTAATATTTAGTTTCCTTTTTGCACATTTTAAGTTAACTTGTTGTCCAAGACACAAAAGGAATACACAAATGCTACAACTAGTACTGGTGCATTCAAAGGAAACAGTTACCTACATTGAGCTCCACTTTAGATTCCATAAGACGAGAGTGATCTGCACAGTCCACTAAAAAGACAATCCCATTAATTGCTGGGAAATAATTCTTCCAGACACGCCGAGCTTCAAGAGAAAGAAAAACATTTGTGAAATTATAGCAACAGCATGCCACCAACAGCAACAAAGGGATGGAAAACAAATTTTGAGCATTTTCAGCTATTTTCACGTTCCAGCTTGATATCAGAATTAAAACTATGTTGCACTTAGTCATCTACTAATTAAGCTAGGTGGTTTGAAGTGTATGCTTAACGCAGAACTTGAGGACTTTGCATACAGGTAATCCTCAACTTAGGATCACAATTGAACCGAAAATCTACGTTGCTAAGTGAGAAAGTGCCCCATTTTATGATTTTTCTCGCCACGTTTGTTAAGTGAATCACTTAACACGGTTGTTCAGTGAATCTGGCTCCCCCATTGACTTTGCTTGTCAGAAGGTTGCAAAAGGGGATCACATGACTCCGGGACACTGCAACTGTCATAAATGTGAGTCAGATGCCAAGCATCCGAATGTAAACCACGTGATCACGGGGATGCTGCAACGGTCATCAGAGTGAAAAATGGTCATAAGTCACTTTTCCCAGTGCCATTGTAACTTCCAACAGTCACAAAATGAACTTGTTAAGTCAGGGATTACCTGTACTTGTGCGCTTTTTTTTTTTTAACCTTAAAGCCAATATATAGCAATCTGTTGTGTCCCTGCTGTAAAAGGAAGAAAACCTATTTGTGACCTTCATGAATGTGAAAGTAAATATGGGCAACATAAATCATACAGTGATCTCTTAACATGACGTGACTGAATGCCATCCCCATTAGTAGAACATTTTATCTGCATAAAGGACACTTTCAGATTAGTCAGGAATAAGAGAATAACACGCATTAATATTGATTACCTTGCTCATGGCCACCAAGATCAAAAGTGGTGAAAGTCATTCCTGCAATTGTTAATTCTTCTGATGCTAGAGAAGAGAAGAATGTTTTATAGCCTTTAGCAGTGGATATATTCTTTACAATGCCAATTACCAGAAGGCATAAACTATTCAAGATATGTAAGATCAATCTTCCCCAACCTAATGCCCTTCAGAAATATTCACGGAATTAAAGAACTGGAAGGATTTATATAACCAGTGAATCCAACATCTGGATAGTACAAGAATAAAGCTAAAGCACCTTCAATAAATGTCTATCTAATCTGTTTGAATACACCCAGTTTAAAGGAATTCGTAGCTTACTTTGGTGACTGACTTCATATATATATATTGAATGTTTTTTTAGGAAGCCCCCAAATTTCAAGCTTCCTGGATAAAGATGATGCTGACTGGGAATTAAAAGCCAACACTTCCATAAACAACAGGCTGAAAAATACCAACCGGCTGAAAAATAGCTTTTATCCGTGGGCTGTTAGGCTTTTGAATGGGATATAATCTCTGTGAACTTATGCAGAATTGACTTGGGAGGCCGGTGTGTGGTGTAGTTGGTTCACATGGTGTGGTAGGATGGAGGGTTTGTTGTCACTGTGTGTTGGGGGGCAGAGAGCACGGGGGGGGGGAGGCAGCTCAGCTAATCTCAATGTACACATGTTGTACTTTGACAATAAAGGTTTTTATTATTATTAGGAAAGCTGCATAAGGCCTTAAAATAGATGTAGGTTAATTTGACATGTCAGATGTTGGAGTGTAATTCCCATAATTCAATCACTTTTGCTAGGACAGGTGAAAACCGAAGTTCACCAACATCTGGAAGGCACATGTTGTCTTCAACTACTCTAAAAGGTCACCAATACTGAAAATTATATCTTAAGTCTTCCAATTCCTCCTAACTCAAATGTAATTCATAAACTAACAGTTAAAAATTGCATTTAACATAACACACTCAATCATAATCTTGAGCCTAATCTCTCTTATCCTTTCCAGGTAATGAGCCTCAGAAAAGATATTGGGATTAGGAAAAAGTTTAAATGTCATTTTCAAACCAATTAAGTGCAAAGATGAAGCTACTTTATTTTTAAGTATACCAAGCTTCAACATTAATATTATATAATAATGTTCTAAAATAACACCAATACACAATTCCAACCATAGCTACATGGTGCTTACTTGGATGCAATGTGGGAACATGTTGACCCAATCGGTCATCTTTTAGCATGTGAAGAAGAGTAGTTTTGCCTGCATTATCCAAACCCAAAAAAACTAATTTTCCAGACTTCTTATACAATCCTGTGGAAAAAAGAGCATGTATGAAATAAAATGAATTATTTATTGGATTAAGCCTATAGAGCATACGTATTCCCCACTTATTCCCCAAAGTGAATGGAGCATGCAGTCTGCATCATGACTTCTACAGCAGCTATTCGGAAGGGAAAATGTGGGAAAATTGTGTATGGGAATATGTGTACTGCAAGTGGACACTTGCAATGAAGGGAATGTATTGGGAAGAACCCAGTGGGCCCAAAGGATATGCCGTGATGCTTTGGCATCAGGAGGGGTGAAAGATCAAGGGAACAAGTCAGTCAGTGGGTGTTGGTGTTATTGTATACTAGATTACACACCAAATGGATTTACTATCATCCCTAACCTTGAAATAACAAGTTTCAGGCTTCATTTCTGCTCCTCTATGTCTGACTCAAAATGGTTTAGCAAAATTTATGAAACGCGCTATTTTTTTCTGGGATTGAAATATTTCCATATTGTGTGTAACACTGAGCTAAAGTACCATATATTTCTAGAAAGTTGCAGATATAAAAGCAAAGTAGGCTGATTTTAAAGTTTTAACTTCACTATTTTTCTGTCCACGCCATTCAGTAAGCATAGTAAAATAAGGCAAAATACATCACAAACAAGTGTAATTGGCATCTCGATCACTTATAGAATGACTTTATTATTCTATCATTTATAGAATATGATATAAAAAAATGAAGAGACAAAACTGGCCCGTGACCACAAAATTTAACATTTTGTCTCCCTCATTTTAAATTTAATAAATAAGGCCCTGAAAATTATTCATTGATAAGCATTTAAAGTCTTACCTAGGAACTGCAGCACACTGCTGAAGCCATTATAGATCCATTCAAACAAGAATGACATAATGGAAGAATTAGGTACCTGGAAAAAATAGGAATATTTAATTAAAGGTCGTAGTGCCATAAGAAAACACTGTAACGTTTAGCTGTGAACTAGGAGCCAATGGAAATTTTATATTCAAGTACTGACAATAAGAAAAGTATTGCAACTCATACTCACTTCTGAAGTTAGCAGGAACAAATCACACTTACACTTACTTCAGTGTCATTCTATGCAGTACCAACAGGATTGTGATACCTAACCTCAGATGAACAGAAGCCGAGTTCTATTCTGAGCAGAGAAAGGACAGAATTGGCAAAAGACAAGAGGGATGATCCTAGCTATGACCTTGAAATAGAAGATCACGGTCTCACTGTTTGTGCTGCCATCACTGCACTTGGCTGACAACATGGTAGTCAAGCAAGAGCTCCTTAGTGGCAGTTCATATTTACAAACCTGTTTCCCGTGTCATGTTTGGGTAGCTCTCACACAGTTTTCTTTAAAAAAATAATAATCTGAAAATAAGTCATTGCTCCCATAGACATTAGTAGGATAACAAACTGCCCAAGGTGATGCGGTGGCTTAAAATGCCAATTTTTTTAAATGGTTTTTAATATTTTTAATACATTATTTCTAAGCAGTTTTTGCTTTATTTTTTTAAAAGGGTGGTTTACTGTTCTTTCATAAACTATGCTAGGCTTCTCCGGAATGAAAAGCAATATAGAAAAATGAAAAAAAAATCTACAGGAGCTTCTTAAAGCTGTAACAGCATGATTTGATTAAAATTAAGGGTGTTGGGAACAGTAGGACAAAGCCTAGAGGTTTCATTATCACTTGCCTATTATATTATCTACATTTTGAATCCTAAATGAAATTTTCACCAGATTTTTTCTGTCTTTTTAAAAGAATTAAACATATTAAAAGGCATGTCACTGTTTTAATATAATTGTCCAAATCAATCCTAGGTTTAATCCAGGTCCCAACATGATTTTTACAGCTAAGACACAATTTCGAAAGACACTAAATAGTAAGTAGTTCTTAGCAGGGAATTTTTGTTTTCAATTAAGAAGCTGGCACTGCTAAACAAATAATTTTTTAAATAACTCTTTAAGGAGTTAACTCTGCTCGATTAGAAGGCCTAGCCCTAGAGAAATCAACTTTTGGTTTTAGAAATGATCTTGCACACTTCTAACAAATGTCTCCATGATCCATTCTTGATTTGCACTACTGAAAGAAACTGCATTCTTTGCTTTTCACCAGATTAGGGGCTTATTCTGCCAAAGATCAATTGAATGTAGAACAGGCACACAACAAATACAGCGTTTCCAATCGCTCACAGCTCCAATCATTCACGGCTAAAGATAAGAGCCGCAAAAGGAGAAGAATACATTGCAATCGTGCAGCATGGGGACAGGGTAAGGTTAAAGCCAAAATGAAGGATTAAAAAAACCCAATCAATCAGTTACATTATCTTGTAAAGCACATAACCTGGTCAACAACTACCGGTAGTTGTATAACCCAGAAGGTGGCACAAGAGTATATAGACGCTTCCAACTCTTAGCCACCCAGTAATTACTCGTTCCAAAACAAGGAAGGCATATTGGGCTATTTGCTTTTGGAACCCCCCATCCCCTAGTTGGCAATAATATTCAACCATCAGCATCTTTTATTCTATTTATTTCATTAGATTTTTTTAGAGCCGTCCACTCCAGCAGAAGAATCCGGGTGGCTTACAAAATCATAATCCCAAGCTTAAAATTTAAAAAAAAAAACACATAAAAAAGACAAAACAAAACAGGCCGAACTGTAAAGAGCCATTAAAACGGCCCACCAGGCGCCCCCTGCCCCTCCCACCGCACAAATTTGATTTTGGAAACTTGTTAATTCTCAGAAACGGAGAGAAGAATGAATGCCTTTAGGTCCCAGGAACAGAAAATTGGTTTCTCAATGACTGATGAAAATTTGGCAAAGCCAATTAGAAATCAGGGTCCAGCACATATCAAACGGATATATCTTGCATTGATAGAAATTGACTCAGAAACAGAACTTGTTAAATAAAGATTGGATGATAAAGTGGGCTCAGAATATTCAAGAAGTAGAAAATCGGTTTCTCAATGACTGATGAAAATTTGGCAAAGCAAATTAGAAATCAGGGTCCAGCACATATCAAACGGATATATCTTGCACTGATAGAAATTGACTCGGAAACAGAACTTGTTAAATAAAGATTGGATGATAAAGTGGGCTCAGAATATTCAAGAAGTAGAAAATCGGTTTCTCAATGACTGATGAAAATCTGGCAAAGCAAATTAGAAATCAGGGTCCAGCACGTATCAAACGGATATATCTTGCATTGATAGAAATCGACTCAGAAACAGAACTTGTTAAATAAAGATTGGATGATAAAGTGGGCTCAGAATATTCAAGAAGTAGAAAATCGGTTTCTCAATGACTGATGAAAATTTGGCAAAGCCAATTAGAAATCAGGGTCCAGCAACATATCAAACGGATATATCTTGCATTGATAGAAATCGACTCGGAAACAGAACTTGTTAAATAAAGATTGGATGATAAAGTGGGCTCAGAATATTCAAGAAGTAGAAAATCGGTTTCTCAATGACTGATGAAAATTTGGCAAAGCCAATTAGAAATCAGGGTCCAGCAACGTATCAAACAGATATATCTTGCATTGATAGAAATCGACTCGGAAACAGAGCTTGTTAAATAAAGATTGCATGATAAAGTGGGCTCAGAATATTCAAGAAGTAGAAAATCGGTTTCTCAATGACTGATGAAAATTTGGCAAAGCCAATTAGAAATCAGGGTCCAGCAACATATCAAACGGATATATCTTGCACTGATAGAAATCGACTCGGAAACAGAACTTGTTAAATAAAGATTGGATGATAAAGTGGGCTCAGAATATTCAAAGAAGTAGAAAATCAGTTTCTCAATGACTGATGAAAATTTGGCAAAGCCAATTAGAAATCAGGGTCCAGCACGTATCAAACGGATATATCTTGCATTGATAGAAATTGACTCAGAAACAGAACTTGTTAAAAAGATTGGATGATAAAGTGGGCTCAGAATATTCAAGAAGTAGAAAATCGGTTTCTCAATGACTGATGAAAATCTGGCAAAGCCAATTAGAAATCAGGGTCCAGCAACGTATCAAACGGATGTATCTTGCATTGATAGAAAATGACTCAGAAAGAGGTCCCAGGAACACGGGAGGGGTTTTCACCCTCGATCTTGCCGATTTCTAAAGCAAAGCAAAAAGATCTCCGAAAGGAAAACCGACCAAAAGCAGGGGTCTTCAAACTTGGCCCTTTTATGACTTGTGGACTTCAATTCCCAGAATTCCTCAGCCAGCTGGCTGAGGAATTCTGGGAATTGAAGTCCACAAGTCATAAAAGGGCCAAGTTTGAAGACCCCTGGACCAAAGCAAGAGCCGAAATCACCCCACCACCACCACCCCACCCGCAGCTCGGCCGGCCGCCTCAGAGCGGAAAGCGGCCCCCAAGCCAGGCTTCAGAAGAGACTCCAGCTTCCCACCTCCTCTTAAAAGACGGGGTCGGATCAGCACCCGTCCACCCAAGAGGGCGAGGGGAGCCGGAGGCAGGGCTCCCTCAGATAATCTGGCGGGGGTGAGGTGGGGGTTCCAAGAAGACCGAGCCGAAAAGAGAGCGATCCGTTTCTGAGTCTCAAGAACGGGAGAAACCATCCGCGAAGAGAAACGGGGGGGGGAGGTTGTGTGTGTGTGAGAGAGAAGGCGCCCTCGGCTAGGCCTCCCCAGCCTCATTTCGCCTGCGTGTCACTTGCTCGCCTTCTCCCGCCTCCCCTCCCCAACCCGGCTGCTGGTTTTTACCCGCCCACCGGCCGGCTCAGGCCGAAAGCCGTCGCCGCCAGCTCTGCCTCACCTTCCTCGCAGACAGCAGCGGCTCCTTTCCGCCAGGTAGAGAAAGCCTTTCACGACAGTAGCGGCGGCGGCGGCAGCGATTCTCTCTCTCTCTCTCTCGCTTCCCGGCGAAACCTCCCGCTCTGCGCTCTCTCTCTCTCTGACACTCACACTGACTCGCCAGCCGCCACCTCCACGCCGGAACTACGTAGCATCTCCTCCTTCTCCTCCTCCTTCTTCCGGTGGAAAGAGAGGGCCGGCCGAGGGGCTCTTGCCACGCGCTACGGTTCCGCCTCCAGGCACGTGACGGTGGGCGCAAGCCACGCCCCTCCGGCTCACCTGGCTCGGGAGTGCCGCTTAGCTTCCCGGGCGGGGGGGGGTGGTGGTGGGCCGGATGGGCGTGATTGGTTGGCTCTTTTGACGTCAGAGGGGAAGAAAAAAAAACAACAACACAAAACTCTTCCTGCCTTCGGAGGGAGCTCCGAGCTGAGCGATTTGTAATTTTCGGTCGGCGGGTTTCGCAAAGAAAGTTTCGGTCGGCGGGTTTCGAAGCGGGCGGCACGTTCGTGCGCAGGCAACGGCCGAGCTTGTGGGCGCGTGCTCCACTTGCACGTGCGCATGCTCGCCTTTCTCTCGCCCCTCCTCCTCCTCATTCTGGGCCACAAAGCAGGAAAAGTTGGGGAACTCTGGTTTAGGCTGATGGGGGGGGGTGCTCTTTGATTATTTTCAGTAACAAGAGGTTTCTCGGTTAATGTTTCTAGTTACAGGGGTCTTCAAACTTGGCCCTTTCATGACTTGTGGACCTGAACTCCCAGAATTCCTCAGCCAGGCACACTGGCTGAGGAATTCTGGGAGTTGAAGTCCACAAGTCATGAAAGGGCCAAGTTTGAAGACCCCTGTTCTAGTACTTGGAGAAACAAAGAAAACTAGCTTCATAAGAACTGGTTTAAACCTGTCAAGGGCGCTGATTTGAACTTTTAATTATTTGCAAACTCATTATAAGGTGGGACACGGGTCATGAAAATGAGCATTAATAAATCATACTAAGGATATTACGGGGTACGATGGAATATTACATACTAAACTTATCGAGTATGCGTGCTGCATCAGAGATGTGTCAAATGATGTTAACCAATGAAAGAACTCATTTGAAACCCAATACGTTTAAACTGTATGTAAGGTAAAGGTTCCCCCGCACATGCGTGCTAGTCGTTTCCGACTCTAGGGGCCGGTGCTCATCTCTGTTTCAAAGCCGAAGAGCCAGCGCTTGTCCGAGGACGTCTCCGTGGTCATGTGGCCGGCATGACTAGACGCCAAAGGCGCACGGAACGCTGTTACCTTCCCACCGTAGTGGTCCCCATTTTTCTACTTGCATTTTGACGTGCTTTCGAACTGCTAGGTTGGCAGAAGCTGGGACGAGTAACAGGCGCTCACTCTGCTACGCGGCACTTGGGATTCGACCCGCCAAACTGCCTATATTGATTGACAAGCTCAGCATCCTAACCCACTGAGCATATATAAAGCGATTTTCTACCTTTCTAAGTGTGGAAAGAATCCAGAGAAAGTAAGTTTGGGGAAATATTAAAAAGGCAGAATATATTTTCCCAAAGGATTTTAAAGGCAGAAACCCAGCCCCCCACCCCATCCTCTCTCTGCCCCAATCAGAAACCATCTGCAGAAATGCAGATGTGATAACCTTGTCAGAAAGATTAGAGCCAGGAAGCTTGGATTAGAAAGAAAGATCCCTAGAATCAACATGAAGCCGTCCTTAAAACCAGGATCTGGGAACTTCACCTAATGCAAAATGCAGCACCGTGGGCAGTTATGCTTCTGGGTCCAACTCAAGCTGCTGGTTTTGACTATTAAAAGCCTTTCATAACATGGAACCAAGTTATCTGAGGAATCACCTCGCCCAGATTATATTTGCTTGTCCCACCAGAAATGGCAGAGAAGGCATGCTGTAGATTAGGAAATTACACTTGGTGGGTACCAGGAATCTTGTATTATAGAATCTCCCCACCCCAGAAGTGAGGTTAGTTCTGTCTCTTTCAACATTCCACAAAACCTTCAAAACCATAAAGCCGGGAATCCCAGGGGACCAGAGATCCTGTGATAGCTCCCTTACAACCACTAACATCCTCTCTGCTTGTGTGCATTTTTAAATTGTTTTTAATGACTGTTTTTATATTTATTGGGTTTTCTTTTTAATTCACTATTGTACATCCCATTTTGTAGATGGGTGGCCATTTTATTTATTTATTTATTTATTGATTTTATATACCGCCCTATTCCCGAAGGACTCAGGGCGGTTTCCAGGGTGAATTAAACAATACAAATAAATACAATTAAAATAGAATTAAATTAAGACTAGCCCACAATTAAAACAAATTAAAATTTAAAATTTAAAGTTAAATTAAAACCCCCTCAGTCCAGGCCAGAAAGATCAAATAACCAAGTTTTCAGGTCCCGGTGAAACGAGCGAAGGTCCGGGGCAGTCTGAAGTTCCACCGGCAGTTCATTCCATAGGGCAGGTGCGCCCACAGAGAATGCCCTCCCCCTTGGAATCACCCGCCGGCATTCCCTGACCGGCGGAACCCTAAGGAGGCCCTCCCTGTGGGAGCGCACAGGACGATGGGAGGCTGATGCTGGCAGCAGGTGCTCCCTGAGATAATCTGGACCCATGCCATTTAGGGCTTTATAAGTCATCACCAGCACCTTGAATCTCACCCGGAGGAGAACTGGAAGCCAATGCAGCTCGCGGAGAAGAGGTGTTACATGAGAGTATCGGGAAACTCCCATTACTACTCGCGTGGCTGCATTCTGCACCAGCTGAAGCCTCCGAGTGGTCCTCAAGGGCAGCCCCATGTAGAAAGCGTTGCAGTAGTCTATTTTGGGTGTTCAGTAATCAGCCCTCATGCAAAAACTGGGTTGATTTGTTAGGTGATCCATCTGTTTGTTTTCTTCATTGTCCACAGTATTCTCGGAATACTAAAAATATAATAAAGTTCAAAGGCATCACGAGCGCATGAGTGACTATGCGGAGGGCATCTCGGTCCAAATAGGGTCGCAACTGGCGCACCAGGCAAACCTGGGCAAAAGCCCCCCTGGTCACAGCTCCTATATGATCTTCCAAACTGAGCCGTGAATCCAGGAGGACGCCCAAGTTACAAAGCCTATCAGCGGGGGGACGGGACACCTCACTCCCCCTATCATTTGAATATGATAAATGACATACTACAGATAGTCCTCAACTTATGGCCAGCTGCTTTGTGTGTTGTGATTCCATGTCAGCCAGTGGACCCGGCAGTTGAGTCTGGGGAATCAGAGGAGGAGGAGGAAGGGCCTGGAGAGCCATCAGAGTCGGAGGAAGGCTCTGATGAGCTTCAGGGCTTACAATCAGGTTGACACCCAGCTATGCTGGGAAGCTGAGTCAGATTCTGAGGACTCACAGC
Source organism: Vipera ursinii (assembly GCF_947247035.1). Classification (NCBI taxonomy): domain Eukaryota; kingdom Metazoa; phylum Chordata; class Lepidosauria; order Squamata; family Viperidae; genus Vipera; species Vipera ursinii. Next base: position 83,234,991 of record NC_139518.1, on the reverse strand, counting down.
TGGAAGACAACACAGACGTTAGCAAACGCCAAGAGCAGGACAGAGGGAGGCAATAGGGCAACTCCAAGGGCGAAGGAGAAAGCATTGAGAAGCCACACCTTGGGGCTGCATAATAAAAAGGGAAGGTGTGGGCGGTGCTGGTTGCTGAAGGTAACCGTTTGCAAAGGACTCAGGTTTCATGGGATCATGCCTGTGAACAATTCTCCGTTTGAATCATGTTTTGTTTGCTTTTCCTTTTGGGACATTTTGGGTTTGGAAGAGGGGTTTGTCCTTGTGAGTTAACAAGGACTCACTTATGCTGGGACAGAACATTGTGACCATTCAAAGTTCTAATAGATCTCCCTTTGGACACTTACAATCTGGCTCCGAAATTGCAATGGCCACCCCCCCCCCCCATGGCCACGTGACTACATTTTGGGTGTTCAGTAATCCGCCCTCATGCACAAACTGGGTTGATTTGTTAGGTGATCCATCTGTTTGTTTTCTTCATTGTCCACAGTATTCTCGGAATACTAAAAATATAATAAAGTTCAAAGGCGTCAATGCTTTTCCTACCCTGCTTCTTTAAAGTCTTTAAACTTCCGCTTCCATGGAGTGTCAGAGGAAATATCATGGCCTGCACAATTCAAATCTTTGTACATACTGAGAAAGCTGCATTTCAGGAGCCATTTATAAGCCATCTCTTTCCCCACTTCCTTTAGTGAATGAGAATGGCTATCTTCAAAATAAAATACAGAAGTTAAAAAATTGTACTTAAGAAATCCAGCTCATCTCATCCATTAAAATATGGTTTTAATTTTTATTGCCATCTTTAATTTCTAAAGAAATAGCATTTTATATAGCCTTTAAGATCCTCTGAATTTTATTTGATAATTAAAATTATGAAATTTAGTAGCATCATCTTTCTCTCTCACCCATGGTTTCAATAAATAAACCTTGATCCCAATGAAATCATGCAGGAGTTGCACAAATTCATTTTATTATTTTTAGGCAAACTCAGCATGAGTTTGAAGATGCCTCCTATGATGTAAGATGTAGAATCTTAAAATTCAGGGGCTATCACAAATAGGCAGCAGAACTAGAGTAGTTTTCATAGGTAATATTTCATCAGTGCGACACCTGTCAGCCTAGGTAACATTTAGAGACCATCAAAGCTAGGGAAAATCAAATTCTGAAGCCTGAGTCAGAATTTAATCAGGTAAGATTACTGCCCCAATTACAAAAGGTTGGGAGAATTAAAAGAAAATAGATGTGGATTAAGTTCACTTGATTGAATTATTTTAGGGATTAAACTGAAACACTGCCCTGCGATACACATATCCATAGATGTGTATTCCTAGTTAGCAGAACAGCTGCTGAGTAAACCCTGCAGAAGTGATGATTTTTTTTCCTGCTCTGATAAGCTTTGAATAAGGGAGAAAAAGTCAAGAATTCCCAAGGATGTGGGAGGCTGTAGGGCAGGGGTGTCAAACTCAATTTCATTGAGGGCCGCATCAGCATTGCAGTTACCCTCAGGGGGCTGGGTGGGTGTGGCCAGGGTGGGCGTGGCCTACTGGGTGGGCGTGGCTAGAGTGCATATGGCCTACTGGGTGGGCGTGGCCAGCTCTACATCGTTCGCATCAAGGGTGCCTATGGGGGCCTGGGTAGGAGTGGGACAGATCTGAGGGTCTCTGGCAGAAGGAGGGTCTCTGGGCCAGAGCCAAGGCAGTGGGGGCCGTTCCCTCACTGTTTCCAGGATGGCTTCGTGGGCCACATGAAACCACTTCGCGGGCCGGATCCGGCCCCCGGGCCTTGTGTTTGACATGTCTGCTGTAGGGAAAAGTATGCCTATGCAAGCTATAGGGAAGAGTATGCTCATGCAAGCAGATGTTTTGGGTTTAAGGAATCAGAGCCCGGTACCTCTTAGATGCCCATTTTAGGGGCTACATTTTATTTTATTTTTTAAATTTTTTTCCACTTAAACTCTTTTCAGTTTTCAACATTTGTGCTGGGGGATGCGATGGGCCCTAGAGCCACGTAAAGGGATCTTGGAGGCAACAGTTGCTCATCCCTGCATTGGTCTCAGCCCATTCACAGACATCATTAGAAAAAGCCAACACAACACTTGAGACTAAAGAAACACAAATACACTAATGATGTTATCTAGTTTGGGTAATGAAACGTCTGCGACAAAATAACGTTTGCACCAAGGACCCCTCAATAAAGAAACACTGCTCTGAGAGCAAATGGGCAATCTCGGGCTATTATTTTAGCTTGTTCACTGTTTTATATAATAACTGGTACCTATGTCATTTTATAATGGTTTGCCATTTAAGCATACTGTTAATTTGTTATTTATCTACTAACGGCATCCATGAATGGAAGCAGTCATAATCTCAGTTCCATGGTGTTGATTTTGTAAGGAACCTTAAGTTTTAAAATGGCATACGCACTTCAAGGAATCAGTGTGTGGGGGGGGGGGTTTCCCCCCTCCATCTGTTAAACCTGTCTGATAGGAGAAAAAAATAACTTAAAATTTTTATACTGGAAAACACTGCGATAAACCTAGCAAGCAGCAAAATAATGTATGAGTGAGTTTCATGATGTATATTTGAAGACTTTAGCTGGTATTTTACATCATCTAATCTCATTTTTTTTGAATGTATACAGTGGACTATGAGTCATAATTTACTTATTTATAAACATACTGTTTTGGATTCTCAGCTAATTCTTCACAAATGTCCTGCACAAATATCTTGATGAGTAGGCAGCTGCTTCTGTAACTTTTGTCATTTGGTCGAATTTCACTGGCAAAAGAACCACCGGTCCACTGGTTGGAGAGAAAAGAAATAAGGGAAAGAATTTAAAAAAATATGTCAGCATAATCTGTTTCAAGCTATTGTAACAGGCTTCACAGAAGTAAATTATTCAGAGGCAATTTCTCTGAAAAATGAAGAAGCAGGGAATACCTGAGCAAAAATACTTTTATTGAATACACTTGGTTTATTGAAGTGGGCATGACTTCTGGCTGAACAGCCTTTGCCAGCACATGATCTGGACATCTGACAATCTGCATATCAGAAAGTCCATTCCTTTGACAACGTATGGGGAAACTCTTTCCATGCATATTGAGAACATGATGGGGAAGCTTCTTTGAGAGAAGTGATCACAAACAGAGATGGTAAATATACTGGCTGAGCTTCTGTGAGGTTTATGGGGATTTAGAGGCGGGAGGTTTGATAACTACAGTTTTCTAAATCAGTTTTCTAAATCAACCCATTGTACCACTTTTAGGATATGGCAACATCCGAGTACCACCAGTTGCCTAGCAAGGTGTCAAAAACTTGATCCCCCCCCCCCAAAAAGGAAAAAAGTGATGAAGTACAGGTAGTCCTCGACTTACAACAGTTCGCTTAGTGACTGTTCGAAGTTACAATGGCACTGAAAAATTGCCCCCCAAGCCACAGCCGAGCAAGACATCTGCCTGCCCGCCCGGCAGCGCTCTTCCTCCTGTCCGAGGTTTTCATTGTTGAGCATTTCTGTTGAGGGTTGGCAGCAGGGGTGGGGTAGGGGGGTGTTTGGTTTTTATTCCCCCCCCATCTGCTAGGTGGTTGCAGTAGGTTTTGGTCACTTCACATGACCCTGGGACACTGTGACCGTCACAAATATGAATCAGTTGCCAAGCATCTGAATGTAAATAACAAGTCCCTGGAGATACTGCAACATTCCAGCTGATCGGTGCTTCTTCTGGGCACTGAGTTCCAGCTGAAGCCTGGCGCTGAGCCTGGCGCTTCCACTGAGCCCTGACAGCCCTGCAGCTCCAGCCGTCTCTCGCTCAGGCTTGTGTGGTGCTGCCACTGGTTCAGCTCATTCCCCTCCCCTGGTACCACTTTTCTAGGATGGTCACGTACCACCTGCCAGGTGCCAATGTACCACAGGTGGTACCTGTACCACTGGTTGAAAAGCCCTGTTCTAAATGCTTAATATTATAGCACTATAAAGTAACAGAATCTATATTCAGCTTTAAATGTAAAGTTTCCAGAACAGCAATCATGCTAAATTGCTGCAGTACAATCCAAGTTACATATAGGATAAATCAGATTCTAAATCTTATAAACTTATGCTCTTAAATGTTTTATTAGCTTTAAAATACCATAATAATACTTTCTTAACAGAAAACAAGATGTCTTACTAGACATCAATACCATTACTGCAACCTAAATTGTGTTCTACCTACTGTTTGGCATAGCTATAGAACTAATGGATAAATGTCTTACTCTGCCTTACATTTAGCCAGGTTTAATATCCCAATCAAATGTCTGGCTGTTTCTGGCCTTAAATCTGTCTTGCAAAACACAGCAAATTATAAGGTACACATTTACTCTGCATATTTAGGTTAATATGATAAAATGGTCAAGCTTGTCATTCCCCAACACAAAAATACATTTATTCATATTTCATTCCAAATTAAGATAATTTACCTTCAGCTGGTAATGGATTACAGGTCCCACAAGGAGGTAGCTGAAACATATTTTATTCAGAATTATTACTTAATTCAGAACTGCCTATAAATCGTAGCAATTCTTTTATAATAAATATTTTAAATATCACATTTTGATAGTTTTGGAATCATCTTTATTGACTATGCTAGCTGGAAGAGGCTGGCTGTGGAGAATGAAAGTGTCTCTAAAACTTAACTTTTATGTCTGAAAAACTGGGTCTTGTTTATTAGGCTGTGATTTTTCTTCTGCCTGTGTTTCCAATGTTAGGGAGAAAAAGGAATCTTGGGATTGTTGCAAACCAATTCTAAGTGAAATCAATTAGACATTATTTTGCATTTTTTCTAACACAGTTCTTACATTTTTTTTTGAAACAGATGTACAAGATGAACAGAAGAAAATCTTAGCATAGTCAGCCTGTAGAAAATATCAGAAAAACAACTAAATTGTAAACCACCCTAGAGTCACTTGATTGAGCTGGACAGGTATAGAAACTGAATGAATAAATAAAATAATAATTTAAATTTACTTAAAAGGAGTTTTGGGAAAAATTAAAACTCACAGCAAAGATAAAGCATGCTTTCTCCTGTTGTGTCAGTCCTCGCTTTAATAAATGCCCTGTTTGGCAAACATCTTAAATTATGACTACACTGAAAAATAACTCTATGACTGGTCCTTGCACTTATAACTGTGATAGTGACAATTCTGGCACTTTGCCACTGGTAAATATTTACAAGTGGCACAAAGTCCATGGCCAAGTGATCACTGTTTATGCATGCTTTATAGTCTGACAAGCAGTCAAAGGAGAAGCTGGCAGTAAAATTGCAAGTTGCGGTCATGTGACGTCTCACTTAAGGACAGTGAGTTGACTTGCTTAATGACCAAATGGGAACTGATGTCATGTATCCATCACAATTACGTGATCTTTCGCATGGCAATGGAGACACTAGTTCCAATTGTGGTAATTAAGAACAATCTGTAAAGTGGAGTTAGCAAGATACACATTCGATTCTCGGGGCTAAATTTCGCAACCGATAGCATAGGGGTAGAAAATCAGGCTATCGATGTTGATTAATCACTAAAAGAATAGCTGATCTTCAGCATCAGAAATGGCCTTGTGATTGCTACTGTGAGAAGTGGGAGGAGCACTACTGACTTCAGGCCTGGCTTGTGGGCGTTCTCCAGCCATCCTGAAGTCTCTGGGAGCAGAATGTTGTTGTAACTAGACCTTGAATCTGATCTGGGAATTTTCCTTTCTGAGTTTGCCCAGAATGCACACAGCTTTTCCCAGTAAATGTCCCAAGATGTGAAGGGAACAAATGTTGATCAGAACTGCTTACCGCTGACACAGTGGCTGCTGCGGCATTTTGACTACAACGGAAAGGACTATCCGTCAAAGTTGTATTTGTGCTGGAAAAGACAGGAAAAAATAGACAGGTTTTTCTCCAATGCATTTAAGTAATATGAATATCTTGAAATATACCTTTAGAATGAGACATATTTAGGGATAAAGTAGGATATAAATTCCATAAAAAATATTAAAGCATTAATTTTACAAACAGGTTAAGACTCATTTGATTCATCTTTGCAAGGCGCTCCTGAAAGAAACAGTAAAACAACTTACCAAGCAATCTCTCCTCCATTTGTTTTTTTAATTATCAGAGCCCTCCAGTAGTTATGAGTGCTTTTGATGGTATCAATTGCAAAGTCCTAGGATTTAAAATGGGAAACAAATTCAGTCTCTTCTCAGCAGCCTGATATATAATATGCCGTGATTACCACAACATACATAACTACATACATGCACAATCATAGATTTTATTTATCGTATCGTTACACTGCACCATACTACATTTAACAGTGTAGTGAAGCATCGCTGGCTAGTTAATTTGAAAAGAAAAAGAAGTCTTTTTGTTTTCCTTGTGTAGTCATCACATCTTCTGTAGTTAAGAACAATTTCTGAATGCAGTTCTGAACAAAAAAAGCCGCAGACATACTTTGGTACACTTCTGGCATTGTTTGCAAGAAAAGCGTAAGCCGTTTCCAACAGTGGCCAGTAGTAGACAAAATATATACATACCCTATCTTTAAATTCTCCATTGAACGCAAACTGGTTTTCTGGCTTCCCATCAGGTACTTTGTATCGTCTAAACCAGTCTACAGTTGCTTCCAGGTATCCAGGTTTAATTCTTCTGACATCACCAATATCTTAAATTTTTAAAAGGCATATATATTCAGAATCTGCTACGTTTTGTTTTGAGTGTCCCAATATATTTTACTCTTAGATTTCCCTGGGGAAACGTCTCGCGGAAGAAATGTGACCATTCCCGTAAAAATCAGCCTATATTCCATCAAGAATTCTACTGTACATCGATGGCATTAATTAGGGATTATTTCAAATGTAAGAGTAGGAAGCCAAAGGGAAATCAGATCAATATAGTACTCAGAAATGAAGTTCAACTTTGCATGATAGCTATTTATATGCAGGTACAGGTAGTCCTCAATGTACAGGCACAGTTGAGCCCAAAATTGATGTGAGAAATTTGTCAAATGAGTTTTGCCCCATTTTACGACTTTTCTTGCCACGCTTGTTAAGTGAATCACGGCAGTTGTTAAATTAGTAACATGGTTGTTAAGTGAATCTGGTTTCCCCATTGACTTGGCTTGTTAGACGGTTGCAAAAGGGGATCCCATGAGCCCGGGACACTGTAACCGTCATAAATGTGAGTCAGTTGTCAAGCATCCAAATGTAAATCACATTTTTCAGCGCCGCTGTAACTTTGAATGGTCACTAAGTGAACTGTTGTTAAGTCAAGGACTACCTGTACTCTTTCACAATGGAATGGCATAAAGAGTAGAACACCAGCCTTACTTTGTACCAGTTACCCACTTTCCACATGTGGAATTTCAAAGCTGGAAAAGATAAGGCATAAATGTGTCTGCATTCTCACTTCAAAGCTACTTACTATTCATATTAGCAGCTTCAGGGTCATTAACGTTGATCGCAATGATCTTCCAATCGGTTTCACCCTCATCAATCAATGCCAGCGTGCCCAAAACTTTCACTTGAATTATTTCGCCTCTTTTGCACACCTGTTTGAATAAATTTACTTATTAGGTATGAATCACACAACTGGTCCTACTAAGCCAGAACAGGTGAAGTAACAATATTTCCTCTTCTGCTTAACTGCTCGGCAACCTGAACTTCGTGGAAAAAATTCCAGTGTTCAGCAGCCTATTCAGAGGCTGATTTTGGACAACAATTTCCGTAGACAAGCTTTTCTCAGGTGAAGAGGAAAGGTCTTACTTGATTATTTTCAACTAGGATTTCTAATTTTCATTGCATACTACGTTCTTCCAAGAAATGCCTTCACGGTAGTATCTTCAAACCGATACGATACTGTATAAGCACTGGGCATCTACCAGATTTGCTTTCCACGTAGTATTTAAATATTTAGGCTATGCATAGAAATGGGCATATGTTTGCATTCCATGACATTTTAGCTCTAATGCTGTAGCTGCACCAAAATATATAATGCTGTATTGAAAGATTAGTACTTTCCCCATCTGGTAGGCTCTCTGTTAACTTCTTAAAATGCAATAATTTGGGCAATGGAGCAATTTGTAACTGCTTGTTTGTGAGCCAAAAATCCAGTTTGGGATTGCAGCTGCCAAGACACTGCATTAAAATGACACAATCTCGGGATTTATCAATAATTTGGTGTTCTCCTTTTGTTTTGTGGGAAAGTAATGACATTATTCGAGAAAAGGGGTACAAATTGGGTCAAGCAGTTTAAGAATCACTGAACTAATGGCCCACAGGATGGATAAGCCCTTACTGTTTCAAAGAGTATTCTTGCCATTTTGAAATATAATCCCTCTCCCCCAGCAGAATTTATGAAATGATAAAAATTGCCTTGAGCTAATATGCTCCTCATCATAAACTTTACAGTTCTTTAAACATTTTCTGTACAGGGACTCCTCAAGTTATGCTGGCAATCAGGATTGGAATTTTCATTGTTAAGCAATGTAGTCGTAAAGCACAATGTTATGTGACCGCAAAGCTTAAAAGCTAAAGGTAAAGGTTCCCCCGCACATGCGTGCTAGTCATTTCCAACTCTAGGGGCCGGTGCTCATCTCTGTTTCAAAGTCGAAGAACCAGTGCTTGTCTGAAGACATCTCCGTGGTCATGTGGCCGGCATGACTAGACGCCAAAGGCGCACGGAACGCTGTTACCTTCCCACCGTAGTGGTCCCTATTTTTCTACTTGCATTTTTACGTGCTCTCGAACTGCTAGGTTGGCAGAAACTGGGACGAGTAACAGGCGCTCACTCTGTTACGCGGCACTCGGGATTCGACCCGCCAAACTGCCAACCTTCTGATCGACAAGCTCAGCGTCCTAACCCACTGAGCCACCATGTCCCTTTTTGACCACAAAGCTTAGCATCCCCTGTTGCCCTCAATAAGTGAGGATCCAAGGATTGTGAGCTGTTAAGGGAGCACGCCTGCAACTTTTTGCTGGCTTCCAACAATCAAAATCAGTGGGGAAGCTGGCAGGAAGTTGGAAGTTCCAGGTGGTTCATAGGCAGACTAGCTGGCAGGCAAATGGCTACTGCTAGGTGGAAGAAAGCAAGGGGATACGGGCTTGGGGTGCTGGCTACCGGTGGGTGGGGAGAGTGTATGAGTGGCTGGAGAGGCTCAAGGCTGTGGGAAATGTGTGGATGGATGAGATTTACCTGAGCAACTTGCAGCTTTCCCCCGCTGCCTTTCCCACTGACTTTGCTTGTGGGAAACTGGCAAGGAAGGTCGTAAGTTATGATCATGTAATCACGGGGTGCTGCAGTCATTGTAAGTCTGAGCCGGTTGCCGAGAGCCCAGATCGTGATCGCGTGACCACAGAGATGCTCGGACAGCTGGAACGTCAAGGATCAGTTGTAACCATCACTTGTTCAGTGCCAACATAACTTTGAATGGTTGCTGAACAAGTGGTTGTTAATCAGGAATTCTACACATAAAGATCAGTCACTTTTCCATATATTTATAGTGACAGCTAGAGAAACAGCCCGATTGCAAATATCTTCACAGTAACATATTGGCAATATTTCAAAGATGGTTAGCAAACTCCAAATTTCCACCTGAAAAGTATTTTGTTACCTTGTCTCCAATTTCACAAACGTCGATTGGATCATTGTCTCCGCAACAGTTGGTATTTTCATCTTTATGCATTGGATCTTCCCACGTCTACAAAATAAATACCGTTTCCTTTAACTACTTGCTACGCAACCTTCCTTTCATCTCAGCACAGGGCTGATCAATTAAAATTGAAAACTGTACAATGTTAAAATATTTTTGCACTTTAGATATTCTATAAAGGAACTGAAAACTGTTCTTTCTCCACTGATAAACAGAATTGTGTAGCCAATAGTTGTGATGTCTTTGGCTAGAAGAACAAGAAAACAAGGAATTTGTAATCTTTCAAAGACATAATGTATTCCCCCCCATCACACAAGGGACTTAAGACCCTGATTCAAAGTTCTGATGCCACCCCTCCACAGTCACACCACCACATTTTGAGCACTCAGCAAGTGGCCTGCATTTACGACCATTTGCAGTGCCTTGTGATCGTATGACTGCGATCTATGACCGTTTTGCCAGAAACTGGTATTTGCATCGGTTTCCGACAAAAACAGGTGCATAGTGAACAAGTTCGATTTATGACCACCGCATTTGCTTCATAAAACAGGAAGTAAAAATGGGTCCAGTCATGTGGTAACCCGTTTTATGACCATCATGACTTACGACTTTTATTGTCAGGCTCAATTATGGTCGTAAGACAAGGACTACTTGTCAATATTTTGAGAAACTCATGCTTTTAGGAATGTACAAAAGGATGCATTTTCTCGCTAGGACAGTGCAAGCATTGTTTATGAACATACAAAATGCAAAACAATTCAATACAGAATCCAATGCACTACACAATCTGAGCGCCGTAGTTCCAGATATATCCCTTATGGGGAAATACATTAGCAACGTAATGTAGCTTTCCTTTCTTCGCATCTTGTTTAATTGGATTCAATACAGAATCCAAAGGACTTCGCATGAAATCTGAGCTACTTCAACGTAAAGAGGTTGTCTCGCATCCAAGGTGATTGCAGGGGCAACGCTTGCTAACAGGAAATTATAGTTCAGGACTGCTTTAATAGAAATTGACCTAACTCCCTTCCAGCTGAGAAACAGTGTTGTGAAAATCTAGCAGACAGAGCTCTGGAACGCTTTGTATTTCATATAAGAACACATGCTAGTCCATCCAGAGCATCAGGGATACCAGCTTGGGGAATAAAAGGGATATCAGAATAAATCCTTAATGAGATAATACAAAGCAAGTTATGGGCCGCTTTCTATTGAAAAGTGAACTTATTATCAAGACAGCTTTGAAACCTAAGAAAGAGGTTAACAATAAAACATCACAAAGCCAACAAGTCCAAAGGAAAAGGGAAGGGTCATTATCTTTTTCCCATAAGTAACAGAAGAACAGGAAGATCAGTCAGAAGGAAATTGACAGAAAAAAACAATAATAAAAGCACTCCATTTTAATGTAGCTCAGGTTTGGATACAATGGAAACAAAATCTATCCACAGTATTACTCTGTGCCCCCATAAGATTGTGCTTAAAATACCTAAAATATGCATGTGTAAAATCCTGACGTTCTGCTCCGATGGACACCCATTTCTCTCTACCAGTCTGTGAAATGGGTTTATTATTATTAAAATTTTAATAATAATAAATCCATTAAATGAATTGGATTAAAGCACATTAAATACACTTTAATCCAATTCATTTAATGGATTTATTTATTATTAAAATACAACAACCATGCTATAGGAATAAATGTTAAGAATTTGATACAGTTTCCATGGACAAATTTAAAAGACAGCATTGATTGAATAAATATTAAATTAAAATTGATTTGTGGAGCATTCCTATTATTACTATCTATTCATTCAATCTATGCTGGCTTTATGAGAGCTCTCTGTAGTTTTAAGGCTTCTTATGCTTTAATAAAGCTGTTCTTTCTGTTCTAACACAGGCAGCTTGCTTGTTTACAGCCTAAGATGTTTACTTCTTCCTCCAGAGAGTTTGCCCACAGTTGTCTATGCAGTGGCATAAAGTTCCCCTTCATTAGTGTTGTTTGTTATTGAAATTCATAAAAAAGATAGAGTATAATATTAGAGTACCTGTGGAATAGCGCCATAGTTCCAGATATATCCCTTGTGGGGAAATACATTAGCAACGTAGCGTAGCTTTCCTTTCTTCACATCTTGTTTAATTGGATTTAGAGGATCCTTAGTTGCAATCTAAAACAGAATTTACTTAGTTTAGTACTCAAATTTTTAAAAATCCTTTAAGAAAAAATGTAACTTTCTTTGCAGATGTTTTACTTAATATTTTGAATATTTCTTAATATTTCTAGCAAGATAAATAGCCAGAATGATAGGAACCATAAATACACACAAAAACAGTGTGTGTGTGTCTCAATGGAAAAAGTTCCATGTATGTACACATAGGACTTTGGCTTTAAAAAACTTGCTAGTCCAAACTTGGCCCTTTTGTGACTTGTGGACTTCAACTCCCAGAATTCCTCAGCCAGCATGCTGAGTTGAAATCCACGTCATAAAATGGCCAAGTTTGAAGACCCCTGTACTAGATTATATATTATTAATAGCAGGGAAATTGAAATTTAATATACTTAGTCCTCGACTTCGACCAACTGAGCCCAAAATTTCTGTTGCTAAGCAAGATAGTTGTTAAGTGAGTTTTGCCCCATTTCACGACATTTCTTACCACAGTGAAACACTGCCGCTGTTAAGTTAGTAAAGTGGTTGTTAAATGAATCTGGCTTCCCCATTGACATTGCTTGTCAGAAGATTGTAAAAGGGGATCACATGACCCCGGGACACTGCAACCGTCATAAATATGAGTCAGTTGCCAAGCATCTCAATTTTGATCATGTGACCATGGCGACGATACAATGGTCATAAGTCTGAAATGTGGTCGTAAGTACTTTTTTCAATGCCACTGTAACTTTGAATGGTCACTAAACGAACTATTATAAGTTGAGGACTACCTATAAACTAGTTTTTGATGAAGTAATTAATGAAGCCATCAATTATTGTGCTCTAGTTGTATTACCTCCATCTTTGCATTGGTCCATCGAGGTATTTCCACAACCATGTTGAAGACATGCTGAAAAGAACATAAATTCAGCAAAGTACATAGAAAATATAACACAGAGAAATGTGCAATCAGTCATCCTTCCTGAATTGTCACCCAGCAACTATCATCCCATGGAACTCCCTGAAACGTTTCCATTCCCATGAATTTTATAACTATGCATGTTTTTTTCCTTCCTGCCCACAAATTTTATCCAGAGTAAACTTTTGCCCAAATGTAAACTGGCCCTATTATAACTTTCAATTGGGAGGAGATGTTCATTTTTCCTTACCTAGCATGAGAAGAAACCCTTGACTTTTAAGAAAAAGAAGCTGTAGGAGAAATTTTCTCTTGGGTTTTGCTTTATTAATTGAGGGAGATGGCTCTCTGTATATTCAGACACAAAACTTTGACACCACAGCACTGGGGACAGCCCCCAAATCTTCCCATTTGGTGGCTATGCACATCTGGACCCAGTTCCTACTTAACAGTTTATTCCTGGATCATTCACTGCTCATTAAAAGGATTAAGCAGTCCTGAAGCCTAATCCTGGTTTTCCATAAGCTTCAGGACAAGAGGGCAGATTAGATTACAGCTTAGGCTAATTTTTCTCCTTCAAAGATTAAGTTATTTAAAAGACCTTTTAACTGTCTATGTCTGTCCACTTATGCTGTTAAGCAACTATTTGACAGAAATGCTTCAAGAAACCATTGAGAAGAATCATCATCAAATTCTGCAAGTCAGGAAAGATAAGTAATTTTAGCAAAATTTCAGAAGAAACAAAAGGTACCGAACATTTGTTAGATAAAATTTCAGATCATTTTTTTACATGGTTCAAACTGAAGCAATATGTATTTGGAATATAATGATGGAAACAATCCAGGTAGGAATAAATTTAAAATGTCTCCAATACCAGAGTGAATTACAATTCTATTAAGTTTATAAAGACAACACGAATATTGGAAAGTGCTAGAGATTATAATGTATATAATGTATGCTTTTGTTCTAGGTAGAATTTTGAATTCTGCTTCCTATTTCAGCATTTCACCTAACTAAATTCCTGGGTGTGCAGCTAACGGGTAGGCTGGCTTGGTCGCTCAACAGTGAGAAAAGCTCATCTTCCTTCCCCTGTTCTGACCACTTTCTACAGGGGGACGATCGAGAGCATCCTGTCATACAGAATCACAGTCTGGTTTGGAAGCATCCCTGCTTCAGACAGGAAGGCGGTGCAGAGAGTGGTGAGGATGGCCGAAAAGATCATTGGCAGTTCCCTCCCTTCCATCCAGGACATGGCACATAAGCGTTGCTTGAGCAGGGTCCGAAAGATTGTCTAGGACACGACACATCCTCTTTGCAACCGATTTTCCTTGTTACCTTCTGGAAGGAGGGGGCTTCATGGTATCGGCAGCAGAACATCCAGATTCAACCATAGCTTCATTCCATACAGCATTAACCTTGTGAACTCTCAAGCTTCCTCCTTCCGTTATATATTCAAGATGGACAGTATTTAATATTTTACTGTTATGTATATGTAGGGGTGTGGGTCTATACATACGTGGTTTATAGTGTGTTTTAGGTGTGTGTCGTGTATATGTTTCACTTTTGAGAGCGGGCAACTAAATTTCATTTTTGATGTGTGCCATTGTGCCCAGAGGGAAAAAAATGACAATAAAGATTATCTATCTCTGACATGCAATCAAAATGTTACTACAAAGCTATTATAAGCTGTATTGGGGTTATGACCTTGCAATTCTAACTTGAAAGCTGGCTATTCTTCTTTATCCTCAGAACTCATCTTTAAGCCGCTGTCAGTGCGTGCAGATTTTCAGTCTTCCGAACACTTGCATTCTTTTCTCACATCTTTTTCCCTATTTATTTTATAAATTAAAATGGCTGCTGACAAAAGAATGCGGCAGGAAGTACAATTGAGGCATTTACATTTTTTGAAGTATAAACAAATATCTCAACTGTATTGATGCCTAACCTGGAGGCCATGTGTCCATAAGAACATTTCTGTTCTGTCTGAAGCCCAAATATTACATTTAACTTGACACTTTCACTGAACCACTAAAACATAATGTCTCAGGCTTATTTGCCGAGTTCCTAGACCAGCTAGAATAAAAGCTATGTAAAATTCCAAGGAAGTATAAATCAGGCCTGTAGCTAATCTAGATGTCTGGCACGGCGGTGTTTTGAGCCAGCCAGGGACACCATTTAATCATGTTAGATAATGAAAGAAATTAAGGGATTCCTCCCAACCAAAGCTCTCCTAGCTACAAGCTTGAGACCAGTCCATTCCAAACTAAATATTCTTAGTCCAGGGGTAGGCAACCTTGGCTCTTTTATGACTCATGGACTTCAACTCCCAGAATTCCTGAGCCAGCATGGCTCAGCTTGGAAACCTCTCCCTTTTCCCTCAGCATGGCTGGCTCAGGAATTCTGGGAGTTGAAGTCCACGAGTCATAAAAGAGCCAAGGTTGCCAACCCCTGTCTTAGTCTGATGGATAAAGACATTATATTCAAACACTATTCTGTTTCGTAAGCAAGTACAATAATTTCCCAGTTCAGTTGTGTTAAAAAAGCACAATATATGGCAAACCAGACACAGAAAAGATGAAAATTGAGTTCTATATGATGCGGTTTAGATATTATTACATCTGAAGCAGCTAATTTTACACAAGTTCTTAAACTATGAATGCGAATCCATAGTTTAAGAACAGATGGCTCCAACCTTATTAGCCTTTCCTTGAGGATCTGACTGGCCTTCTCAGATGGGAAGATTAGACAAGCTCTGCGGCTGATATGTTTTTTCCCTCCAGGAAAAGGAGTTATAAGAGTTGACGACTTGATGGCATATATTCAATTAATCAGTGTTATTATTTACCCTGGGTACCACAGTTACATGTTGTGGGATTTTGAATGTGTGTTTTCAATCCTTCTACACCCACCCAGACATCCACATAAATAAAATAAACTGGTTATTAGGATGAGAAAACTCCAAATAAATAGTAGGGAAAAGCCTCTTATATACCAAC
Source organism: Vipera ursinii (assembly GCF_947247035.1). Classification (NCBI taxonomy): domain Eukaryota; kingdom Metazoa; phylum Chordata; class Lepidosauria; order Squamata; family Viperidae; genus Vipera; species Vipera ursinii. The sequence continues at coordinate 83,219,267 of NC_139518.1, read as the reverse complement.
AATTTCTCAAAATGTGAAAGCCAAATTCCCAACACTAATTTTGGAAATCAAATCAGCTTTAAAAAAATGAGCAACGAAGTTTTCATTTTCTCTGTATTATGCAATAGAAATTGGTCTAAAAGCAAGGAAACACTCCCTTTAGTCTATATTTCATTGAGTGTGGGAAGATAGAATTATTATATATTTTTTCTCCCTTGGAAGCAGTTTCTACAGTAAAACAAGCAAACTTCAGTCTATGACTAAAATAATTATTTATAACCAGCAGAATAAGTTAAATGAAGATTTCCTGCCGCAATTCTGCTTCAGAATTTCTTTTACTCTACACCAGAATTCCTTAATTCAGACTCCTCCTACTTAACCAATGAAGGTCAATAAAACTACAGGTAGTCTTTGATTTATGACAATTGACTCCAAAATTTCTGTTGCTAAGTGAGACACTTGTTAAGTGAGCTTTGTCCCATTTTAAGACTTTTCTTGTCACAGTTGTTAAGTGAATCTGGCTTTCCCATTGACTTTGCTTGTCAAAAAAAATAATACAAAAAGTGATCACATGACCCCAGGACACTGCAACTACCATAAATATAAACCAATTGTCCAGCATCCAAATTTTGATCATGTGACATGGGGATGCTGCAATGGTCGTGTGAAAAACGGTCATAGGTCACTTTTTTCAGCGATGTTGTAACTTTGAAAGGTCACTAAGTGAACTGTTGTAAGTAACGGTTGCCTTGTTATTAAAATACATACAATAGAATTTCTTTCCTTTAAAGGTAAAGGTAAAGGTTCCCCCGCACGTGTGTGCTAGTCGTTTCCGACTCTAGGGGCCGGTGCTCATCTCCGTTTCAAAGCCGAAGAGCCAGCGCTTGTCCGAGGACGTCTCCGTGGTCATGTGGCCGGCATGACTAGACACCAAAGGCGCACGGAACGCTGTTACCTTCCCACTGTAGTGGTCCCTATTTTTCTATTTGCATTTTGACGTGCTTTCGAACTGCTAGGTTGGCAGAAGCTGGGACGAGTAACAGGCGCTCACTCTGCTACGTGGCACTCGGGATTCGACCCGCCAAACTGCCGACCTTCTGATCGACAAGCTCAGCGTCCTAACCCACTGAGCCACCGCGTCCCTTTTCTCTCCTTTAAGATGAACTAATTACCTATCTAGCACTTAATCATGTAGATCAGAGGAACAGGTGAAAGGAGAAAAGGAACCATGTAAATTACCTTGTCAGCGTCTGCATATATTGGAATGTCATGGAAAGGAGAGATGCACTGTCCTTTATCATTTTCTGGAAATGAAAGAAGATGCCTATGATTTTTCTTAAATAAATTCAACACTAAGATAAAAGTACCTTAATGGGACATTTATGACAAGAGACCACTTCTGTTCTATCAGTAGGAGTAGGGTCACCCCCCCTCCCTTTGGTAATCTGCTCCTGATTGGTAAAATCTCATCTGGAGGATTCTGCACATTTGTAAAAAGAAGGCCAAAGAGGAGAGGATGGGAACGTTCCATTACAAACACAATGGATTTGAATTAATATGATGAGTGCCTCTAAGAAGACAAATTTATAGAGGCTTGACCGTCTCTGCAGTTAGTTTGCATTTCAATTAAGTCAAAACAAAAATCTTACAGAATTACCATCTGCTTCATCTCAAATTAGTCAATGTAAAAAGAGGAAAATGGCACCTGTGATCAAGTCTGTAACAATCCTTAAGAATGTCCTTAACACTTGACTTCCAGATGTTCTGCTCAGATGACTCCCAGTGATAATGTTGATTTAAATTCTCCTAACCAACACCGATAAACTGACCCTGTGGAATTTAATGCAACCCTGAAATGACACAGAACCTGGGAAAACTCTTTCTCTTTTGCCACTATTTTTTGGGGTAATTCAGTTCTTCTACTCCAAGAAGAGGAATAAATTACAAAATTCTAAAAAAAAAAATATGTACCAATTATGTGTAGACACAGACCAGCAAAAAGTAAACAAACTTGTGTCTCCTTTCAGCTAATCACTGTTCTGCCCACTCAACCAATTTCTGATTTTATGGAGAAGACAAAAGAATTATTGACACACTCATAGTTCTATTTAACCACAAATTACAACATGAGGTTTTCAGAAGTTAAATCATGAGTTTGTATCAACATGAAAGCCCCTGTTGTATTTACACTGACAGCAATAGCTGAGTTGGTAGAGAACACGTAGAAGCAAAAGACAAATGTGAGTTTCAAATTAGTCACGAAATGCTAAGTCTGGATAGAAAAATATATTAATCTAAATATAACCCATGCACTATATCTTAATGCAGTAATTATATAAAATAGCTAGCAACCTGGCAGAAGTCCTACAGAACATCATGATCAGCTGAGATTCAACAGCATTTCAATGATGTAATTTCAGTTTTTTTAAAAAAAATAATTTTAATATTAGGGATGGAAACAATCCACTTCTGGGGATCTCTCTCTCACACACACCTTTACCTTTAAAACCTACCTAAACACTTTGAAAAAAGCTGCACACCCTTCCTATATAGCAGGTGTGTCAAACTGCCGGCCCGCGGGTCGGACGCATCACGCAGAAGCCGCGCCCACCCCATTGCCAGCAATGGCAAAAGTCCCGATACATTGCGCGACGTCACGAATTTGACATGTCTGCTATATAGTATCACTAGGTACGTCTCTGAAGTCCTGAGACACTTCAAAAAGTGAAGAGACGGAATATCCTCTGATCCAATGGTGGTCACTCCATACAAAGGAAAAATATGTATGTTGCTTGCCATTTTTATCAACTTTAAAAATAGCTATGATGAAAGATACCACATCTTTACTCACATAGTACAAGTGGAAACCAAAAAACGTGCTACAAGTTCCTTTCCACGGGGGTCACATTGATTTAATTCAGCACAAGACCTTTTGGAAATTTCTTACCTTAGTATAAAGAACCAGACCTAGGCTTCATGCAAGAAATATATTTTTTACAAGACTACATTCCTGCCTGGTGCTGAGAACATAATACAGCTTTCAAACCATACCTTCATAAACCATTACATGCCCCCAGGTTACTATTAGATTTTTACCATGTGTGCGAGGTAAGGAAGAGGGAGATTAAGAGGGCATCACATGACCAGACTTGATTTGACCACCTTTTTGCTGCAATTGTTAACCAAAGCACCACAGTCATTAAATGAGACATCACATGACTGTGACTTGCAACCTTCCCTGCTGGGTTCCCCGTTGGCATTGCATGTCAGAAGCCAACTTCATGTGATGCTGGGGACACTTATAAGTCATTTAAGAAGTCTGGTACTCCTGTGTGATTTATTTTGCTTCTAAATTTCTAGCTGTTTGCCAAAAGTCAAAGTTCATTCAGAATAGCAATTCTGGGCCCTGTTACAGAGTCACCTATCATGCCACACCAATTGCTGCAGGTAACCTTTGGATAATCTCAACAGACATTTCCTGTATGGTGAACACGGAAATTCTTGGGGTGGATCACTGCCAAGACGAAAATTGCCTTAAAGGATTATAGAGAAGGCTGGTTTAATTTTACAGCCACCTTCACTACCCATATTAGCTAGTACAGTCAGACTTTAAACTCAACTTCTTTGTAGAATGGAAGAGGAAATGGATGAGGATAAAAATCACCTGCAGACTGGAAGGAAACTCAAGAACGCCTTAAAAAACTGAGAAATACTCAAGCCATTACACTACAGATACGTGGACCAACATATACTTTTTTCTCAAGCTGAGCAGTCTCTGGTGACTTCATAGATGCCCCCACATAGCTTCTTGGCAGTAATATAGCAGTATTTGGTTGGTGTCTTCTTCCAGGGTGCTTTTCTTAAACTTCCCCAAGTTTAGATTCCATTCACCAAATCTCTATTCCATTTTTTATGGCCCAAAATTATGCCCTTTCCAACTAAACCACAGGTGATTCATTTTATCATACCAGTCAAACAAAAGGGAGGGGGAATCTATCTGCCCTTAGCCCTACAGATGACATACGAATTACTCCACTATAATACTGTACAGTGCTAGTCAAGGAGAAAAGCCATAATTGAGCAACACAGTTTAGCAAGATTTTAAAAATCGCTTGAGGATGTAGGGATGTCAGTTATAGAAAAGTGTCACTCAGATCATTTATGGGCTATTTAAAATCTTGCTAAATCTTGTTGCTTAATCTTGGCTAAGTGCAAAGACCAAGCCTTTGCTCTTGGGATCAAATCTAAAGAGCATTACAATGGAATTTATTTATTTATTGGAGGGTAAATGTTTGTTCTCCAAGCTTGTGGATTTTTTTTTAGCTTGGAGAATGAACCTTTACCTTCATCCTATGCCCGAGCTACAGATATTCGCCACTATTACTTATATTTTTTGCACTGGAGGGTTAAAGTTTCTGGTTTGAAATAACCAGAAAGATGGAGTTGTTAGCTGTCAAACAAACAATAAACATTCTATTATTTGGACAACACCAATTTATAAACTAATCTAAAATACAGTTGCTGTATTAGACCATTTTCTATTTGTTGACCATTCACCTGAGAGACCTGTTTTGGAGCTCTTCATACCCCTACCCAATTTAATATTTGCAAACATAACCAATTTACTTAACCCAAGATTACAAGTACAGTTTACACAATCCAAAATCAATATTTCACAACAGATATCTCATGCAAGCATTAGACCAGTACTTCACTGAAGTGATTTCCCCTTTTCTATATCCAAAATTCCCTCCAGCGATTATGGGCAAAATATTTCTATAGTTCCCATCTCCTATTGCTGAGTGGTCAAGTTCAATGTCACTGCTGTAAATTTTTCAAAATAGCCAGATGCCTACCCTGTTTCAATTCTTTTTGCAAATTGAAAGCACTGCAGTACAAATATATTGTGTAATACCATCTTGGAATTTAAGCCCAACATAAAACAATTTACGTGAACAGCTAGCACAGCAGGTAGCTGCTTTTAAGCCAAACTTTGATCTCAAAAAAATTAATAATAATAACCAGGATCAGATTTGATTGAGAGATAATCAGGGTTGGGGGCTATACGGAACAGTAAACGGCAAACCAATTCTCTAGCGGTGAGGAAATAAAAAACCCACAAGTGGGGAGTGGAGCTCGTTTCAAAAGAGACTACTTTTTGACACAATTTATACAATCTCTTTCCATGGATAGTAAGAGGTCCCTGGGGAAAAAAACTGAATCCCAAGGGACAATTTTCAAATAGTCATTTAAGCTAAAAGAAAAAAGAAAAGGAAAGGAAAAACGGTAGCCTCAAGAAACTTAAAAGAACTGAAAGTAGCATTTGCAATTGCAACACATATACCAGCAACGACCTAAATCCAATCTCGTCCCTTCACTTTCTCCCCTGTTCTGTTCTGGTCCTAGAGAACACACATCGTTCCTTTTTTTCTTTCATCCACTGTTATCGACTTCTCTTTTTTTAAATAAACCGTACCAGCACGACAGGCAGGCGTAGTAGGCAAGACGACTTTCCACCCGGTCCCACCTCTGCTTTGGATAACATTAACAAAAGTGAAACGACAAGAATGGTCCTCGGAGGGAAAAGCTTGCTATCATCCTCCCCTTTCTGAAGGGAAGCAGCTGAATTGACGAGATAACTTAACGTCAGATAGCCCCCCAAAACCCGCCCAAGAGAGATGAACGCCTTTTTTATTTTAATTCCATTTAATTTAATTCCATTTAATTCCATCCCACCAGGCTCAAGGTTGACTCAGCCTTCCATCCTTCCGAGGTAGGTAAAATGAGGACCCAGATTGTTGGGGGCAATTAAGCTGACTTTGTAATAATGCCGCTTGGGGGTGTGTGAAAGCCCTAACAAGCAGGCATATAGAATGAAGGCTACTGCTAAGCTTGTAAGCCGCCCTGAGTCTTCGGAGAAGGGCAGGATATAAATGGATATAAATGGAATTAAAATAAAATAAATAAATAAATATCCCGCCCTTCTCCGAAGACTCAGGGCGGCTTACAAGCTTAGCAGTAGCCTTCATCCTATGTATATGCCTGCTTATTAGGGCTTTCACACACACACACACACACCCCAAGCGGCATTATTACCAAGTCAGCTTAATTGCCCCCAACAATCTGGGTCCTCATTTTACCTACCTGGGAAGGACACTCCCTACTTAAACTACAACTCGACCCGGCTCGCTTCCGAGGGTGACGACTATAGTTCGGGATGACCCAAAGCATCTTCAGCAGGCACATCCAGGTTTACTCAGCTTCTTGGAAACGCGCTCTTCCCGACCCCCGACCCGCCCAGGTTCGCAACCGGTTGCAACGGCGTCCCAGAGGAAAGTGAAACTTGACGATTTTCTCTCTCGCTCGAAGCCCGCTTCACGCCCTTATAAGCCGCAGGCGCCACGCAGACGGATCCCTAACACCGCCTTGTATCTCGCCCAGCATGCATTCATTGATCGTGTGGAGGAACGGCTGGCTCTGCAAGGGTCCCCAAGGCTGGCTGGTTCCCTACCCCAAAAGCCGCCCCCGCCCGGGGCAGGGAACGGCCCTCCCGCCCTCAAGGACTCACTGAAGAAGAGCCTGTAATCGTCGCTGTTGAGGGTACCCCGCTCCTCCACTCGGTAAGCAGCCATGGTGCTCGGGCGGACCGGCTCTCGAAGTGAGCCACGAGAGCAAGGCAAATGCACCGCGCAGCCGCCCAGGGCGGGCCCTAATTTGTCCGATTGGCTCCTCCTCCTCTCCCTTTTCGGCCCCGCCCCTCGCGGCACGGAGCTAGCACGCCGCCGGCGTGTTTCATCATCCAGGCGCCAGGCCGGTGCCCGAGTGCGCAGGCTCTCTTTTCTCAGCTGCTTTCCCCCGCCGCCTCCCGTTCGCCTGTAGAAGTACGAAAAGACAGACTCCCTCATCCTTCCCCCCCCCGTTCGCTTCCGAATTCCCTTTTATGGAAGGCTGAGATCACCCTTTGGTCCGATTTCCACACACCAGAGGTCTTCAAACTTGGCCCTTTTATGACTTGTGGACTTCAACTCCCAGAATTCCTCAGCTAGTGTGCCTGGCTGAGGAATTCTGGGAGTTGAAGTCCACAGGTCGTAAAAGGGCCAAGTTTGAAGACCCTTGCAACACACGGACGAAGATAAGGTAAAGGTTCCCCCGCACATGCGTGCTAGTCGTTTCCGACTCTAGGGACCCGTGCTCATCTCTTTTTCAAAGCCGAAGAGCCAGCGCTTGTCCGAGGACGTCTCCGTAGTCATGTGGCCGGCATGACTAGACGCCAAAGGCGCACGGAACGCTGTTACCTTCCCACTGTAATGGTCCCTATTTTTCTACTTGCATTTTTTACGTGCTTTCGAACTGCTAGGTTGGCAGAAGCTGGGACGAGTAACAGGCGCTCACTCTGTTACGCAGCACTCGGGATTCGACCCGTCAAACTGCCGACCTTCTGATCGACAAACTCAGCGTCCTAACCCACTGAGCCACCCCGTCCCTCACAGACAAAGAGGGGCAGGGCAATTACCATCCAGCATTGACTGGGTATTTTGTGATATATTTCAAAGAGATAGTTTACTCGTGAATCTTATTATTATATCTTTCCTTCCCCGCAACAAAATGTAGACTTAGTAAATCATCATGGACATAGTCCAGGGGTAGGCAACCTCGGCTCTTTTATGACTCACGGACTTCAGCATAGCTGACTCAGGAATTCTGGGAGTTGAAGTCCATGAGTCATAAATATGCTGACTCAGGAATTCTGGGAGTTGAAGTCCACAAGTCTTAAAGTTGCCAAGTTTGAAGACCCCTGGCCTAGTCAGATCACTGACTTATCTAATTCAGGGTTGTCTACCAACAGCTATGCCAGACCTCAGTGTTTTCCAGCCTATTTTGAGATGAATTGTTCGATTATGCATCTTCAAGTCAGTGTCAATTCTTAGCAACCATGCAGGTAGATTTTCTGCAGGATCATCTGTCCCCAAGTTGAATCTTTAGATCAGTGATGGCGAACCTTTTAGAGACCAAGTGCCCAAACTGCAACCCACGTATTTATCGCTGGGTGCCAGGTGGGCGTGGCCTACTGGGTGGGCGTGGCTGTGGTGCTCATGGCAGATTGGGTGGGTGTGGTGAAGGTGGGCGTGGTCACCTCAATGTTGCTCATGGGGAGGGACACCTGTGGGGGGTGGGCAGGGATGGAGAAGATCCAGGGGGTCTTTGGCAGGTGGGGCGGTAGGCAGGAGGCTTGTCCTGCGGGGTGAGGCGAGGCAGGGCGGGGGTGCCATTGCCATGGGGCAAGGCAAGGGCTGGGGCGGCTGCTGCCTGACACCATCAGCCCTTGCACACAGAAGCCAGCGAGCACATGGGGACCGATGGTGTCTGTCAGTAGCCACAGCCTGCCGGCCCCTTGACTGGCACACTCTGGGGCTCCACAGCCCATCACCAGCAGTTCAAAGAAGCCGCTTCTGAGCTGGATGGCCAACTGACAACTGAGGAGGTGATGCAGTGGGTCGTGCCTGGGAAAAGGAGAGCATGCGAGGCCAGGAAGGACGGGATGGGGGGGAGGGAAACCAGCCGTGCTGGGATGCATCCAGCCACGTAGGACCTCGGCAAGTTAGCAGGCGGCTGGTTGAAGAGGGACAGTTGCCATCTCCGAGGCATGGCGCGGGTGCCCACAGAGAGGGCTCTGAGTGCTGCCTCTGGCACCCGTGCCATAGGTTTGCCACCACTGCTTTAGATCTTCTTTCTTTACCAGAGCCTCATTTCATTCCCAGAATGAGAATAATTTCATGAACCAGGCCGGACAATTGCATAATATTCAGCTATCATTTAGAAGCACCCATAGTACTGTTGTTGTCATGGTACCTTTCAATTAGTGTTGACTCCTGGGCACTGCCTGGACTAATACCTGCCATTTTCTTGGCAAGGTTCCAGAGATGGCTTGCCGTTGCCTTCTTCCTAAGGCTGACAGAGAGTGAACGGCCCAAGGTGACCTAGCTGACTTTGTGCCTAGGGTGGCACTAGAACTCACAGTCTCCTGCTTTCTAGCCTGTTGCCTCAATCACCTGAGGTAATCTCAGAAAAAATAGTGGAATCATTGCGGTGCTGATTCTGAGCAACAACTAAACGATTTGTGCTTGTTTATGCGTATGATGCAAAGTTTATTATTTTCATTGAAGTAGCACAGCCAGTGGAATCCATTGGATGAGGTATTTGCATTATCAATGTATATTCACCACAACCTTCCTCCTCCAACTATACTTGATTTTCCTTTAAACAGAGGCAGGAAAGAAGAAAGATATTATGGTAGACTGAAACACATTAGAAGCATTCATCTGTCCCATATTATGCAACCAAAAGTGGGGATTTGAAGATGGGAACATCTCCCACACCTCACATCCTTTCCTTAGTATCAACAATGGTAAAGTATTTGATCTTCATAGTTTGCTTAAAGCATGTTTCTGAAACGGCTATGAGCATACAGTGGTATCTTGGTACTCAACTGCTTTGAAACTCATCAAATTTGGTACTCAGTGTATTTTGACGCAAAAAATTGTTTCCTGATACTCATCATTTGTTTGATACTCAACACACAAGCCAGAACTTGTTGGTGTTGGCTGCCTTGTGACACACTGTATTATTCCTTATGTGAAATATTTATTTGGTTCTCATCATTTTTGGTACTTATTATGCCTGTCAGAATCAATTAACTATGAGTACAGAGGTGCCACTGTATTCTGAAAATATCTCACATCTAGTAAAGTTAACTCATCATTTCAAAGAAGTTTGAAATATGCTCAGATGTTCCAAGCAGGGATGCTAACAGTTTTGGGAGAGCAACTTTTACTGTCCAAATCCTCCACCTTCAGCCCACGGTGAACTGCCTGCCCATTTTTGGCAAGAAACAATCCTGCTTTCAAAACACTGCTTTCTCCAGAATCCGAGGGCTGCACCGAATCAGAGCCTTGAACTTCAACGAATATCCGATTGCGTGCTCTAAAAAGAAATCTACTGTGGCTACGATCAGAATATGTTTCTTGATGTTCCTTTTCTGCCAAGCAAAACTGGATTTTGAAGGCAGCTTGGAATCCTCTCCGGAAGTTTTCATTGAAGTAGCCGTAGATGATTGGATTGATACTACTGTTAAAGAAAGCCAGCCAGTGGGCAAATGGGAAAAAATAAACCGTGATGAGGCTGAGCTCATGGTCACTCAGTTTCCCATAATCGGTCAGCAGCATTAAAGTCCAAAGTGGCAGCCAAGAGAGACTGAAGAACAATGCCACCATAATGAGCATATTGATAACTTTTATTTTCCTCTTAGAGATCCTTCTTCCCACGCTGTCCTCTGACTGGGAGCCTCTTACAGGTACGGAGGACTTGGAGAGTTTGAAGGCGATCCGAGCATACATGATTACAATTGCGATGAGAGGGGCAAGATAAATGTGTGAGAAAAGGACAGTGGTATAAATCTTGCGCATTTTTGGGTCTGGCCAGGCTTCCCAGCAGGAGTAAAAATGGTAGGAGTTGTTATAAGCATCCAGCATGAAGTGGTTTTCATCTCGGGTGACAGTCAAGGTAACTGCAGAGGGGCACATTATGATTAAGGCTGAGACCCAAATGATGACTATGATGACCAGAGCTGCCTGCAGAGTTAGTTTTTGTCTGAAAGGATACACAATGCAGCGGAACCTGGAAGAAAAAGAAAAAGCAGTCTGCTCAAATATTGGAACTGCTGTTTGAAACAAGCCATCTTTTGTGGTTTGCTGTAACATGGAACAGAAGAATGTCTACTTAACAATCTACTGGGAAGTGGCATCTTTTCGTTCCCTTGGGACAGGGGTAAGCAACCTTGGCTCTTTTATGACTCATGGACTTCAACTCCCAGAATTCCTGAGTCAGCTGACTCAAGAATTCTGGGAGTTGAAGTCCATGAGTCATAAAAGAGCCAAGGTTGCCTACCGCTGCCTTGGGAGGTCTTGTGCCTGGTGTGCTCACTATAACATGCAACCCAACAAACATTAAAAGAAATATTTGTTTCAACTTGATTACAAGCTGTCATCAGCAAAGTATAGGTATACTAAGGAAAGAAAAAAAATATTAAGAGAGACATGGGCTCAGATTCTTCTTCTGTGGTAAAGCAGTCAATTTTTATTACTCAGCCCAACCTACTTTGTAGGAATTGCTGTGATTGGATAATCCTAATATATATAAAAAATTATAATGGGTGAATGAATGAATGAACCTTTACTGTCAAAGTACAACCATGTATACATTGAGATTGGCTGAGCCTCCCTTCGTGCCCCCACCCCACAACTCACAGTGACAACAAACCCTCCATCTTGTTACACCATGTCAGCTAATTGCACAACACACCGGCCTTGCAAGTCAGTCATACATAAAATTATAAAATTATTTCCTGTTCAAGAGCCTGACAGCCCATGGATAAAAGCTGTTCTTCAGCCTGTTGGTACGGCTGGCTGTGCTCCTGTATCTCCTACTCGATGGTAGGCGAGTAAAGAGATACCGACCAGGGTATAAGTCATCCCTGAGAATTTTCCTCACTTTTCCAAGGCAGCGAGCCCTGGCGATGTCATCCAGTGGTGTCAGGGGACAGCCCACAATGTCTTGTGCTGTGCTCACCACCCTCTGTAATACTTTCCTATCCGCGGCTGTCAGGCCAGCATACCAAACCACAATACAGTGCAAGAGGACACTCTCTATAGTAGACCGGTAAAAGAAGGTCATTTGCCGTTATTCTACCCTGTTCTTCAGCAAGACCCTGAGGAAGTGGAGTCTCCGTTGGGCCTTTCTGGCCACCTGGGTTGTATTAACTTTCCAGGTAAGATCTTCACAGAGGTAGACTCCCAGGAATTTAAAGGAGGAAACTCTCTCCACACAGCCCCCTCCCCCCCGATGTAAAGTGGGGCAGGTTCCTCTTTTTTCCTCCGGAAGTCTAGCACCATCTCTTTCGTCTTGCCGATGTTCAGGTGCAAGTTGTTCTCCAGACACCATAAGGATAGTTTTTGTACCTCCCCCCTGTATGCTGTTTCATCTCCACCTGTAATAAGACCCACTACGGTGGTATCATCTGCGAACTTAATTATCACAGTAGATGGGTCGGACGATACACAATCATATGTGTACAATGAGTACAGGTAGGGGCTAAGCACACAGCCCTGTGGCGAGCCGGTGCAAAGCTTCAGGGGGGTGGATAAAACAGGTCCGACCCTCACTGTTTGTAACCGGTCCCTGAGAAAGTCTTTAATCCAATTGCAGATGGAGGGGGAATATAATATAATAAAATTTGTCAGAAAAGGTGCTACCAGACTCCTCCTGATTTTAAGTTTATATATTAAGCAACATCCCACCACCTAGGAGGTTCATCCTATATATTAACATAAATTCTTGATAGAAATTTTATAAGAATAACAAAATATATATTTTTAACCAAAGTCATCGATAAAGTGGTGGTGGTGGTGAGTTCATAAGGGCTAGGATCTAGAGTTCCCTTTAACAGAATCTACAGTTGTAAAAAAGAGATGCATGAATAATACTTAGTATTGGCTAAATCATCTTTTAAAATGTATTAACCCAGCTTTTTTTAAATTAAGAGACTATTCTGCTCTTTGCTTCAGGCAGCAAAGAGGGGTGTTGTTTTTTTTTGGAGCCTGAAGAGAAAGATTAACCAAGAGAACACATTTCAGATCAGTAGAATGTCAGGTGACTCTATAGCTTCATTTTGAGATTGAAGGGAAAGAACAGAAAATTAGTGATGCAAGCTTACCTCTCTACTGCGATGGCCACCAGGGTGAACACGGAAGCTGAGACGGACATGCCTTGGACCAACCCACTCATCTTACACATAAAAGTATCAAATGGCCAGCCTGGAATGATAAGCAGAACATCCTAATAATATACTTACATCCAGTGCTTTTTTTGTAAAAAAAAAAAAAAAAAAGGTGCCGGAACTCACACACGTCATACAACCCGCCTTGCCTACCCTACAAGGTTCCATCCAAAAAAAAGTGCCGGAACTCCGTTCTGGGCGTTCTATGACAAAAAAAGCCCTGCTTACATCCTCGTCTGACTTCACCTTTCAAGATTTTGCCTTGTTTTAAGAATTGCAGAAAGAGGATTCAATTTATTTTAAAACATGGGATAAATTTTACCAATGGTTAGGAAAATGAACTAGCGAGAAATGAATGTAATATGTTATTTTAAATATATATTAGTAAGGAGAATGATATGTATTGACCAACTGATACTGTTTATGAATATCGTTTAGCATATACATTACAGCTATTTACAATTATATTAATTAGCATTAACTGAAAATATGTACCCGGACAACAGTCTGTTTGCTAAAGCTTGAAAATTTTATTGCGGGGCAACCCCAGTGTTGTTCCCAACCCCATCCCTACCCCAATCCTGATCCTAACCCCACCCTGAACCTTAATTCCTACCCTGGTTCTACCCCTTCCCCAACCTTATAAGATTCAATAAAAACTTTTACAAAAAAAAATTGCTGAATCACATGTTAATAAAGTATTTTTTAAAAAATCAAAGTTTTGTTACCTGAGGGACTCTACATGTTATCCATCTAATCCATGTTTATTAGAATGTTGCACATGGACACTTGTATTTACCTGCACATGACTGTGGTCGAAGAGGTATTACCAAATTCTGTGGACTGATCTCTGGGAGCTTAAGTACAAAGCTAGAATAACTGATATTCTCATTTAAGCACATGGTTGGCTCCTTTAGAGAATAGCCAACTCTCAGCTATTTAAAGTATTTTATGATTAAAGCTGTAAGCTTTGAATGCTTTATTGCAGGGGTTCCCAAATGAGGGTGTGAGACGATATTCCACGGGGTGCGAAAACTTGGGTTTAGAAATTTCAAAATTATAGTGTATATGCATAATTTGTTGCCATTATTTTGAACTTTTGGGGTGCACGAATATATCAGAAGCATTTTAGGGGTGCATGGTATAGAAAAGGTTGGCAACTGCTGTTTTATTGTAATCAAAACAGTGTCCCCAACCTGTCTAGTTCCTCCCTCATGCTACTAATTGTTAGCAGCTAATTGTTTTAGGTGGTGTTGGAGACTTCTGAGAATACTGTGGACAACCCAACCAACCAACAAGCAAGTGGATCACTGAACAAATCAACACTGAATTCTCATTTGAAGCACAAATTAAGGAAGCCTTGGTGGAGCAGTGGGCTAATGCCTCCTTAAGTAACACCAGCTGCCTGCAATTAGTGCAGGTTCGAGTCCCACCAGGCTCAAGTTGACTCAGCCTTCCATCCTTCCGAGGTAGGTAAAATGAGGGCCCAGATTGTTGGGGGCAATTAAGCTGACTTGGTAATAATGCCGCTTGGGGGGGGGTTGAAAGCCCTAATAAGCAGTGTTATGTCAGTAGATAGTTGCAAACATGTAAATAGCAGGTTGCAAAGAAGGTTCCTTGAAGCGAGAGATTCTGGTGCAACTATTGGTTAAAGTTGTAAAAGCGGGAAAATAGAGACTTGTGATTGGATACAGTTAAAACAGCTCTAGTATAAAAGCCTGAGACATTTTGACAGTTGTCAGTTGACATATGTGTATTGAATAAACTCTTTTCGTTGTTAACCTCTCTGAGTCATTGTCTACCTGAACCAAACAACTGGCGACGAGGATGGGATAGACGGCGGACCAGAGAAGGTTTGGCGGAACAGCTGCGCATAGGCGGAAAATTTGAAAAGAAGTCACAGTCAACCACGAGCGGCCGCGGCGGAATCAACAATCTTCCGAATGGGGCAAATCGGGTCCTTAAAAGAATTCGACCCAAACTTCCCAGAGGACTGGGAAGAATATGTGGGACAGGTCGAAGGGTTTTTACTTGTTAACGGTATAACGGATGACAGAAAAAAGGCGGCTGCTTTACTAACCATATGCGGCACACCGGTGTATCGGATCGCTGTAGGACTTTGTCAACCACAGCCAGTTTCAAGCGTTCCGTATGCCGATCTATTGGCCAAATTAAAAGTGCATTTCACGCCAAGGAGATCAGAACTCTTTTGGCGACGCATTTTCGAAAAAAGGAATCAGAGACCGGGCGAGTCGATCCAAAGATTCGTTGCTGCAGTCAGAGAAGCAGCAGTACGTTGCAAGTATGACAACTTAGAGATAAGAATCCGGGACAGAGTGGTGCTGGGCTTGCGAGATGAGCAACTACAAAACAGAATTATCGCTAAGCCCACCGGCGATTTGCAAGAAGTACTGGACGAACTCTTGACTTATGAATCCACCGGGTATCGCGACCCCCCCCCCGTAATAGCATGGCTGCGTCTGCCGAAATTAATCAAGAAGGCCGTGTGGACTGCGGGGAGGTGGACCAGCAATGGGAAGCCGACATCGCCGAAGTCACCAGACGGTTTGGAAAAATGGCAGCAAAACCATCCCGAAGCGACGGGCCTGAACCAAGCCGCCGATTCCAAACCACAACACCGCAACGACAAACAACTACAACCCAACGACAACTGAGAGACACTGCAACGAGACCGCGCAACAACGACAATAGATGCGGCAGCTGCGGGGGCAATCATCCCCGAGCAACGTGCAGATTTCGTACCGCCAGATGCAGATTGTGTGGGAAGACCGGCCACATTCAAGCCATTTGCAGGGGTCGTGCACGCGACAATTGCTTACACGAAGTCGACGTTTGGCCCGAAGGTAAGGTAACCCCTTACTATAGTGGCAAAGAGACCCCTAGACCGAGGGCTAAATTCCCGAACCGCGGGGAGGTGGCGCGAGTCAATCACCGTAGAAAGGGAAAAATTAACAATATTGTGGGAGAAAAATTAAAAATTATAGTCCAATTGCAAGGAATTCCTTGCAAAATGGAAATCGATTCTGGGGCCTCAGTGTCCATAATATCCAGTGAAACCCTTAAAAAGATTGAACTAAAAAGTGGCAGAAAGATTCCACTTAGTTCAACCAAAATCAAATTGACCGACTTCCAAAAAACCCCAATAAAAATTAAGGGAAAAATCACCCTTAGTGTTAAATATAAGGGGTTTAAGGGAGCACTAGATTTAATAGTTACTGAAGGCCATAGAACTAGTTTAATAGGCCTTAACTGGTTCCCTGCCCTGGGAATTTGGATAGGGGGAATAAACACAGTTATTAAAAATAAGACCCTCGAATCAGTCTGTGATGAATTCGCAGACGTATTCGATGGGTCTTTGGGTAAATACAAAGGGCCCCCAATTAATTTTAATTTAGACCCGTCGGTTAAACCCATCAGGCTTAAGGCCCGAAGGGTGCCTTTCGCCCTTAAGCAAAAAATCGAGGCCGAGCTCGATAAGCTTGTAGGCCAAGGCGTCCTAGAACCAGTCGAGGGTGGTTTGTGGGAAACGCCGATCGTCACACCCCTTAAACCTAATGGGGATGTGAGGATCTGCGCTGACTACAAAGCCACCCTGAACCTTGGAATGAAAAAACATGCTTACCCGGTCCCGACGGTGAAGCAGGTCCTCGCCACGATACTGGACGGTGCCATATTTGCCAAGTTAGACTTGGCGCAGGCGTATTTGCAATTAACTGTTTCTAAAGAGGCTGCTGAAGCTCAAACTATAGTTACCCACAAGGGGGCGTTCCGAGTCCACAGACTGCAATTTGGTATTGCAGCAGCTCCTGGCATCTTCCAAGAGGTGATGGAGAGGACCTTAAAGGGCATACCTGGTGTATGCCCTTACTTTGATGATGTTCTAATAGCGGGAAGAAATGAAGAGATATTAGCTGAGCATCTGGAACAGGTATTGGAAAGGTTTAGGAGGGCTGGACTTAAATTAAAAAAGGAGAAATGCTGTATTGGGGTTAAATCCACTGAATTTTTAGGATTTAGGATAGATAAAAATGGAATTCATCCTACCCCTGATAAAATCAAGGCAATTAAATTGGCACCAGAACCAAAAAACAAGGCTGAATTACAAGCCTTTCTAGGATTAGTTAACTTTTACCACACATTCGTGCCACACAAAGCTGCCATAGCAGAACCACTACATAGACTTTTAGATAAAAAAAAACCATGGCAGTGGCTTGATAAACATAGAGTCAGCTTCCAAACATTAAAAAATATTCTTTCAAGCCAATCCACAGTAACCCATTTTATTGAGAATAAACCAATTTATTTAGCTTGTGATGCTTCACCTTATGGTGTGGGGGCTGTTATCAGCCACTTGGATAGTCATGGTATCCAAAAGCCAATTGCATACTATTCCAGGAAGCTTACCAAAGCAGAGCGGAATTATGCACAGATTGATAGGGAAGCATTAGCAATCGTGGCAGGAGTAAAAAAGTTCCATGATTACCTTTATGGTAGGAACTTTACCATACTCACTGACCACAAACCATTATTGGGACTGTTTACCACTGATAAACAGACACCCCAAATAATGTCGCCCAGAATGCTGAGGTGGTCAATTTTCCTCTCAGCATATTCATTTTCACTTCAACATAGACCAGGTAAGGAAATGGGACATGCTGATGCCCTTAGCAGACTGCCCTTAAACAACACTGAGGAAGACCCTGCTCCTGTGGGACAAATTATGTCTTTACAGGACATTCCTGAATGCCCCTTAACTGCTAAAGATATAGCTGAAGCTACCAATAAAGACCATATCCTAAAAAGAATCATGGCCTGGGTCCTTAGTGGGTGGCCAAGTACTAACCCGGATGCAAAGTACATTCCATATTTTAGAAGGAAGGATGAACTATCATCCCATTTGGGATGTATTTTGTGGGGCAACCGTGTTGTCATTCCTGAAATCCACAGATCTACAATTTTATTAGAATTACATGAGGGTCACCCTGGAATAGTACGTATGAAGGCATTAGCTAGAAGTCACTTATGGTGGCCAGGACTTGATAAGGACATTGAAGAATGTGTTTCAGGATGTTATTTGTGTCAGCGATCTAGACCTGAGCTGCCTCACACACACACTCATAAGTGGGAATTGGCCAGGAATCCGTGGTCTAGGATTCATATTGATTTTGCTGGACCCTTTCAAGGTTTAACCTTTCTAGTAGTGGTGGACAGTTTCTCTAGGTGGCTAGAGGTAGTACCTGTCAGTTCTATGACTTCTTGTAGAACAATACAGGTCTTAAGGGGCCTCTTTGCCACTCATGGGTTACCTGATGTAATTGTGTCAGATAATGGGCCCCAATTCACCTCTGTTGAATTCCAGGATTTCCTCAGGGCCAACTTGATTAGACATGCAACATCAGCACCCTTCCACCCGTCCACCAATGGCTTGGCTGAATGCAACGTGAGAACCACCAAAGACGCCTTGAAGCGAATCATCCGTGGCGATTGGCACCAAAGACTGGCAGACTTTTTGCTGACCCAACATACAACCCCTGGCACGGCTACCGGGAAAAGCCCGGCGGAAATGAGGTGGGGGAAAAGGCTAACCACCAAACTGGACAGGTTACATCCTGACAGACTACCCTCAAGTGCTGAACTGGACATTCCAAACAGATCATTCAAAATTGGAGACTTAGTCTGGGCCAGGAATTATGCACAGGGGGACAAATGGGTTCCAGGGGTGGTCACTGACATAATGGGGCCTTTGTCTTACACCATTGAGGGGGAAGGGAATAGGTTAAGCAAAAGACATATAGATCAGCTAAGGAAGAGAACTATTGGTAGCATGCCAGTAGATGGGGGTCAAAGTGTACACGGGGGGAATATTGCATCATGGCTTAATCATAACAACCTGCCAGTTAGTGGAGAAGCAGAAATTCAAACCAGTGTATCCACAGCTAACCCACAACACGGTCAAATTGACTGGGAGCTGTCCTCTTTGAGCAGGCCCGCATTAGCTGAGCATCAATATCAAACACAACAACAATCACCCTTTGTTAGTAGAGAAGCATCTGAGCCAGCAATTCAAGAGTCCAGACCCACAAATGTAAGCCAGCCAAGCAGACAATCTGATAGCGATGACTTAGGTAATCAAACCAATAGATATCCATCAAGGGTCCATAGGCCACCCAAATACTTAAGAGATTACGTCAATAAATAACAACAACTGAGGGGTAAAGGGTGTTATGTCAGTAGATAGTTGCAAACATGTAAATAGCAGGTTGCAAAGAAGGTTCCTTGAAGCGGGAGATTCTGGTGCAACTATTGGTTAAAGTTGTAAAAGCGGGAAAATAGAGACTTGTGATTGGATACAGTTAAAACAGCTCTAGTATAAAAGCCTGAGACATTTTGACAGTTGTCAGTTGACATATGTGTATTGAATAAACTCTTTTCGTTGTTAACCTCTCTGAGTCATTGTCTACCTGAACCAAACAAGCAGGCATATACATAGAACAGGGGTATCAAACTCAATTTCACTGAGGGCCGCATCAGCATTGCGGTTGCCCTCAGGGGGCTGGGTGGGTGTGGCCTACTGGGTGGGCGTGGCTAGAGTGCGTATGGCCTACTGGGTGGGCGTGGCCAGCTCTACATCGTTCGCCTCAAGGGTGCCTATGGGGGCCTGGGCAGGAGTGGGACAGATCTGAGGGTCTCTGGCAGAAGGAGGGTCTCTGGGCCAGGGCCAAGGCAGTGGGGGCCGTTCCCTCACTGTTTCCAGGATGGCTTCGCGGGCCGCATGAAACCACTTCGCGGGCCGGATCCGGCCCCCGGGCCTTGTGTTTGACATGTCTGGTCTATGGTCTCAGACTGTAAATATATTTTGACTGATTGATGATTCATTACTCTGAAATGCACCTTTAGATATAGTGAAATCCATTACTTCAATTGGATCTGAGCATGCCCATGTCTAAGATATCATTTGTACAACTGGTGGAGTCCAATGGATAAGGCCCAAAAATGTATGAATTTGGAAGATGGTTTTCATTTATGACAATAATGAGTAAAAAAATAGTAAATGCCATGATTCCTTCTAAGATTGGTTGAATTCTGAGTTTAATAGAACAGAATAATCTACAACATGGTTGGAGGAAAAAAATCCATAAAATGTCTCTGATTTATTTATTTGCACTTATAATTTTTGTACATCAGCTATAAATTCTTGTCAGCTAACAGTGTAAAAGCATACAAACAACATAGAAATATAAATATATAGAATGGAAACAGTAAAATGGTTGATCAAAAACTGTAGATGGTGCTAACTTACTATCTTCCAAAACTTTTTTGAAAAATATCTTTTTAATTGGAGCAAGCGGCAATGCAGCCTGGGACAATGCACCCTGGCATAGCGAGAATTATACATATCCTTGATATGATAGGAGGGAAATAAAGTACTTTGCAAAACTGAATTCAGAAAATCAATAGTGATTTGAATTGTTTCTAGAAGAATAAGACAGAATTAGACAGCAATAGATAGAATTAGCTTCTGATTCAAGAAACTCCTCCCCTCGAGATGCTGCTATAGCAGTGGTGGTGAACCTATGGCATGCGTGCCAGAGGCGGCACTCAGAGCCCTCTTTGTGGGCATGCATGTTATGTCCCAGAGATGGCAACCATCCCTCTTCAATCAGCTGCCCGAGGTCCCACATGGCCAGATGCATCCCAGCACGGCCAGTTTCCCTCCCCCTGTTGTCCCATCTCTCCTGGCCTCACATTCCCTTCTTTTCCCAGGCATGACCCACTGCATCGCCTCCTCAGCTGTCGGCCAACTGTCCAGCTCAGAGGCAGCTTCTCTGAACTGCTGGTGGTGGGCTGTGGAGCCCCAGAGTGTGCCAGTCAAGGAGCTGGAAGGCTGTGGCTGCTGACGGACAACATCGGCCCCCATGCGCTCGCTCCCCTCTGTGTGTGGGGGCCAATGGTGTCAGGCAGCAGCCACCCTGGCCCCTGCTTCGCCTTGCCCTGCGGCAGTGGCACCCCCACCCTGCCTTGCCTTGCTTTATCCCACAGAATGAGCCTCCTGCCCACCGCCCCACCTGCCAGAGACCCCCTAGATCTCCACCAACCCTGTCCAGCCCCCACAGGTGTCCCTCCCCACAAGCAACATCGAGGTCACCACACCCACTTTGGCCAAACCCCCCCTTTCAGCCATGACCACCACAGCCACGCCCACCCAGTGGACAATGTCCCACCTGGCACCCGGTAATAAATAAGTGGGTTTTGGGTTGCAGTTTGGGCACTGGGTCTCTAAAACGTTCACCATCACTGTGCTATAGGGTATTGCATGCCAAAACAACTAGACACAGAGACAGTTTTTCCCCCTATCACTCTGCTAAATATATAATTCCCACAGCCCTGTCTTTGCCTAAGGTCATTTACCCATGCAGTAGGACTGAATTGCTATTTCCCTTTTTCATCTTCTTGTCTATTACCTTCTCCTATTGGTATCTATGGTTATCACTTCGTTTGTATGTACACGGAGAGCTTATGCAAATTCCTTGTGTGTCCAATCATACTTGGCCAATACAGAATGTTCAGTTCTATTCAATTTCTCCATTAGATCCAGCAAGATGCCGCGCCAAATCGAACTTTCATCATAATCAAAAGTTGAAGGGGGCATCGCAGAGGGCTATCATTTATTCCATCGAAATAAAATTGTATTGCTGTCAAGCAACGATTTTGGAAGTTTAACTTTGATGTCAGATTTTGAACGTTTATAGTTTTAGTAAATGTATGCATGCTGTTTTTAGTAATGTTGCTTTCATTGTTGATTGAGAGCTGCCAGAGTTTGACATAAAATGGGTGGCTTTATGAATGTTTTCAATAAAACAAATAAACAAGCAAATAAATAGGTATATTCCACAAAAGTCAGACTTCAATTTCCCAAATTCCCAGGATGAGAAATTTGGGACTGATCTCATCTGGGAGGCATCAGATTAAGGAATGCATAAACGTCTTAAAAAAAACTTTAATCAGTTAAAAACATTTCTACTAGATTGGCAATTCTGTTTACAGGGATATCTGCAGGGATGGTGAAGAAGCTGTCATCTTTACTTTTCTGATCACTACTCCACCCCCTCATGGACACTCCAGACAAGTTATTACTATTTTATTATGGACAGAGATTTGGGTTTGCAAATTTTAAATACCAAAACAAAGCAGCACAAACCTATATTAGGGCACTGATTAGAAAGCTCGTTCTATTGCAAAATTACAGCAAAAGCTCAGTTTATATTTGCAGTCTCCACTAGGGGTCTCCATGCCTCACATAATCATGGTCAGCTACTCGTGTATGAGATAGCACTATTGTTTCTGAAGCCTCTTTAAAAATGTTGGGCGTATATATTTATTTATTAATTCTCCCGTTTCAAAGCGACTCTGGGCAGCGTACAGCATTCAGAGGAGAATGCAGAAAACTTTTAGCCCTGGATATGAGAGATGGAGCTAAGATGGAGCTATAATAAAGGTCACACTTTATTAAAACACAAATCTTTCTGTTTCAACTTACAAAACAGGAGCAACAAGGCAATAGAAAGATACCTTATGTGGAATTTGAATTGTGGCTCAGAACTTTTTAGGGCTCTAATTTGCTGTTAGAGTCTTGGGACTACATACGGAAAACTGGTTATATTTGATTGTGTAAAGAGAGCTGTTTTATTGATAAGAAACACTGCTTTTTAGAGTTGACAGAATTGCTGGAAATAGTCATTGTTTTCTGGTTTTTAAAGACTTTTCTTTTAGGGCTGCCTTTATTATTTTTATAAATAAAGTGGTGAACTTACCTCTTCTACAACACTCTGAAGTGAGCTAGGTTGAGAAAGAGACTGGCCCAAAGTCACCCACTATTTTTACTTAAATATTTAAATATTTAAATTTGCCCAAGTCAGACTTGAACCCAAAGAGTCCTGTGATTTATAGCCTGGTGCTTTCACCACTAGACCAAACTGGCTTTCTTGTTTCTTGTCAGCAAATGCAGAAATATTAATGGGAAGAGATGCCTATCCCCCAGTTACTTGGTGCAATTTCCTTATTATTTTGTTTTACTCAATTGCAGAAGGCTGGATCTTTGCTACTTAGTCAGTTTCATTCTGCCTTTGTTAAAGTGAAGAATACAGGTAGTCCTTTGATAGAAGTAAAGGCAAGCTCTTCAAAATTTTATATTGAAAGAGGAATTTAAAATTGAATTTGCTGCAGTGGAAACTTACTGCTTGGACAAACAAGCTTACCAAAAACTATAATGGCTGGGAAACAGGAAAGGATAGCATGAAGGCAGGATGTAGACAAAAATTAGCTGGGTCTTAAGAGTGGGATGCGGCTCTTTCAGCCATCTCCTGCGGCTCCCAGTCCTCTGCCATGTGCAGTCCAAAAGAAAAGTTGGACTAAAAAAGTTCAACCAATCAATTCAAATATGCAGGGTAGGTGCATATCTTGCCTTGGCTCCACTCTTCAGTCAAACCCTGTTCTGCGCATGCGCGCATGTACGCACATGCATACACATTTTTTGCAGCTCCCAGTTTTTCCTTTTGTGAGGGAACCAGTTCCGAGTGGCTCTTTCACTGTTTCGGGTTGCTGACCCCTGGGCTAGCCGCTAGCCAGAAAAACTTAACTAAACTGAAAAACAGAAAAGAATCTATTGTTCTAAGGGGCCCAGAACTCAAAACCAACAACTGAATATTTCTAACATTTTATATTATTAATGTACATGTGATGTATGATTTAGTATGTAGCAGGAAATAGGTAGGAGGTGGTCGGAAAGAGTGTAACCTCATAGTACCTCAGCCAATGGGGAAAGAGGAGGGATGTGGCGGCCGGGACAGGATTGTATAAAGAAGGGAATATTTTGGGTTGAAACTTTGGAGAGAACCAAGCTTTGATAACTTCTCTTCCCGTTTATTGCAATAAATGAAACAAAAGTCCATCACTGTATCTTGGCTGGTTATTGGTCAGGCGAGCTTGCCTTTGGTCACGAAGGAAAGTGGCCAGGAGCACATAACATCCTTGATTTGCAACTGTTTGTTTAGTGACCATTCAAAAACACAACGGCACTGGAAAAAGTGACTTATGACTGTTTTTCACACTTACAACTGTTGCAACATCCCCATGGTCATGTGATCAAAATTGGTCTCAGGCAGGCACTTAGAAATAAAGGGCAGGAAAAGAAAGCACATCAAAATTCGCAAAATTCTCTTACTATAACCTTAAAATAAAAGTACTGACCTATATAGCATTGGGTTTCTTAGTCTAGTCTACCTTTTAGGGCTGACAGGAACTGAACCTCGTCACTGTCGTTTTAGCAAGTCTGGGGAAAATGTCCTGGAAATAAATTCTCATCTGCTTTCAGTCATAACAATTTTTTTCTGTTTTGTTCATAAAAGAAGTAAATATACCTTGTTTCTTGATAGACAAAGTGGTTTGCCTATTCATTATAAAGATACTGTTTTGTAAAGAAAATCATCAGAGGAAATTTATTTCACATGAGTGCTGCTGGCAAATGAAACCCGAGTCGGTCCAAAAATATATTCTGAATTTTCCCTTCTTATGAATTCCTTTTGTGCCCTGCCATCTCTCAACACAGTGTGAAAAAAGATCACATCTATTTCAACATGTAATTATTTGACCTTGATTCCTGGTTGAATGTACAGATCCATATAGTTTTCTTGGAAATCATATGCAGAGGAAAAAAACATTCATCATTGACTTCTTCTGGGATTCCCCCCCCACACATAATTTCTCAGACAAGCCTACAGTCAGATTTCCTGAGGTGATTTATTCACACCAAGCCTGATCCTCCTGAGCATCATCCCAGATCAGCAAAGGTCATCAAGATGAGACCACCTGCTTTGACAACACACAAATAAAAGAAAAGCAAATGTTTAAAACAAAGACAGAAAATGACACTATTTGATGGGAATATATGGCAAAAATAATATTGTCCTGGGTTCCTAGTGTAAATTTTTATTTATTTATTTATTTTGTATAGCCATCCCCTTACAAGAAGTGACTCTGGGTTGAGTACAGTATCAAATGAAAACAACAATAAAAATGCAATCATTATAAAAATATAATTCTTAACATTTAAATATATTAAAAGCAAGATATGCAGTATGATTAAAATTAGACTGTGCTGGATGGATTCTCAAACTTAGCTCTAAAGAGCTAATCAACATTCAGAAGCATAAATATGCTTTTAAGATGTCCAACTCTTTACACATCAAGATAGTGTATATTTTCACTCACTCAAAATTTGTCTGAAAAATCTGTTCTATTTTAAAGTGCCAGCGGGCAGCTTAAGTGCAAGTTCCTCGTTACTTGTTACAAAAAAGCAAGATTAATAGCTGCTAGGGAAAAGCATTTTCAAAAGCATTTCCACCTTTCTATATTGATTGAACTCCTTTGTAGCTCTACTATGAAGAAAATAAATACATCTTCAGTTCTGCTAATTAGTCACACAAAAATATGGAATTCTAATTCAACAGCACTGAAAAAAGTGACTTACGACCGTTATGACCATTGCAGCATCACCATGGTCACGTGATATATGTTCAGATGCTTGACAACTGACTCACATTTATGACGGTTGCAATGTGTCAGAGTCATGAGATCCCCTTTTGCAAACTTCTGACAAGCCAAGTCAATGGGGAAACCAGATTCACTGTGTTACAAACTTAACAACTGCAGTGATTCACTTAACAAATGTGGTGAGAAAAGTCATAAAATGGAGCAAAACTCACTTAAGAAATTTCTCGCTTAGCAACATAAATTTTGGGCTCAATTGTACTCACCAGTCGCGCTTTAACTCTCCTTAAACATCATAATATAACTCCATTACAAATATTCTTCACATATTCCAAATTCTACCATTTCTATCTGATTCAAAACTTTCAAAATCCATTCTTCTATAATAAACAAATCAGCCTTCTTCCAATATCTTAAAGATCTTACATATTCCACTAAATTACTTTAACTTTTAAAATTGTAATCTTTTACAATTCAACCATACATAATAATAATGCCTCCAAATCACAAGACATTGGCTTTATTCTCATTCCTCCCCTCTGTAGTTTGAATATAAAGCATAAAAGACTAAAAAGAGATTTTTGTAGACATCCCAGCCTTTGAATTACCCAAGGAACCGAAACAGTAAAGTTTCGCTGTCGGGCGAGCTTCCACGTCAGCCATCTTTCTTTCCTCTCGCTTTGCCTCTTTTTAACCTCACACCCCACCTTCTGTAAGGGAAGGCAAAAGGCATTCACCGTCTCATGAAATATGGCCTCCATGTTTATCTATCTCTCACCGCCACCATCGGCTTCACACCAAATGGTCCGACCCAGCCAATCAAGCCACGCTCTGGTTGTGGTACTCCAGTACCTCATGGCTCCTTCTAGAGGAGGTAGATAGTGCCGGAGGCAACCCTGCTCGCACTGAACCACCAGCGGGGCATTTTCAAAAACAAACAAGGATAGGAAGGGAAACAATAGGAAAAGAACGCAACTCTGGAAAATCTGTCGAAAAAACATGCCGGAACTCCGTTCCGGTGCGTTCTATGACAAAAAAAAAGCCCTGCACCTGTGCTGTCTCACAACTCTAAACATTGTGTAAAATCTCAAACTAGTATTTGTGCCACAGACACCTGAGCTACAAAATTAAGACTGTACTTCCAAGTAAAATGAAATGCTATTGGAGCAATAATGCTTTTTATGGAAAATTTGCATCGCTTCATTTCATATTTTAAAATTGTAAGACATTCATATCAGAGCTAGTGATGTTCTCCAAAATCATAAAACCCCAAAGTCTAACCTCTTTGTAAATTAATTAGCAACCCTACATATGTTGGAGAATCTTAGCATTTCTTTTCGTTTCCCCCCTTTTCAATATTCTCTGAATATTCTTGGCCTTCATTTACCTGTAATCAGGTTGTCCACCAGTGTGGTTGGCATGCAAAAAATCCCCACCAAGACATCGCTGATCGCTAGGTTGAGGATAAAGAAGTTGGTGACTGTTCGCATCTGCCGGTTCTTTAGCACAATGAAGCACACCAACATGTTGCCAATCATGCACATGAAAAAGATAAAGGCATAAGCAACAATGAACATGGATGCTACTGGAGAAGAATGTTGATAGTAGGGGGAGAAGGTGGAGTTTCCCTTGTAGGTCTCGCCATGGCTTGTGTTCTTAGAGAATGGTGGGCTGCTCTTGGTAGGGCGCAGAATGATACCTGTGATGGAGAAGGAAGACAAAAACAGAATAACAGAATTGAAAGGGACCTTGGAGTTCTTCTAGTCAAACCCTTTACTCAAGGAGAAGACCCTATACCAGGGGTGGGCAACCTCGGCTCTTTTATGACTCATGGACTTCAACTCTCAGAATTCCTGACTCAGGAATTCTGGGAGTTGAAGTCCATGAGTCATAAAAGAGCCGAGGTTGCCTACCCCTGCCCTATACCATTCCAGGCATGTGGCTGTCCAGTCTCTTCTTAAAAGCCTCCAGTGTTGGAGCAACTACAACTTTTGAAAGCAAGCCATTCCACTGATTAATTATTCTCACTATTAGGAAATTTATCATTAGTTCTATGTTGCTTCTCTTTTTGATCAGTTTCCATCCATTACTTCTTGTCTTGCCTTCAGGTGGTTTGGAAAAATAAATTGACCCCACCCCCGTCTTCTTTGTGGCAGTCCCTCAAATACTGGTCTGCTATCATGTCACCCCTAGTCCTTCTTTTCATCAGACTAGATGTATCCAATTCCTGCAATTGTTTTTCATATGTTTTAGCCTCCAGCTCCCTAATTATCTTTGTTGCTCAAAACCAAAAAAGCCACAATCTCTGTAACATGATAGTTAAGCTGTGAAAGTAGGAGTCCTGAATGTTGAGAAGGACCAGGTTCAAAAAGCAGAAAGGGCCAGTCCTGCTTTCAGATAAGTGGAGCAGTCACTTCCCCCATGCATCCAATAAAACCATGTCTGGGCTCCAACCTCACTCTATCTCAGGGCTTGGTGGGGAAAGCCAGCTAGAAAGGTAGAGGCCAGACAGAAATATTCCTACTTGTGATATACACATACTCTTATCCAACTTTTCCCTTCTCTGTGACTCTTCCCCCTGTTCTCTCAAGGTCATTCCCCCATACCAGGGGTAGGCAACTTTGGCTCTTTTATGACTTGTGGACTTCAACTCCCAGAATTCCTGAGCCAGCATGGCTCAGCTTGGAAACCTCTCCCTTTCCCCTCAGAATGGTTGGCTCAGGAATTCTGGGAGTTGAAGTCCATGAGTCATAAAAGAACCAAGGTTGCCTACCCCTGCCCCATACCATTACACTAAGCCAGATTGTCTAACAGTGTTAGACAATCTGGCTTAGTTTACTACATGTATATTTTAGTAGCCTAGAGAACCCGTGTCCCATTGAGTCATCATTTCGGAGATATTTCCTTATCTAAAGTGAGAATCTGAATGACCTTGGGGGGGGGGAAGCAGTGGTAGTGGGAGCAATATCTGACTTCCTTCTGGCTTTCCCATTGAGATTTCTTGTGGGAAGCTGGTGGGGGGTCATAAAAAATCTTCCTTTCCCCTTTCCCCCTTCCTCCCTCCCTCCCAGTTAAAGGTCATGACAAGAGTTTTCATAATATATAGATTCAAGGTCACCATCTCGACTTTACCATACCCTGATCATCTCAGGGCCATGGATTCTTTTTCAAAGCAACCAGATAGACTATGGAAAATAAAGCAATTATTTTCCAAGCATGAGGATTTTCTGTCCCCTTATTTTAAGCACTATGAAGAAAATGTCAGTTTGTAGTATTTGAGCTTCTCATTTAATAATGAATGTCAAGGAAAAGTCGAATTTGCCAATTCAGAGATGTTTTGTAGTTGCTGAAATCCTGAAATTACCAGTTCTGCATCATTCTACAGTCTCAATAGTTAAGCTACCCTGAAGTGAAAAGGGTTAAACATTATGCCACACAGGTGAAAGAAGGAAAAATAATGTTGCCACAACATACATAACTCAGACATTTGGATTAATGTGTTGTAAATAGAAGAATGACATGTTTATGACATAGATATAAATTGGATAGATACTGTAGACAGACAGACAGACAGACAGATGATAGACAGACAGACAGACAGACAGACAGACAGAGAGAGAGAGAGAGAGAGAGAGAGAGACAGACAGACAGACAGACAGACAGACAGACAGACAGATAGATAGATAGATAGATAGATAAACAAATAAAATACCCCTCAAAATAGGCAGTTGACCCAAAGAAGGAGACCCTATCGTGCACAGAGGTTAAATTAATTTCATTCAGTTATGGTGTGGGAAACCTCTAGAACCAGTCAATCAATTAATTTTGCATAGTTAGTCTTATAGGAAAAAAGCTGAAAAAATCAATTTCTGCAGGCTCCAAGGCCTGACAGCACAGAATATGCCTGCCAAATACAGTTTCTCCTGAAGATTGAACAGTATCCATTATCCCCCAATTCCATTCAATCCAAATTTACATAATTGATCCATTTGATCCATTTGAATGTCTATGTAATTGATGAGTTTTCATCCTTTGTATCAATTTGCAACAAATGCATAATAATTCCATTCGTGATTTTACGTTGTGCACCTCCGTTGTATCAATTTGCAACAAATGCATAATAATTCCATTCGTGATTTTACGTTGTGCACCTCCGTTTATGCTCTATCCGTAATCAACCCACAGAGTAAGCAACACAAAGGACATAAATTAGGACAATTGCCCAGACAGATTTTAGAACAATGGAACAATTTAGAACATTTGTTATTTGTTCTGTTAGCTTATTTGACAATTTGGCCTCCTTCATCCATTGAATGAAGGTCCAAAATTTAAAGTTTCACATGGGATATTATGCAAGTTCTGGAGAAACTATGGGTACAACTCTGTTCACAGAATGGTGATTTTATTTTATTGTATCCAGTTTCTGTGAATAGAAACTGCCAGAACCACCACTTTTGATTCAGTTAACCGTGTTGTGAATATCCACAGGAAGAGAGCACGGTATCAGATCTGGAACTCAGCCACTGCAGAGGTCTTTGTGTAAGCAGAATGATTTTCAATCTTTGTTATTCTCAGCAGGCAAATCAAGATGCTTGGAAACACCCCCTTAATAAAAAGACTATTAATAAAAGACTATTATTGCAAGGTAGCAGGGTTCTCCTACGAAGAATCAGCATTTATTTACACCATCTCTTATCTGAATTTATTTATTTTGGATTGTTTTAAAGTTGTTTTGTCTGTTTTATGCAAGTAGGACTGTAAGCTGCCCAGAGACGTTTGACTGAGATGGGAAGCCATAGAAATTAATTTAATAAATAAATATTCTATCAATTCTTCACGACAGTGTCTTCAGAAAAATCAGAGACCTAGGAACAGAAGAATGTGATGTTATTTTCTCATTGAATGTCACAACACACTTCGTGTCCACAGATCTAGAATTAGTGAAAGAATTGGTTGCATCAGTATTACTTCAACACACCCAGCTTAGCCAAAGACACTAAGGTTGAAATACCACGAATAATGGATCGCATCATCCTTTGCTGCACTACCTAGTTTCAGTTTGATGGACAAATATACAAACAAATCATATGGGATCGCCACTCATAGGACTCATAACAGAGGCCGTAATGTGGTGTCAAAAAAATATAGCATTCCCATGGATACAGCCAAAGGTATGGATCCATTATGTCAGGGGTCTTCAGACTTGGCCCTTTTATGACTTGTGGACTTCAACTTCTGGAATTCCTCAGCCAGGCAAGCTGGCTGAGGAATTCCGGGAGCTGAAGTCCACAAGTCATAAAAGGGCCAAGTTTGAAGACCCCTGCATTATGCAGACAACTACTTTATAATAATAAAAAAGTACAATCAGGGGAAAAACACATGAAACCATCACCTTTGGAGAAATAATAATCACAAGGAAAGAAGAAAATGACAACATTGGCTGCATGCCATGCACTGACCCCTGGATATCCTCCTCAGCACAAGAAACAATGACAAACGGGAACCCAAGTCTTTCAGAAAGTAACCTATAGTATCCTAGGTAACACGTTTCATTGGTTTATCAAAATATAAAAGACAAAACATACAAAGAAAAATAAAGATAAGGAGAAAAAGGAGAAGAGAAAGAAGTGCAGGGCAGAGGGGGAAAAAGAAAAAAAAGTGCTGACTTCCGACTCCTTTTGTTGCAGTAGAATAAGGTAATAACATAAAACCTCAACTTTTTACTTTTATTTAATAATATATAAGAGCAATTTCTATAACATCAAACCTATCTAATCGGCAAAACCCAGTATCCTCCTGCCCCCAACCTCTTATAAGAGGAACTATGTAAGAATGTTACTCAAACAAGCACAAACAGGATGCAGCAAACTGGAACCAGCAGAAAGCAGAAGCAGACCATTTATGCAACATCTTCCGACCAAATGGATACCAACACAATTTTATCAAAAAGTGCTTCATAACACAACCAGTACAATGTGTGAAAAGGATAACACTTCCATACTTCAAAAACATCTCAGAAACAACCAATTGACTGCTAGAACCACGAAGTATCATTGTAGCGTACAAGCCAGCTAAAGCTCTCCAAAACATTTTAAGCAAACAAAATAAGCCAATAGCCCAAGAAGAAGAAAAAAAACAGGGTCCATGTACAACATACAGTAGAAGATCTGCAACAGTCATAGGTAGAAGACTACAGAGCACATGCATAAACACCAACTGCTTTCAGAAGACATAACAAAAACTCCTTAATCTCACAACAGAAGGACAGACTCAACCACAGTTTCAACTAGGAACCTATCAGTAGCTTAAAGGTAAAGGTAAAGGTTCCCCCGCACATGCGTGCTAGTCGTTTCCAACTCCAGGGGCCGGTGCTCATCTCCGTTTCAAAGCCGAAGAGCCAGCGCTTGTCTGAGGACGTCTCCGTGGTCATGTGGCCGGCATGACTAGATGCCAAAGGCGCACGGAACGCTGTTACCTTCCCACCGGAGTGGTCCCTATTTTTCTATTTGCATTTTTACGTGCTTTCGAACTGCTAGGTTGGCAGAAGCTGGGACGAGTAACAGGCGCTCACTCTGTTACGAGGCACTCGGGATTCGACCCGCCAAACTGCCGACCTTCTGATCGACAAGCTCAGCGTCCTAACCCACTGAGCCACCGCTTAGCTTAGACTAAGCCAAATCTAAAAATACTAGAGAATTCATGGCAGCTTGTCATTCAGACAAATCAGCCATCAATAGACAGGTAGAGATAAACCACATTTTCCCACCATTCAAAGAAAACCTAACAAGGAAACAAACCACCAAGGAAGAACAGTCCCCCCCCACTCCAAATACTCCTTGCACTGCTGATGTTACCTAGTTGGGTAATGCAACATCTGCAAGCAAACAACCAAGCTCAGAGACCACAAAGAACTCTAAAAGTTCAACCTTGACCCTACGTATATCCTCTCCTATGGGAACACTTACAAATGCTTGAAAATTAATTGAACTAAGCAGTGTTTTAGGAAGGACCAACACATAACCTTCGTATTCAGAACTTTCTTCCTAAAGGAATATTTAACCTAAAGAAAACACTAAAGGCTGTAATTGTACCACTTGGAGTAACTGATTGGGACTTACTGTAAGTGTATAAGAAACAGGACTTACTTCTATGGAAACCTGTGTATGACTATTCTGTCTGAAAACAGATTTTAGTCTATGACTGCCTCCTCCAATCAAGTCTCTCTTGCCATCTCCTCAATGCTACAGAATATTTGAAGGGCAGCAAATTGAGAACACTGATTTATATCCTAATAAGTATGCTAGTCTTTTAGATGGTACTTGATCTTTTGTTGCTCATGCCAAGGCAGTCCTTATTTACTGATACCTGGTCTGTCACCTCAGATGTTATATAACCATTCATCTGCCAGCTCCATGCACTCCACATGGAATTTGAAAATGCTGATATTCTGACTTCTGCTCCATCAGCTTGGAAAATTAAACTTAGTGTCAGACTTAAGCAATGTAATTCTGACATTTTTTCTAATATTTTCTTGAGGATAAATAAATCAAGCAGGATTTCCTTGTAGCTCCTTTTTGTACTATATTTGATCAACCCTTGAAGATTCTGTAATAAGATTTGAGTGCATCTCTCATCTACAATGCTTTGACTCTATAGTTGCAGAAAGAGACCTCAGCCATGATTAGCCAGATCACTTCTAGAGATGGGACTTTGAGAGTTTTTTCCACTCAAGGAATATATATTAATTGAGTCTGTAGTAGGAACAAAGAAAGCAACAGCTTTCTACAGAGGAGTTACCAGAGAGAAAGATGAGTCATCTTTTTGTCCCCAAAACCAAGACGTGTGAAGTGCACCCCCCTTGAACAGAAAATCTGTGCTGAGCTAAAAGCAGGAACAGAGTGAGCTTCTCTGCAAGAAATCCTATGAAAGCATTGAGGTCCTCTAGAAACTCCAAGCTAGTTGTAGGGCTTTCCTGCAAATCCCTCATCTTATCTTTGGCCTGCATGAATAGCCTACTATTGCAGAAAACAAAGCAACAACAATAATAATAATAAAGTTGGAAGGGACCTTGGAGGTCATCTAGTCCAACCCCCTGCTCAGGCAGGAAACCCTATACCATTTCAGACAAATGGCTGTCCAGTCTCTTCTTTAAAACTTCCAGTGTTGGAGCACTCACCACTTCTGGAGGCAAGTTGTTCCACTGGAAGTTTCTCCTTAGTTCTAGGTTGCTTCTCTCCTTGATTAGTTTCCATCTGTTGCTTCTTGTCCTGCCTTCGGACGCTTTGGAGAATAGCTTGATTCCCTCTTCTTTGTGGTAGCCCCTGAGATATTGGAACACTGCTATCATGTCCCCCCTCATCCTTCTCTTCATTAAACTAACTAGACACACCCAATTCCAGCAGCTGTTCCTTATATGTTTTAGCCTCCAGTCCCCTAATCATTTTTGTTGCTCTTCTCTGTACTCTTTCTAGAGTCTCAACATTTTTTTTTACATCGTGATGACCGAAACTGGATGCAGTATTCCAGGTGTGGCCTTACCAAAGCATGGTAAAGTGGTATTAGTACTTCACGTGATCTTGATTCTATCCCTCTGTTAATGCAGCCTAGCACTGTGTTGGCTTTTTTGGCAGCTGCAGCACACTGCTGGCTCATTTTGAAGTGATTGTCCACTAGGACTCCGAGTTCCCTCTCACAATTACTACTATTGAGCAAGGTACTTCCTATACTATACCTGTGCATTTGGTTTTTCCTACCTAAATGTAGAGCCTTACTTTTTTCACCATCGATTTTCATTTTGTTAGATAGCGCCCAGTGTTCAAGACTCTCCAGATCCTCCTGTGTCTTAAGCCTGTGTTCTGGAGTGTTGGTTGTTCCTGCCAGCTTGGTGTCTTCTGCAAATTTGATGAGTTCCCCATCTATCCCCTCGTCCAAATCGTTGATGAAGATGTTGAAGAGCACTGGCTCTAGAACAGAGCCCTGGTTTGTAGGTTGTGGGTTGCTCAGTACACTAGACCAGAATAAAAGGAGATTCAGTACACTAGACTTAACTACAAGGTGTTTGGCTAATTTATAGTTGAATATATTGTTGGAATTTGACTATTGTGTCAACATGCTATGTTAAGGAGGACTTCACTTCCAACCTTAAAAAAGGTTTATTTCTTTGGACATAACAAGTTGTGTGAACAAAGGAATAAATGTAAAGGTGGAAATGTTCCTTGGATTGTAGGCTGAAAATTGCTCCCACTGACCACAGAGGATGCTGTCAGAAAGATGGAGAAATTACTGGGAGGTGAGGGTGAAAAAAGAGTGTGCCATTTTTAGGATGGCAATGAAAGTCTAAAAATACACACAAATTGGATCAGTGGTGGCAAAATGGGCATACTTTGGCAGCATGATTTGGGACTGATTTGGGGAGTTGCTGAAAATTTGATTTTGTCACCAAATGCTACTAGTGCAGCCATAGCATATAGATTGCCACCTCTTGTTTAACAAGTATTTTAAGTCTCCATATTCTTCTCAGAACTAAGGGACGCAGTGGCTCAGTGGGTTAGGATGCTGAGCTTGTCGATCAGAAGGTCAGCAGTTTGGCGGGTCGAATCCCAAGTGCTGCGTAACAGAGTGAGCGCCTGTTACTCGTCCCAGCTTCTGCCAACCTAGCAGTTCGAAAGCACGTAAAAATGCAAGTAGAAAAATAGGGACCACTCCGGTGGGAAGGTAACAGCGTTCCGTGCGCCTTTGGCGTCTAGTCATGCCGGCCACATGACCACGGATTCGTCCTCGGACAAACGCTGGCTCTTCGGCTTTGAAACGGAGATGAGCACCGGCCCCTAGAGTCGGAAACGACTAGAACGTATGTGCGGGGGAACCTTTACCTTTACTTTACCTATTCTTCTCAGAAAACCAAAATCCAAATATGAGCTGACACATCTGAAACTTTCTCAACTTAGAAAAAAGCTATAGGAATGCTATAAGCAGTGGATGTAGAAGACATTTGGGTATCCCAAATGCGATCAAAGAGTTACTTTAAGAGAAAAATGAACCTAATGAAGGATGTGTGTTCTTCATGAAGGTGGAAAGATTAAGAGCTGAAGCTGATGAGGCAAGAAAATCAGTTTTCAGGCTTGACAGAGCCATTATTTAAACAGTGAGCAGACATTTCCCAATCTCAAGATTGGGAAAAAGTAGCCAAAATTCCATTGAAGAAAATGCCTTGAATTTACACTCTAGAACAGACATACACACAGGGCTTGATTTTTTGTATGTTCTGTAAGGAGAGAGACGTTGTACCTGGTCTACAATAAAGTCGTATCTGATAAAGTTGCAAATCCCCAAGTATGAAATTAAGAATCTAAACCAGGGGTGTCAAACTGCCAGCCCGCGGGTCGGATGCATCATGCCAAAACCGCACCCACCCCATTGCTGGCAATGGGGAAAAAGTCGCGATACGTCACAACACATCATGTGACGTTGTGAGTTTGACACCCCTGATCTAAACAGTCAAGATTTATTTCTCAAAAGATGGCATTGAACATAGAGATCATCATGCAGATAGGGATAGGGATGCCATGCACACGTGCACGCGCGCGCACACCCACACTCATACACACAGACAAAAGCAAAACAGGTATTTACTTTTATGGAGTTACCCAAAAACATGGCTGAAATAGGAACAAACCATTTTATTGCCTCTAGCCCAGGGGTAGGCAACCTTGGCTCTTTTATGACTCGTGGACTTCAACGCCCAGAATTCCTGAGCCAGCATGGCTGGCTCAGGAATTCTGGGACTTGAAGTCCACGAGTCATAAAAGAGCCAAAGTTGCCTACCCCTGCTCTAGCCATTCAACCATTAAAAACTCTGGAAAAGGGTAATGTTTGGTCCTTGTCATCTCCATTAATTTCAAAATGACTTAGATCTTGCACTGGCTCAGTTGTGGGACAACTATTTCTCTATGAATGGACAACAGGAATGGATTGCCAGAGTTTTATATTTTGGAACTTCTCTGATTTTATACTTATACTCTAATTAAGAAAAGGTACATGGGATGGGCTTTCTCCCCCCCCCCTTCCATTTCCTGCAACAGGTGTTGGAGGAGTGATAGAGGCATCAGGGACTATACTTAGCAGATGTTCATAGTGAATGCTTCAAGCCATATACTCCAAATAATCTATCCTATTTCCTGGAGATTCAATGGGTTAGTATAATACAATACTCCAAGTCTATCCTGGAATGGCAACCTAATCTATCCTGGAAAGTGAATGAATTAGAAATTAAATAAGCTAAAGTAAATTAAATGGGTGAGATACGTGTAGATTTCTCAAGCATTCAGAATGTATGGGCTATAAAAGCAAGAAAACAAACACCTTCGGATTCTTTTCATTTATACTCTCTTGCGTCTTTCTAACAATTAATCAGATTTTCCACATGGGGAAAAAAATTAAGAAACAAATTATTTGGGATTGCTACCTGATCTCAGGTAACTCCTGGATTTTTACAGATTTTGAATTAGTCATTTGAGAAAACAAAGTACCGGGATTTTAACAGGCTTACACTCAAACTATAAACAAACCAAGTTTTCCAAGAAAAGAAGAAGAATCGGAGTCCCTTACCTTCCTGATTTTCCATGTCGTGGTTAATTCTCAGCTTCTTCTCCAATGGTATCGGTTGAACCGATTGCTCAGCAGTGAGTCGAGATCTGCTCCATAAGGTTTCCTTTCAGAGGCTTACTCTTTATTTACACAGAGGCAAGAAAAATGGATTATTTATTTCTGGGGAAAGTAGCCTGAGACTATCCCTACAGTTCGTCTGAGAGCTGCCGATGGTTTGCTGAGATACTGTTTCTTTCTAACACTTTTATTTTTCCCTAAACGTCATGTATCTTGTCTTTCCGTTTCAAGAGCAGGTGTTGGCAAGCAGCACTTGGTTAAGAAAAGCTGAAGTCCTCAGAACTGCAGGGAAAGAGATAAAAGAGATTTTCAATTTTTTCCCCCTCCCCTATTTAAAAGGAGGTGGGAAATATCCTTTGCGTACTCAGGGATGCGTTTTGGACAGGGTCCTTTTGAAATCCTTGTCGGCCCCCAACCTCAGAGCAATGGGTCAAAGCTGGGTCTCTTCTATATGTCCCATCTCCTTCTGAGGAACAACTCCAACTTGCTGGTATTTATCCACAGCAAAGCAGCAGGCAGAAATCTCAGAAATCTCAGAAATCACAGCTAAACTACCTTTTTTTTTCAGTTATGCTATCTCGCCCTCCTGAGCCTCTGAATCTCTCTCCTCTGGCTTTTTGCTCAGCCAGGAGGCAAACGGGTGGAAGTTGCCCCTGTCAGTCTGAGTCAATTTGTACGTTGGAAAAGGGGAAGACAGGATAGTCTGAAAAGGAGGAGGGGGTACACCTCTTCCCACTACCATGGTTACAACAGTTGGTGACATCAGGCAAATTACAGATAAATAATCCCCCCCCACACACACACATTGGCTAGGACTGTTCATTTATCAAATGGGCCGAGGAAAGAATTTTCAAGGCGGAGCGTATAGTATCACAAATAAGTCTAATCTAACCCTTGCTTCTGAAGGTTTGGATGACTTTTGCTCCTGAAGGTTTGGAATTAGGAGACAGCATAGGAAATGTCAGTTGTGAATATGTGCAGATGGCCCTGTTGTCTTCGGGCACTTGCAGAGTCATGGATGCAGGGTGATGAAAGGACAGCAAGGAAAACACCCAATGTCCTAAGCCACCCGGGAACGTACGATGTCTTTAGGGGAACACCCCAAAGGGAACATTTTTAGCTAATTCTGCTTTCTCCCTTCTTATCTACATTGTGCCAGACTTACTGGGTGAAATCTTTATCTTATGTGTGTCAGCTTTGCTGGGTGGACTGCTCATGTACGTAATCAGAAAGGATTTCTTGTCATTCGGGGCTTCTCTCTTTTAGAGGAGCCCGTCTTTGTTCAGCTGAATAAAAACGTAGAGCTTAAAGGCAACGTCTGGTTTCCTGAATTTTTTTTATCAAGCAAAACCTCAGAACCTGCACAAAAACCCTGACTTATTATCCACTGTTTCATATACTGTGTTATTCTTTCTAATTAGATTTATGTATGACCTGAGAACTTTTGTTCTCTCCTATCACCTAGAGTGGGGAGACAGTAGCATTCTAGATAATGCTGAATCACAGTTCCCAGAATCCCTTAACATTGGCTGCACCGACTAAACCCTTGGGGATTGCATTCCCCAACGTGGGGAATTGGCTGGGGAATTCTGGGAGTTGAAGTCCACTTATCTTAAAGTTGGCAAGGTTGGGAAATGCTGACCTATGGTCATTCCCAGAGATGACTTGGGAGAGATGTGGACAATTATCAGATGCAGGATTTGCATTATTTCTATTATTTCTGGAAGAGAGTGCTGCTACCAGCAAAGCCGGATGGGCCCCCTAAATTTCTGCCCACGGTCCTCGCTCAAAGGCACACCTGATTATTAGAATATTGAGAGCTCCCAAAGAGGGCTTCATAGATTTAGGACAGTATTGAAACATTTAACAGAATTCACAAAAATTGATCAGGGGACAGGAGGCTAAAACATATGAAAAATGGTTGCAGGAATTGGATATGTCTAGATCAGACATGTCAAACTCGCAATGTCATGTGACGTCGCGCAATGTATCGGGACAGTTTTGCCATTGCCGGCAATGGGGTGGGTGTGGCTTCCAGATGACGTGTCCGGCCCGTGGGCTGGCAGTTTGACACCCCTGGTCTAGATTAATGAAAAGAAGGATTAGGGCTGACATGATCGCAGTCTTCCAATGTCTAAGGGGCTGACACAAAGAAGAGGAGCTCAACCTAATCTCCAAAGCATTCGAAGGCAGGTCAAGAAGCAATGGATGGAAACTGATCAAGGAGAAGACCAACCTAGGACTAAAGAGAAATTTCTGAATGGTGAGAACAATTAACCAGTGGAACAGTTTGCCTTCAGTAGTTGCAGGTGCTCCATCACTGGAAGCTTTTAAGAAGAGACTGGACAATTATTTGTCTGAAATTATAGAGGGTCACCTGCTTGAGCAGGGGTTGGACTAGAAGACCTCCACAGGCACTTCAAAATCTGTTATTCTGAGGCAACTCTGACATCCTGCCAGCCCATAGTTTTTTCCATGGTCTCCTTCAACAAACATTCTTTCTGACCTACTGGAATTACCCAGAGATCAGATTATGACAGCTTGAGGTAGAATTTAGTGCCTTCCAGGTGTTTGTAGTTTATTCCCCCCCACCCCCAAAGTATAGTAACTGGAGCCCTGGGTTCCAATTATTAAGAAAATTACCTGGTTGTGGAAAGAGCTAACATGCTGCTATTTCATATTACAGTTCACAGTAGGTTTCCTATTCAGTGGCATGATGGGCAGCGTCTCATCATATCAACTGTTCAAATCTTCAGCAAATGACCATTCAACATATGGAGGAGAAGGAAAAGGAAAGGGGTTCTCACAATTGCCTTAATTTTATTTTTATACTGAGGAGTCCTCCAGTTACGACCACAATTGAGCCCAAAATTTCTGTCGCTAAGCGAGACAGTTGTTATGTAAATTTTGCCCCATTTTACGACCTTTCTTCCCACAGTTCTTAAGTGAATCACTGCTTTTGTTAAGTTAGTAACATGGTTGTTAAGTGACTCTGGCTTCCCCATTGACTTTGTTTGTCAGAAGGTTGCAAAAGGTGATCACGTGACAACCCCCCCCCGGGACAATGCAACTGTCATAAATATGAATCAGTTGTCAAGCATCTGAATTTTGATCACGGGGTCATGGGGATGCTGCAAGGGTCATAAGTGTGAAAAATGTTCGTAAGTCACTTTTTCCAGTGCCATTCTAACTTTGAAGGGTGACTTAAATGAATGATTGTAAGTCAAGGACTACCTAGGTTGTCTATGAGTGGGACTGCTCCTGAATGTTACAGCTTACACTCATCTGTTGGTTTGCTAGAGGAAGTATTAAGTGTCTTAGAATGTTCCTAGTCTCGTTTCAGTATTCTGGATTCAGCAAAAGATAGAACAGATAGAACAGGGGTGTCAAACTCAATTTCATTGAGGGCTGCATCAGCATTGCAGTTGTCCTCAGGGGGCCGGGTGGGTGTGGCCAGAGTGGGCGTGGCCTACTGGGTGGGCATGTCTAGAGTGTGTATGGCCTACTGGGTGGGCGTGGCCAGCTCTACATCATTCGCATCAAGGGTGCCTATGGGGGCCTGGGCAGGAGTGGGACAGATCTGAGGGTCTCTGGCAGAAGGAGGGTCTCTGGGCCAGGGCCAAGGCAGTGGGGGCCGTTCCCTCACTGTTTCCAGGATGGCTTCGCGAGCCGCATGAAACCACTTCGCGCGGGCCTTGTGTTTGACATGTCTGAGATAGAAGATACAGATAGAAGACACTTCAAACTCTTGTGAAGGGGGCATCAACAGTGCCATATGGAAATGCCTTTATCAGGACCTCCCTTTTTGAAGAAGTCCTCTGATTCTCTAATTTCCTCATAATTGTCTTTGTTCCAGGTGCTTGTCTAGCTTATATGATATGCATCTATGGAGGACAGCTCCATCAAGCATTTTCTGGAGCTCCAGAAAAAGTTCCACTGTCCCCAAGAGGCCACTGTTCAGCTTTAGGAACATGCCATTCAATTGGAGACAGCCTGATATTTACGTTCAGGGGTGAGGTTGTATTCCATTTTAAAGAAAGCTAGTCTGGAAAGGTTTCTGTTTATTTCTTTTTCTGTAGTTAAGTTTGGCACTTATGGTACAAGTGGACAATGGCCTTTCCCTCACCTTTCTGTTTCAGTCACTTTTTTTCTTTTCTCTTTTTTCTTTGCCTACTGTGAAATTGCAAATCCTGTGATGCAAGAGCACACTTTTTGACGTTCTTTGAAGCCTGACGCACAGCACTGCTGCCAGTGTAACATCAAACAAGCAGATCTTTCACTGACTTTTGTTTAATGGGAGTATTGTCCAGGAAGGTTAACTCTGCATTATTTCCGAAAGCTCAAATGTACTCAGTCTATTTATGGATATTTCAATACCTTTAGGTTTTTGTTTTTGTTTTTAATTCCATTTATATCCCGCCCTTCTCCGAAGACTCAGGGCGGCTTACAAGCTTAGCAGTAGCCTTCATTCTATGTATATGCCTGCTTATTAGGGCTTTCATCCCCCCCCAAGCGGCATTATTACAAAGTCAGCTTAATTGCCCCCAACAATCTGGGTCCTCATTAGACCTATATAATTTTCAATGTATGTATCTATCAGATATATAAATAAAATAAGTAAATGGAGCCTTGGTGGAGCAGTGGGCTAATGCCTCCTTAAGTAACACCAGCTGCCTGCAATTAGAGCAGGTTCGCATCCCACCAGGCTCAAGGTTGACTCAGCCTTCCATCCTTCCAAGGTAGGTAAAATGAGGACCCAGATTGTTGCGGGCAATTAGGCTGACTTTGTAATAATGCCACTGGGGTGTGTGTGAAAGCCCTAATAAGCAGGCATATACATAGAATGAAGGCTACTGCTAAGCTTGTAAGCCGCCCTGAGTCTTCGGAGAAGGGCGGGATATAAATGGAATTAAAATAAAATAAAAAAATAAAAAAATAAAAAAATACATAAAATAAAGCCACAAGTGTTAGACTCTTAAAATGGGTCCTAGTTATATCTCTTTTGGTCAGCCCCAAAGAACCAAGAACATGAAAATACTTCGGAGTAGTTTCTTTATTGTTGTTTGCCTATAGACAGAATCTTGCCAGACTAAAGCACTATAGATATAAACGGTGAATTGTTAGGGATAGTCCATCCTTGTCCTCTTCCTGCCCTCCAAATAGTCCTAGTTCCACTATCTCTTTGCCCTTTGAGAAAGAGCCCCCCCCTCCTGCAACTCCAGACTAAAAACCTAAGAAGATCCTAGAACAGGGGTAGGCAACCTCGGCTCTTTTATGACTCATGGACTTCAACTCCCAGAATTCCTGAGTCAGCTATGCTGACTCAAGAATTCTGGGAGTTGAAGTCCATGAGTCATAAAAGAGCCGAGGTTGCCTACCCCTGTCCTAGAACTAAGGAGAAATTTCCTGGCAGTGAGAAAAATTAACCAGTGGAATGGCTTGCCTTCAGAAGTTGTGAGTCACTGAAGGTTTTTAAGAAGAGACTGGACAGTCATTTGTCTGAAATGGAATAGGATCTCCTACTTGCAAGAGGTTGGACTAGAAGACCTCCAGGGTCCCTTCCAACTCTGTTACTCACTTATTCTGTTAAACATTCCCCTTCACCCTTTTCCCCCCACAAGGCAGTCTGTAATTATAAAGCATGAATTAGATAGTGTTTAATTCACAGCTGGTCCTGAGATGGGCTCTCACTTCTTTCATATTGCAACACTTGCCCACAGAAAAAGGAACCAATTTCCGACATATGCGCTGCTTCCAAATGGACAGTTTTTCCAATTCATCATATGCAAGGGGTGTGTTTGCTGCTTCCCATTGTCGCACAGCAAATTTACTCTCCAAAGATAGCAATGTTTGTATCACCTACCTTCAGGAAACCCGTGCCAAATATTTCCACTTTTTAGAGGCAGCACAAGCAGAGACAACAAGCTTGGATTACAACGAAGAACAGGAGAGGTACGAAGGTATGAGAAGTGTTATATCAAAATATATTTCATTCTTTAAACTGGTTCCATCTTCCTTTAAAACATTACCAGGGATACAAGCTCTTGGGATACAAGCTGTTTGAAGAGCAAGTGAAGGATCCCATGTTGATTTGGGCTAACAATCTAGGACATAGCATTGATTTAGATACTTGGCAAACACTCTGGGACAGAAATAAAAGAATAACACTGGCCTCATCTTATAAAGAAAATTTATTTAAAATGTTTTATCGATGGCATCTTCCCCCAGCCCGTTTAGCAAAAATGTATACAACAGCATCTCCCAAATGTTGGAAGTGCTCTGAAGAGATAGGCACATATTTCCATACGTGGTGGTCTTGCAGTAAAACACAAAAATTTTGGAAAATGGATTTGGCTGAAAGAAATACTAAAACAAGATATTGAGTTTAGTCCAGAATTTTTCTTATTCGGAATTACGAAAGAGAAATATCCTAAAGATGTGCTGTATTTGATGATCCATATTATCACAGCAGCTAGAATGTCATTTGCTCAAAAATGGAAAAGGAATGAGATTCCAGGAGAAAATGAGGTTATTAGGAA
The DNA here is from genome assembly GCF_947247035.1 of Vipera ursinii. NCBI lineage: Eukaryota > Metazoa > Chordata > Lepidosauria > Squamata > Viperidae > Vipera > Vipera ursinii. The sequence goes on along the minus strand of NC_139518.1, from coordinate 83,175,686 downwards.
AATTTGGGATTGCGCAGAAATGGACAAACTAACTTTGGAACTAAAGAATAAAGATAATTTGTTCCAAATTACTATGGAATTTGGAACAAATTGTATCTTTGGCGGGAAAAAAAGAAAGGTCTCTATTAGGTTTTACAGACTGGCTCATTGTTTTAAATATTGTGTTATTTCACCGATTTGTATCTTAAGTGTATTTAAGTGTATCTTTGATGTACATATATACAGTACATGTATATATATGTATTTGAACATTGTAGACAAGAAGGCTTGTCAGCCCGCTGGTACTGTGTCCAATGTTTTTAAACAATAAACTTAATAAAAAAAAAGAAAAAAAAAGAAATTGCCACTAAAAAAAACAACATTACCAGAATCCACAGTGGTTTGAGAATCAGCATCTCCACTAGATACTTGACAGTCAAGCTGAAACTAAATTAATCAAGTAAAAATAGCAAATAGGGGAAAATATTTTTACTTCTTCAAACCCTCAGATATGTCACTCCGATCTAATCCACATATCAAAGGATCCAGTCTGCAAACACAATAGAGTTAATTAAAGTAGATCTCCCAGTGGAACTGCATGCTCACAAGAATAAACATCATAGACACACACACACACACACACACACACACACACACACACACACACGTGTCATCTTAGAATCAGCATATATACCTTGTCCATACCCAGGACAAGCTTCCCTATTTAACTGTGTCGTTTTACCCCGTTTCTCTGTAGCTGTCTCTAAAAGCAAACTGCTTTGCCTTTAGGAATAAATATTTCTTCTTTCTTCACAGCTGTCTGGATCTCATTTTTATTTATTCTTGTGCAGCCCCGGCTTGAGTTGAAACCCCAATTTATTCTTCTGACAATGGTTTAAGCAGATTTTGAGGAAAGCTCGGCGAACCCTAGAACATGGTTTGGCAACTTCTTTGATATGGTTTGTTTATCTGCAGGGGCAAAAGCAGAGAATAATTTTAGAACAGAGCATGTTCTGTTCTACCCTTTTCTATCCTACTTCTACCAAGCAGCTATTATGGCTGGGGATAGTAGTCTGGCACATCAGGAAGATCTTTCATAGTGCAGGCTTGGAATTAAAAACAAACAAACCAACATTAAGTTCCATGGAACACATTTCTATGGAATGGATTACTGCAGTGTTTCTCAACCTTGGCAACTTAAAGATGTGTTCCAGCTGGAGCCTGGCGCTGATCCTGGCTCTTCCGCTGAGCCCTGACAGCCCTGCAGCTCCAGCCATCTCTCGCTCATGCTTGTGCGGTGCTGCCACCGGTTCAGCTCATTCCCCTCCCCCGCTATCACTTTTCTAGGATGGTCGCATACCACCTGCCAGGTGCCAATGTACCACAGGTAGTACCCATACCACTGGTTGAAAAGCCCTGGCCTAAATAATCCCTTCCAATTACAGGTTTCTATGCTGTATTTGTGTGAGGCTTATCATGGTGTAATGATTAAGGTAACCTAATAGAAGTGGGAAGACCCAAAATTTAGCCTTCTCTTAGGACTGGCAACTAGCTGGGTAGTTATTCCACCTCAGATCTAATCAGTGTCATACTCTCTGACAAGCAAATTGACTAACATTCATACACACACACATACACCCAGTGTCCAATGTTTTGCTAAGCTTTGCTGGGTGAAAAAGGCAAGACCTCTTTCCACAGAAGCCATTTCACAGAAGGAACAGGGAACTGTTCAAATGTTGTAGACCTTATGCTGCCGCTTTCAGTGACAAAGCAGTTGAATACAAAACCACGATCGATTCTTCTTAAAACAAAGGCCTTTTTTGCTTCCTTGCCCTCCCACCCTCTCTCTCAAGTTGTGGGGGTTTTTTGGCACAGATTTTGTATTGTGACATTTTGATGGATTATAATATCTCTTGGCTGCTACTTTATTTGGCTGTATTATATTTATTTCCTGTATTGTGTTTTAATTGATTTTATGTCTGTGGGGATCCTCAGTCATTCAGGTCATGGTTGTCTCAAAAGGCCACTGGACTTTGTTTTTTCCTTGAAGGTGATTTATTCTCTTCCAAAACGTTTCCTCATTTCTGACTGAATGGTGGAAGATGGAAGGATTTAATATTTTTCCCCAGTCATCTGGTCGTTAGCACTCATTCTGAGAGTTGCTGAGGCCACTTGGAGGTTTATCTGTGCTCTCAGAGTCACCTGAATAGTGAAAATGGGTGTGGAGCCTTCTTGGAACTGCACAGATAAATGCAATTTACAATTTCTCTCTATGTATAGTACAAATATAATATTTATAATATAGATATAATAGTGTATTATTCTATGCACTATTTCTCAGTTTATATAATACGTATTACATATATAATGCAAATAATACATATTAGATATAATATGTGTTATTATATTATTTGTAATATAGGTTATATGTTTTTTATATGCATGACCCACTTTTATTTTTATTATTTGGGAAATGTTCTCAGTTTTAAAAAGAATCAATAACGGAGGAGTTGTCCACCAGTGACAATTTATAAGTAATTAAGGCTTAAGCTTAATTAACCTTAAGCTTCTAGCAATCCTATTATCTGACATAAAACTTTTAAAAATTTTAGTAGCTAATCTCCAGTTTTACTAATAAAAGGAATACTGCAATTGTCTTTGCTTCTCTGCCTTATAAAAGAATTGTGTTCTAATTAACCATTAAGGCCAAATAAGCACTGTCACGCATATTTTAAAAGGTGGACAAGATATTGTCATTTTTTGGTCTAATTAGGCTCAATAAAATCTTTGGCGATGGGTATAGTCTCATCTAATTAGTCCTCTAAAAACAAAGAAAAGCAAACATTCAATTATCCAGTTTAGAGTCAAAGGGAACTTCTGTTTTGTCACTTGCCATTTTTCCTTGTCTACCCTTTCTCCTCACCAAGATCCCAAGAAAATGTTGAGAAACACATTGTTCGATGTATTCTGTAGCCAAAGGTTGTGGGGTGAACCAAAATCATTAACCGTTGTTTGCATAACACTGTGTCTTGGTTCAGAAAACCCCAGAACAGAAACAATCACATTATGAATTTTTGGACTAATAAAGAATACTCTAGGCATCTGTTGTAGAGAATCACTTGGATTAATTTATTAATTAATTTGTGACTGGGCAGGTCTTCAGGAAAGGGTCTTATTCCAATTTCTCAGGATCCTTCTGTCAGACCTGCCACCACTTTAACCTCTAAATAAAAATGGTCCTTGGTGCTATTTTATGAGAAAGGTATAGTATAGACGTGGTGGCTCAGTGGGTTAGGACGCTGAGCTTGTCGATCAGATGGTCGGCAGTTTGGCGGGTCGAATCCTGAGTGCCGCATAACAGTGAGCGCCTGTTACTCGTCCCAGCTTCTGCCAACCTAGCAGTTCGAAAGCACGTAAAAATGCAAGTAGAAAAATAGGGGCCACTCCGGTGGGAAGGTAACAGCGTTCCGTGCACCTTTGGCATCTAGTCATGCCGGCCACATGACCACGGAGATGTCCTCGGACAAGCGCTGGCTCTTCGGCTTTGAAACGGAGATGAGCACCGGCCCCTAGAGTCGGAAATGACTAGCACGCATGTGCGGGGGAACCTTTACCTTTACCTATAGTTTTATTAGAAGTCAAGTGCATCACAGGAATGGAATGGAACAGAACGGAATGGAATGGAATGGAACGGAACAGAACAGAACAGAACAGAACAGAACAGAACAGAACAGAATAGAATAGACCTTCAGCCCCCGGCTCAAGCAGGAGAACCTATACCATTTCACTGTCCAGTCTCTTCTTAAACATCTCCAGTGATGGAGTGCCCATGATTTCTGAAGGCAAGCAGTTCTACTGGTTAATTATCCTCACGGTTAGGAAGTTTCCCCTTAATTCCATGTTGCTTCTTTCTTTGGTCATTTTCCAACTATTGTTTCTTGTCTTGCCCTCTGGTGCTTTGGAGAATAGATTAACACCCTCTTCATTACTGGAATATTGCTATCATGTCTCCCCTGTTTCTTCTTTTCTTTAGACTAACCCACAGGTCTGCAACCCGCGGCTCTTTCAGCCGTCCCCTGCAGCTCCCAGTCCTCTGCCATGTGCATTCAAAAAAAAAAAGGGACTAAAAAGGTTCAACCAATCAATTCAAATATGCAGGGTAGGTGCATATCTCGCCTTGTCTCCACTCTTCAGTCAAACCCTGTTCTGCGCATGTGCGCATGTACGTGCATGCATGCGCATGCGCACACATTTTTTGCGGCTCCCAGTTTTTCCTTTTGTGAGGGAACCGGTTCCGAGTGGCTCTTTCACTGTTTCAGGTTGCTGACCCCTGGACTAACCAAACCCAAGTCCTGCAGCTGTTCTTTATACATTTTAGTTTCCGGGCCTTTGATCATTTTAGTTGCTCTTCTCTGAACTTTTTCCAAGGTCTCAACATCTTTTTTGCAGTATGGTGACCAAAATTGGTTGCAGTATTCCTGATGTGGTCTTACTAGGTTTTTATAAAGCGGTACTAATACTTCCTGTGATCTTGATTCTATGCCTCTGTTTAGACAACCCAGGATTGTATTAGCTTTTTTGGCGGCTGCTGCACAGTGCTGGCTCATAGTCAAGTGATCATCCACTAGGACTCCAAGGTCCCTCTCACAGTTGCTGTTTTTAGCCAGGTCTCTCCTAATCTGCACTTAAACCTTTGGTTTTTCCTGCCTAAATGTAAAAATTTGCTTTTATCCACATTAAAACTCATTTTGTTGTATAGGGCCCATTGTTCAAGTTTGTCAAGATCTTTTTGGATCCTGAGCTTGTCTTCTGGCATGTTGGCTATTTCTGCCAGTTTAGTGTCATTTGCAAATTTGATGAATTCTCCTTCTATTCCCTCATCTAAGTCATTAATGAAGATATTGAAGAGTAATGGGTCTAAGACGAAGCCTTGTGGTACCCCACTGCTTACTTCTCTCCATTTGGATGTAGTACCACTGAGGACTACTCGCTGAGTATGATTTGTCAGCCAGCTACAGATCCATCTGATGGTGTTGTTGTCTATCCCACCTTTTTCTAGCTTACTAAGTAGCAGGTTACTTTGTCAAATGCCTTACTGTAGTCTAAGTGTACTATGTCCACAGCATTTTGCTGGTCTACTAATTTAGTCACATCAAAGAATGAAATAATGCATAATTAATTGCTGCCCGCAATTAGTGCAGGTTCGAGTCCCACCAGGCTCAAGGTTGACTCAGCCTTCCATCCTTCCGAGGTAGGTAAAATGAGGACCCAGATTGTTGGGGGCAATAAGCTGACTTGGTAATAATGCCGCTTGAGGGGGCCGAAAGCCCTAGTAAGCAGGCATATACATAGAATGAAGGCTATTGCTAAGCACATTGATTTGTGCTTTAGATTGTAAGCCACCCTGAGTCTTTGGAGAAGGGCGGGATATAAATGGGATTTTTTTAAAAAATGTAATGCATAGACAGACTTGAGAAGAATGTACGAAAACCCCTAAGTTCAACTTTTTCCTCCCATAACTGCTTCCCATCACTGACGTCCCCCCATGACCAATCAGGTTTAAGCAAGATGTTTTCAAAATGGTCACTTCAAGCATAGGTTGATATGCAGCTCCCTTCTTTTCCCAGCCGGGTGACCTTGAAGCAGCATCTCGCGGAGATACAGCAGTTACTTTCACTTTTGCCCAAGAATTCCCCTACCTGTCCATCCTCCCCAGAGTTCACAGCAGACTGTCACCGCAAGGTAGCATAGGAGAAGCAAGTATAAGGTGGTTGCTGACACCTTCTTAAAGAGCAGTGTTCAGAATGTGGGACAAATTTGAGGTGAAATGAATTTATTTATTTTTTCCTAACCGCCATGTGTAATTTCTTTCCTGCTTTCATCAAATTGATGAGGGCAACATTTGCACTGTAGGAATGTATCCTTGTGAGATGTGCACAAAGTCAGCATCAGCTGTCAGGTGCAAGAAGTTAGGAGCCAGGATAGAGTTCAAAAGTATTACAGGTAGTCCTCGACTTATAACAGTTTATTTAGTGACTGTTTGGAGTTACAAAGGCACTGAAAAAGGTGATGTATGACTGTTTTTCACACTTACGACTCTTGCAGCATCCACATGGTCACGTGATCAACATTTGGGCGTTTGGCAACTGTCATGTATTTATGATGATTGCAATGTCCTGGGGTCATGTGATCACCCAAACAAAGTCAATGGGGAAGCCAGATTCACTTACTGTAACAACTGTGTTACTAACAACTGCAGTAATTCATTTAACAGCTGTGGCAAGAAAGGTCCTAAAATGGGGCAAAATTCACTTAACAACTGTCTCACTTAGCAATAGAAATTTGGGGCCCAGTTGTGGTTGTAAGTCAAGATCTACTCGTACAAGTTTATTTCATGCAACCTCTACACAAGAATCTGTTCTACTAACAGTCAAGGCAAATTGGTGCCAGCTAAAAGCCAGTGGACTTCAATGGGTGGGAGGGTGGGTGGACTTAGGTCTTTATGGGGACATAAAGACGCCAAACTGATTATGCATTCGACCCCGCCCTTGGGCTCAGCTTGGTCATTGTTGCAAGTGAAGAAGGAGAGTGCAAAAGTTGGGTTGAAACTAAACATTAAGAATACCAAGATAATGGCATCCGGCCCTCTCAATTCCTGGCAAATAGATGGGGAAGAAATGGAGGTAGTGACAGATTTTATTTTCCTGGACTCCCAGATCACCGCAGATGGGGACTGCAGCCAAGAAATTAAAAGACGCTTGCTCCTCGGGAGGAAAGCCATGGCAAATCTAGACAGCACACTAAAAAGCAGAGACATCACCCTGTCAACAAAAGTGCGTATAGTCAAGGCTATGGTCTTCCCAGTTGCAATGTATGGCTGTGAAAGTTGGACCATAAGAAAGGCTGAGCGCCAAAGAATTGAGGCCTTTGAACTATGGTGCTGGAGAAGACTCCTGCGAGTCTCTTGGACTGCAAGGTGATCAAACCGGTCAGTCCTAGAGGAGTTCAACCCTGACTGCTCTTTAGAAGGCCAGATCCTGAAGCTAAAACTCAAATACTTTGGCCACCTAATGAGAAGGAAGGACTCACTGGAGAAGAGCCTAATGCTGGGAAAGATTGAGGGCAAGAGAAGAAGGGGACGACAGAGAATGAGGTGGCTGGAGGGAGTCACTGAAGCAGTAGGCGTGAGCTTAAATGGACTCCAGAAGATGGTAGAGGACAGGAAGGCCTGGAGGAACGTTGTCCATAGGGTCGCAATGGGTCGGACATGACTTCGCAACTAACAGCAACACAGTGTGTTCGCTGCTGTCATTTGACAAGAACTCTTCTGGCAGCCCTGCACAAGAAATCTAATGCACTTTAGTAGTACAAGAGCCTTTAGTCCCTGCTCTGGGTTACTCTCAACAGTATTGTTAGATGTTTTGTGCCAGCCATGGCAGTTCCCCAAAAAGGTCATCAGATGGGAGCAAAGAGGCTTCTTTGCTCCCACTGGTGGGTCAGGGGTCCCCGGCCCCTCAGCCCCATTGGCAAGAGAGTTTTATGGTAAGGGAGGGGCTGAGACCCCCCATAAATACCTCTGCTCAGGGGCTGCTCTCTGCTATGCTATGCTTGCTTGCTCTCTGTTCTCTTTGTTCTCTCTTCTGCTAGCTTACAATCCGGGCATGGAGGCCTCCATGCCAGGAAACTCTTTCTATTTACTTTATCGTTAAATAAAGCTTTGAATAATTGCATCCCTGCGTGATGCCTTTTTACTTGGAAGCACCTTAACGATCCATCGACCTCGTGAGACCATCTCACAAGTATGAAGTAGGGCCTGCTGGTCTTCCAGCCAATTAGGTAAAGGAGCACTTTCAGAGGAAAGCAGCACCTGGCCTGATAATCCTGATGTACCACTGGAAAAAGGAAAGCTAAGCTGATCTTCCCTGCTTGCAGTCATCCTTTCAAGCCTTTGAGATAAACCAAGACTGGAAACAGGAATCTAGGAATGTACTTCAGTGCAGTTAGGGAACTCTCACAGAAAGCAACTGGACAACCATTTGTCTGAAATGGTATAGGGTTTCCTGCCTGAGCAGGGGGGTGGACTAGAAGACCTCCAAGGTTCCTTCCAACTATATTGTTGTTGTTGTTGTTGTTGTTGTTGTTGTTCGAAACCTCTCTCTATTTCAACTGATACCTAACTGGTTCTAGATGGAATTGTTTTTAGCTTCTTTCTCACATTTTTCACTTTCCCACCTCTGAGATACTGGATTTTTTTTGTAATTGCTTCACAGTGTTTTCCCATACCTTCTCCTTTTCTCCCTTTCCCTCTCCCTCTCCTCTTCTCCCTCTCCTTCTCCCCTTCTCCCTTTCTCTTTCCTTCTCCCCTTCTCCCTCTCCCTCTCCTGTTCTCCCTCTCTCTCCCCTTCTCCCTCTCTCTCTCCTGTTCTCCCTCTCTCTCCTTCTCCCCTTCTCCCTCTCCCTCTCCCCTTCTCCCTTTCTCTCCCTTTCCCTCTCCCTCTCCTCCCTCTCCTTCTCCCCTTCTCCCTTTCTCTCTCCTTCTCCCCTTCTCCCTCTCCCTCTCCTGTTCTCCCTCTCTCCCCTTCTCCCTCTCCCCTTCTCCTTTCTCTCTTCCTCTCCCCTTCTCCCTCTCCCCTTCTCCTTTCTCTCTTCCTCTCCCCTTCTCCCTCTCCCTCTCCCCTTCTCCCTTTCTCTCTCCCTTTCCCTCTCCCTCTCCTCTTCTCCCTCTCCTTCTCCCCTTCTCCCTTTCTCTCTCCTTCTCCCCTTCTTCCTCTCCCTCTCCTGTTCTCCCTCTCTCCCCTTCTCCCCTTCTCCCTCTCCCCTTCTCCTTTCTCTCTTCCTCTCCCCTTCTCCCTCTCCTTCTTCCCTTCTCCCTTTCTCTCTCCTTCTCCCCTTCTCCCTCTCCCTCTCCTGTTCTCCCTCTCTCTCCTTCTCTCCTTCTCCCTCTCCCTCTCCCCTTCTCGCTTTCTCTCTCCCTTTCCCTCTCCCTCTCCTCTTCTCCCTCTCCTCCCTTTCTCCCTTTCTCTCTCCTTCTCCCCTTCTCCCTCTCCCCTTCTCCTTTCTCTCTTCCTCTCCCCTTCTCCCTCTCCTTCTCCCCTTCTCCTTTTCTCTCTCCTGTTCTCCCTCTCTCTCCTTCTCCCCTTCTCCCTCTCCCTCTCCCCTTCTCCCTTTCTCTCTCCTTCTCCCCTTCTCCCTCTCCCCTTCTCCTTTCTTTCTTCCTCTCCCCTTCTCCCTCCCCTTCTCCCCTTCTCCCCTTCTCTCTCCTTCTCCCCTTCTCCCTCTCCCCTTCTCCCTTTCTCTCTCCCTTTCCCTCTCCCTCTCCTCTTCTCCCTCTCCTCCCCTTCTCCCTTGCTCTCTCCTTCTCCCCTTCTCCCTCTCCCCTTCTCCTTTCTTTCTTCCGCTCCCCTTCTCCCTCCCCTTCTCCCCTTCTCCCTTTCTCTCTCCTTCTCCCCTTCTCCCTCTCCCCTTCTCCCTTTCTCTCTCCCTTTCCCTCTCCCTCTCCCCTTCTCCCTCCCCTTCTCCCCTTCTCCCTTTCTCTCTCCTTCTCCCCTTCTCCATCTCCCCTTCTCCTTTCTTTCTTCCTCTCCCCTTCTCCCTCCCCTTCTCCCCTTCTCCCTTTCTCTCCCCTTCTCCCCTTCTCCCTCTCCCCTTCTCCTTTCTTTCTTCCTCTCCCCTTCTCCCTCCCCTTCTCCCCTTCTCCCTTTCTCTCTCCTTCTCCCCTTCTCCCTCTCCCCTTCTCCTTTCTTTCTTCCTCTCCCCTTCTCCCTCCCCTTCTCCCCTTCTCCCTTTCTCTCTCCTTCTCCCCTTCTCCATATCCCCTTCTCCTTTCTTTCTTCCTCTCCCCTTCTCCCTCCCCTTCTCCCGTTCTCCCTTTCTCACTCCTTCTCTCCTTCTCCCTCTCCCTCTCCCTCTCCCCTTCTCCTTTTCTCTCTCTCTCTCTCTCTCTCTCTCTCTCTCTCTCTCTCTCTCTCTCTCTCTCTCACACACACACACACACACACACACACACCATTGAACCTGGGCCATTTCTCCACTGGGTGGCCTGATTGCTTAACCAACCACATCAAGAACCACTTCAGGTGCTGAGTTTCACTCTGCCCACCAGCTTTACACTACATTCAACCAGGCAGATGCTCCTTTCAGCCTTTAGATGGAAAGGCTCAAGAAAGGCAGCCTGGTTCCCTCTTCCCATCTCTCCTCCTGCCCAGAGATTACGAACGGGGAGCAGCCACCCCACAGTTGCCAGGACCCCTATTCCCCTTTTTGGATTCTGGCACTGAAAGTCATCTGGGCTAGCTAGAGAGCTGATCTAGAGGCTGGGCAGGAGGCGAGTCCTGAGGGCCTTCTTTGATGGGCTGCTCTTCCTGTCCAAACCAAGAAAGTCCAGCCCTTCTTGGCGGCTCAGTGGGTTAGGACGCTGAGCTTGTCGATCAGAAGGTCGGCAGTTTGGCAGGTCGAATCCCGAGTGCCGCATAACAGAGTGAGCGCCTGTTACTTGTCCCAGCTTCTGCCAACCTAGCAGTTCGAAAGCACGTAAAAATGCAAGTAGAAAAATAGAGACCACTACGGTGGGAAGGTAACAGCGTTCCGTGTGCGTTTGGGGTCTAGTCATGCCGGCCACATGACCATGGAGACGTCCTCGGACAAGCGCTGGCTCTTCGGCTTTGAAGCGGAGATGAGCACCGGCCCCTAGAGTCGGAAACGACTAGCACGCATGTGCGGGGGAACCTTTACCTTTTTTACTTCTTGTTTGTGGATTGAGGATTATCCCCCCCCCCTTAGGGACTGTTCAGTGAAATGATATTTAGAAGATGTTACAGTATATACCTGGTCACGCCTGGCTCTATTTATTTATTGGTTTGCCTGTCTATCTGTTTGTAAGATTTATTAGCTGCCACACAGTAATTCTGGGTGATACATAATCTTAAGTATTGGCTTTGCCGTAAGTTAAACAGTCTTGGAAGCTACCATTTCTTCTCATAGGGACACTAGCCAGGTCCCCCCTATCTGCCCCTTAAAAAGATATATTTTCCATTGCTCACATGAAAAGGGAACCTCATTAACGGATAAGTTGGAAATGACCAGGCATTCTTTCTGTCTTCCTTCCTTTTTTTTTCTTTTCTCTTCTTTTTCTTTTCTTTTCTTCCTCAATGCCAAGCTGAAACCAGAGTAAATCCAAAAGCCTAATTTTCATTCCACTGACTTGCCAAAGCACCAACTGTCTACCAGTTCCCCTGGCACCTGTAGCAGGTGATCATTCGGGCTTTGAAAAAGCAAACAGCACCGTGATGTTCCAGAAAGAAAGAAAAAAATAAAACATGACAGATGAGAAGAAAGCCACGTTGCCACAGATGGCTTTAATACCCTCTGGAATTAGCCCTCATGTGCAGCAGAGGCACAGAAATGTTATTACTCTGGAAAGAAATAATCATCAACAGGCTTATTGTGCCAGATCCGAGAATTTCAACTTGGAAAACAATAAGAGTTTAATGTTTGGCTAAACCAGGGATAGGCAACCTCGGCTCTTTTATGACTCATGGACTTCAACTCCCATAATTCCTGAGCCAGCCATGCTGAGGGGAACGGAGAGGCTTCCATGCTTAGCCATGCTGGTTCAGGAATTCTGGGAGTTGAAGTCCATGAGTCATAAAAGAGCCGAGGTTGCCTACCCCTGTCCTAGGCCTAGGCCGCTTTATGACTCGTGGACTTCAACTCCCAGAATTCCTGAGCCAGCCATGCTGAGGGGAAAGGGAGAGGTTTCCAAGCTGAGCCTCTGGCTCAGGAATTCTGGGAGTTGAAGTCTACGAGTCATAAAAGAGCCGAGGTTGCCTACCCCTGGGCTAAACCATCCACGTACTTCATCCCTTCTTTTGATTTTCTAAGAAGAACTTTGGATTTCTTTGAAGAAAAAAAAATCTTTAATTATTAGATTAATTCAAACTTTGCTTTAAAGAATAAAAGATTTTAAAGATCAGCAATTTAAGAAAATGTAGAATGTTAAACGGCAGATAGTCCTTGACTTACAACCACCACTGAGCCCAACGTTTCTGTGGCTAAGTGAGACAGTTGTTAAGTGAGTTTTTCCTCATTTTACGATATTTCTTGCCACAGTTGTTAAGTGAATCACTGCAGTTGATAAGTTAGTAATCTGGTTGTTAAATGAATCTGGCTTCCCCATTGCCGTTGCTTGTCAGAAAATCACAAAAGGGGATCACCTGACCCCTGGATGCTGCGACGGTCACAAGTAAGAACCAGTTGCCAAGCATCTGAATTTTGATCACATAAGCATGGGGATGCTGCAAAGGTCGTAACTGTGAAAAATGATCAAAAGTCAATTTTTCCAGTGCCGTTGTAACTTTGGACCGTCACTAAATGAATTGTTGTAAGTCGACAACTGCCTTTATATTGATCTTGATTCTTGAAGATCAGCAGATAGGAAGCTCAAATTGCAGAATCTCTAATTGCAGTAAAGGCTGACTCAGCCTTCCAGATCTGTAAAATGAGGACCCAGCTTGTTGGGGACAATATGATGATGATGATGATGGTGATAACTTTATTGTCACTTTGAATGTACACCAATCGGCATACATCAAAATGAAATTTCGTTGCATACAGCTCTCAAAGGGTCACCACCTCCGATATATACTCCTTGTTCGGGGCCTGCTCACATTGTCCATTTTAGTCTCTAGGGAGTGAACGATGGCAAACAGGACAGATGGAAATGGGGCTCCATGTGGATTAGCCCTCAAGTTAGCTTGTATTCTGACAACCTCGCCTTCTTTCCTTTTTCTGATCCTGACTCTTCCACCTTTTCCTTAAAGAGGCCTTGCTTCTTTTCGCCCCTGGAGCATGCTGCTGCCGCCGCCACCAACTCCTCCAAAAGCCTCTCTCTCTTCCTCTGGGCCTGCCGACAGCCTCATCCAGTTCCTTTGCTCCATAAGCTCCAGGTCCTCTCCTCCTCTGAATATGCTGAAGTCCAACATGTAGAAAGTGGGAAAGGTTTCCATAAGATGCAACAAACTGTACAAAACTAAATCTGATCCAGGGCATATTCACTCAACTTAATATTTTGGTTTGGACTGTACTCTGCTAGCATTTCAAAAAGAATGAAGGCCAGAAGGTGCAAAATAATTTAAGCCACTATACTAAGCAAGTACTGTTTCACCTAATGCCACATCTGTGTTTTATTTATGTTAATATAGCATGCTGTGCATGCTTTTATTTTATTTTTTCATGCCTAGAATGATAGCAGGTTGTGTGGAAAGATGTATAGGTAAGCGCAGGTGGGTCGTGATTATTGTGAATTTGAATAATGTGATGTTCGCTTTAGAGCGATTTGTAAATTGATGCCAGGTTAGGTTTAAGGTGACCCAAAATTCATTAAATGTGAGGCTAGCTGATGATATGCGCTAGTCCATGTGCAGTTGCAATTGGGATTTTAGACCCTGCTCACCTTTGCGTGTGAGAGAGAGAAATGGAGAAAAGAAAGATTCTGCCAGAGGAAAAACAGTTTCTAAAAAAAAACTACATTAGAGCAAAAATTTAATATGATTGAATAACAGAAGTGTTTACCATAGCATCACTAGAATAGGACAGGTTTGTTGGAATGCCTGAATGTACGGTAGATTTTTTTTGCTTTTTTTAATTTCTACAAAGCTACTATTTCTATGAAACTATTGACTTTGTTAACCATACGTTCAAATTATAAGTGCATTCTTTTTATCCTTGACTGTAATGTTTCATTACCATGCATATAAAAATGAATGTTTAATTTTTTTTAAATCTGTCAAGATGTAGCCAATTGCTCTATTTTCCATAGAAATATCATTTCAAGTAGTGCAAATCTGAATAAGGCAATCACTTTGTGGGAGTCATTAATTGTCCTTGGTTATCATCACCGGCCATGATAGCAACTGAAGTCCATCCCAGCACCAGAATGATGAAATATTGACTGATGCAGGACAGCCAATTAGATTACCGGTAAATTGTATCCTCCCCAGCATCAGCCCTTCAGGATAGCCGTGAGTAGAAAGTTATGAATATTAATAAGCTAATACTACTTTTATTATAGGTTTTTGTAACAGAATCTTGCAAGTCTGGATGTGCCTCCCCCCTCCCTGTCTTTAAACTAAACAGAACTAGGAAGAGTCAAGTCTGAGACACTTTCTCAAGTAGCTTTGGCTTTTGAACTCAGATTTCTCTTATCTGATCATTGTCTTGGTGGTGGCACTTCTTATATATCTTATATCTTCTTATATATCTTTTTCAAATGCTAAATCCTATGAAGAACGGTTGCAGGAATTGGGTATGTCTAGTTTAATAAAAGCAAGGACTAGGGTTGACCTGATAACTGTGTTCCAATATTTGAAGGGCTGCCACAAAGAAGAGGGAGTCAACCTATTCTCCAAAGCACCTGAAGGCAGAACAAGAAGCAATGGATGGAAACCAATCAAGGAGAGACCCAACCTAGGAGTAAGGAGAAATTTCCTGAAAGTGAGAACAATAAACCAATGGAAAGGCTTGCTCCAAAAGTTGTGGGAGCTCCAACAGTGGAGGTTTTTAAGAAGAGACTCCACAGTCAGGTGATCATATTTGATGCACTTACGACAATTTTAGTGTCTTTGCAGTCATGTTATTGTCATTTGCGATCTTCTGACAAGCAAAAAAAAAATGAGGACCCAGATTTTTGGGGTCAATAAGCTTACTTTGTAATAATGCCGCTTGGGTGTGTGTGAAAGCCCTAATAAGCAGGCATATACATAGGATGAAGGCTATTGCTAAGCACATTGATTTATGCTTTAGACTGTAAGCCGCCCTGAGTCTTCGGAGAAGGGCGGGATATAAATGGGATTAAAAAAAACAACAACCATCCATGTGATGGTTTTCATGAGCTGTACGCCATAATCATCACAATTATGACAAATCACGGCTTGAACTATCTTGCTTTGCATGTAATGAGTCTATCTTATATATTAGTTTCCCCTTTTAAGTTGCATTACTGAAATAAATGAACTTTTCCATGATATTCTAATTTATGGATCCCTCGTCCATAAAATTGACGAATTACAGCTGCAGTTAGCAGAAAGCAGGCTTCTTCAGGAATGTTGTGTGATAGTTGTCACGGAGACCTGGCTACATTCAGAGATACCGAATGAAGCTGTGGAGTTGATAAACCGAGTTTTTCACCGCTCTGACAGAGATAAACGCTCCGGGAAGGGTAAAGGAGGAGGACTGTGTGTGTATATACACTGTGAATGGTGTGTTAACAGCAGATTGGTATATACGTATTGCTCCCCAGATGTGGAATTGATGACTGTTATATGTAGGCCTTTCTATCTGCCTAGAGAAATTACTGTGGTAATTATTATAGCTGTTTATATTCCACCTGATGCCAATGTCAACATGGCACTTTCTAAGCTGTATGACGTCATCACCAGGCAGCAACAAACTCACCCAGAGGGCGCTCTTGTCGTGTCTGGGGACTTCAATCAAGCTTGTCTGAAGACAGTTCTCCCTAAGTTTGTACAGTATGTGCAAGTTTCCACCAGAGGGAAGAACACTTTGGACCACGTGTATTCCAATCTGAAGCAGGCATACAGAGCTTTTCCTCTTCCCCACCTGGGTACATCTGACCATCTTTCACTCCTGTTGTGCCCAAAGTATGTTCCTCTCAGGAAAAGGACTCAGGCAGTCACAAAAAGGGTCAGAACCTGGCCAGTGGGTGCTCTCAGTCAGTTGCAGGACTGCTTTGAAACCACTGACTGGAGTGTATTTGAAGAACAAGATCTAAATTCATATACAGATGGCGTACTCTCTTATATTAGAACATGCACGGACAGTGTAACAACGGAAAAGTGCATTAGAGTTTATGGGAACTGTAAACCCTGGATGACTGCAGAGATACGAGCACTCCTGAGAGCCCGGGATTCTGCCTTTAAGGCGGGGGACAGGGACAGATACAGAGAGGCCAGGGCAAATCTCAGAAGAGGCATTAGGATGGCAAAACAACAATACAAACGAAAGGTGGAGAACCATTTAGCAAACAACGATCCGAGGCAAGTATGGCAGGGACTGCAGCACTTAACCAACTATAAGGGCAGCACGAGGAGCATGGCAAACACCGATGCCTCGTTGGCTGAGGAGCTGAATATCTTCTTCGCCCGCTACGAGGCTAAAAGACCAGACCCCGTAGCCTCTGCTGGCCGGCCTTCTGACTCTCAGCCACTCACCCTGTGTGAATACCAAGTGAGAGCTGTATTAAAGGCTGTGAATCCCAGCAAAGCCGCAGGCCCAGATGGGGTGCTGGGGATAGTGGTCAGGAATTGTGCCGATCAATTAGCAGGGGTCCTGACAAGGATTTTTAACATCTTCTTGCAAACGGCATGTGTACCATCATGCTTGAAGGCAGCTACCATTGTCCCAGTCCCCAAGAAAACTGCAGTTGAGTGCCTGAATGACTACAGACCTATTGCATTAACGTCTGTAGTCATGAAATGCTTCGAAAGATTGGTTCTCCAACATCTTAGGACATGCCTCCCACTGGACTTTGATAAACATCAATTTGCCTACAGGGGAAATAGGTCGACAGACGATGCCATAGCTACTGCTTTACACTCTGTAGCAAGTCATCTCGAGAAACCTGGAAGCTACGTCAGGATGCTTTTTGTTGACTACAGCTCGGCTTTCAACACCATTTTGCCGAGCATTCTCATCGAGAAGCTGACTGACTTGAAATTCTCCCCCGCTATCTGCGATTGGATTCAAGACTTTCTTAGGGATCGGGTACAAACAGTGAGGGTCGGGTCTGCTTTGTCCACCCCCCTGAAGCTTTGCACCGGCACGCCACAGGGCTGTGTGCTTAGCCCCTACCTGTACTCTTTATACACTTATGATTGTGTATCATCTGACCCATCCACTGCGATAATCAAGTTCGCAGATGATACAACTGTGGTGGGTCTTATTACAGGTGGGGATGAGACAGCATATAGGGCGGAGGTACAAAAACTATCCATATGGTGTAGTAACAACAACTTGCACCTAAACATCAGCAAGACGAAAGAGATGGTGTTAGACTTCCGGAGAAAAAAAGAGGAACCTGCCCCACTTTACATCGGGGAGGACTGTGTAGAGAGAGTTCCCTCCTTTAAATTTCTGGGAGTCTACCTCTGTGAAGATTTGGCCTGGAAAGTTAACACAACCCAGGTGGCTAGAAAGGCCCAACAGAGGCTTCACTTTCTTAGGATCTTGCGGAAGAACAGGGTAGAACAACAGCTAATGACCCTCTTTTACCGGTCTACCATAGAGAGCGTCCTCTCATATGGTATTGTGGTTTGGTATGCTGGTCTGACAGCCGCGGATAGGAAAGTATTACAGAGGGTAGTGAGCACAGCACAAGACATTGTGGGCTGTTCCCTGACACCACTGGATGACATCGCCAGGGCTCGTTGCCTTGGAAGAGTGAGGAAGATTCTCAGGGATGACTCACACCCTGGACGGTATCTCTTTACTCTCCTACCATCCGGTAGGAGATATAGGAATATAGCCAGCCGTACCAACAGGCTGAAGAACAGCTTTTATCCGTGGGCTGTTAGGCTTTTGAATGGGATATAATCTTATGCAGAGTTGACTTGGGAGGCCGGTGTGTGGTGTAGTTGGTTCACATAGTGTGGTGGGATGGAGGGTTTGTTGTCACTGTGTGTTGGGGGGAGGGAGCACAGGGGGAGGCTCAGCTAATCTCAATGTACACATGTTGTACTTTGACAATAAAGGTTTATTATTATTATTATTATTATTATTTTCGAGTTTCACCTGTATATTTCATTTCTAACTCTCTTTCCGTGCAAACCCAAATCTCACCCCCCACCCTTGGATTCTGCCATTCCCAAGGAGAAAAGGGAATAAACATGGGAGTTTATTGCCTCCATTTCCCCTCCTTAGATGTAACATTTTGTTTATCTAGCCTGCCTGTTGCCCCTCACAATAAGATCGATGAGAGGCAGTCTCTCTCTCTCTGATCTTACAAGCAGCTAAGAAAGGGGGTGGGGGAATGGTTTGTTTCTCTGGATGAAATGTGAAGGGGAGGGAGTGATTGTGCTATGAATGGACTGATGGTTCTCCTTTTCCCACGAGGGGCTTGCCACCTGAAACTTGACTGATCTGGAACTGACCAAATGGACTGAGGGGTGGGGTTTTGCTTGAGGATACTTTAAAAATATCGATCGTTAAGGAGATTTTTCAGGTCCTGTCTATTATACCTTCTATCATCTATGTCTTGGCTGGCGACCCCCAGGGAGAGGGCCTTCTCTGTTGGGGCACCTGCTTGGTGGAATCAACTCCCCCGGGAGCTCCGGATGGCCCCAGACCTTCGGTCCTTTCGCCGTGACCTTAAGACATATCTTTTCCAACAGGCCGACCTGGACTGATGATAATGGGGTTTTTAATTATGATTTTAAATGTTTTTATTGGTTTTAGTGGGACTTTGACACAATTCAATTCTTTTTTAATATTTGTATTTATTTGTATTTTATTGTTGTTAGCCGTCCTGAGTCCTTCGGGAGATAGGGCGGCATACAAGTCTCATTATAAATAAATAAATAAATAAAAAGTTCCTGCTTACACAATCTTGTCTCCAAGAGTCTTTCTTTCTTAAGATGTGGATTGGAGTGGGTTCTGACACACAGTAAGCCAGGCCACAGGCCCTGTCTCATTGACAATCATGTTTCAGAAGACCAGTTCAGTCTAGGTCACAAGTGTTAGTAATCATTCACAAGTAAGAGTTTGTTTTTTAGGCCTCTGAGCTTGAGGCTGTTCTCTGATTGTCCTGGTTTTCCAGCACAGAGAATACTTTGGTATGGAGGAGTTTTCAGTCAAGATATCTCAGGGGCTGCCACAAAAAAGAGGGGGGTCCAACCTATTCTCCAAAGCACCTGAAGGCAGGACAAGAAGCAACGGGTGGAAACTAACCAAGGAGAGAAGCAACCTAGGAGAAACTTCCTGACAGTTAGAACAATTAATCAGTGGAACAACCTGCCTCCAGAAATTGTAAAAACCTCCAACACTGGACGTTTTTAAGAAGAGAAGGGACAACCAGCCTGAACAAGGGGTTGGAAGGGAATCTCTAACTCTGTTATTCTTATATTCTGTTAAGATCATCCCCACCCCTAGTAAGAGAGAGAAAATGATTCCTGTTGAGAGACAGTCCACATCTTCATTTCACATGAGGTCCCTCATGGTCCAAGGAGTTTTGTATCTGAGCTCTTAATTCATATTGGTGATTGCAGTCAGTTGAACTATCACTTAAGTTTTCTTCTGTGTGCATTAAAAAAATACTTTGAGTTCCATTTTATTCTCCGTGTGGGTCAAAAATGTTATAATAAAACCTAACCATACCTGTACCTCATTCAAGAAACTATTCTAAAGCAGGCTTCGATCAATGATATGAGATCTTTCCACCACTCCTAAGGTTGTACAAACAGGCAAATACATAGACTTGTAGCTAGAATGTGGCCATAGAAATTTTGGTATGTATTTATGCATGCATAGTTGGGAAATAATTGAGACAGCAATCACAAATTTTGAATTCTCATATGGAAACCATATTATTCTGTTTCTTTTATGATTCTAGCTAAGTCACACTAAGATTCTACATCACTTAATGTTACATCCAGCTGGGCCGGGAGCAGTATAATCATTTCTTAAATTTAATTGCAGATTCCATTTTAAACAGCAAGGAAGTTGAAAGAAGATGTTTTCTTTTCTCACTGGAACTTTATTCACAAAGTAAAATACTGAAAGAATGACTTAAAGAGATTGGGGGAAAGCCTGCCATTGTGTCTTTTAATTGTTGCAGCAAATGCATGTCTTTTCAGCATCTCTGGCAGCTTGAAAGATTGTTTTCTGGTAAATTCCCTGTAATTCACTTCATCTGAGGATAAGGTAGAGGCAGACTATGAGATAATTAAGGGTGTTTGTAGGTGTTTTCTAGGGTGGGCTGTGGGATTCAGAGACCAGTCATTGCAGGGTGTCCAAAATGGCTGTCTGCCTACGCAGAGTTTATTACTTTTATACAGTTTTAACAAGCAGGAATAGGGACGCGGTGGCTCAGTGGGTTAGGACGCTGAGCTTGTCGATCAGAAGGTCGGCAGTTTGGCGGGTCGAATCCTGAGTGCCGCGTAACAGAGTGAGCGCCTGTTACTCGTCCCAGCTTCTGCCAACCTAGCAGTTCGAAAGCACGTAAAAATGCAAGTAGAAAAATAGGGACCACTCCGGTGGGAAGGTAACAGCGTTCCGTGCGCCTTTGGCGTCCAGTCATGCCGGCCACATGACCACGGAGACGTCCTCGGACAAGCGCTGGCTCTTCGGCTTTGAAACGGAGATGAGCACCAGCCCCTAGAGTCGGAAACGACTAGCACACATGTGCGGGGGAACCTTTACCTTTACCTTTTAACAAGCAGGAAAGAGCACACAGCAAAAGCATTGTTTATTGGTGTATTCCCTTGTCAATCTTTAAGAACATCCCAGCCAGGGTAGAGTCTCACATATCTTGATGGTTCCTGGCAGTCCTTGGCGGTGCTCATTGGAGTGAGCTCACAGACATGCGGTAAACAAGATACTGAGGCAGGCAGTTTTCTGCACACGGTCCCTTCGTATCCTTGACCTCCATCTCTACAATGGGCCAAATCTGGTGATGATCACCATGCAAATATTGTGAGTCTATAGATGAACAAGAGTAAAGAAACTACAGGTAGTCCTTGACTTACAACAGTTCATTTAGTCACCGAAGTTACCACGGGTCTGAACAAAATGACTTACGATCGTTTTTCACACTTACTACAACCATTGCAGCATTCCCCACAGCCACATGATCAAAATTCAGACACTTGGCAACTGATTCATATTTATGACAGCTGTAGTGTCCAGGGGTCACATGATCACCTTTGGTGACCCTCTGACAAGCAAAGTCATTGGGAAAGACAGATTCACTTCACAACCATGTTAGTAACTTAACAGCTGCAATGACTCACATAACCACTGTGGCACAAAATGTCGTAAAATGGGGCAAAATTCACATAACAACTATTTCGTTTGGCAACATAAATTTTGGGCTCAGTTGTGGTCCTAGGTTGAGGACTACCTGTACTCTGAAGTAACTCCTCATGTTGTTCTTGGTTCCTCAGATCTGTCATGTATAACATTTCTATAGGTTATCAGGAAAAAAATCTTACAGATTGAGCATTTCCTGGCCCTATAGCACTGGCCCTATAATATCCTTCTCTTTTATTTTAATGGGAAAGGAAAACCACAATAATTGCCATCTCTTGGACCCAAACCTATTTAATTATTAAAGGCCACAAATTCCATGAGATCGTTAAAACATTCACAGAGGCACTCAATTCATGCCACATTATTTTTCCGTCACAGACATTGTTCCCATTGAAAACATGTCAAAACATCTTTCAGACAGTCCTTGCACTGAATACCTTCTGTGCTCATGACAGCACCGATGGTCCCAAAGAACATGACCACTGTTCCCTCAATGGCCCAGCTATCACACAGAACGTATTGCAACTTCCCACTTTTGAATAAATTGATCTGAAAGGCTCCATCGCTAAATGATACTTGAAGACCCAGCTGTTCAGTCCACCGTTGTTGATCAAGGATAGGATAAAAATGAATAGATTTCCTTTGCAGTGATTTCCATTTCTCCCATCTGTCCCTGACCTTCCATTTTATGTCTTATTTAAGAACCAGCTGGAGAACAAACTAAAGAATATCTAAAAGACCACAATGCATCTTCTCCTAAGGTACACTTACAACTATAATAGTATACTTATCTGAGGATGCCTGTCTTGAACATAAGGGGGTGGACACTTTTAGGGCAGAGGTCTTCAAACTTGGCCTTTTTATGACTTGTGGACTTCAACTCCCAGAATTCCTCAGCCAACATGCCAGGCATGCTGGCTGATGAATTATGGGGGTTGAAGTCCACAAGTCATAAAAGGGCCAAGTTTGAAGACCCCTGCTTTAGGGGCATCTAATTAGTGGGGGAGGGGCAAATTGCAGTTATCTTTAATCATCACTAGTCACTTCAATTCTCTGGAAATTACTGGTCTCATCCGAGGAAAGATCTTTACATTAACATGTAAAGAAAATAAAATAATTTTCTTGATGCCTTACCTAAAGCAAAAGCTTATCTCTGGTAGAACCTGACTGCAGATTTTGACAAATTAAGATTGCTATGAAAGGGTAGAGCAATAACTCCTTCTTAATTAGCATTTCTGACAAAATGCACCTCATCCGCTCATTTCTTTTGTGCTTTGTTCTTGCTTCCCCGGAGGGAAAGGGTGAAGGGCAGCCTTGCCAGCTCTCTCCTCAGGTCAAAATGTATCTGTTTCTGCCAATTAAGCCTCTAGGGATTATTATTATTATTTACAATTCCATTATCTCATGGTTTGGGCAAGCCTAATTGCCGAATGTCACTGCGTGTTTTTTTAGTTTTGCCAGCTTCGCTCATTTCTAATTGTACATCTCTTTCTGCTCTGCACCTGTGTTATTATCTTATCATGTAACCATAGTGAATCCAGCTATGTCCAGCTATGTTTTTGGTTTTAAACAGTTTTGTGCGCATGCCTAGAAAAAGTTTCTCACAGTTACTACTTTTACTTTTCTCTTCTGCCTGATGAGAGAATGTAGACAGTTTAGGTCTTTTGTTTTCTCATTAAAAGTTTTACTATAGAATATGCCTTGGATTTCTTTTCTTTGATATTGACCATGCAAATGAACCACGGTCCATCCTCCTCTGGTCGGACTGTTAATTGTTCCACGACACCAAATAGGGTAAAAAGATACTGCTTGAAATTAGATGCAGCTGCTGCAAAGTGGGAAAGCTCTAATGAACAATTACACCTCCATGTGGGAATCTAAGGGGGAATTGTCATTTGGTGATCAGAGTGGCAGAAAGGCAAGCAAGGGTCAGGATAGCATAGAGAAAAATTAAAATTTGTATGCAAAGATACACACACACACACACACACACACACACATGCATATACATACTGAGAATTCTTTCTCTGAGTATGTATAAAATTATCTGTATGTGCGTATCTATCTATCTATCTATCTATCTATCTATCTATCTATCTAAGTGTGTGTGTGTGTGTATATATATACACACACACAAACACACACATATATGTAATAGCGTCATTGATGAACATGAACTTGGGCAAGCTCCGGGAGACAGTGGAAGACAGAAGGAGAGTGATATGCTATGGTCCATAGGATCAGGAAGAGTTGGATACAATTTAGTGACTGAACAATATGGAAGACAGAAGGAGAGTGATATGCTATGGTCCATAGGATCAGGAAGAGTTGGATACAATTTAGTGACTGAACAATATATATAATTGCCTAATGTGCAATCAGCCCAGGTTTGAATCTCAGAAGGGTGTGGCTGACTGATGAGAACAAATAAGTTTGAAATACATATCAGTCTCCCTTTAATTCTTTGTTAGCAATCCAAAAAATTTTACACAAATATGAGCTGTCACTACTATGACCACTGCCTGTGGATGGCCTTGGGTTAGGCTGAAACAGGAAATAAAGATTTGTCCCATGTTTGGGGCCTAGCAAGGTAATCTAAATACTTAACAAACATTTAACACATATCTCCCTTGCTTCTCAGCAGAGAGAGGGAGGGAGGGAGGGAGGGAGGGAGGGAGGGAGGGAGGGAGAGAGAGAGAGAGAGAGAGAGAGAGAGAGAGAGAGAGAGAGAGAGAGAGAGAGAGAGAGCCTGTGTCCCAGGGGTTAAAACAATTGCCTAATGTGCAATCAGCCCAGGTTCGAATCTCAGAAGGGTATGGCTGACTGATGTTGTGGCGACATTTCGACGAAATCCCATCCGTCATCATCAGGCCGGAGTGTTCCTCCTGCTGCTTCCAGGAGCAATGCGTGGTCTGGCTGTTCCTTTCCTTCCAACTGCCGGTGGGGCTGTGTTCTGACTGGGTGGAAGCGTGGCTGCTTTCTGATTGGGTGGGGGTGTCCTCCGACTGGGTGGAGGCGTGGTTGTCTTCTGATTGAGTGGAGGCGTGGCTGTCTTCTGATTGGGTGGATGCGTGGTTGTCTTCTGATTGGTTGGAGGCGTGGCTGTCTTCTGATTGGGTGGGGTGTGTTCTGAATGGGTGGGGTTTTTTGTTGTGTTGTAATATCCTGAGTGTTGAGATTTGGTGTCCTGAGGAGTGGGCTGTGTAGTGGCCTCCAGAGCCTTGGCCCGGCTCCGAGTTCGAGGACCTGCTATGTATCTCTGGTATGGGTCAGTCAGGTTCGTGTGTGCGTTCTTCTGCTTGGGTGATGGCACTTTTGCTTGACTTGTTCTGTCTTCTGTGTGGGAGAGTTTTTGTTCTGGGTGTGGATGAGTCTTGCTGGGGCTGGTGGCATTTGGGGTTGTTTGTTGTTTTTTTAAATCCTTGTTTGCTGAAATTCGTTTCTCTATCAATGCTGGTTTCCAAATGGCATGTAGGCGGGAGGTGTCGTCTCGCTTGTTCATACTGTCTGGGTGTTTTTCTATTTCAATGGCTTCTCTGATTATTCTGCTATTGAGATGTTCTATTTTGGCGATTGTTTTTGTACCTTCAAAATTGATGTTGTGTCCCGTAGTGTTTATGTGTTGTACTAGTGAAGATGTGTGATCTTTCTTCTGTACTGAGTTCTTATGTTCTTCTACACGTACCTCTATTCTTCTGTTAGTCTGTCCGATGTATGTTGCTGGACAGGAGGCGCATGGGATTTGGTATATGCCCTGGTTTTCCAGTTCTATTTTGTCTTTGGGATTTCTCAGGATGGTTGATATCTTTCTGTCAGTGTTAAATGCGGTTTTGATGTTATGTTTGCGTAGTACTTTACTGATTTTGTCGGTTGTTCCTTTTATGTAGGGTAAGATGGTTCGTCCGTTGTTCTGTTCTTCTTCTTGGATGTTTTTCTGTTTCGGAGTCCCCTGCTGAATCATATTGGTGATTTTGTTTTTTTGGAACTTGTTTGCTGTCAATATGTCTGTCAGGGTGTGTAGTTCTGTTTGTATATGTGTTTCATCTGCAAGGCGTCTGGTTCTTGTTATTAGTGTTTTGGCTACTGAATTGACAGCAAACAATGTATATCAGTCTCCCTTTAATTCTTTGTTAGCAATCCAAATATATATATATATATATATATATATATATATATATATATATATATATATATATATATATATATATATATATATATATATATATATATATATATATATATATGTACGCAAATTATTCAAATTGCTAATAAGAATTTTGGGAGGCTGATATGGCCATTTCGAACTCTTTATGTTATCAGTCAGTCATACCCTTTATCTGAGATTCGAACCTGGGCTGATTGTATCTTAGGCAGTTGTTTTTAACTTGCTGAGCCACAGGTTCTTTCTCTCTTTTTATTAGCTAGAAGGCAAGGCAAATAGCTTTGTTGAAGAAGCAGGCGAGACAGCAAGTTAAACAACTTAACTTTTTATTACGAACCAGGCAAACAACAGAAGAACATGGCTCCTATTTATACTGGCAACTGTCAACAGGTTAGCCAATCAGGGCTGAGCCGGTTTCCCGCGCCATTGCTTCCGCCAATCGGAGCCGGCTGAATTTGACAGCTCGGAGCTGTCATCGGCAGCGCGTGCTGTTACCAGGTGATTTTGACAGCCGAGAGCTGTCAGTCGGTTGGCGCCTGTGTGGTTCGGTCCGGCAGCTTTTGACAGCTGTCAAAAGCTGCCGCGGTTTTACCTCAGCCCTGTTTAAACACATATATATAACATTAATAATAAGTGAATACATAACACCCCTTACCCCTCCCTCTGATTGAGTTGATGTTCCCCAACTGTTTCTTTTTTGGATTTCCCCATTCGAAGTCTTTCAAGTAGGCGGGGGGTCTTTTTATTCTTTCGGAGCGCCGGGGGGTTGTTTCAGCTGGTCGTTCCTTTTCCCCAGGCGTATCGAGATCTGGCTCAGGGGGCATGGGGCCTGGCTCCAGCGTTTCAGCGTCGTTTTGTGCGGGGTCTTGTTGTGGTGTATTTTGATCGGGGGGGTTTGGTGTGATAGTGTTTGCGGCGGGGCTTCTGCCTGCATTTCGTCGTTCCCCCTTTCCCCCATATTTTGTGGGCTGCGACGCCGTAGTTGGTCGATGTGTCTGCGGATGTGGGAATTGTTCCCTGTGTCTATGACGTATGATAGGGGACCTGTTTGTTCAATGACAACCCCCTGTGTCCATTTGTTGCCCCCTCCGTAGTTCCTTGCCCAGACAGCTTGCCCTGTGCTGAGAGTTCTGTACTGGAGGGGAAGTTCAGGGTCTGGAGGGGATCTGTTGGGATGTAAACGGTCCAATCTAGTAGTTAGTCTCTTTCCCCAGCGGAGTTCAGCTGGAGACTTCCCTGTAGATGTGCATGGGGTGGTGTGTTGAGCCAAGAGGAATTGAGCCAGTCTGCGGTGCCAGTTGCCGGAGATGATTTTCCGCAGTGCCTCTTTTGTTGATTTCACCATCACCTCTGCCAAGCCGTTAGTGGATGGGTGAAACGGAGCCGTGGTGGTGTGCCTAATAGAGTTCGCCGTTGTGAAACTCTGGAATTCGTAGGAAGTAAATTGGGGGCCGTTATCGGAGACTATTACATCCGGAAGCCCATGCATTGCGAACAACCCCCTTAAAACTTGTATTGTGGCTGCTGAAGTCGTGCTAGTCACTGGGGCCACCTCCAGCCATCTTGAACAGCTATCCACGACTATTAGGAATGTTTGTCCCTGGAATGGACCTGCATAGTCTATGTGGATACGTGACCAGGGTGTCTTTGTAGTTTCCCATCTGTGAATGGGAGCCTGGGGCTGGGCTGCTCTGACAAGTTGGCAGGGATAGCAGCCGGCTACATGCGCTTCTATCTGTTTGTCTAATCCTGGCCACCAGACATAGCTTCTGGCCAGAGCCTTCATTTTGACGGTCCCTGGGTGACCTTCATGGAGGCTTTCTAACACCTTAAGTCTGTGTTTTTCAGGTATGATTACCCTGCAGCCCCATAATAAACATCCCTGATGGGTGGATAATTCCTTTTGTTTTAAAATAAGGTTGGAATTCTGGGTCTGGGGGTGTGGATTGCCAGCCAGACGTGACATAGCCTAAAACTCTGCCTAATGTTTTGTCTGCAGCAGTGGCTGCAGAAATGTCTTTAACCGATAATGGGCATTCAGGCAGGTCTGAGATAGCCAGTATCTTCCCAGCTGGTGCTGGGTCTGGGTCGATTATTGGTTGGGGCAGTCTGCTAAGCCCGTCAGCATGGCCCATGGTTTTCCCTGGTTTGTATTCTAAAGTGTATGAATAGGCTGACAAAAAGGTAGACCATCTCAGGATGCGGGGAGATAATATTTGGGGCGTTAGTTTGTTTACTGTAAAGAATCCTAATAGGGGCTTATGGTCCGTGAAAATGGTAAAAGGTCGGCCATATAGGTAGTCATGAAACTTTTTTACGCTAGCCACTATAGCTAAAGCCTCTTTATCAATCTGAGCGTAATTGCGCTCAGGTTTTGACAGTGTTCTGGAATAGAACGCTACAGGGGTTTGCGTTCCTTCCTTAGTTAAGTGGCTTAGGACTGCTCCGATGCCGTAGGGAGAGGCATCACAAGCCAGACATAAGGGTAGCTGTTCGTTGAACAGTGCTACCGTTGCATTGCTAGTTAGTAAGTTTTTTAGTAGATTAAAACTTTTATCGTGCTGAGGTGACCAGTTCCAGGGTTTGCCTTTATCTAATAGCCTATGGAGGGGTTCAGCGATGGAGGCTTTATGAGGCAGGAAGGTATGATAAAAATTAACTAACCCTAGGAAGGCTTGTAGTTCCTGTTTATTTTTAGGGGTTGGTGCTGTTTTAATGGCTTTAATTTTTGTTTCAGTTGGGTGAATTCCCTTTGCGTCAATTTTAAATCCTAAAAACTCTGTTGAGGGCACCCCAATGGAGCATTTGTCTCGTTTTAATTTAAGGCAAGCCTCCCTGAATCTAAGGAGCACCTTTGTTAATTTGTCAGCTAAGTCGTTTTCTGATTTCCCTGCAATTAGGATGTCGTCGAAATATGGACAGACCCCAGGGATCCCTTTAAGTGTTTTTTCCATGATTTCTTGGAAGATCCCTGGGGCTGCAGAGATGCCGAATTGAAGGCGGTTAATTTTAAATGCTCCTTTGTGGGTGACGATTGTCTGAGCTAAGGCGGTGTCAGGGGTGACAGGCAGCTGTAAATACGCCTGCGCCAAGTTTAACTTAGCAAAAATGGTGCCTGACTTAAAGGTCGCGAGGATGTCTTTGACAGCCGGGACCGGGTAGGCATGGGCATTTAATGCGCGGTTTAGTGTCGCTTTATAATCGGCACATAATCTTATTTGGCCATTTGGCTTAATTGGGGTCACTATGGGTGTCTCCCACTCTGCCCCTTCTACTGGTTCTAGGACTCCTAAGTTAGTTAATCGGTCTAGTTCAGTTTCTATTTTTTCTCTTAAGGCGAAGGGAACTCTTCTTGCCTTGATCCTGACAGGCATTACATTTGGGTTTAGTTTTAATGATACAGGCGGTCCTGTGTATTTTCCTAGCGAGCTGTCAAAGACGTCCGCGAATTGAAGGCAGACGGATTCTAAGTTTGACAGCTGAATGGCGTTGACGCCTGTCAATGCTATCCCTCGCGCCTCAAACCAGTCCAGTCCTAGCAGTCTGGTCCTGTTTTCCTGGGTCACTAGTATAGTGAGGGGTCCTTTAAATTGTTTGAACTCCACTGGGACGGAAGCCTTTCCCCGGAGTTTAATGGGCGTTTTTTGAAAATCCGCTAGGTGGAGTTTGGTGGGGCGAAGGGCGGGCCGTTTTCTACTGTGGTTACAAATGTCCCTGTAAGTTTGCCAAGAAATGAGTGAGACGGAGGACCCAGAGTCCACTTCCATCTCACACGGAATTCCATGAATCAGTACGTCCACCTTGACTTTGGGCGTAAGGGTGCTGTGGACTGTGTATTCCCTCGCCCTTCCTTTCACGTTAAGCACTAGGGGCTTGGAATTGTGCCTGGCCCTGGGTGTGTGCTGGTTCATACCTGCAGATTTTCTCGGCTCCGGCTGCGGCACACGGCTTTGAGGTGACCTGTCTTTCCGCATCCATGGCACTTGGCACTGCGGAACCGGCACGCTGCTCTCGGGTGGCTTCCGCTGCAGCTGGCACATTTAGCCCTGTTTGGCTGGTAGTTAGTGCCCCTCTGGTTGTTGGCAGGGCCCCCTCTGTTGTTGCGTTGCAGCCTGAGCTTTTCGAACCGCCGCTGTACAGCATCGATGTCCATGGAGACGTCGTCATCTTCTGGACCGCTGAAACCGCCGTCCTCCTGGTGCACGGACCCACTGGGCCCGCTGTCAGAGGAACGTTGGTTGTCACCATGGCTGTCTTCGTAGGCAATGACTTCCCTCGCCACTTCAGCCAGTGTCAGTTCGGGCTTAGCGATCAGTTTCCTCCTCAGCCGCTCATCTTTAAGCCCAATGACTATTTGGTCCCTGATTCGGTCCTCTAAGTCCGGGAACCGACATCGCCGAGCGGCGTGTCTGACCCTGGTTATAAAGTCATTGGCGGGCTCGTCAGGGAGCTGTATTCTTCGGCCAAAATTTACCCTCCAGAAGAGCTCTGACTTCGTGGGCATGAAGTGTTTACTCAGCCCCTCGGTGAGATCAGCGTAGGAGATCGTAGCGATAGGGTCTGGACTGAAGAGTCCCACAGCGGCGTCGTAGACAGCGGGCCCGCTGAGCCAGAGGAGGGCGGCTGCCTTCGCCCGGTCATCCGTAATCTTCTTAACCACCAGGTATCCTTCTACCTGGCCCAGATGAGATTCCCAGCATTCTGGGTGGCGAGTGTTGAACTCTCGAATGTGGCCGTGGTTCGTCATGCTGTCTGTCTTGACGTGGGTGCAGCTGCTTGCGTTGTGTGGGAGATAGGCTCCCAAGTGACTTCAGCGAGTGACTAGCTCAGGCCAAGGGAAAAAATCTCTTCTCCCCTTAGGCAGTGACTTCAGCTATGCAAGCAGGCATCCCATCCTCGTCGCCAGTGCTTTGTTGAAGAAGCAGGCGAGACAGCAAGTTAAACAACTTAACTTTTTATTACGAACCAGGCAAACAACAGAAGAACATGGCTCCTATTTATACTGGCAACTGTCAACAGGTTAGCCAATCAGGGCTGAGCCGGTTTCCCGCGCCGTTGCTTCCGCCAATCGGAGCCGGCTGGATTTGACAGCTCGGAGCTGTCATCAGCAGCGCGTGCTGTTACCAGGTGATTTTGACAGCCAAGAGCTGTCAGTCGGTTGGCGCCTGCGTGGTTCGGTCCGGCAGCTTTTGACAGCTGTCAAAAGCTGCCGCGGTTTTACCTCAGCCCTGTTTAAACACATATATATAACATTAATAATAAGTGAATACATAACACGAACCTGGGCTGATTGTATCTTAGGCAGTTGTTTTTAACTTGCTGAGCCACAGGTTCTTTCTCTCTTTTTATTAGCTAGAAGGCAATGCAAATATATGAAGTATTTGTCAAGGCTTTTTGAAAGCACCTTGCTAATTAACTCTTTCATTCCTGTATTGGCCTGTCTCAAGGCTTATCCACAGGATATAGTCAACTATGACAGCTCATTATTTGTGCAAATTATTCAAATTGCTAATAAAGAATTTTGGGAGGCTGATATGGCCATTTCAAACTCTTTATGTTCTCATCAGTCAGTCATACCCTTTATCTGAGATTCGAACCTGGGCTGATTGTATCTTAGGCAGTTGTTTTTAACTTGCTGAGCCACAGCTTCTTTCTCTCTTTTTATTAGCTAGAAGGCAAGGCAAATATATGTTAAGTATTTGTAAGTATTTTTGAAAAAGCCTTGACAGCATATGTGTGTGTGTGTGTGTGTGTATGTGTGTATGTATGTATGTATGTATATATGTATTTGTGGCCAAGTACTGGTTCTCCAGTACAGGCTCAACATAGACATGACCCCAACTGAAAAGTATTAGGATCAGTTTTGCTAAGAAAACCGTCTGCAAATAATAAAGAAGAAAAAGGAGGTGAATATAAGAAAGCTAAAGGTGAAAATAGGCACAGATGAAATTTCAGTCGGGCAACACATTGTTCAGAAAACCATTTTCCCCACCTCTGCTGCTGAAAAAATGCTTAGGGAGCATTGCCTATTAAAAGCAAATAGAAAAATGTCAACAGAAGGCTGTATTGATGAGAGTCAGTGTGGTAAAAAGATATTAAACTTGGATTGAGGGGGTCATTTTTCCAGATGCACTGGGCTATAACTGCCACAATTCCTAGTCAATTATACATTTGCAACTCACTAAATTGGAAAAAAAAATGTTTCAGCAGATAAAGCATTAGGAGATTCACATCCCATCCATTCTTCAACAGAAAATAACCACTGAGCTACAACTAAAATTCCTTTGATGTTTGTTAGGACTAATCTTTGATTGATTCCCCCCCCCCCAATTTTTTGCTCCTGTTCTTACCAACGAATGCTTTCTTTTTGAAATGTTCTCCATTTTTATGTTCTTCCTTTCTATATGTGAAGATTTTTGAAATGATTAAAATTTTTATTGCTTTAGCATATAGGCCAGGGGTGGAGAACTATGGCCCTATTATGACTTGTGGGCTTCAATGCTGGCTTAGGAATTCTGGAAATTGAAGTCCACAAGTTATAAATAATTCCCCACCTCTGATATAGACGACAGAGGAAAGAAGCTGTGAATCCTGTAGGACTCTCAGTAATTAACAATGATTTTAAACAGAACAATGACCACAGAGTGTAACATTGGTTAATGATTCCATGTCAGGGATACAAGTCAGCTCATTACAGAGCAAACACACATCAATCCAAGATTGCAAATCTAAGGTAGTGTCATCTTTCTGTGATAAAATAATAATCTTTTTTCTCTCTTTGCTACACCTCATGCTCAGTGAATTCATAAGTTTTAATATAGTGATAAATTCCAAATTCATGTTCATATCCTTAAACCATATTGGTAAATTAAGGGATGTAATTTCTCTTCTATTATTTTACAATCCCAGCATACTGAAGTTAACAACTAATCTTTTTTAGCATTCATTCTGTGCGGTGTTCTAGTACAGAGATCACCAACCTTTTGGGCACCAGGGACCGGTTTCACATTGAAAGGTTTTTCCATGGACCAGAGAATGTGTGGTTTTGTGTGCTGCCTACATCCCACAGGTGGGCCTTTGCTTGTTTGTGTGGACTGGTTGCTGGCATGCTGCTACTGGTCCACAGTTGGGGACCCCTGTTCTACTAAACATGAAACTAGATCTTTCCTTGAATTAAAACCATCTTAAATTCACAGGAGACATACTTAATCTGTAAAATCCTTAACTAGTAAATTGTAATAATCCAACTTTTTATTCCAAAATTCTTAGAAAAAGTGTGTATCTAGTTTAGCAATACACTTTAACTGTGCATAGAAAAATATGATCGATTTAAAATTGTCCAAAACATCTCTATGGTAATAAAAGATCAGGAGTGCTAATAGATCTGGACCGAATTGCAAAGATTAAAAGTGTTTTGAGAATTCTGCCATTCTACGGATTTAGCCAGTTCAGGATTTCGAGACTGGTTGTTGTGTTTTATTAGTAAGAATGCTGCCTTCTTTATACATTTACTGGAATATGTCACTGCTACTGAAAACTACAGGCCACTTATAAGAGGGAGAAAATGTGCTATGAATAAAATGAATCAGATTAGATCTTTTGTGCACTCACCTAAAATGCAAATTAAGGCGACTGAAAGGCAAATATCAAATATCTCTTAGCGAGCAAAGAGGCCAATGAAATGAGCACGCTAAAAGCTAGCAAAAAGTTACATTCAGTGATGCCAACCAGCTGAGATAATGCAATGCAGCTTTCCTTGGAGACCACTTGTAAGTTGCAGCTGGTTCAGAAAGCAGTGATATGAGTAATTATGGTTCCACTTTGGTATGTGATATAATTTTATTACTACATTGGTCTTCAATGGATTTCTGGATGCCATTCAAGATGTTGGTGGTCAGCTATAAAACCATGCATGGCCCAAAGTCAGGATATTTGTCACACCATCTCTACTGTAATTCTCTCTGCTTGCCCTGTAATACCTGCCTGGCCAAGCATGTTCCAGGTCCCATCACTGAAATAACATCATCCGATGAGATAAGGGGCATGGTTGCTTGTATAGTTAGGATGCTGGAGGTGAGCAAGCCTGCGTTCAAGACCCGAGTGCTGCCATGGGCAGGGTTGAGTTCCTGTCCTTTGCTCTTGGTCGTTTGCTCTTGATCCTGCAGGAGGCATGAAAGGAGCCCCAAACTGGGTGTCCCCCTGCAACGGTGATGTCACCAGTTAACCCTTTCAATCTGGAAATTTATTTATTTATTTATTTATTTATTTATTTATTTATTTATTTATTTATTTATTTTAATTCCATTTATATCCCGCCCTTCTCCGAAGACTCAGGGCGGCTTACAAGCTTAGCAGCAGCCTTCATTCTATGTATATGCCTGCTTATTAGGGCTTTCACACACACCCCAAGCGGCATTATTACAAAGTCAGCTTAATTGCCCTCAACAATCTGGGTCCTCATTTGACCTACCTCGGAAGGATGGAAGGCTGAGTCAACCTTGTACCTCAGTGCTCGGTGGCTTCTGACCTGAGTGCAAGCAAACTTGATGAGATCCAAGAGAATGCCTTCTCAGTTGTCTTGTCCGTCCTTGGAACAGTTTCTCTACATCCCCCAGCCCCCCCCCCCCGATCATGGCTGGGTTTTGGAAAGAAACTTAAGACTCTTCCCACAGTCTCTGGGCTAGGATGGTGTGCGTCTCCACTAATCAGCCTGTGCAGTTGATGGAGCTGTACTTGTTACATTGTGATAACTGATTTTAGTTATCATGGTTGTCTTCCTAATACAATCTTTTCATTGATCTTTTAATCCTCTGTAAGCCACCCAGAGTTGCAAGGACTCGGATGGATGAAATAAATAAAGTTCAGAGGGGGAAAATGAATAAAAGGAAGTAGCAGCAGCTGAGAGACGATGGGGTCCATCACAGACCGAAAAAGATGAACAAACAGGAGAGAAAAGGAGCTTAAGGGTGCAGCTGTTATCAAAGTACTACTGGGAAGCAGAGTGGCTTAGGATGAAGGGATACCTGAGTTTGAGTTCAGGTTCTGTGGAGATGGCACAGGGGCATCTTTGGTGAGTTGGCAAAGAAAAGAGGGACCAGACCTGGCACAACTGTATTACTGTTGCTGTGAAGAAGTTCCCCTTCTCAACAAGAAGTCCATCTGTTGAGACTCTAGAAAGGGTGCACAGAAGAGCAACTCAGACGATTAGGGGACGAGAGATAAAACAGATGATGAACTGGGTACATCTAGCCTAATGAGGAGAAGCACTAGAGGTGACAGTATAGCAGTCTTCCAAGATTTGAGAGGTTGTCAGAAAGAATCAATCAATCAATCAATCAATCAGAATAGAGCTGTAAGGGATCTTGGAGGTCTTCTAATCTAGTCCAACCCACTGCTCAAGCAGGAGACCCTGTACCATTTCAGACAAGTGACTGTCCAGTCTTTTCTTAAAAACCTCCAAGCACCCACAACCGCTGAAGGCAAGCTGTTCCATGGGTTAATTGACCTCACTGTTAGGAAGTTTCTCCTTAATTACAGGTTGCTTCTTTCCTTGATTAGTTTCCATCCATTGTTTCTTATCTTACCTTCTGGTACTGTACTTTGGAAAATAAGTTGATCCCTTCTTCTTTGTGGCAGCCCCTCAAATACTGGAATACTGCTATCATGTCACCCCTAATCCTTCTTTTACCTAAACTGGCCATACCCAATGTTTTTATCTCCAGGCCTTTAATCATCTTAGTTGCTCTCCTTGCACTTCTTCCAAAGTCTCAACATCTTTTTTTGTAATGTGGTGAAGAAGAAGTCAATATATTCTTCAACGCACCTGAAGACAGGACAAGAAGAAATCCAACCTAGAAATAAGGGGAGATTTCCTGGCAGTGACGACAATTAATCAGTGGACTGGCTTGTCTTTAGAGCTTGTGGGTGCTCCATCATTGGAGGCTTTTAAGAAGAAATTGGACAGCCAATCCCCTATTCTATTCTATTCTATTCTATTCTATTCTATTCTATTCTATTCTATTCTATTCTATTCTATTCTATTCTATTCTATTCTATTCTACTATTCTATTCTATTCTATTCTATTCTATTCTATTCTATTCTATTCTATTCTACTATTCTATTCTATTCTATTCTATTCTATTCTATTCTATTCTATTCTATTCTATTCTATTTTATTCTATTCTTCTATTCTATTCTATTCTATTCTATTCTATTCTATTCTATTCTATTCTATTCTATTCTATTCTATTCTATTCTATTCTATTCTATTCTATTCTATTCTATTCTAATTCTTCTCATTTGTGAACATAACCGGTGGGAAAAATTGCTTAGAAAAAAGATAATTTAACTCAGGAGAGGAATTACAGAGCTGCAGTTTGGAGTAGAGAAAATTGATGTGCTCTTCAAATGAGAAGTTTTGACTTCCAACCCAAGAAACTCTTGGTGACACTGTCCTTTCTTCTACATCTGATAATATATCCCTCAGGGCTAAGAAGAGTAAATTTAGGCTTCTTTGTACTGTGGCTATGTTTTAACAGGAAAAGCTGAGGAGAGAAGTTGAAGAAGTGACAGTGAGGGTTTAGGTATCCATCCTTGGAGCTTCAATACTATTCCTGGCTTCCCTGAAAGAAAGCCCAAAAGAAAGTCCAGTTGCCTTTTGAAAAACCACCTTTGGGATAATAACCATGATCTGGATGAGTGAGAATCTCCATAGACTACTCTGTTTAGTGACTGTTTGAAGTCATGATAGTACTGAAAAAGTCATTTAATGGCCAAACATATGGCTATCGCAGTGTCCCTGCAGTCAGGATCATCATTCAGGTGCTCTGCAACCAGGGTGCATTTGCAATAGTTGCAGTGTCCCACAACCTGGTGACTACCATTTGTGAGCTTCACAGCTGGTTTCTGGCAAGCAAAGTCAATGGCGAAGCCAGCAGTAAAATCAAAAGTTGAAGTCACATGATGTCTCACTTAATGACAGCAACACTTAGGAACAGAGTTGCTGGACCCAGTTGTGGTTCTTAAGTGAGGTCAACCTGTACTTTCTGTCCCATGATTTTTTACTTTTCAGAAGTTTGTGTACAGTGAAACTCAATGTTGCAAAAACACCTGCGTCTACTTTGATTGCAGCTGGCTATATATATATTTTTCTGAGCAATAATAGCAACCACATCCTTCAACAGCAGCAGACGCAACAGTTTACTCTGGAGTAAACTTGACATTTAATTAATTTACTTCTGAAATGTCAGTGTTCTAAGCAGCCTGACCCTCACCTTGCTGTCGTATAACCTTTCGGAAAACCAAGAAGAAAGATTTCTTAGGAAGTGGGAACATTGCTGTGCAACTACATTGCTGTGCAACTAAAAATGTCCATTGTTGTTGCTTTCTGTATATTGCAGTAGGAAGAGTGGGAGATGCAAAAGGTATCTTATTGCCTTATTTAATTTACCAGGATGGCTGATTTACTATCAAGGATTGGCATCTTGAACATCTTACCAGTCTTCCACCAGCAAATACCTTTTTTATTTTAGTAACTCTTGTGTGGGAAAGGGCTTCACACTTGGAAAAAAAATCCTCCATAGTACAGGTCTCTTATCAGTTCTAGTGCCATCCAGAGGAGGCAGAGGAGGACCTGGAGCTTATGGAGCGAAGGAACTGGATGAGGCTGTCGGCAGGCCCAGAGGAAGGGAGAGAGGCTTTTGGAGGAGTTGGTGGCGGCAGCAGCGTGCTCCAGGGGCGAAAAGAAGCAAGGCCTCTTTAAGGAAAAGGTGGAAGAGTCAGGATCAGAAAAAGGAAAGAAGGCGAGGTTGTCAGAATACAAGCTAACTTGAGGGCTAATCCACATGGAGCCCCATTTCCATCTGTCCTGTGTGCCATCGTTCACTCCCTAGAGCAGAGGTCTTCAAACTCGGCCCTTTTATGACTCATGGACTTCAACTCCCAGAATTCCTCAGCCAGGCACACAGGATGATGAATTCTGGGAGTTGAAGTCCATGAGTCATAAAAGGGCCGAGTTTGAAGACCCCTGCCCTAGAGACTAAAATGGACAATGTGAAATTTGAGCGGGCCCCGAACAAGGAGTATATATCGGAGGTGGTGACCCTTTGAGAGCTGTATGCAACGAAATTTCATTTTGATGTATGCCGATTGGTATACATTCAAAGTGACAATAAAGTTATCATCATCATCTATGTTGGCTTGGCAGCCCTGCCACTCAATCTATTGACAGGCAGGAAGCACTAGTATAGCCACACAGCCCAATAGGATTGTTTGCATTAAAGCTACTCAGTCTGTAGCCCCAAGACTGCATTGTGTTCAGCCGGAACAGTCCTTGAAGATGTGTTGTCAAATTCTAATTTTGACTCTAATGGGAGAAAATGGATTAAAAGCACAGTGGGCAATCTTATTCACATTTCATTGCACTGAATTCCAATTGGGTTAAAATTAAACCTGTCAGGCCTCAAAACCAAAAGAGACACACGGTGATTCTTTCAAGCTAAGTTCTTTATTTTCCATATCTATAGATGGGATCTTGCCAAACTTAAGCACTCTATCTGTATCTACAATATACTGTGAGATCTGTTAGGCAGGGGCTGTCTCTCTCACACAAAATATCCGGAATAAGCTGCCTCTTATTCCTCTGGAATGCCCCCTCCCTTCTGGGAATCCTGCCTACTACAATCCATCACAAAATCACATAACATTCTTGTTCTTACTTTATTCTGGCCCAGCACACCCTTTGAATATGTATCCCTTTCCAACATGCTATTAAAAGGTCAAAATATTAAAATTGGCTCTCCTCCTCCCCACCCTTCCCCTCCCCACTTGGTGGTACTGAGACACCATTCCATTGTTACCTCTGATGGCTAAGATCACAATTGCCAGAACAGGAAACAAAAGCAATCAACCAAGAAACCGTCTTACAAAATGGCTTCCTTTGTGGATATTTTCAGAAAACAATCCGTCTACCTCCCACTCTATTTGCACAGGAAAAAATAGGTCAGCATTGTTCAAAAAGAACTTTTATTTGCGGTTGAACATCATTTCAGGCTGTAAAATGACTGAGAGTGAAGGACTGGCAGAAATAAGGAACAATAGTCTTTAAAAGATTTACCTAGGTCAGGGGTAGGCAATCTTGACTCTTTTATGACTTGTGGACTTCAACTCCCAGAATTGGCTCAGAAATTCTGGGAGCTGAAGTCCATGAGTCATAAAAGAGCCAAGGTTGCCTACCCCTGACCTAGGTCCAGTGCTTTGTTTGTAAAAGAAAAAGGTGCCGGAACTCACACGTGTCATAGAACCCGCCTTGCCTACCCTACAAGGTTCCATCCAAAAAAGGTGCCGGAACTCCGTTCTGAGTGTTCTATGAGAAAAAAAAAAGCCCTGCCTAGGTCTAATACCTAAGTCTACTTTTTGGCTTATTGCAAAGCTTTTTCTTCTAATAGTAAAGCAGACCTTTGCAGCAGATATGAAGACTGATGTGCAGGTTGCAATTCTAGAGGTCATCCCTTTAGTATAAAAGATAGAGGTTTAGCTTAAAGTCGATCTTCAACATACTTACTTTTTAATGTCTAACACAGGTGTGTCCAACTTTGGCAACTTTAAGACTAGTGGACTTCAACTCCCAGAATTCCCCAGCCAGCATTCTGGGAGTTGAGTGCACAAGTCTTAAAGCTTCCATACTTGGACACACTTGGTCTAATTATAGTATGAAACCACTCAAGAGGAAAACTTCATCCTATCTTCACTGATAGAAGAACAAAAACTCTTATTTTCTTCTAAACCCTTAAGAATTTAAGGTTTTCTTGGCCTATCCACTTACCCAACAGTTCGATTATTTGTTCCAATGATTGATCAGAACAGTAAATGCCACATCTCAGTAGCTCTTTCTCTTCCATCAAAAATACTATCAATGGAAGATCACTTTGTCAAAGATAAATTAAGATGCCTCAACCTTTGTGTATTGGCAAGTGGATCAGGGGTCACAAAGACTCTTTGTGTGTGTGTGTGTGTGTGTGTGTGTGTGTGCGCGTGCGCGTGCGCACACGCACGTGTGTCTCTAAAAGTGTGAGGTGTATAATGCAAAATCAAGGTATAAAGATTGTATCAGTAGAATCCTTGGCTCTTTTCATGCAGGTCCTTATATTCAGCGCCTAATGTATTGGGCAGGGCAATGAAATTACAATTCCCACAATCCATGCTGAATTTGAATTTAACATTTGGGAGCTTTCTCATTCCATGAAGGCTTGGTTTATAGCCAGAATGTGCAAGGGGAAGGGGAGTACAAAAAGTCAAGTGGCAGTTGCAACTAGACAATCCATGTCCCTTTTTTACATGTACATATTAAAAGGGGCAGGGCTTCAGTCCCTTAGCTACAGCCATAATTTTGACATTTTTAATCTCCTTTATGGATGCCTGTTTAGAGATAATTGTTTGGGAAGACATTACTGATGGAGGAAAAACATTATTGCTTCTCCTTCTATGATGTACTCTTTTCTTAAAAATTCCTTTCCGGTATTATATTAAGGTTTTTCTAAAAGTGTCCCCTGGTAGCAATTGAGTGTTCATAAATCCTTATTGACGTGTATTTTTAGTGAGATCACTGCTTGGGGAGAAAATAACAATGTAAGCCCATTTTTTTAAAAAAAAACCTGCTACAGCAATTCAGCTTCTTAAAAGCTTGGTCTGATGTCAAAGCAGCTTCTGAAAAATTGAGTGGTAAGTGTTGGGAGAACTAAGTCTATGGAGATTCTCAGCCATCCAGGTCATGGTTGTCCCAAAGGCCCTTTTTTTCAGGAGGAAACTGGAGTTCCTTCTTTTTCTTCGAAGACGTTTCGCTTCTCATCCAAGAAGCTTCTTCAGTTCTGTCTGAATGGTGGAGGTTGAAAGAATTGATATTCCTTGCAGTCATCTTGTCGTTAGTACTCTTTCTGAGAGCCGTTGAGGCCACTTGGAGGTTTATCTGTGCCCTCAGGGTCACCTGAATAGTGCAAATGGGTGTGGAGCCTTCTTGGAATTGCTGAAAGGACTGTGTTGTATACAGGAGATAGATGTGCTGTATCCTTCCATACTCCACCATTTTGCTTCTCATCCAAGAAGCTTCTTGGATGAGAAGCAAAATATCTTCAAGGCAAAACAAAATTCAGCTGCCTTTTGAAAAAGCACCTTTGGGACTATTAAGGGAAAACCAATGCCCCCATTATCCCTTACATGGCAAGCTACTGTATATAAACAGAATGCAAACCCCTCTTCCTTTTAGCACTGAAGATTTTAGCTAGTTGGGTAATGAAACATCTGCAAGAAAACAACCAAGCTCAGAGACCAATAAGGACTCGACAGGATGAGAGAAATATGGAGAGGAAGAAGACGGAAGAAAGAAAAATGGGAGTAGGACAGAAGAAAAGAAGATGTTGGTTAGGAGGCACATCAGTTTGAAAAAGGGAGGCTTGTGATGGAGAACCTTGAAAGAATGCCAAGGAGAACCTTTAATTCTCAGACCATAATCATAATAGTAAAGTTGGAAGGGACTTTGGAGGTCATCTAGTCCAATCCTCTGCTCAGGCAGGAAACCCTATACCAGTGATGGTGAAGCTTTTAGAGACCAAGTGCCCAAACTGCAACCCAAAACCCACTTATGTATCGCTGGGTGCCAGGTGGGCGTGGCCCATTGGGTGGGTGTGGCCCATTGGGTGGGCGTGGCTGCGGTGGTAATGGCAGACTGGGTGGGACTAAAAAGTTCAATCAATCCATTCCAATTTTGCGTGATCTTTTTTTTT
Source organism: Vipera ursinii (assembly GCF_947247035.1). NCBI lineage: Eukaryota > Metazoa > Chordata > Lepidosauria > Squamata > Viperidae > Vipera > Vipera ursinii. The sequence continues at coordinate 83,134,729 of NC_139518.1, read as the reverse complement.
CTCACGAGAAGTTGAAATTAATTGGTTGATTGAACCTCTTTTTTTTGCACAGGGCAGCAGAGGCCTAAAGTGAAAAGGTTTTATAATAAGTTGGAAGGGACCTTGGAGGTCATCTAGTCCAACCCCCTGCTCAGGCAGGAAACCCTATACCATTTCGGACAAATGGTTGTCCAGTCTCTTCTTAAAAACCTGCAGTGTTGGAGCATTCACAGCTTCTGGAGGCAGGTGGTTCCACTGGTTAGTTGTTCTAACTGTCAGGAAGTTTCTCCTTAGTTCTAGGTTGCTTCTCTCCTTGACTACTTTCCATTAGTTTACATCCGGTGCTTCTTGTCTTGTTGCTTCCATCTCTTGCTTCAGGTGCTTTGCTGATCCAACTTCAAGATTGCCTGAGTGGAACATTTTACCTGGACCCAGTTTACTCTAACTTTGGGATGGCAGTCTCCTTCTTAGCCTAGAACAGGGGTAGGCAACCTCGGCTCTTTTATGACTCATGGACTTCAACTCCCAGAATTCCTGAGTCAGCTATGCTGACTCAGGAATTCTGGGAGTTGAAGTCCATGAGTCATAAAAGAGCCGAGGTTGCCTACCCCTGGCCTAGAACAAGGTTTTTCCAGAAGCAAGATATATAGAATGATTTTGCTGAACCTCTTAGCATCTTCTTATATTATTGACCAGGGGTGGGCAAACACGCTTTACCACCTGTGAACTTGCTTTAGAATTCTGGGAGTGGATTGTTATTGACTAAAGCAGGGGTAGGCAACCTTGGCTCTTTTATGACTCGTGGACTTCAACTCCCAGAATTCCTGAGACAGCATGGCTCAGCTTGGAATCCTCTCCCTTTCCCCTCAGCGTGGCTGGCTCAGGAATTCTGGGAGTTGAAGTCCATGAGTTATAAAAGAGCCAAGGTTGCCTACCCCTGGACTATAGTATACTTCTGAACAACCTTGCTGGACTGAAGCAAGATCCTGGGGGAGGATTTTTGTATGGTGATTCTACAATTGCCTGTGTGGATGGATTTTAGATAGTATGGATTAGGATTTAGGATTTATTAAATTTATATGCCGCCCTTCTCCCCAAGGACTCAGGGCGGCTCACAACAATAAAAATTAAGAGACATAAAATACAAAAATTAAAAAAGAATTAAACAATGAATATAAGAAATACGGGACAATTTAACACAATAAAAACCAAATTAAAAACCATGGTCAGTCCAGGCCCGCTTGTTGGAACAACCATGTCTTCAGGTCACGGTGGAAGGATCGAAGGTCAGGGGCTGTCCACAGCTCCGGAGGCAGTTCATTCTAGAGGGTCGGCGCGCCCACAGAGAAGGCTCTCTCCCTGGGGGTCGCAAGCCGGCATTGCCTGGCCAATGGAACCCTGAGTAAGCCGACTCTGTGGGAGCGAACTGGGCGATGGGAGGTTGACATTGGCAGCAGGTGGTCTCGCAAGTACCCCGGGCCTAAGCCATGTAGGGCTTTAAAGGTAATTACCAGCACTTTGAATCGCACCCGGAGGGCAACCGGAAGGAAGCCAATGCAGCTCACGCAGGAGAGGTGTAACATGGGAGTATTGAGATACTCCCATAAGCACCCGCGCGGCCACATTTTGCACCAGCTGAAGCCTCCGGGTGCACTTCAAGGGCAGCCCCATGTAGAGAGCATTGCAGTAATCCAAGCGAGAAGTGACAAGGGCGTGGGTGACCGTGCATAGGGCATCTCAGTCCAAAAAGGGGCACAACTGGCGCATCAGGCGAACCTGTGCAAAGGCCCCCCTGGTCACGGCGGTTAGATGATCTTCCAGGTTAAGCCGTGAATCCAGGAGGACACCCAAGTTGTGGGCCCTTTCTGAGGGGGGCAATAGCTCTTCCCCCATCAAAAGAGATGGAACATGTTGGACAATATGAGATGCTGGTATCCACAGCCACTCGGTCTTGGAGGGGTTCAGCCTGAGCCTGTTCCTTCCCATCCAGACCCGCACCGCCTCCAGGCACCGGGACATCACGTTGACTTGAGGTGGAGATAAACAACTGGGTATCATCTGCATATTGGTGATACCTCACCCCAAAGTCACGGATGATCTCACCCAGCGGCTTCATATAGATGTTAAACAGGAGGGGGGAGAGAACTGACCCCTGAGGTACCCCACAAGAAAGGGGCCTCGGGGTAGATCTGTGCCCCCCTGCCACTACAAACTGCAAACGGCCCGAGACGTAGGAGGAGAACCACCATAAAACAGTGCCTCCCACTCCCAACCCCTCGAGCTGTCGCAGCAGGATACCATGGTCGATGGTATCAAAAGCCACTGAGAGGTCAAGTAGGACCAGGACAGAAGAGCAACCCCTGTCCCAGGCCCGCCAGAGATCATCTACCAGTGCGACCAATGCCATATCCGTGCTGTAACCGGGTCTGAAACCGGACTGGTATGGGTCCAGATAGTCCGCTTCATCCAGGAAATGCGGACGCTGACGCGCCACAACACTCTCAACAACCTTTGCTACAAAGCGAAGGTTGGAGACAGGACGATAGTTATTTAACGAGGCCGGGTCCAGGGCATTCTTCTTGAGAAGGGGCTTCACCACGGCCTCTTTTAAGGCGGAGGGGAAGACACCCTCTGTCAATGAAGCATTGACAACTGCCTGGAGCCAGCCCCCTGTCAACTCCCCAGCAGCCGAAACTAGCCAGGAGGGACATGGGTCCAATAAACAGGTTGTAGCGCTCAGTCTACGCATAATCCTGTCCACATCATCCAAAGACACAGGGTCAAACTCACCCCAAATGGTATAACCAAGACCTGCCCTCTCCACTCTGCCGGATTCCACCCAGTCAGAGTCCAAGCCAGTCCGGATCTGAGCGATTTTGTCCTGCAGATACTGTACAAATTCCTCAGCCCTACCCTGCAAGGGGTCATCCCTCGGTCGCTGATTAAGCAGTGAGCGGGTCACTCCAAACAAGGCAGCTGGGCGGTTATCTGCGGACGCAATGAGAGCAGAAAAGTAAACAAGCTTTGCCGCTTCCATCGCCACTAGGTAAAACTTAAAATAAGTTCTTAGCTGTGTTCGATCAGATTCGGATCTGCTGGACCTCCAACAGCTCTCTAGGCGTCTTTTCCGGTGCTTCATCTCTCGGAGTCCCTCGGTAAACCAGGGGGACACTCAGGATCTGCGACAGGTCAGAGGCCGCAAAGGCACAACTCGATCTAAGGCCCCAGCAGCCGCCCTCTCCCAGGCCGCCACTAGGGCCTTGGCAGAGTCGTGGGCAAGGGAAGCAGGAAATGTCCCAAGCTCCGTCTGGAACCACTCAGGGTCCATCAGGCGCCTGGGGCAGAACCACCTAGTCGGTTCCGCCTCCCAGCGGCAGGGGGTGGCATACTGAAAGTCTAGCCGGAGAAGGAAATGATCGGACCATGACAGGGGTTGGATGGTTACATTTCCCCCACCCAGACCATTAATCCACTGCCCAGAGATAAAAACCAGGTCGAGTGTGTGCCCTCCATTATGAGTCAGGTCCTGAATTATTTGAGTCAGGTCCATGGCCATCATGGAAGCCATGAACTCCCGAGCCAACTCAGATGCCTCACCCATGGAAGGCAGACTTAAGTCCCCCAGAACTATGAGCCTGGACATTGAGAAGTTTGTTTGGGAATCTTCCTGGACTTTGGTCTATGAATCTGGTATTTCAGTTTCTGCACAAAATCACTGGGAGAAACCACTTGATTTCACAAACTCAAGTTCTTTATTGTCAAAACACAGATTCTTGTCTATTACACCCTGAGAGGAAAAAAGAGAGAAAAGCAGGCAGGGAAGGGACATTTCTCAAGAATCTCTTCCCCACCTTCCAAAAAACTACAATTAGCTTTACTATGCTGCAGCTACTTACAATGAGAACTTCATGCAGTTATTTAAAAATTCTTTAAAATAAGGCAGCAAATAAACCTACTTTTACTAGGTATTCCTAAGGGTGTGCCAGGTTGTTCCATGGGCAAAGATTAAATATAGGTTTCCATTTAAATACACAACACAGTAACACTTCTTTCACATATCTGGAGGGAATGAGCAAATTATCATCAAAGTGATTGTATCACCTGCAAAGTTCCAGTCCTTTTATTTTCTCAAATGGCAGTAAACTAAACTTATTTCTGATAAACAATAATGGCAATTTGACACTACTGTTCTTATCTTTAAACCAATCTTCTGATTTATTTATTTTTTTAAATTCAGAAGTTGAAATTCTATTCTGCTAGTTGGGAAAGAGAACACTCAAGGAAAGAAGGCTCCATCAGTAACCATTAAAATGAATATAAGGAGGGGGCCGTGGAGGCGTAGAACTTTATCAAAAGAAGCCACCCCTGTTTTTCTAAGCCAGTTGCTCTGTCACATTTGCTTAAATGTCTTTTGCTTCGGAAGTGGTTAGTTGGTCTGTTCCCGTGTCACATACTCATGCATTCAAGCTAAGGCCTGAACAGGACAGCACCCAAAGTAACTGGCCAGTGAGGCAGGATGATATTTCACCAGCTTTCTGTCTCTGAGCAAATGTGTGTATGTGGGAGGGAGAGAATAAACGTCACCTAACTGGTCTTCCCAGGAAGTGCAGAAGCTGGATCAAAACCCCTTCCTAATTAAGCAGCCCAGCTCCAGCTATGCAGATGAAGAGGCTGGCTTGGTGAGGGGTCCGTGGAGATTCTCAGTCATCCAGGTCCCAAAAGTGCTTGTTCAAGAGGCAACTGGACTTTGTTTTTGTTTGAAGATGTTCCACTTCTTATCCAAGAAGCTTCTTCAGTTCTGAGCCTGGTTGTCTTCTTGCAGAAGTTTCATTACCCTAGCTAGGTAACAGCATCAGTCCTAGTGACTGTCATGAATGACCTTACTTAGTTTGGGTAGTGAAACATCTGCAAGAAAACAAGAGAGAGTACAAAGGATCCCTCATTTCAATCCTGAGCTGCTTGTTTGGTTTTTGAAGACTGGGATTAACTAGTCCAAACTCTGATGTACATCCTTTAGTTTTCTGCACAGAAATATCCAGCAACCATTCTTTGGATGAGAAAAATTGCATTTCATACAGTCCTCAGGTAAAGACAGAATATGCATGATTTGATCCTGGCACTCAACTATGCATGCTCCACGTACAGAAATACACTGCAGTTCCCAATAAACTTTTATCGTTTAGAAATTTCCACTCCTTTTATTTTGAGAGTGGCATTTGGTGAGTGTTTCTAAAGATGCTTCTGCCACTACAACAAGCTGTCAATTCAAGTTGTAGTGTAACAAGGAATGAGATGGAAAGTAATCCTGGGCTTTTTTCTTCAGGGCGAGATTAAGAAACCACAGAGCAATTCATTTCAAGAAAGATACAGCTAATGATGCTTTATAAATAAAGGGTATAAAATCCATGAATCACCTTTTTGAGGTCACAGATTACTGGAAGCACAAACCACAGTAAATCAAATCACTGCAACAGATTTAAATATTGCTTCATACAGCACAAGAATTATCAGAAAAATTTACTTCCAGGTGGATGATAATAGTTTTGTATTAGAATTAGATTTACACCCTCTTAGTTTAGGTAGGCAAAGAGCAGGTGGAGCTGGGGGGGTGGAGTTAAATGTGTCATCAGCTTAGAGTTGTTATGTTCTCAGAAACGGTCTAAGTCTAACCCCTCTTAAATTCTGTTGTCGCTTATCGACAATTAAGTTCTGAACTTTAGTTGACTAGATTCTTGCATATAGGCTTGAATACATTTTTTTGTGTTGCAACTTAGTATATGGTCCTGATCCTTTGCGCCTGACAGCTAATAGGTTATATTTTATACTCTTGAGACTACATTAATCTTTAGAGTGGCTTCAAATCTAGATGTATAATTATCCTTGATACACTTGATTTAATTGTCCCTTGCAAACCCTGTAAGTAAAGAAACAAGTCCTCCTTGGGTTTCCTTGCATATAAGTAGAGAAGATAAAACACACACACACACAAATGGAATCTGAATTCACCCAAGTTGGAAATGGTTCTTTTTTCATGAACTTGCAAGCAATTTTCCAACCACAGATTGATTTCCTCTTTTCTCAGCTTTGCAAGGTGCCCATCTACACCATCTAGGCCAGGGGTAGGCAACCTCGGCTCTTTTATGACTCATGGACTTCAACTCCCAGAATTCCTCAGTCAGCATAGCTGACTGAGGAATTCTGGGAGTTGAAGTCCATGAGTCATAAAAGAGCCGAGGTTGCCTACCCCTGATCTAGGCACACAGTTGGTCACTTTTGCCCTTCCTTTTTATTTTATTTTTTAATTCCATTTATATCCCACCCTTCTCCGAAGACTCAGGGTTATGGCCTAGAAAGGCAGTGTCCTCCCTTTTCTCCTTTTCATCATTGAAATGTGCCCTCTCTAGTCACATATTTTCTATGGATCCACAGTTTAGCAGATGACCGTTCTGGCTGCAACCACCGTCACTTTGCAAAAAAATAATAATAATCACACTTTTTGCAACTCTGGAAGCTCATAAACCTAACTCATGCAGAGCAATGCAGCTTAGGAGTGTTTTAGCTCGGCAAATAATGGCATTTCCTTTCCCTCTTTCACTACAACCTCCTACGGCTACAAATCCAGTTCAGACATCACTTCAGACTTAGGGAAGAGCTGGAGATGTCAGAAGATCAAACTTGATTAGTGGCTTGGCAATCACCCGAACCTCCTCATTTAATGGGTTGGATTTTAAGTTCACACACTGGAGAGACTCCATTGAAGCAAGTTTCTCAACAGGAACATCTGTAGGAAGAAGAAACATAACATCAAATGTAATTGATGGACCAATGTCTCTTTTAAAAGAGAGAAACTGGTTACTATTACTAACAATCAAGGTATGTATTCAATATATTCAAAACATTAATTTGAAGTGCATGTAATGCAGTGACAAAACTAGTGATATTTTTATATGCCTTCCCAGCAGAAGGCCCCAGGTTCAGCCTTGGACAGCTTTAGTTGGGCTGGGAAAGATTTTTACATTACATCAGGGTAGGTCACTGCCAGTCAGCTATTCTGATCTAGGATGCACCTTTGCCTCTCAAATATATTTAAGGACTCGTTGCATATTTCTCTTTTAAATTTACATCTGTACAGAGTTAGGGCAGGTGCAGCCACCTATGCATAGGAAGGTTATAAGCCGGACTCCTGGGGAAGCAATGGTAAATTAAAGACAGCTTTGCTTTTGGCAGAGTTGATGACTGTCTCACAACAAGACGCCAACAGATGGATTGACACATCAAAACCTCTCCCCAGATAAAGGATAGGAGCTGGGATCACCCATAAGTGGTCCATACAGTTGCTCCCTGCAAAGACACCATAAAATAGCAGTCTCCTACACAGAGCTTTTTTGTAAAAGAAAAAGGTGCCAGAACTCACACATGTCATACAACCCGCCTTGCCTACCCTACAAGGTTCCATCCAATAAAAGGTGCCGGAACTCCGTTCTGAGCGTTCTATGAGAAAAAAAGCCCTGCTCCTACAGATTAGTATCATTGGAAAAGACTCTGATGTTGGGAAGGGTTGAAGTCAAAAAGAAAAGGACACAGCAGAGGATGAGATGTTTAGATAGTTTAGCGATGCAATGAGCATGAATTTTGGCAAACCCTGGAAGATAGTGGAGGACCAGGGGGCTTGGCGTGCTATGGTCCATGGAGTCACAAAGAGTCGAACACGACTTGTGATTCAACAACAACGATGACACAGGTCTGAAGTACTGGGAGCTGAAGGACAGTCAACTTTGTCCAAGCTGCAGCTTGGAGCCTTCAAATGAAAGGCTGGTGAGTGTGATTTTTTTATTTTTGGGGGGTGGGGGGGTGGGCGGACACTCTTTCAAGAGACTAAAGATGAAGATTTTAATTTGTTGCTATTTTCGATAGCTCCAAATGAATTTTTCTTGAATAAGTTCAAATGATGAGGCTTTAAATATTTGTTTATACATAAGAGATAAGATATGGGGGCAAATGATTTTTTTTCTTGTGTTTTTAAAGAAAATAAGCTACTGTATTAAAAGTAAAAAATAATGAAACTGATTTATTTCATTAAAGTTAATATATATACATATTGTCATTTCTGGTAACTCTTAATGGAGTTTTGCTAAAAAAGATTGAATGACAAGGCTTTATAATTTGTGTATAGATAAGAGATGAGATAAGGGACGCGGTGGCTCAGTGGATTAGGATGCTGAGCTTGCAGATCAGAAGGTCGGCAGTTTGGCGGGTCGAATCCTGAGTGCCGCGTAACAGAGTGAGTGCCTGTTACTCGTCCCAGCTTCTGCCAACCTAGCAGTTCGAAAGCACGTAAAAATGCAAGTAGAAAAATAGGGACCACTACGATGGGAAGGTAACAGAGTTCCGCGCGCCTTTGGCGTCTAGTCATGCTGGCCACATGACCACGGAGACGTCCTCGGACAAGCACTGGCTCTTCGGCTTTGAAACGGAGATGAGCACCGGCCCCTAGAGTCGGAAACGACTAGCACGCATGTGCGGGGGAACCTTTACCTTTACCTTAAGAGATAAGATATGCAATGAAGAGATCTTTGGATGTCCCAAAGCTGCTTTTTTTCAAAAGGCAACTGGACATTCTTTGTTTTCCCTTGAAAATGTTTTGCTTCTCATCCAAGACGCTTCTTCGGTTCTGGACAGAACAGGACAGAACCGAAGAAGTTTCTTGGATGAAAAGCAAAACATCTTCAAGGAAAAACAAAGAAAGTCCAGTTGCTTATCCATGACCTGGATGATTGAGAATCCCCAGAGACATTTAACTATTTTTGGTTGAAATAAAATAAGATAACGTTTGTTGTCATTTTTTACTGTGGGCACACTGGCATACAATAAAAATGAAATTCTGTTGCCTGCTCTCATACACCTACAAAACACACATCTAAACATGCTATATACAATATAAGTATATACCACGGGTCGGTAACCTGCGGCTCTGGAGCTGCATGGGGCTCTTTCAGCCATCTCCTGTGGCTCCCAGTCCTCCGCCATGTGCAGTCCCGAAAAAAAAAGTGGGACTAAAAAAATTCAACCAATCAATTCAAACTTCTCACCAAAAAAAAACAACCAACCTCGCGAAGTTTGAATTGATTGGTTGAAATTCTTTGGTTTGTGGGACTGCCCACAAACCTCTTTTCTTCTTCGGACTGCACATGGCGGCAGCGGAGGAAGAGACTGGAGGACTGCTGGAAAGGTGAGTGGGCCCTTTTTCCACCTGCTGCGCCTTCCTCGGGCTCCCCTCCTCCGAAAACGCTGCTGCCGTCTCGCCTGACTTCCTCCCCAACCCACTGGGTGAAACAGTGGAGGAGGGCAGCCCCAGGGTGGCTGAGCGCCCCCCGTGTCCCTATTAAGCTCTCTTCTCCCTCCCTCCCTGAGTCCCGGAACGTTCCCCCTTCCCCACTATTCTGAGTGTTGTTGCAAAGCTTCGGTGAAATTGTGAGGGGGGCAGGCGAGGAGACTGTGAGAGTGTCAAGGCGCAAACCCTGTGCGGTGCCAGGCTTGGTTTTTTTTTTTTTTTTTGAATGTGGCATAAAATCAGGAATGGGGAGCTGGCTGGCTGGCTGGGAAGACTCCTCTCTTTTGCCTGTTCCCCCCCCCCCCTTCTGCCTTCCCAGGAGGAAAACAGCAAATTCTCTTTACAAACTGCAATGCCCACCTGACTTCTCTCCTGCTGGCGCCCTGCTCGCAGATCCCGACACCGCTATTTCGGTCTTTTTGGGTAGCCCCCGGCCTGGCCAGGAAGAGAACTTCTGGGGACGGTGTCCCGGAAGTGGGGCTGAGAGCTTGGGCAGGCAGCAAGCTTGCGATCGTGCTCAGAGAGAGAGAGAGAGAGAGAGAGGCACTTGCATTTCCCTTCTCCCTCTCTCTTTCTTTCTGGGTTTTCTGAGGCGAAGGAGGAGGAAATGAAGTGCGGGCTGCTCACCATCGCATTTCGGGCACGGACACCGCAGGCTTAAGCGGCGGACAGAAAGGGCGAGCCGAGGTGGACTCTGCTTTCATTGTTTAAGTTTGCCTGCTTGGCTTCTCTCCAGCCCTCCAATCGCGTGGCTCTTCCCTCCTGCACAGTTGCGTAGCATGGGGGGTGCAGGGGGGGCCGGCTGCACCGGGCGCAACATCTGGGGGGGCACGCTCGCGCTCGCAGCTCTCTGCCCCTGCCTGGCTCACTCACTCTCTCTCACTTCAGTGCTGGGTGTGCGAATCCGATCCGAGCCGCCGGGTCGCCGCCCACTGTGGAGGGGGGGGTGCCAGGCGTGCGGTGCGGTGCGGAGAGAGCGAGGGACTATCTGGAGGAGGGACAGTGCAGCGGCCGGGTGCTTGCCCCGGGTGCTGACAACCCACGCTACGCCACTGCTCCTGCAAGCCTCTTATTCCTTGATAAGATTAAAAATGCGAATCGCAGGCATATTAAAATTAACAAACTAAGCGAACACTGGGAGGGAATGAAAAAAACTAAAACAGTTTTTATTGCTAAAAGATCAAGCTTTCATTGGCTAACTGCCAACGTCGTCAGGATGGAAACGCTGGGGTGGGGAGATTGCGTTTATACTGTTGGTGTCTGCACCTCTGCTCATGGAGCGCGTCACCGGTCTTTTTTTTTTTTTTAGGCCAGCCCTATTGCTTTGAGTTGTCGTGCATCTGTTTTGGGGGGATGTAGTTGTCTCTGGGTGTCTGTTGTCAAAAGTGGATTGCTGACAGTTCCATGTGTTATAGCCATAGCTCTAGTCATTGCTCGTGTTCATATATATATATATATATATATATATATATATATATATATATATATATATATATATATATATATATATATATATATATATATATATATTAATTCCATTTATATCCCGCCCTTCTCCGAAGACTCAGGGCGGCTTACAAGCTTAGCAGTAGTATCAGAGGTTCTAAATAGTTGTTTCTCTTCTTCCCTGTGTTCTACAATGCAGAGTGGTTGTGTGTTTGTGCAATCTTGAATTTGATACAATGAGGTGCTCTGTAAGTGCTTGCACTGTTTGCCTCCATATCGCGCACGTTGTTCCTCTTCCCAATTCCTTAGTGCCTGGTATGCAGGGGGAAGGTCTATGTGCCAGTTGATAGAGGAGTGGCTTGAAAACCAAGCTTCCTTAAACAAGCAGCCGCCTTTAGTGTTGTCACTGGCAATTGTCTCGGTCCCTGTTAGATTAAAGACATGGTTATGTGTAGCCATGTGTGCCCACACCTGTGAATGTTGTTCTTGTCTTCTAATAGCGAGCTTGTGTTCATGCACAATAGTCCTCAGTTGTTTTGCCGTCTCCCCAATGTAATTGCAATTGCAATTTTGACATGACATCTTGTACACGACCGAGGATTTTTCTTCACTGGGGAGTGGATCTTTAGGGCGCATGACTACACATAACCATGACTTTAATCTAATAGGGACTGAGGCAATAAATGCAATCTCCCCACCCCAGTGTTTCCATCCTGACGTTGGCAGTTAGCCAACGAAAGCTTGATCTTTTAGCAATAAAAACTGTTTTAGTTTTTCTCATTCCATCCCAGTGTTCGCTTAGTTTGTTATATAATATATACATTTTTTCAAAAATAGGAATGCTTTTGCTAGAATTGATGGGATGTCTTTATTTTTATTTTTAGGGCAGCAGAGAAAACCTCCATAGAAAAGGGGGGAGAGTAAATAAAGTTGTGAAATAAAATTAAACTTCCTTGCATTTAAAGGTAAAGGTTCCCCCGCACATGCGTGCTAGTCGTTTCTGACTCTAGGGGCCATTGCTCATCTCCGTTTCAAAGCTGAAGAGCCAGCGCTTGTCCGAGGAGGTCTCCGTGGTCATGTGGCCGGCATGACTAGATGCCAAAGGCGCACGGAGCGCTGTTACCTTCCCACCATAGTGGTCCCTATTTTTCTACTCGCATTTTTACGTGCTTTCGAACTGCTAGGTTGGCAGAAGCTGGGATGAGTAACAGGCGCTCACTCTGTTACGCGGCACTCGGGATTCGTTCGACCCGCCAAACTGCCAACCTTCTGATTCTGATCTACAAGCTCAGCGTCCTAACCCACTGAGCCACCGCGTCCCTTCCTTGCATTTATACAAAGCTAAAATACTTGGCTTTTGCTGACTTTTGAAGACTGACCTTTCCTTACTTCAATTGCACAATTGCCTGCCTCCCCTCACTTTGAACTTAGCACTTTTATCCGGTCAGATGACAAATTCTGAAAGAAGCGTTCTTAATTCCCTTAACTGGAAAATCATTTAAGGGCAGGAGTCATTCAAAGCTTTTTGTTGACCACTGCAGACGTTAAATAAAAAAAAAGTTAATGGAGTCAAGGGAAGTGACAGGTTATCAATGACTTTTTATTGCTCCCTCAAACAACACATATTAAGACAGAGGACTCTGTGGTACTCTGAAATAAGAAATCAGAAAGAACAAGATGGAAACAGGTTATAATTGTTTAGCAGGGGAGAAAATTAAGAAAGGTCGTAGAAGAACATAAATAGTAGAGAAATAGATTATCTATCTAAAAAAGTGAAATGATGGCACCTGGAGCAAAATTTGTTAATCTGAGACATTCCATTACTCATCCAAGTAACTTCATTAGTCAAAATAAAAAAAAAATTAGTACATTACAATTAGTACAATCCAATGACTTTCTGACTCTCTATTTTTTTTATTTTGAATGATGAAGTTACTTGGATGAGTAACAAAACATCTCAGATTAACAAACTTTGGTCCAGTTGCCATAATTTAACCTTTTGAGACATTTTTGCCCCGGATGATTGAGTCTTCATTGACATAGAACAGGGATGTCAAACTGCCGGCCCGCGGGCTGGATGTGTCACGCCAAAACCGCGCCCACCCCACTGCCGGCAATGGGGGAAAAGTCACGATACATCACGCGATGTCACATGATGTCATGAGTTTGACATGCCAGATGTAGAGAAACAGATGTCACATGTTTCTGTGGCTCCACGTCACTAGACAGTACAATGGTTAAAGTGTTGGAGGACAGCTTGAGGGACACAGGTTTTCCTTAGCTATGAAAAATCATTTTTCCTTAGTTCAACCTTCCCCTCAAGGCTGTGGTAGGATTAGAATTTGGGGATAAAATTAGGTTCCTGGGGAAAAAAACTAAATAGACATGTAATCACTAAATATTTCCTATATCCATTGGAATTTTGCATGTTGGAGTCAAGAATGTGGTTGAGCCAAGACTTTGATTAATTCCCCTTTGCTAAAAAAAATGAGACTAAAAAAGAAAGATGCAAGATATGAGCTTTGCATTTCACAAAGCTTTTTGTACTGATAGTGGTAAATTGCTCAGCCTCAATTATTCCTACTCTACTGTCACTACTAGTTGGTGTTTTTTTTAAAAAAAGATCAGCTGTGCTAGAGATGCTCTTAGTCCCAGAATTTCAGGCAAATTTCAGGCAAACTTGATTTCCCATTCAGGTGGTCTTTGACTTACAACCATAATTAGGACCAAAATGTCCATTTTAACAACAAGTCGGTGTTAAGTGAGTTGCGCTCAATTTTACAACCTTTTCTCCCACAGTTGTTAAATGAATCATTCCACTTGTTAACTGAATCCTGCAGTCATTAAGCAGATCTGGCTTTCTCCATTGACTATGTCAGAAGCCAGTTGGGAGGGTCACAAATGGTGATTACATGACCTCACAAGCTATAACTATTATAAATACATGCCGGTTGCCAAATGCCCAAATTCTGATCATGTGACATAGGGATGCTGCAAGAACTGGTCATCAGTCAATGTTTCAGAGCTGTTGTAATTTTGAATGGTAGCTAAATGAATGATTGTAGGTCAAGGATTACCTTTATAAGGATAAAGATCAGAGCAGAATCTATTCTCCAAGACCTACTGGCCCCCTCTGAATATGCAATTGCCAACCTCATTGTCTCCTAATGAGAAAAAGTGTGTGTTAGAAAGCAAAGGGTCCTCCAGGAGTTGCCATGCTAGAAAATGCTACAGACAATCTGAAAGAAATAAATTTAACTATCACTCAACAATTCACCAATTTCTTGCGCTACTTGGAGCATCAGATCTCCCTTGTTATGACACAGCCATATATTAATCCTAAAAGATAGATTTACAGTTTATGGGGATGTCTATGAGAAGACAAGAAGGCAGAATAGATTATTTCTCATTAAAAACACTAAAAAGCCTCAGATTTCTTCACCTATATTCATTATTTCAGGAAAAAAGTTTTGAGATTATCTATTAATTCTATAAGGACGTGGTGGCTCAGTGGGTTAGGACGCTGAGCTTGTCGATCAGAAGGTCGGCAGTTTGGCAGGTCAAATCCCGAGTGCCGCGTAACAGAGTGAGCACCTGTTACTCGTCCCAGCTTCTCCCAACCTAGCAGTTCGAAAGCACATAAAAAATGCAAGTAGAAAAATAGGGACTACTATGGTGGGAAGGTAACAGTGTTCCATGCGCCTTTGGCGTCTAGTCACCACGGAGACATCCTCGGACAAGCGCTGGCTCTTCAGCTTTGCAATGGAGATGAGCACCGGCCCCTAGAGTCGGAAACGTCTAGCACGCATGTGCGGGGGAACCTTTACCTATTAATTCTATAAAAATATACAGAACAGATCAGTTGCTTTAAACAAGCCCATGAACAACAACAACAAAGCTGTACCTTGCTTGTTCATCTTAATTCCTAATATGTTTGTCTAATCCCAGACACTTTGTGGGTTGCGCGGTGGCTCAGTGGTTAAGATGTTGGGCTTGTCAGATGGAAAGCCGGCAACCCGGGTTCGAGACCCGAGCGCCATACGATGGGTTCGTTCCCCCCCTTGCCCCAGATTCTGCCATAATCTAACAGTTAAAAAGCATGCAAATGTGAGTAGGTAAATGGGTACCACTTTGGTGGAAAGGTAACAGCGCTGTGTGATGTTACGCTGCCCACAGGACCATGGAAATAACTTCAGGGACTCCTGTCTCTCTCTGTACCATCCATTTGGTACTATCCAGTACCAAAACTGCATACGCTTTGTGTATATTAAAAAAAATTAATCAGTCACATTGGATATGGTCTTAGAATAGATCGATTGAAAAAAACTCAGCAAATGGCACAGTTTGGTCTAGTCCTCAGGCACCAGGCTAGAAACCAGGGACTTTGGGCCAGTTACTCTCTATCAGCTCAACTCACTTGACAGGATTGTTGTTGTGAGGGAAATAGGAAAAGAAAGGAGTACAGGTAATCCTCGACTTACAACCATTCATTTAGTGACCGAAATTACAGCGACACTGAAAAAAATGACATGACCATTTTTTCCACACTTACGACTGTTGCAGCATCCCCATGGTCACGTGATCATAATTTGGATGCTTGGCAACTGGCTCATATTTATGACGGTTGCAGTGTCCCAGGCTCATGTGATCACTTAACAGCCATATTACTAAATTAACAACTGCAGTGATTCACTTAACAAGTGTGGCAAAAAAAGGTTGTGAAATGGGGCAAAATTCACTTAACAAATGTCTCACCTAGCAACAGAAATGTTTGGCTCAGTTTTGGTAGTAAGTTGAGGACTGCCTGTATTGGGTATGCTTGCTACCTTTGACTTATTTATAAAAATAATAAAGGTGGGAAATAAATAAATAAAATAAATAACATTCAAAACTGCCCACCCCAATACTATTTTTCTTGTTGAATAAACTAGCAGTCTGAGGCCCCTTTACAAATATCTGCACGTCAGGTATGGCTGTGGAGAAACACAGAAGTGGTGTTAATCAGAGTATGTAGGCCTTATTCATCTATCACTAAAGGCACTTAAAGAATAAAGCTCCAGTCAGGGGAATGGAAGCAAAGAAAGTCCTAATCAATTTATTTTGAGTAGATTATCACTACCCAAACACATCTGTGCCTGGGATTTTACTCAGCCCTTTGTGAGATATTACATTCGCACCCCTCCTTAACTGTAGAGTTAAAATGGACCAGGCTTGCCTGAGGCAAAAAAAAAAAACCTGCAGCAAAAGGAATTAAACCCATGCAATGAAAACAAATTGAATTACACAGTTATACAAACAATGCCTGAAAGCTATCATCCTCATGATGTTCGCTAGTGGGGAACACGTTGCCACATGGAAATGATGAGTTTAACTTTTTTTTTTGCAAGGTTTTTCAAAGTGCCAAAACTAAGAGAAATTGTGGAAGGGTCTCACCAAAAAGTCTTCCTCAGTCAAAAGGCTGAGGATGGCTTGACCTAAAACTTTTCTTATCCTTCTAATCTAATCCATCTAGACTTCCCACTAGAAGTTATTTAACCTCCACTTCTGACTGGCTTTATGGAACCAGTCCATGTTCTTTAGAAACTTTTCATTTTTTCAGACAAGAATAAAAATCCATATGGGTTATGAAGTCCATGGTAATTCATGCCGTACTAGATTTGCCCGTATTTAAGGTGCCAAAATCTGTCTTTCTTGTGTGCCCACAGATTAGTTCATTTACTTCTCAAGAAGATGTGCTTTTAATGTTATTTATTGAATCATAATTTTTAGAAACAATTTTAAAAATGAATGATTGAATGCCAATTTTTTTGTGATGACTTTGTAAGCTATGGAAGTCTCTGTTGGTTTGTATTCTCTCCTCAGTTCATAAAAGTATATCACTAGAATAAAATTAGGCTGTTTTAGAGGTAAAAATCAATACCTTTTATTGCTTAATTTAATTTTTAGGCACCCAATCCTCTTCAGTACTGTGTGTTCAGTTAATGTCTGATTTTATTACAATTTTCTGGAATTCAAGAGAACACTTTTTAAAGCAAATCAAAATGACCCCAAAATGCTGGGATTGATGTTCTGCGATTACCTGCATCAACTGCATAAAAAATAAGTAACTTTATTTGATTTTATAGTCCAGAATGATTCATGATTCTTAATTGAAGAAATAAAAGCATCTCTATCTCTAAATTATTTGATAAGAAAGATCAATATAAATAAAATCTGTGATTGCTCTCTGCCACTGCCACTATAACCTGGCAGGGATCAAAGATTTTTTTCACACAGGAGAGATTCGTTTCCAAACTAACGATGTTTAGCTACAACAAAAAAGAGAAAACTATACCATTTTTGCCATTTTTTTTTACAATTCACCATGCAAACACTTATATTTTAGGAATCTACAAGCACAAATAAATACAATAAATGAGCAGAGTTAAATTTTGCTGATACACCTCCCACTGTGCTCCTGCTTCATGGCACTACAATTTTTTAAATAAACATTAGCATTTATAGCCACATAAATAAGTGATAGCTATGCTGGAATGAATGAATGAATGAATGAATGAATGAATGAATGAATGAATGAATGAATTTGATTTATTTATTTATTTATTAGACTTATATGACTGGGCGTTTTCTGCTGAGGTAGTCCTATATGTCAGGGCTTTTCAACCAGTGGTACAGGTACCACCTGTGGTACATTGGCACCTGGCAGGTGGTACGCGACCATGCTAGAGAAGTGGTAGCGGGGGAAGGGAATGAGCTGAACCAGTGGCAGCACTGCACGAGCCTGAGCAAAAGATGGCTGGATCTGCAGGGCTCAGTGGAAGTGCCAGGATCAGCGCCAGGCTCCAGCTGGAGCTTGGTGCTGATCCTGGAGCTTCTGAGCCCAGAAGAAGCGCCGATCAGCTGGAATGCTGCAGCATCTCCAGGTTCTTGTGATTTACATTCAGATGCTTGGCAACTGATTCATATTTATCACGGTCACAGTGTCCCAGGGTCATGTGAAGTGACCAAAACCTGCTGCAACCACCCAGCATAGCGGGGGGAATAAAAACCAAACACCCCCCACTCCACTCCCACTGCTAATGCTCAACAGAAATGCTCATAACAATGAAAACCTTGGACAGGAGGAAGAGCGCCACCAGGCAGGCAGGCAGGTGTCTTGCTCGGCTGTGGCTTGGGGGCACTTTTTTCAGGTCCACCCAAACAATCACTAAGCGAACTGTTGTAAGTTGAGGACTACCTGTACTTCATCACTTTTTTCCTTTTTTGGGGGGGCATCACGTTTTTGACACCTTGCTAGGTGACTGGTGGTACTCGGATGTTGCCATATCCTAAAAGTGGTACAATGGGTGAAAAGGTTGAAAAGCCCTGCTATATATAACTCAAACCCTATGCTGGACATTGAATTTAAATACTCTTTCATTTTAGATGACTATCTATAGTGCTTTAAGATCCAAAACCTGGTGTTAAGCAGTGTTACAGGAAGATCTCTTTATCACTCTCCCCCTCTCTCTTCCCCCCCATCTGTCTGTCTGTCTGTCTGTCCCTCCCTCTTTATATCTCTATCTCTTTATCATCTCTCTCTCTCTCTCTCTCTCTCTCTCTCTCTCTCTATATATATATATATATATATATATATATATATATATATATATATATATATATATATATATAATTTTTTATTTTAATTCCATTTATATCCCACCCTTCTCCGAAGACTCAGGGTGGCTTACAATTTTAAGCACAAATCAGTGTGCTTAGCAATAGCCTTCATTCTATGTATAGGCCTGCTTATTAGGGCTTTCACACACACCCCAAGCGGCATTATTACAAAGTCAGCTTAATTGCCCCCAACAATCTGGGTTGTATGTATGTATGTATGTATGAACAGGAAAGAAAGATTTAATTAGCAAGGCATATTCAAATGACCTGACAAATATTTAACACGTATATCTCCCTTGCTTCTTAGCTAATAGAGAAAGAACCTGTGGCTCAGGAAGTTAAAGCAACTGCCTAATATATAATCAGCCCAGCTTCAAATCTCAGATAAAAAGGGTATGACTAACTGATGAGAACATAAGTTCGAAATGATCATATTAGCCTCCCTAAAATTCTTTATTAGCAATTTGAATATATATGTGTGTGTGTATCATCTAACCTCTTTGTATCTCCATCTTTCTTCCATTGACCACACACACACACACACACACACACACACACACACAGAGAGAGAGAGAGAGAGAGAGAGAGAGAGAGAGAGAGATGTCACACCCAATGTAAAGTCTCCTATATAGACACATACCAATAAAACATTTGTATATTTCTGTCCCACAGAGCTTAAGGGAAAGTGGACTGTTTTGATAAAAACACTGAGGTATTTTTATGAATGTTTACCTAATGTTTGTTTTTATTTGCAACATAAATATAAAGCAACTTTTTTTTTGCTTTTTATGCTCACTTTAATCAGGCTTGCCTCCCAATACCATGTTACAGACAGCATAAATCTCTGGTTTTCTCCTCCCTAATGAAACAATGGCTATGGCTGCATGATACAAATTAGCTGAGCACATTTAGCTTAGCGTGTTATACATTCCCAGTCCAGCTTTGTTGTGCAACCCCAAAACTGTGTTGAGTAAGCCATAGTTAGCAAACTGTACAATTGGGTAGTGTGTGACCTCTCCTTCTCCATTGGTTTCTTTGCAAGGTAGTGGCTTCTCGTATCATTTGATTTATCAGTTTCATGTTCAGTAGATCCTACAGCAGCCTCACCATTAAAAAGCTGAACTTAAAAAAAATGTTGTGAAAAGATAGATAAAAAGCTGTCATTCATGTTTCATGTTCTACTCAGCTCGATGTAAGAAAAACACGAGGCTATCTAGTTGTTCAGTGATACATTCTGCCTTCTTACAAATTATTACTCACATCTCAATTATGATTTGGCAGCTTAACTGTTAAAGGTCCAGTACCAAATATTATTACTATTTTTGACATGGTTCAGGCTTCCAGAAAACCACCAGACCAGACCAGTCTAGGGGAGGAATCCAAGTGCCTGGAATCTTCCAGGAAAATTCTGTTCTCAGAATGATAAGATTGAGTATAGCCCAGCGGTCCCCAACCCCCACCTAGTCCGTGGACCCGCACTGGGCCATGGCATGCCAGAAACCGGTCCGCGCAAAGCCCCATCTGCGGGATGCAGGCAGTACATGAAACCACGCCTCCTCCGGTCCACAGAAAAACCTCTCTCCACGGAACCAGTCCCTGGTGCTCAAAAGGTTGGGGACCTCTGGTATAGCTAATTCGGAATAGCCTACAGCAGGTGGCAACACCTAATCAACACTAATGCCAAAACCTAGTGTCAGCATTCCAGCACAAATTCAGTTGTAGCTACCGAAAAATCTTGAAATGGCAATGCTGCCTGATAAATTCCTTCATTACATATAAATTATTCTAAGCAATTGGCTGATACTGCTTATCTTCCTTGTAGTCTAAATCTAAGGTCTTTTTTTCTCACACATTTTGTGGCTTAATAGATATCTTGCCTTGTGTTTCTCAGTTTAAAAGCGAGATGGGTGTTCGGTGTTGACTTGCCTTGCTTCGCCTTGCCTCTTGCCTTGAGAAACTGTAGCTCCTGGATCTGTCCCAAAGATGCTTTTCCAAAAGGCAACCTGGATTTTTTTGGGTTATTTTTTTCCTTTTCCTTTCCTTGAAAACATTTCACTTCTCATCCAAGAAAGTCCAGCTGCCTTTTGAAAAAGCACCGTTGGGGCAACCATGGCCTGGATGATTGAGAATTTCCATAGACTTCTGGACCTGTGTTTCTCAACTTTGCTTCTTGAAGATGTGTGGACTTCCGCTCACAGAATTCTCCAACCAGCAGGGAGAATTTTGAGAGTGGAAGTCGACACAATTTGAAGTAGCCAAGGTTGAGAATCACTAACCTAGACATTCTTTTTTTAAAAAATTCCATTTATATCCCGCCCTTCTCCGAAGACTCAGGGCGGCTTACAAGCTTAGCAGTAGCTATGTATATGCCTGCTTATTAGGGCTTTCACACACACCCCAAGCGGCATTATTACAAAGTCAGCTTAATTGCCCCCAACAGTCTGGGTCCTCATTTTACCTACCTCGGAAGGATGGAAGGCTGAGTCAACCTTGAGCCTGGTGGGATGCGAACCTGCACTAATTGCAGGCAGCTGGTGTTACTTAAGGAGGCATTAGCCCACTGCTCCACCAAGGCTCTGTTCTCCTGCACCTGCAGGATAACAGACTGTCAGAAAAATCATAGGACGATAGATTACATTGAGAAATTGAATAAAAACCACACAAAAAGATAAAATGGAAAACCACTTCTATCCTGTTGTTAAGAAGCTCACCATAGGAAGGTCATTGCAGAGAATAATATTTTTACTTTGCGAACCTAGATAGAAAAATGCAGGCTAGCTGACTGTAGCTCTATCTCTTCCCAGCTATCTCTTTTTGAAAAAGCAGCGCTATTTCCTTTAGTGTACATAATGGATTCAGAATCAATTGCTGTGTAATTCCTCTTCTTTAGCTACTGACAGATGCTGACCACATCATTTCATATTAGCAGAGCAGTCTGTTAGATGGGAGGATTTTTATGGAAATTGCAGTAAAAACAAACTGTAATTTAATAGGCCAGCATAATATTTGCTTAAGATTATATATCTGCTTTCATTTTTAATGTTTAAGACTGTGTGACACAGGAAGTCCTTTCTTTCTCTGTAACTTCTCCTGGCTGAGAAAACAACTTAGTTCATCACAAAATGCAGTGCTTCTATGAACTTGAGTTGATGAGTTCCCACTTTATCCCCATTGAACATGACAGCTGAGGACCCAGAAATACATTACTCTGCAGCTTTGGTAGTTGACCTAGATAAATAATGAGGATGGCATAGGCAAATATGCAATAAAGGAAAATCTTTGGACTTGTCAGGGAAGTCCAAAGGAAGGTCAGTCCTGGTTGGCAGGGCTGAGCAAAGCTCTGGAGCTGAAAGGCAATATCTGATTTTGGTTGCATGTCAATCACCTGCTGGAATGCTCCAATTCCTGAAAAAGAAGCGTATCATTTATGGTGTATCGGAGCAATACTACACATACACCCGTGCGTGCTCCATCACATTTTCCTTTCCATTCCATATCTCTGCACAACCAAGTAGGTTTTAGTATTTGGATGGGAGATTTCTAGGAAACTCCAGGGCTGTAGGCTAGATTGGGAAGTCAAAAAAATGCTTAAAGAAAGGAATAGCAAACCACTTGCATGTTATTCTCGAGAAACCATAGGGATGTCTCTAGAATCTAGATAGTTTCCAAGAGTCCAATTGGATTCCAAGAAGCCTTCCCCCCCACACTTTTATAGGGGGGAAATCCTATTTGGAAAAAGGCAGCCGCACATTGTACTCAGAAGAATGACAACAAACAACTCAGAAATCCCTCTGCCTACTGATCAACATTCTTGCAACTAATTATTTTTGCCTAATGGGCTTTTCGTTCTCCATTGTTTATCTCAACAAACATTCATTACATCAGGAGAATGAAAAGGATGGACATTTCTGCTTTTTTTTAGCTAAACAATGCAAGTCCAGAAAATAGGAGTGTATTGATAACACTTTGCCAGAAAATGTAACTTAAAGGTTGACACTACTGCACTACTAAAAAACCATAGCATTGAATAAAACCTATAATGTTATTTTAAGGCTTTGAAATATTTCATATAATCCCCTAGTTTGCGTGTAAGTGTCAAGTGCCAGGGAAATCAGGAGATTCAGGCAGTTCAAATGAGTGTAAAGATTTATTCACACTTTCTAGAAGAAACCGAGCTACTAACAGTGAAGGGAAATGAGTGGGAATTAAGAAGGCTTTCAAGGTCAGCCAGACTTTGATTTCATGTGGTTGTGCAAAGATTCATGACTTATGATGCATTTGACCCCTCCCTCGGGCTCAGCCTGGTCATCTCCTACAATATGCAAGGGATGGGATGGGATGGAATGATAGACAAGACAGACAGACTTTATTTTTTCCTGTGGGCACAATGGCACACATTAAAAATGAAATTTAGTTGCTTCTTCTCAAAGTGTACACATACATAACACACATTTAAAACATACTATATATGACATATGTATAGACCTACACCCTTACATATAAGTAACATATAAATATTATTCACTGCCCATCTTGAATATATAACGGAAGGAGGAAGCTTGAGAGTTCACAAGGTTAATGCTGTATGGAAACAAAGCTGTGACTAAATCTGGATGTTCTGCTTCGCATACCACGGAGACCCCTCCTCCCAGAAGGTAACAAGGAAAACAGGTCGTGAAGAGGATGTGTAGTGTCCCAGATAATCTTACAGACCCTGCTCAAGCAACGCTTCTGTGCTATGTCCTGGATGGAAGGGAGGTAACTGCCAATGATCTTTTCGGCCATCCTCACCACTCTCTGCACTGCCTTCCTCTCTGAAGCAGTGATGCTTCTAAGTTGTAAAAATGGAATGGAACGGAACGGAACAGAACAGAACAGATTTATTTGGCCAAGTGGGATTAGACACACAAGGAATTTATCTCCGGTGCAGAAGCTCTCAGTGTACATACAAAACAATATAATAATAAATAAATAAATAAATAAATAAAAATAATGGTAATAGTAATGATACCAATAAGAGAAGGTAGTAGAAAAGATGAGAAGAAATACATACATTGACTACTATTAAGTGTGTAAACCAGTGCTTTCTAAAGATAAAATGTTTGACTGCAGGGCCATTACTGTATTTTATGTTCCCTACAAGATATTTTCCTTCAGCCTTCCTGCCCTCCCCATCTCATCTGTCTTTTGTTATCTTCTAAATTCTTAGAAGCAGTCTCATCTGGAACAGGCAGCTACAAATACAATTCAGGGCATTTCTTTTGTAAATTAAGTGTTCTTTCCTTGACACCTGCCTTAGATTTGCTTCCTTCCTCACTGCTGGTTTGATTAAATGAGGATTTTAAGCGGTTGGGAAAAATAATTACTATGTTAGACACCAGCTAAGCAGAAGAAATGCACTCATACATAGTTTGAGATTGCAATATTTTGTCAACGCAAGGCGCGCGTAGGCGAGCTTTCATGAATCAAACACTACCCCCCAAAAAAATGTTAATGGGAAATCATGAAAAAAAACCAGGCACTGAATAAAAAGGCATGAAAATGCAAAGGGCATGGAATAAGGGCTCCGTGGAAACCAGCCCTGCCTCCTTGAAACTGGATGAACTAATGAAGGATCATTTTGCAAGTGTTCCCTATTCATACTGCTTATGGAAAAGATGCTCTCCACAAAGTTCTTGTCTGTGCTTGCCTTCAATGATGATTACCTGTCCATCTCTGGCATTGCAGGCAAAAAACAATGTGTAAAACTGCAGTTGACATAAGAGGAAAATTTTGCATGGAAAACCAGGTAATGCTAAGGGCAGAAAGTCATCTCAAAGAGGAATCTGAAATTCCACTTCAAGATAATGCTCAATCTTTCTTGATGGGATTTCTTTCTAGTTGAAAACAGTGCAATTCTACCCAAAATTAATAGTCTATTTTCTACAGCAAATGGTCCTCTGGCTGTATTACAGTATTATCTATGCCAGGGGTGTCAAACTCAATTTCATTGAGGGCCGCATCAGCATTGTGGTTGCCCTCAGGGGGCCAGGTGGGCGTGGCCTGGGTGGGTGTGGCCTACTGGGTGGGCGTGGCTAGAGTGTGTATGGCCTACTGGGTGGGCGTGGCCAACTCTACATCGTTCGCATCAAGGGTGCCTATGGGGGCCTGGGCAGGAGTGGGACAGATCTGAGGGTCTCTGGCAGAAGGAGGGTCTCTGGGCCAGGGCCAAGGCAGTGGGGGCCGTTCCCTAGCTGTTTCCAGGATGGCTTTGCGGGCCGCATGAAACCACTTCGCGGGCCGCATCCAGCCCCCGGGCCTTGTGTTTGACATGTCTGATCTATGCCTAATATGTTTGCTATAGCTCAATATTTTCAAATAGCACTGGGTTATTTTCTTAATGTGGTATTATGCTTCTGTCTCACAATAGGTTTCCCCCCCCCTCTTTAACAGGACAGGGGACCAATTAATCAGCAGGTGGTAGAACTTAGCTACCCTTTTTTAAGCTTAGTAGCTAAGCAAAGTTGAGCCTGCATGATTAGTTACACCTATAGTTAAAGACCAGAGTATTAACTAAAACATTCAAATCAAGCATTCAAATCAAAACCAGATAAAGAGATTTCTGGAAGAAACACATGGATTTATAATGTGTGTCACATAAAAGATGTGGAACTTAGCTATAATTTTTCCTTTCTTCCACAGGCATTATGCAGCAGCTCTTGGGAGGACTTATAATTAAGAGCAATTGAAATATGCTGGATCATAGGGCTGGAAAACAACTCTGCTATGATCACATTGGGCAGGGGTCTTCAAACCTGGCCCTTTCATGACTTTTGGACTTCAACTCCCAGAATTCCACAGCCAGGCACGCTGGCTGTGGAATTCTGGGAGTTGAAGTCCACAAGTCATAAAAGGGCCAGGTTTGAAGACCCATGACATAGGGTAATTGCTGGTCATATTAAGCAGTACTGCAACAAAAGCCAATGATATTCTCAAGCTAACTGTAGTTGCAAAAATCCAGAAAGTGGGGGGAAAAGAAAAGATACAGAAAAGACCGGTCTTATTTTGGGGGAAACATGGTAGTATGGCTGTATTACTTTTATCCTTCTCATCTGTTCCATTACCTTCTCTTATTAGTATAATTATTATGAGTATTATTACTTTAATATTATGATTATTATTACTTTATTTTGCATGGGAGAAATTCCTTGTGTGTCCAATCATATTTGGCCAATAAAGAATATTCTATGCTATACTAGGCCACGCCACACCATGCCACGCCACATCATTCCATTCCATTCCATGAGAAGCTAAAAAGAAAGCTCTGGGTTTCTTATTTGCCTTCTACTTTTCAAAAAAACTGGGTAAGTTGAGGAAAAAATACAAGATTTCTAAGTTTAAAATCATATATAAGATGGTTACTATGTGAAAGAAATTGGTCATGAATAATAACATGAATGAAGAAATGGACATGAGAAAGTTAGGGATGCTTGTCCCATTTTTTGTAAACCAGAACATACCAATTAAAAAAATCAAGAGAAACAGAATTTCTTGAAACGAAAATATTTCTGATTCACAAAATAGCATTGTAGGGAGTCAGCACCCCCCCCACCTCCCAGAGTATGAAATATTTTGGGGAATATTAAAAAAGCAGGACAAAATATTTCCCCTGAAGGAGAAATGGAGAGAAAAAAATCTTCGGCAGAAATAGCCCCAGTCTCTCTTTTCTCAGACAGAAACCTGAGGAAGCCACTCTTCAAAAATGCAGATTTGGTAATCCATTCAGAAAGACTAGGGCCCAGTAAACATCTGATGGGATTAAGAATTTATTTTCGCCCACCCAGCTCCAAGGACAGGACATGACCTCGCAGCCACAATGAGAGTCAGGTAACAATAATTAGAATACCAAAAGGGCACACTCAAGCTCAGATCAAAGTACATTGCACAGCACAGGCACCTCAAAATACAAAGCCCAACTCCATTTTGTCAGCTGTCCCAGAACCACATGCTGTTTATTTATTTATTTATTTATTAAAAAGGTAAAGGTAAAGGTTCCCCCGCACATGCGTGCTAGTCGTTTCCGACTCTAAGGGCCGGTGCTCATCTCCGTTTCAAAGCCGAAGAGCCAGCGTTTGTCCGAGGACGTCTCCGTGGTCATGTGGCCGGCATGACTTGACGCCAAAGGCTCACGGAACGCTGTTACCTTCTCACCGTAGTGGTCCCTATTTTTCTACTTGCATTTTGACATGCTTTCGAACTGCTAGGTTGGCAGAAGCTGGGACGAGTAACAGGCGCTCACTCTGCTACGTGGCACTCGGGATTCAACCCGCCAAAGTGCCGACCTTCTGATCGACAAGCTCAGCGTCCTAACCCACTGAGCCACCGCGTCCCATTTATTTATTATTTGGATTTATATACCGCCCCTCTCCCGAAGGACTCAGGGCGGTGTACAAGGCAGTTAACACTATATATAACACATAACATAGAAAAATTAAAATAAATTAAACCAAGTAGCCCTAAACAATAAAACACGTTCTAAAATGTAAAATTTAAACTTTAAAATCTAAAATCCCAGTCCCTCAGTCCAGGCTGGCAAGTTCAAATAGCCAAGTCTTCAGGTCGCGGCGGAAAGAGCAAAGGTCGGGAGCCATCCAGAGTTCAACAGGGAGCTGATTCCAGAGGGCAGGCGCGCCCACAGAGAATGCTCTCCCCCTGGGGGCCGCCAGTCGACATTCCCTGACCGACGGCACCCTGAGGAGGCCCTCTCTGTGGGAGCGCACAGGACGATGGGAAGTTAACGCCGGCAAAAGGTACTCCCGTAAATAATCCGGACCCATGTTACTGGTTCTGCTCATCAATACACAGAAACCTTCTTTCAAAAGCAGCCTCTATTTTATTCTCAGCTTGGAACTGGACCTGATTATTCTTTCAACAGTATCATTAAGACATATTTCATGAGGCAAAATGAATATAGTTCCTTCCCTTCTCTCACACCTCTCTCTCATTTTTTTAATCTGACAAAAAGTATTTAATCCAGTGAGGAAAAAGTTCACAATATCCTTACTTCCTCATTTTAATAAGAAAGTTTATGTTTTTTAATATTAAGCTTTGATTAATAGGTAAACATTAAAAGTTGCTACAGTCATGGAGTTTAATATACTTTAAAAACAACTATAGTAGTTTGTTCAGATAATTGTTATTTTTTTCACTGTTACAAGCCAAACATATATTTTTGAGCTACCAAGTTACAATAATACAATATTTCTCTGGTGTATTAGAAATCTTAGATAATGTTTTAAAAGATCTGGCTGTCAATTGTTTTACGCTGGAAGTGTGATGATTTTGGGAATACTTGATATATAATATAAGCCTGTGCAACTATTGTTCATTTCGGTTAGATAACCATAAGTTTGTCAATGCACATTTGGGAAGAAGAATAGGGTTAAAGATGTAACATGATTTACTTATGTATAATGCAAAAACTGCCTCATAGTAATTTTTGTCGTTAAGGTTTAATGCTAGACAGACTTGACTTTGTAGGGCTAAAAATATGTCCTTCCTCTTCCTTTTTTATTTAGATTTTGTTTTTATTCTTTTTTTCTTTTGTATGTTAAAGCAAATAAACAAACAAACTTTTAAAAATTTCAAAAGCAACTGACCTCCATTACAGTTCTGGGGAAATTAATCAATGCCTATTAAACAGGTATTTTAAGCTATCAAAAATAGAGAAATACAGAAATCATATCCTCTTTTGGTACAGTATAGTTAATCGAATAGGCATTTTTTCAGCTTCTATTGCTTGTTAAAAGTAACAGCTCCTACGACACCTGGTATTAACTTAAAATGAAATCTGACATTACTTGTTAGAAAAGGCTGCTTGAGCAAGAGCCATTACAATAGCAACAAGATAAAAATTTCAAAAATAGATCGCATTTTGTGAAATATTGGCAAGGGACTGCAAATTTAGCAGGAAGCTATTTATATGAACAGCAGTCCATCATTCCTTCGAAACTATTAAAATATGGGAAAGATAACTCAGAATCTCTTTTTTTCTTGCTTTCAAGTTCAACAAGGCATTTCTATTCAATGATTCTGCCAATTTGTTGGAATATATATGCATTTTAAAATTTAGGCTTTCATTTTGAAAGTAATAGGCAGTGATGTCAATTCAGCTTGCGTGATGCCTTTATGTTTGTACTGAATGCAGTATTTGAGCAGACATATATTTTTAAACATACCAAATAAATATCTCTGTGCCTAAAATCGACAGAGCACTGCCAATGTAAATACTGAACTTTGCCACCACACACTACAGTACAAATTAGCAACTGACGTTTCTTTGTAAGAAGATTATGCACTATTTGGAAACATACTAAATATATTACTCATTTGCATTTAGATGTGTTTTCTGCCTTAAAACCGTTTCTTAAGTGTGACATGGTACAATTGTGAAACAAAGGATGGAATTTTGATGCAATTAATCATCCAAGATAAGTTCATTGTGTATATGCATAAATAAAACAAACAAAATAACTTATATTGCCAGATGTTTTATAGAGGTGAATCCTGGATACAAAGAAGTTAGTTTATACTTCATCATAACAGCTCGGTCTGTTATTGTGATTCTGAATATGAAAAGATTTGTCCTTGAGTTGACTTAGAATTTTCTGGGAGGAATTCAAACTATCATCCAGAGCCTATTTTTCTCTTCCAAAAGTCAGAATTCTTGACTTATTTTTATCATTTACTAATTACGACTTTGAATTATTTTACAATTCATATTACTATTCTTCCCGAGCCTTTAATCACATCCCAGATAGGAAATTGAGGCTACATTCACTCAGTGCTCTAAAAGAAAAATGTTTTCAGGTGATTTTATAGTTATAGTTATAGTTTATTTGATTTATATACCGCCCTTCTCCTTGGTAGGGACTCAGGGCGGTTCACAGGGCATATATAAAAAGAAAGACAATACAAAAATTAAAAAAGGATTAAACCCATGCCCAATTAAAAACAGTAATACAAATTTAAAAAACAATTAAAAACCCATAATCCCCCATCAGGCCAGACCAGCTAATTCGAACAGGTGGGTCTTCAGGCCCCGACGGAAAGTTCGGAGGTCTGGTGCCATCCGGAGCTCCACCGGCAGTTGATTCCATAATGCCGGAGCACCCACAGAGAAGGCCCTCCCCCTGGGGGCCACCAGTCGACATTCCCTGACTGGCGGCACCCTGAGGAGGCCCTCTCTGTGGGAACGCACAGGGCGGAGGGGAGTCGATACCGGCAGCAGGTGGTCCCTGAGGTATCCCGGACCCATGCCATGTAGGGCCTTAAAGATCGTAACCAACACCTTGAACCTCACCCGAAAGACAACTGGCAACCAATGCAGCTCGCGGAGCAAAGGTGTAACATGGGAGTACCGGGAAACTCCCAAGACAACTCTCGCGGCCGCATTCTGTACCAGTTGGAGCCTCCGAGTGGTCTTCAAGGGAAGCCCCATGTAGAGAGCATTACAGTAATCAAGGCGAGAGGTCACGAGCGCATGAGTGACCGTACACAGGGCATCCCGGTTCAGATAGGGCCGCAACTGGCGCACCAGGCGAACCTGGGCGAAAGCCCCCCTAGTCACGGCCACTATATGATCTTCCAGGGTAAGCCGTGAGTCTAGGAGGACTCCCAAGTTGCGAGCCCTATCCACGGGGGGTAAGAGCTCACCCCCCATAGAAAGAGATGGAACATTTTGAATGTCCCGGGATGCCGGAATGCACAGCCACTCAGTCTTGTCAGGGTTGAGTTGAAGTCTGTTCCTCCCCATCCAGACCCGAACCGCCTCCAGGCAACGGGACATCACGGCGAGGGCATCACTGGGGTGGTTTGGGGTCGAAAAGAAAAGTTGGGTATCATCGGCATACTGATGATACCCAACTCCAAAACCACGAATGATCTCACCCAGCGGTTTCATATAGATGTTGAACAGGAGAGGCGAGAGAACCGACCCCTGCGGAACTCCACAAACGAGAGACCTAGGGGCCGATCTCTGCCCCCCTGCCAACACCGACTGCGAGCGTCCCAGGAGATAGGAGGAGAACCACTGAAGAACTGTGCCTCCCACTCCCAATCCCCTGAGACGCCGCAGCAAGATACCATGGTCGATGGTATCGAAAGCCGCTGAGAGGTCTAATAGGACTAGGACAGAGGAATATCCCCTATCCCGCGCCCTCCAGAGATCATTCACCAGAGCGACCAATGCCGTCTCCGTGCTGTACCCGGGCCTGAAACCCGATTGGTAGGGGTCCAGATAATCCGCTTCATCCAGGACCAGAGGGAGCTGATGCGCCACCACACTCTCAACAACCTTCGCAAGAAAGCGAAGGTTGGAGACTGGACGAAAGTTGTTCAAAACGGCTGGGTCCAGGGCAGGCTTCTTGAGGAGAGGTCTCACCACCGCCTCCTTCAAGACGGTGGGGAAATAACCCTCACTCAGAGAAGCAGATATAACCGCCTGGAGCCAGCCTCGTGTCCTCTCCCTAGCTGCATAAACCAGCCAGGAAGGGCACGGGTCCAACAAACATGTGGAGGAGCTCAGCCTCCTCATAATCCTGTCCACTTCATCAGGGGTCACAGAATCAAACTCTTCCCAGATAACATTGACAAGACCGCCCGTGTCCTGATCGCCTGACTCTGCCCAGCTGGAGTCCAAACCGGTCCGAATCCGAGCGATTTTATCCGACAGATGTTGACTAAATTCCTCGGCACGACCTTGCAAGGGATCCTCCCTCACCTCCTGATTAAGAAGTGAGCGAGTCACCCTAAACAAGGCGGCCGGGCGATTATCTGCGGACGCGATGAGGGTGGAGAAGTAATTACACCTCGCCACCCTCATCGCTGCGAGATAAGACCTAATATAGGTTCTTAACCGCAACCGGTCGGGTTCGGATCGGCTAGACATTAGTTTAGTATAATGTGCAAATCCAGGTCACCTGTGGTCTATAAAGATGTGTAACATATTAACAAAGCCCCTAGTGATTGGCTGGCAATGTGTTTTTATGAGGGCTTGTAAGAAAGATAGGAAAGGTTTTACTCTTTTCCCACTGTGACTCTTATTGATTCAGGTGCTGTATGAACTAAACTAAATCTTGTCTTCTGTAATGCCAAAGCAGAAACATCTCACAGACATATCTTACTTATGCATTTGGGATTCTCTGCAGCTGTCATTAGAGCACTTGTATTGAGTTCACCTGTAAGCAATTTGCATTGTATCAATAATAATGGTGATCTTATAGTTTTGTCATCCATTTTTTCCTAGATTCTGCCATCATATTGGTGAAAAAAATGTTATGCAGCTGAAAATGGCCAATGAAGCACAAAATTTCAGACAATCCATGAAGAATATGCAACTGATAAAAAGTTGTGAATATGGAACAGATCATTATTTATCAGGCTTTGAATATGGAGTTGAAGGAAGGTTGATGAGTATGATAAAGGTGGTACATGATGGAAGTGAACCATACAAAAGAATAAAGGTTAGGTTGTGTGATGCCTCTTGCTTATTTAGTGTGTTTATAGATAAATATTTCAGGAATGCTTGTGGTGATGCTAGAAATGGGGTCATAAGAAAAGCAAAATTATTTGTAGTGAATGTCAAATAGAGTGCATGGTAAGGTGTGGACTAGGAGTACATTTCCTGAATTTGACTGGGAAAATGGGAGTTTTGCAAGACATATGCAAATATTGACTTACGACCACAAATGAGCCGAACATTTCTGTCGTTAAGTGAGATGTTTTACAACCTTTCTTACCACAGTTGTTAAATGAATCACTGCAGTTGTTAAGTTAGTAACCCAATCTGGCTTCCCCACTGACTTTGCTTGTCAGAAGGCTGCAGAAGGTGATCATGTGACCCTGGGGCATTGCAACCACCATAAATGTGAGCCAGTTGCCAAGCGTCTGAGTTTTGGCGCAATAGTTGTGTGAAAAATGGTTATAAGAAGCTTCTTTTAGTGCCGTTGTTCACTCAACAAACTGTTGTAAGTTGAGAACTACCTGTACTGTAAGCAAGCAGATGAATTTATGTACCTCGGCAAAATATTTTTTTAAAGATGGGCAAACAGATGGAAAAATTGTGAGGTGTGTAAATTCTGATAAGAAGGTAACAGACCATATGTGGTTTACTGCAAGAAATGCAAGTTTGTCAAACTAAACAAAAATAGCTGCCTGTCAGAATACCCTTTCACCCACTTCATTATATTGGCAAAGACGTGAAGGCGAGACATACTTTGCTTTCCTGAAGTATAAACTAAATTGGACAATGCACTAGAGAAGTAGTAAAGATAAACCCTAATGGGGACAAATTTCAACTAGATCACAGTGAAGTTATTTCAAAGGACCCCCCTCCCCCCCAAAAAAATAAAAGCTGTGTTTTTTATGTACTTTCTTGCTGTGCAAGCAGGACACCGAACGAAAGATAATGGATGCTTTTGAATTATACAAGCAGGAACTCAAGATACTTTGGACACCTAATGTGAAGGGATGATGGACTCGAAAAATGAATACATTTGCCAAGATAAAGGGAACTGGAAGCTATCTTAACAAGGCAACTGACAGCATCAAAGAGATTACTGGAATATCCTGGGAAGAAATTATTTATTGCTAAAGATGAGGGTGGGCTTTAATCCATCAGTCACCACGGAGCCTAACTCAGTAGCAGATAATAAATAACTATTAAGTATTTATTTCTGTTGAAAATCTCCAACTCCCATACATCTAAACAAATTATTTAAAACATTCATATATATATATATATATATATATATATATATATATATATATATATATATATATATATATATATATATATATATATATATATATATATATATGTTTCAAATGTTAACTATTTAGATTACCTTGCTAGGCCCCAAACATGGGGCAAATCTTTATTTCCTGTTTTCAGCCTATCTTGAAGGCTATCGAACAGGCAGTAGTCACACCGGACAATTCATATATTTGTGTAAATTACTAACAAAGAATTAAAGGGAAACTGAGATGCATTTCTGACTTGTTAGTCGTCATCAGCCAGCTATACCCATCTGAGATTCGAACCAGGGCTGATTGCATATGAGGCAGTGTTATTTGCCTCTAAGCCACAAGGTCTCTCTTGCTCTGTTAGCTTTTTTTTTTTTCTGCAAGGGAAGATATGTTTCAAATGTTAACTATTTAGATTTGCCCCATGTTTGGGGCCTAGCAAGGTAATCTAAATAGTTAACATTTGAAACATATCTTCCCTTGCAGAAAAAAAAAAGCTAACAGAGCGAGAGAGACCTTGTGGCTTAGAGGCAAATAACACTGCCTCATATGCAATCAGCCCTGGTTCGAATCTCAGTATGGGTATAGCTGGCTGATGACGACTAACAAGTCAGAAATGCATCTCAGTTTCCCTTTAATTCTTTGTTAGTAATTTACACACACACACACACACACACACATATATATATATATATATATATATATATATATATATATATATATATATGTATGTATGTCTGTCTGTCTGTCTGTCTGTCTGTATGTCTGTCTGTATGTATGTATGTACGTGTGTGTGTGTGTGTAAATTTTTTTGGCTTGCTAACAAAGAATAAAGGGAGACTTGTTAGCAAGCCCAAAAAATTTACACAAATATGAGCTGCCACTGCTGTGGCTACTGCCTGTAGATGGCCTTGGGCTAGGCTGAAACAGGAAATAAGATTTATTCTGTGTCTGGGACTAAGGAAGTGTATTCTGAATGCTTAACAAACATTTAAAACATAGATATAGATATATAGATATAGATATAGATATAGATATAGATAGAGATAGAGATAGATATATATAGATATATAGATATAGATATAGATATATAGATATAGATATAGATATAGATATATAGATATAGATATATAGATATAGATATAGATATATAGATATATAGATATTTTACTATACGCTTGGTTTGAAATACGGCACATTATCAGGGTATTAGAGCATCTAAAAAGATTATTCTGATGTGCATTCAAGTCACACTAAATTACTAACTTTGTAATACCACTGAGATAAAAGCGGTAAATAGCTTCTAGTAATAATGCAGGGAGAAACTGAAAATGACATTCTGTACAGGTGAAACTCGAAAAATTAGAATATCGTGCAAAAGTTTTTATTTCAGTAATGCAACTTAAAAGGGGAAACTAATATATAGACTCATTACATGCAAAGCAAGATAGTTCAAGCCGTGATTTGTCATAATTGTGATGATTATGGCTTACAGCTCATGAAAACCCTAAATCCACAATCTCAGTAAATTGGAATATTGTGAAAAAGTGCAATATTCTAGGCTCAAAGTGCCCCACTCTAATCAGCTAATTAAGCCATAACACCTGCAAAGGGTTCCTGAGCCTTTAAAGGGTCTCTCAGTCTGGTTCAGTAGGAATCACAATCATGGGGAAGACTGCTGACCTGACAGTTGTGCAGAAAACCATCATTGACACCCTCCGTAAGGAGGGAAAGCCTCAAAAGGTAATTGCAAAAGAAGTTGGATGTTCCCAAAGTGC
This sequence comes from Vipera ursinii, assembly GCF_947247035.1. Taxonomy (NCBI): domain Eukaryota; kingdom Metazoa; phylum Chordata; class Lepidosauria; order Squamata; family Viperidae; genus Vipera; species Vipera ursinii. The sequence goes on along the minus strand of NC_139518.1, from coordinate 83,099,752 downwards.
TGTATTAAAGCACATTAATAGAACGTTATGTGGAAGGGAAAAGTGTGGAAGAAAAAGGTGCACAAGCAGCAGGGATGACCTCAGACTGGAGAGGATTGTCAGGAAAAGGCCATTCAACTGTTGGGGACTTTCACAAGGAGTGGACTGAGGCTGGAGTCAGTGCATCAAGAGCCACCACACAGACAGATCCTGGACATGGGCTTCAAATGTCGTATTCCTCTTGTCAAGCCGCTCCTGAACAACAAACAACGTCAGAAGCGTCTTACCTGGGCTAAAGAAATACAGACCTGGTCTGTTGCTCAGTGGTCCAAAGTCGTCTTTTCTGATGAGAGCAACTTTGGCATCTCATTTGGAAACCAAGGACCCAGAGTCTGGAGGAAGAATGGAGAGGCACATATTGCAAGATGCTTGAAGTCCAGTGTGAAGTTTCCACAGTCTGTGTTGATCTGGGGAGCCATGTCATCTGCTGCTGTTGGTCCACTGTGCTTCATTAAGTCCAGGGTCAACGCAGCCGTCTACCAGGAGATTTTGGAGCACTTCATGCTTCCTTCCGCAGACGAGCTTTATGGGGATGCTGACTTCATTTTCCAGTAGGACTTGGCACCTGCCCACACTGCCAAAAGCACCAAAACCTGGTTCAATGACCGTGGGATTACTGTGCTTGATTGACCAGCAAACTCGCCTGACCTGAACCCCATAGAGAATCTATGGGGCATTGCCAAGAGAAAGATGAGAGACATGAGACTGAACAATGCAGAAGAGCTGAAGGCCGCTATTGAAGCATCCTGGTCTTCCATAACACTTCAGTAGTGCCACAGGCTGATAGCTTCCATGCCACGCCGCATTGAGGCAGTAATTGCTGCAAAAGGGGCCCAAACCAAGTACTGAGTACATATGCATGCTTATACTTTTCAGAGGTCCGATATTGTTCTATGTACACTCCTTGTTTTATTGATTGCATGTAATATTCTAATTTTCTGAGATTGTGGATTTGGGGTTTTCATGAGCTGTACGCCATAATCATCACAATTATGACAAATCACGGCTTGAACTATTTTGTTTTGCCTGTAATGAGTCTATCTCATATATTAGTTTCCCCTTTTGTTGCATTACTGAAATAAATGAACTTTTGCACGATATTCTAAATTTTCGACTTTCACCTGTATACAAGGAGAATGCTTTCTGAAAATGATTTCTTATGGACTTTGATTTCTTTTCAACTGGTATTCTATATCTTCTGTTCTTTTAAAGCAAGAGCAAACATTTGCCAAAATTACTAGGAAAATATAGTAAAATACAAGCTCATAGCATTATCCAATTTTATCTTCTTCCTGAAGCAAAATATTAGGTTTCTTGTGTTTCGAATTACAATTTCCAAGCACAAATAGAAATATGCATAAGATGTTCCCTATGTAAAGGTCTTCATCAAGATGTAGAAGGTCCTTCTTTACAAAAATATGTCTTCTTTCTTGTCTCTACTATGAGCTTAAGTTTGGGTTTGAGGGGTGTTGAGCCCCAGTGCAGCATACGCTTCTACGGCTTCTGAGGAATCCCACACTAACTGGACCCTGGGCCCCAGTACCTCTCCTAGTCAGTTCTTCCGACTGGTGTTTGGGTGGCTGTCCTCTCTGTCAGGCTCTGCAAACCACCGTGATGTGGCCTGTCCTTCCGCAAGCTCTACACGTGGCTGAACGAAATCTGCATTCTTCGGCATTCTTCTTACTGGTTCCTGTGTTTTCCGGATCCTGCTTCAGGCTCAGGGAATGAGTCCACCGAGCACAAAGTCGCTAGTATAGCTTGCTAGCCGACCTTGAGGGGGGGGGAAATGCCTCTTCCCTCTGGCATGTGCTGCCTTTCCCTCGAATACTTCAGTTCTTTAGTTGGTGAAGCAGGATCCCACCCTCGTCGCCACTGTTAAATAGCGAGTTCTTTGGTGCAGGAATGAAGACGCAGAACAGAGTACAGGATAACTCATTGTTTATTTTGTGCTGGAACTGTACTGGGGAAATGCCTGCAACAAGCTGCAATATATAGTCTAGCCCCTAGGCGGCAGCCAATAGGTTTGAATCAACCATTGCCGCCTGGAGATAGCCAATTGCAGCACAGGAGACTTAAAGTCTGGGTTGCTGGAGAGCCGTTAGCTGCTCCAGCAATCCACGTGATGTTAAACAAGAGCCCAGTACATAACACTTAACCCACTATTTTGATTCTGGAGACAAACAAGGTTCCAATGCAGAATGTATTCTGGGCATCATCTTAATACAGGTTTAATACTGAAAGCTTTTTTCTGAGGTGCAAAGTAAAAGCAACATTTGGGGCTGCAAGAGGAATGCGTATATGTTTCATTATTAAACGAATGTAGAGTTGTTGAAAGGCAAGCAGCCTATAAGTGGTGTAAATAATAAATTAATAAATTTGAGATTGTTAAGTCCTTAGGCAGCTATCTTTAGATCCTTTTTGTAAAGCACATGCACATTCAAGTGACCACAAAAATAATATATACTACAAACATACTACATACAAATAACTATTAGGTTGGATCCTGAATTATAGTTAAAGTAGAAATTGAGTCATGTGATTTCAATAGAAATGCTCTAAAATGATTTGTCTGGCGACTTTGTCCTAAAAATACCTATAAATTTTCCACAGATCTGCAATATTCCTACAAAATTCCTATAAAAATACTTAAAAAGTTAGGTACTGCCTCTTAAAAATACTTTTTACTGATTCAAATGAATATGAGTATTCTGAACTTCAAATATTGAATCAAACTCACCAGTGCACAGTAGTCTCGATAACATGCTGTTTATTTGGACTCTGATAAATTTGCCATCTTAAAAAAGGTAATTTCAGTGAAAATAATTGCTAAGACCAATGTCAGCACAGCAGGTTACCAGCAACTTAGCAGTTAACCAGAAAGCCTATGATCCATTGGGTCACTGTTTCAGAGATATTTCCTTACCTAAACAGAGAAACAGAATAAACCCAGATGGGCAAAATAAACTAGTGGGAAAGGAGGCACTTCTGATTTCCTGCTGGCTTCCCCATTGAGTTAACTTGTAAGAAGCTGGTAGGGAACATCTTCCTCCTCCAGGGCTGACTCAAAGAACTAATCACTACTTTGCTGGGGGGAGAGGGAACAAAAAGAGCTATGGACCATGAGGAAAACTGCATTCCCACTCCTCATCCCAGCATCTTCCCAAGAGCCCTCTCCTTCCAGGAAGGACAAAAGCTTATTCATCAACTGCTGGCTCCCTCCAGCCAGACCTATCATGCCAGCAGGCATCTGAGTAGATCCCTCATCTTTCTTTCAGAGCCCACTGTTGTTGTTTGAAATTTCAGCTTTGGTTCCAAAGCAACCAATTGCTACTTATCCATCAGACCTTACCACCAGCCACTTGGGGCAACAATGATAGCAGCAATGACTTTCTGTCTTCCTGCAGGCTTCCCCATTTACTTGTGGGAAGGTGGTAAGTATCATTGGAAGGTGGTAAGTATCACTCCTCCTCTTTCTTGACTAACCCACAAAACTGCCTGTCACTTTGCTGTGAGGAAGGGAAACAAAGGGTGCTGCTGACTACAAGGAAAGCTGCATCCCTGTTTTCCATCCTGGTGTGTCCCCAAGGCCCTCTCCCTCCAAGAAGGAAGAAGATCTACACATCAACTGCTAGCACCCTCAGCCAGCTCCATTTTGCCAGCAGGCTTCCAAGTCATCCATTCATCCTTCCCTTGCTGCCCACCACCATTAAAGAGTTTTCAAATTTCAGTCTCAGTTCCAAAGCAGCCAATTGCTGCTCACCTGTCAGGACTTGGCCCAGACAATTGCGTGTGGGGACCAGAGGAGGAAAGAAAAGAGGCAGGGATAGACCCCTCCCATCTTTCCTTGTACCAAATAACCTACAGATTTCTGGGAAGTCCACAACCTAAGATTTCTGGGAAGGCTTGATGGTGCTGACAAGTTTCAATCTCATTGGACTAATGGGCCCCAGATTTTGTTTTGTTTTAACTTGGCCCATTTGAAGTTTATTGATTAAAAACAATTGCCCCATGATGCACTGTTTTTCCCAAATGAAGGTTACAAAAAGGCAACTACTGAGAGTTTTAATAAGTAGACCTGAATTAGGAGAAGATAACTACACTTAACTTGGTCATCTTCAGATAAAGTAGTTAAAATATTTCAAGAGAACATGATCAGAGTGAATACTAATATACATTTTATAAATATGATCATTTCTAGCTTTCAACTTTTATTATGGGCAATCTCTCAAAAATAACATATTCTAACAAAATTCAGCAATATTTCTCAGAAGTTGCCCTGGAAAAAAAAAGCAAATTTGAAGCCCAAACTATTTTAAACATGAAATGTGTAAATATTTCATATCAATACCAAATATCTTTTTCCTTTTTTGAGTAAATTCCTGCAGCTTTTTAATCTTTCATCCAGTATTTAATATTTCATTCTCCCTCCTTCTTCAGGTGCAGATTCCATCATAACAACATGCTGTAATAACCCATACAGACACAATACTATATGGAGTTGAACTTGGATTATGCCCCAATTTAATACTGTTTGGACTTAATCAACATTCCTCAGGACAATCTTTAAGTCCGATCTATATAACAACTCCAGACACAAAAGCCCAAGAAGGCATAAAAACCCGCCACTCCCAGCTAAATGTGGTCAGCTTTCCCAGAGCCACATTTCTGTCTGGCTCTGCTCTTCAATAAACTACAACTTTCTTTCTAAAGCAGTCTCCATTTTGTTTATTCCCAGCTTGGACTGGACCCTGATGAAGATTTTTCTTTCAACAGTATAGTTTCCACCCTCTGTCAAGATCAGCCAGGTGAGGCACAGCAAGGGAGATTGTTCTTTTAAATAGCTTGGGAGAAATGTTACGTGTGAAAACCATAACGTTCACATGACTTCTAGAATCTGCATGGTTAACTGAAAGGTCAAACAATACCTGCCTGCAAAGAAAAAACTGCAGATGTTACGACAATGTTAAACCTTGAGGGCAAAAATTTATCTGTTTGAAAAAGAGATATTTGAATGCAAAAGCACCTTTTTTTTTACCTGTAATCTCATTCTCTTCAAGATTAATCATTTCAAGAGCCTGCAAAGAAGTCAGCTGGTCAGGAAAAGTGTGAAATTTGTTCCTAGACAGGTTGATAATTCTCAGATGTAACAGGGTTCGGACCTCTTCTGGCAAGTGATGAATATAATTCCCTTCCAGATTAAGTTCTGCAATTAGGCAAGATGGATAATCAATAAAAATGCAAATTGATTCTTACAAATATTCCTAATTTTTTGAACTTTATATACCTATTTTTAATTATAGTGGGAGAAAGAAAACACAGGAAAATAAATATCTGCATATGTTTTGGGTTCATTTTATGTAGTCTTGGGATGTGTGGAGAACAGATGTCATTTTAGGTCATATTTTTGCAGAAATATTGAAAATTCAAAAAGTGTCACAAACACAAGCACCATTATAGAAGGCTTGATTTAAAAATGCTTAAAAGACAACCTAGTCCCAAAACCTCTTATAGTAAACTCTTGGAAGATAACACATTCTCTTCTAATATTATTTCTAATCAGAAATCATTGCAATGTAGGTCATTTTACACAATAAATACATTGTGTCATGGTTTGGACTAATGAAACACTTCAAAGAACATTCAGGTATTGTTTATCCTAAAATGTCTTTAATAATGAAAGCAAAGTGTCGGCACAGCATGGTGGAATGCCAAAATCTGAATTCCCCTCCCTTCAGCACCTAATATTTGGCACAATTCCCTCCTCCAATTAGCAGTCATAAATCACATTCTCCAATCAGTTTGAAGGGCAAAGCTTCCCTTCTGTTCTGTAACGCTATTTCTTTTTTTTTTTTAATTGAAAAGTTTTAAAATACAATTTTCCTTTGAAAAACCCCCCTTCCCCCTCCCTCCTCCCCTCCCTACCTCCCCCCTATCTCCCCCCCTCCCCCTCTCCCTCCTCCCTCTCCTGCCCCCCCTCTACTTCCCCTCCTCCCCCCCTCCCCCCCCGACTTCCCAGAGCAAAATACAAGGTATATATCTAAAAAGCAATCATAAACAATCATATACTAACAATTATAAACTCTAAAATCCATCACTCTCTAGCTTATATAGAGTAAACCAATCCTTAACAATACTAAATATATATAAACTAAAATAAAAAAAAACTAACATCATTCCCATCTATGTTCTTCCACAATTCACTATTACCTAGACATATTCTCACTTACACACCACAAGCACCTATCCCTATTAACCTCTCTAGCCAAAATAGGCTATAATAGATAATTCTTACACAAATTAACCCGCATTAACCCACAAAACTTTCTTCCTCTTCCTCTATAGTTAATTATCCATTAATTCCAAATTGAAAATTCTGTTACCATACATAACGTCCCAAAACTCTTAAAAACCCAACTACCACTTGACTATAAGTATATTGTGGAAGTTCCATAGATTTCTACTGGTCTTATTTTTTAGTCTTTTTTGAGCGTTTTAAGGCAGCACGCGTCACCCTCTGTTCTCTAAGATCATCCAAAAGAGTTGCAGCTTGATCTCCTCCTGTACCCTTCTCGTCCATCTGTCCATCTTCATCCTCTTGACATTCTCCTTCTCCAGATCCCTCTACAGCTTCCAGAAGTGTTGATGGGGTTACTTTTAAGACATTGTTGTAAAAATCATGCGCTTGCTTCACAGTACCCAAACAGTACCTTTTGCCATCATACATGAAGCTCAGCCCAGCTGGGATCTCCCATCTGAACCTTATATCTCTTTGCTTGAGCTCTTGCACAAGAAATATAAAGTCCTTCCTTCTCTTTAAAATCTTTGGAGGAATTTCTTTTAGAACCAAAACTTCTTGACCAGCAATCACAACTTTAGTATCATAGGCAACTTGTATAACTTCATCTCTAATTTCCCTTTTTACAAAATAGACCACCACATCTCTAGGCAACTTTCTCTGCTTAGCAATCCACGAATTCACACGAAACACTTTGTCCATGCCTTGTTTTATTTCAGATGCTGGATGGTTCAATACCCCCTCAAGAGCCTCAGAAACCAGCTGCTTTAAATCTTCCTTAATATTCTCTTTTAGGCCTCTAATTCTAACAGCAAACTGCATCTGGTAAAATTGAGCCAAACTCTGTTCGTTATCCATTTTGTCTTTTAAATCTTCAATTTCCAATACTTTTGCTTCTAATATAGCATTCTTTTGAGTCAAATCTTCCACTTGATCATCCAGCACCTCCACACATTTAGCTACTTTATGCACTGAGGACAAAATGTCTACCTTCATCTCTCTAAGTTTCTGTTCCATCCTTTCTTCCATTCTCTGCTCCAATTTCTCCAATTTCTCCTCCATCTGTGCAAATTTAACACCCATTGACTCCAAAATTAACTGGGTATGTTTTTCAAGATCCTTCGATGTCAATACATCAGGAGAATGCAACGCCTGCAGTAATGATTGTTGTTGCACCGGAGAATTTCCAGCACTCCGAAAAGTTCTAGGGGGAGGTTTAGCCGCCATCTTTTACTTACAATTGTGACGCACTTTCACTTTAAGTTTTAAGCAAAGTTCATCAAGCTTGAGAGTAAAATAAAATAATCCTCTTCATCTCTTTATCTTTCCTTCTTGTATTGCTCTGCCTGCTCTTTTCCTTTCATAGTCTCTCCTTCAAGCAGGGATGGTCGCAGACGCCTGGCTCTGCTCCATGAAATCCGGAGCAGAGACGCTGGCCAGCTGGGAGCAGCCCAGGCTACGGGGGAGTTCAATCCTTCAGCCGCCCAAGCTCCAAGCTCAGGCGGCCCCGGAGAACTCTACCCCTACCTGGGGGCTCACCCCCTCCTCTTCTCCCGAGGAGGGGGCTTCAAATTCGCCCGAACAGCTGATCGGCGCTGTTTCGGGCGAAAAAACAACAGCTGAGCCGCGGGCAGCCCGGGAAGGCTGTCTCCGTCGCCGCGGAGCCACCGGAAGTCTGTAACGCTATTTCTTATCTTATTAAAAACAACTGGGAGAAACATTCTCCCTCCTCCCCCCAGCTTCATCTAATTCTAAGAGGAAAATAATTTAAAGGAAAAGGCTGCCTCTTATATTGTCAAAGCAAAAACATCCAATGTTAGCAGCACTGACATCTGCCCCCCCTTACAAAAAGGATAGATCCTGTAATGTAAACAAAAGCATATGTCAGGGATTATCTCTTGGTTTGTTGGGGTTTTTTTCATGAAACCTTTTGATGAGTCAGTCAGCCTTCACATTGCTAGATTTCACCCAAGTAGCTTCAGACAGTGAGTACCCCTTTCACTGTACTAGGTACTGCAATTTTCCTTTAAAAATTCTAGAGTCAAGAATACATTTCACTTCATAGTGTGTCTGACCCACTACTACAAGGGTCCCAGTGCCTCCTTAGGGGGAGGTCTTAAGGTGGAGTCCCGAAAAGGTTTCAGCAGGCTGCAATGGAAGACAGGGTGAACTCTCCCTAAAAACCTAGGGAGTTTTAATTCTACTGTGACGGGGTTGATGATCCTTACAATGGGGAAAGGCCCCAAGAATTTCAGTCCTAATATCTTGCTGGGTAATTTGAGGCATAAATATTTAGTTGACAGATAAACCGTTTCCCCAGCTTGGAATGTTCTTTGGGGAGCCCTATTTTTATCAGCCTGCTTTTTGTAGGTCTCGGAAGACTTTTTTAACGCTGTTTTCATGTTTCTCCAAACCTCTTCCCACCCCCTCACCCATTGATCAAATGTCTGGGAAGTGGAGGGCACCTGAGGGTATTCAGGTATCAGGCTGAACTCTTTTCCTGTGGCTACTCTGAAAGGCGTGCAGCCGGGGCTGCTGTGAACAGAATTACTGTAAGCCACCTTGGCGAAAGGGAGGAGGTCAGTCCAGTTTGTCTGTTGGTAGGAAACATAGCATCTGAGATATTGCTTCACCATTTTGTTAGCGGATTCTGCAGCCCCATAGGTAGCCGGATAAAAGGCAGATGATAAGCCTTGAGATGATCCAATTAAGAAAACTCCTCCAAAGTTTCGCTGTGAACTGCACTCCTTTATCCAAAATTATTTGCTTAGGGGTGCCATGCAGTCGGTAGATATTTTTCAGGAACAATTTAGTCAGTTGTTGGGCAGATGGAAGTCCTTTGCAGGTGATAAAATGAGCCTGCTTTGAGAACAGGTCTATCACAGTCCAGATAACAGTATTTCCTCTCCTTTCGGGTAAGTCTACTATAAAGTCCATAGCTATTTCTTCCCATAGTTGAGAAGGGTCTGCCACCGGCTGCAGTAGCCCAGGGGTTTTCCCTGGAATTCTTTGCCAGCTTCTCTCAAGCCTAGAGACAGTGGCTGGAGCTCAGGATTCCAGATAGTTTGAAAAGAAAGTAGATCTTGGCATGATGTCATGGTTCTGACTAATGAAACACTTCAAAAAATCTTCAGGCATTGTTTATCCTAAAAAGTCTTTAATAATCAGTGCTTTTTTTTAAAAAAGAAAAAGGTCCCGGAACTCACACATGTCATACAACCCGCCTTGCCTACCCTACAAGGTTCCATCCAAAAAAGGTGCCGGAACTCCCTTCTGAGCGTTCTATGAGAAAAAAAGCCCTGAAAGCAAAGCGTCAGCACAGCATGGTGGAATGCCAAAATCTGAATTCCCCTCCCTTCAGCACCTAATATTTGGCACAATTCCCTCCTCCAATTAGCAGTCATAAATCACGTTCTCCAATCAGTTTGAAGGGCAAAGCTTCCCTTCCGTTCTGTAGCGCCATTTCTTATCTTATTAAAAACAACCGGGGAAAACATTTTCCCTCCTCCCCCCAGCTTCATCTAATTCTAAGAGCAAAACAATTTAAAGGAAAAGGCTGCCTCTTATATTGTCAAAGCAAAAACATCCAAAGTTTGCAGCGTTGACACACTGCCTATAATACAATACTTTTAAAAAGCATTCATAATCAGCCATTACTTTGATGAATGGAATGTATTCTTCTATACTATTATCTGTCCACCATTTCAGTACAGTGCAATTGATGTAATAAACTAATGGGAGTTTCTTCATATCTGCATATTTGGGAAACTGCATAGTTTTAGATAATAGATAGCATCTGCCTTTTAGGATCAACCACCAACAGTAAAGGATCAAGGAGTCATAAAATATAAAATATGCTGGAGACCAGCACTTGGCAGAGCAGTCATAAAGGGCTTGAAAAGATATTCAGATGCCTACAAAGATCAGAACATTTCAAACAAATTCCTTATGACACTCTGTTGAAGTCAGAATGGGACTTTGAAGAAGTAGAGTAGGAAAAGCATTAATGTTTTTAAACTTTGGTATTGGGAAAGACTTCTGAGAATATCATGAATAGCCATGAAAACAAATCAATATATGGTAACATTGAACAAATCAACTCAGAGTTCTCACTAGATGCACAAATGATCAGGCTCAAATAACTACTTCAGACACATTATGTGAAAACCTCATTCTCTGGGAAAGCCTTTAATGCTGGGAAAGGTGGAAGGAAAGAGAAGAGGAGGACAAGCAGCAGCATAGTAGAAGGTTACCCACAGTAGCGATGAGTACATTATTGGAAGTAAAAGGAACACCAAGTAGGCAGCTTTTGTCATGGTGAAGGTATCATCACCAAGAGTTGGCATTAATTTGATGGTGCATAATCAAAAATAATTCAAATTGGATTGCAGATGTTTTCGTTGTTATGGTCCTTCAAGGATGCCCTGAACTCATGGTGGCTAAGAGAACAAGTCCATGGAATTTTCAACGTTTTTCTAAAATGGCTTGCCAATATCTTTTTCCCTCAGCCAGATTTGGCACCATAAGAACTCTATTTTTTTTTTACAACCTTTTAATCCTTGTTCAGGGTGGAGTGAGGGCAACTGAATGGAGCTGAGCGTTTACTGGCTGGATGCCCTTCCTGACGCCTATGCGAAGTTCACAGCAGATATTTTCTATTTGTGCCCTGGTAGAGAAACATCTGCCGCTGCCTAGGATTGAACTCTCAAACCTCCTGAGTGGGAGGCGAGTATCTTCATTTCTAGGCCTTGGCACCACTCCACCATAAGAACTCATAATTTTCCCTATATCAGTCCAGTACCTTTAACCACCACACCTAAATGGTTCCCTGCCTTTCAGATATACTAGCATTTTACTATGTGGATACCATAACCTCTTTGAAAAGCAAGGGATAAAACTGATTTAGATGTAGACACAAGTAGTATTCTTTATAAAAGGTAAACTTCATAAATATTCATCTACTTTTCTCAGCATTAAAAGCAATATAAAAATATCTTAGAAAAAGAATAAATAGCAAGAACAGTATCAAACTTCTGTAATATGATAAAGCTAAACAGCTACAGTGATCCTTTATTAATACCAGTAGTTCAAAGCTTCGACTTCAATTTTATGTTCATTTTCAACAAGAATCATTTTTTAAAGAAACAAAATATGTATCTCCAGCACTTCTGTCCCCTCTAGAGTGTTCTTTAGATTCACCACCGGCAGGAGTTTAATTTACCAGCTGGAGTGAACAACAGTACACTTGAAAAGTAGACTCAGGATTATATAGAAAAAATACACTGGAAACATCGTAGGAAGCCTGAAATGCTAACATTTTTATTTTCAGAAAAAATGAATTCCAAATACCCTAAGCGTATATCCAGAGAAGGACCAATGTCTCTTGTATTTGTCCAAAAGAGATTTACAACCGGTCATTTAGGGACCATTACAATGGACCCTCCCCCAAAAGCTATTTATAATCCATTTTTGAAATTATGACTGCTGTACACAATCATGTGGTGACACATTCACTTGTTGGGCTTTTGGTAGTCAGTTTATGATTGTTTGCAGCATCCCATGGCCACACGATTGCAATTTGTGACATATTTTTTATCAGTTTTTGGAATAAAAAAACACACACACTAGAGAAAATGGATTCACTTAACAATCGTGCATTCACTTGACAACCACTGCAAAAGATGTTCCCCCCCAAAAAAAAAATCTGGTCTGGTTATTTGATCCCTCGATTTACAACCACAATGACTTAAAACTATAATTCTGGACTCATTTACAATTGTATGTTGAGAACAATGAGAAAGAATGGTTGGAAACTGATCAAAGAGAGAAGCAACCTGGAATTAAGGAGAAACTTTCTGACAGTGAGGACAATCAACCAGTGGAACAGGTTGCCTTCAGAAATCGTGGGCACTCCATCACTGGAGATTTTTAAGAAGAGACTAGGCATTCACCTGTCTGAGACGGTACAGGTTCTCCTGCTTGAGCAGGAGGCTGGACTAGAAAATCTCCAAGGTCCACTCCAGCTCTATTCTAACTACCTGTATTGGAAAGTCTGTGAAAGGCAACAGTCTGCCTACTGGCAGACCATAGGAAAGAGGTCCAAGCAAGCCCACTTCATGTTGGCCACTGAAGCAGACAGATAATAGAAAGATAAAAGAGGAAAATGTAATCACTGAGTGCCATTTCCTCCAGAACACTGATATTTATTTGCATTCCACTGACTTTCTGTTGACCATCTCCACTCCAGGGTCGCAATACCGGGTGTTAGGTTAAACATTCTACACGATTCTATCAAAAGCCATCCTACCATTTCTCTAGACTTCCATATACCTATTATCATGTGGAATGCTCTACACCAGGGGTAGGCAAACCTGGCTCTTTTATGGCTCGTGGACTTCAACTCCCAGAATTCGGTATCTGGTAGGAGATATAGGAGTATAGCCAGCCGTACCAACAGGCTGAAAAATAGCTTTTATCCGTGGGCTGTTAGGCTTTTAAATGGGATATAATCTCTGTGAACTTATGCAGAATTGACTTGGGAGGCCGGTGTGTGGTGTAGTTGGTTCTCATGGTGTGGTAGGATGGAGGTGTTCTGTACCAGCCTGCTACCGGCCCTGCAGAAAAGGCAGGGACAACCCCTTTACAAACGGCAAGAGGCTGGAATTAAGCCTGCCAAATTTATTAACATAAAGCAGAGCAAAACAAAATACCAACCATGAAACAGAAGCTATGAAACAGGAACTAATCAAGTGGTTGCCTTCAGCAAACCAGCCCTCCCACGCATTCCCCTTTTATACAGTTCAGGGCATGGCTTCTCTCTGCCTCCTTCCGAGGTGCCCCATTGCTTTCCTCTGTTTACTCCTGATTGACTGCCTCCTGCGTCGGGCATCAGGCTCACACAGCTGGGTCTCCGTTGTGACCAGGTGGGAGGGGCCTGGCTGAGGGCTCTCATCAGCAAGATCTTTAACCCCCTCAGCAAGCTCTTCAACACCCCCCTCCTCCTCTTGAGTCGTCCGACCCAACTGCCGAACCCACAGGCTGACCCTGAATCACGACTGGAGGGTTTGTTGTCACTGTGTGTTGGGGGGAGAGAGCACGGGGGGAGGCTCAGCTAATCTCAATGTACACATGTTGTACTTTGACAATAAAGGTTTATTATTTATTATATTTCAAGCTTTTGGGCTATGCATGTATAGGTAATCCTTAACCTACAATGGCAGTTAGGACAGGGATTGTCATCTCTAAGTGAGGCAGATATAAAGTGTGACCACTTTGTTTAGCAACGGCAATCCAGGCAGTCCTGATGGCTGGTGTTTTGTGAGTGCCCCAGTTGTTAGGCAACTTCCTGCCGGCTTCCCATAATCAAATTGATTGAGATGGAAGTTGCAAGCTCCACGCCCTGCAGGGTGGGGGGATGGAGCAGGTGGAGGTGTGGAGGTGTGTGGGAGAGTGCACAAAAGCCTTGAATTTCTGAAGCCGTCTCATTCTGGAGCTGAAATCCTCTATGGCTGAAAATTCTCCTTGCATTTTGGCATGGGGCTTTCTTAGCCCACAGAGATGAGAGGAAGTCCTCTTGGCAGACGGCAATGACATGTGACTGTTCCCTACTGGCTTCCCCACTGACTTTCTGGGGAAGCCAGCAGGAAAGAGTGCAAATGGTAATCACATGATCCCGGGGTGCTTGGCAACCAGGTGGAAATGCAAATGGAAAGCCCAGATTACAATGATGTGACAGTGAGTGCACTGCAATGGCTGTACTTTCAGGGACTAGTCATAAGTCCCTTTGTACAGCACTGTTGTAATTTTGAACAGTTGCTGAACAAATGGTTGTAAATCGAAGACTACCTGTGCCAATACTCATGGACAGAGACATTTGTGCCCTTACTTTTACTGTGATATAGCATATTTTAAACAAGGTTGATTCTGTTCACTAGAACTATGGTGCTGTTGTACGTTTGGTGGGTCTTACCACCACAACTGCAGCCGCATTTTTTAAAAGAAAATTTTATTGGTTTTCTATTTTTACATTTAAATATTTGAAAAGCAATGTGGTGGCTGAGTTGGTCAATAATTCAATAACATACAAATATATTTAGTACAGATCTCAAACTGTTATATTAAGTGTTTCCTCTCTTTTCCCCTTGGTATTTACTGTCTCATATTTAAATTAATACAATTTTTATATCGATTAAATAAAAAATAACTTCATATGCGGACGGCATGCATATGAAATTTCTCCAGTTCTTTGATGAGTCATCATTCAGGATTTACATCCATAAACAAGAGAAGAAATAACCATAGCTCTGTAGTCTTTCAGCTTTGTGGAGACGTGGACGTTGTGTTGACTGAACACCATGGTATGCAACAGCCCCAAAGCCTGGCTGGCCATGCTGATCGTGGAGTCAATTTTTGTCCAAAGAACCATCACTAGAGATGATGCTTTGCAAGTAGTTGAAGCTGTTAACATTTGTCATCTAGGTTTATCAACAGTTATTTTTGGTTCTCAAAGCTTGGTATTTGACATGGGTTGGTAAAGTACTAAAGTCTTGTTCAGGCTGATAGGTTGAAGAACATAGCAGCATCTGAGGATTTGTTCAGTATCAGGAGTCTGCAGTTATCAGCAAGAGCTTTCTTGAATGATTGCATGGATCTAGTGCTTTGATCCAACCCTTTCATGTATTACATTTAATAGAATACATTTACTCCTATGTTCCACTTTGGTAAAATTGCAAGCCTGCAGCAATTTTGGGAACAGTGAATTTTTGGTACAGCCCTTGGGCTCACATTTAAGTTTATGTATGAAATTCCAGGATATAAATTGGGTCCCATGTGCTACCTCAATTTCACCTTTAGAACAGAGGGTAACACCATCTCTCTTGAATGGGAGCAGAGAATGATATGGGAGTGAAATCTAAGAGAGATGAAGTGTAATTTTACTTAAGGACCACCACTCATAATTTCTGTCCCTTTTGTTGCAATACATAAAGCACTGAATGTTGGTGAGATCATCTGTCTAAAATGGCAGATGAAGCATTTAAAAAGTGAGATTAACTTGCCCAAACAAGGCTTTATATTAGGATATAATGTCAAATCTCTGGTCTGTGTGGTGGTGTAGAGCAGGGGTAAGCAACCTTGGCTCTTTTATGGCTCGTCGACTTCAACTCCCAGAATTCCTGAGCCAGCAGGGTGTGAGTCATCCCTGAGAATCTTCCTCACTCTTCCAAGGCAACGAGCCCTGGCGATGTCATCCAGTGGTGTCAGGGGACAGCCCACAATGTCTTGTGCTGTGCTCACTACCCTCTGTAATACTTTCCTGTCCACGGCTGTCAGACCAGCATACCAAACCACAATACCATACGAGAGGACACTCTCTATAGTAGACCGGTAAAACAGGGTCATTAGCCGTTGTTCTACCCTGTTCTTCTGCAAGACCCTAAGAAAGTGAAGCCTCTGTTGGGCCTTTCTAGCCACCTAGGTTGTGTTAACTTTCCAGGTCAGATCTTCGCAGAGGTAGACTCCCAGAAATTTAAAGGAGGAAACTCTCTCCACATAGTCCTCCCCGATGTAAAGTGGGGCAGGTTCCTCCTTTTTTCTCCGGAAGTCTAACACCATCTCTTTCGTCTTGCCAATGTTTAGGTGCAAGTTGTTATTACTACACCATATGGATAGTTTTTGTACCTCCGCCCTATATGCTGTCTCATCCCCACCTGTAATAAGACCCACCACAGTTGTATCATCTGCGAACTTGATTATCGCAGTGGATGGGTCAGATGATACACAATCATAAGTGTATAAAGAGTACAGGTAGGGGCTAAGCACACAGCCCTGTGGCGTGCCGGTATAAAGCTTCAGGGGGGTGGACAAAGCAGACCCGACCAATATGAAGTTGGTGGACACTAAGCTATTAAACTAAGCTTTTTTGTAATTCCTGCAACAATTTTATCAAACTAATGCCTTTTAGGTATGTTCCCATCATTCCTAGCAGGGCCTCCCAAACCTATTTAGGCTTGGAATGATGGTAGATGGATTGGGTTAAAAGTAGAGTATTCGGAGAGCTCATCCATGCTTGCTCCTTTGGTAAATTATTACAGTATTAAGGTTAATGGCTTTCATAACATTACAGCTTTTCCACCCCATTTGCTATGATGTTTCCAGGCACTGACTAAAAGTCTCTATTATGAAGTCTCAAAGATAAGTGCACTTCTATAATGTAAAATTTTGGAAGAGCTACATTTATTTTAATTGCAGAAGCTTCTCCCAAAAAAATTCTGGGAAGCGTCAGTTAACAATTAATGACTGTAATTGTTCAAACAGTAAGTCATGAAATTGATTCAAGAAACGACAAGGAAGTTATTGGTTTGGTGCTTCTGTACTCCATCTCATGCCTTTGAATGCCAGGATGTATGTCTGTGGATCCCCTAACTTTAAAACACACACACAACCTGGTGATAAGAGTGGCAAAGAGCCCATTCTTCTCCATTCTTACTGCATCCACAGGAGCCCAGGAGCCCTGTTTAGGGTCACTGGGACTCTCCTTGGGACCGGGAGCCTGGATGCCTATTTGCAGAGCCAAGCAGAGGAATTTTCTATTCCTCTAAAGCAGGGGTAGGCAACCTTGGCTCTTTTATGACTCATGGACTTCAACTCCCAGAATTCCTGAGCCAGCCATGCTGAGGGGAAAGGGAGAGGTTTCCAAGCTGAGCCATGCTGGCTCAGGAATTCTGGGAGTTGAAGTCCATGAGTCATAAAAGAGCCAACGTTGCCTACCCCTGATCTAAAGGATAAAATCGCCTAGATCTATTCCCAGCTGGATGCTAAGTGTGAGGGAAGTCCTGTGGAGATGCCCAGGGAGCAGACTTTGAATCTGTTAGACCTGTAGAACTGGGCAGGGTCCACCTGTGTGCTAGATCCATGCCCCTCCTGGCTGGCTAAGGCTACCCAGGAGGGATCAGGAAGGTGGGCCCAAATGATGGTGAATTCATCCTTCTTAGAGGGTATGTTCCTGGATGGATTTAAAGAGGCTCTGGTACATCCCTCTCCTCAAGAAGCCATCAGTGGACCACATCATTTTGGACAGTTTTCATCCAGTCTCTCAACTTTCCTTTTTAGGGAAGGTGGTTGACAAGCGGTGATGTTACAATGTCCAAAGATTCTGGATGAAACATATTATCTGGACCCTTTTCAGTCAGGTGTCAGGCCAAATGTGGGACAGAAACAGTGTTGGTATTATTATGGATGATCTCTGATGGGAGCAGGATGGAGATGGGCAGTTTTTAAATAAAATAAATAAAAATAGTAACATATTTTATTTAGTTAGCTGTTTAATTTCTCAGTAAAAACACACTTGTTGAATTCCAATTTCTCTAAAGCATATATGCTATAAAACAATAATCAAATCTAAAGAAAGAATTTTAAAAATAACACAACTACCATCTAATAAAAAACCTGTAAAAAAAAACCCCATAAAAATTAAGAAAAACATACAACTGATACATTGATATTGATATTCATGCTTCAAAACCTCTCCTTACTGGCTTTGTTTTCAATAATTTCTGAAAACCCAGTAAGTCAGAAGCTTATTCTGAAGGTTGCGAGCATCCATTTTCCTTTCCTCTCAAGTAAGGAACTATTGACAGATTCTTCTGGGACCTTCATGTCAGTGGGTTGATAATGGATGGAGAAGATAGTCTTAATTCATGAGAAAAGCTAGAGCCAATTACCATTGTTTGCTTTTTATACAACACTTTTTGTTTCTTCTCATCTTTAGATCCAAGCATCTCATGGAACCGACAAAAACAGATGATTAGAGCTTATTCTCTGGGAATATCACTGTGTTTTCAGATTTCACAGCCTTGTTTCTTTCATCAGTTGGACAGGGACACTAATAATGCCTGTGGTAGAAACTGGGCACACAGTTTGCTCAATTCTTAAGTCTTTTTAGACTCTTTCCCTCAGGACCAGCATAGAAAGGGTTTGGTAAAATAAAATGTATTTATTGTATGTTAGAAACGCTGTTTGGTTTCTGACCTTTGCTTGAAAGCTCCAGGGTGACTCAGCTGAAGCACTATAGGAATAACAATATACACACATAAAAAAAATCATACTAACAGCATGTGTGATTATGCCTCCTATCTTTATACCTGCTGTGTGGAACAGTCACATCCAAAGAAGTCTTAAGACATTCGCCTTTTAGTTCTGAACAACTTAGTTGCACTCATTTTATTTATTACATTTATTAAATTTAATAATTTTATTTATTAAATTTTATTTATTTATTTGTTGTTGTTGTTAGCTGCGAAGTCATGTCTGACCCATCGCAACCCTATGGACAATGTTCCTCCAGGCCTTCCTGTCCTCTACCATCTTCTGGAGTCCATTTAAGCTCACACCTAATGCTTCAGTGACTCCATCAAGCCACCTCATTCTCTGTCGTCCCCTTCTTCTCTTGCCCTCAATCTTTCCCAGCATTAGGCTCTTCTCCAGTGAGTCCTTCCTTCTCATTAGGTGGCCAAAGTATTTGAGTTTTAGCTTCAGGATCTGGCCTTCTAAAGAGCAGTCAGGGTTGATCTCCTCTAGGACTGACCGGTTTGATCGCCTTGCAGTCCAAGGGACTCGCAGGAGTCGTCTCCAGCACCACAGTTCAAAGGCCTCAATTCTTTAGCACTCAGCCTTTTTTATGATCCAACTTTCACTGCCATACATTGCAAATTTATTTATTAAATTTTATTTATTTCTTAAATTTACATGCTGCCTATCTCACAGGTCATTGAGAAGGCCAGGATCATGGGAGCCAACCTCACATTCCAGAGGGCAGGGCCCACAGCAGAAAAGTCTCATCTCCCAGACACCACCAGTCAAATTTCTTTGACAGACAGGATTCAAAGTAGGTCTCTTCCGCTGCAGCAAGTGGGACAAGGCCAATTCATTAGCTCCTGAAGTACCCTGGACCCATGCCACATTTATTACACTTGCCATTGTAATAGTACTTGTAGACTATGCCATAGTTTCAGGACTTCTGTTATCCTGTACCAGGTCATTGTTGTAATACTTCTAAAACAGGGGTCCCCAACCCACGGTCCGTGGACCAGTACCGAGCTGCAGCATGCCAGCAACCGGTCTGCACAAAGAAGTAAAGCCGCATCCACAGAATGCAGGCAGCACACAAAACCACACACTCTCCGGTCCACAAAAAAACCTTTTTCCATGTAACCGGTCCCTGGTGCCCAATAGGTTGGGGACCCCTGTTCTAGAAGAGTTCCCCTTTAGAGTTATAACCTGCCCTACAAAATAGTCCTCTATTTCAAGTTTGCCTCCTACGTACTTTTTCTTGTGAATCTACACATTTTCACATAGCAGGATCCAACTTTGAAAATATTGGCTATAGTGAAACGAATGGTAGTATTTTTCAAAAGAAGGCAGTTTTTGTTTATTGTTCAACTCCTCTGAGTTGAAAGCAACTTTCACTGATGTATTGACCAAGGATTCTATATTTGTTTCCCCAACCACTCTTGGACAGGTTCAAAGGCAAGTGAAAACCACTTTAGGCTGCTCCAGCTAAAATTCCTCTTCCCTTCTCTTCATCAGATCAGTCCTTTGAGGGAACATTCTGAAAACGTCTTTAAAGACATCATTTAAGATGACTTTAATTATGACTGTTGATATTCCCTGGAAACCTATTTTACAAGGGTGCAGATCTCCAAAGGGCAGCTATAGAAAACAAATAAATAATTAAAACCCTGTCGGACAGGGGTGTCAAACTACCGGCCCGTGGGCCGGAGCGTCATGGAAAAACTACGGCCATCCCATTTTCGGCAATGGGAAAAAGTTCCGATACGTCGCGCGACGTCACGTGACATCGCGAGTTTGACATGTCTGCTGTAGGAGATTATGCACATCAACCTTTATAAAGTTGGTCTTGGCATTTCACCCAGCAGGAATTAATGGCAGACTAATACCTTAACAAGCAGAGGAAAACAACATAGCAGATGATAGTAAGATGCCAACTTGTGCCTTTTTTCAGGAGAAAAAAGACATCTGGAGAACATTGTTTTTACGTGTCCTGAACTCCCAGTGAATTCCAAACTCAATTTGGAAAATGATCTGTAAATAAAAGAACTGGCCTTAGCAGGATACACTGGAAAACCACAGAGCCTCTTTAATACAGATAAATCTCAACTTACAACCATTTGTTTACCAAAAGTTCAAAGTTACCATGGCATTGAAAAAAGGTGATTGTCGGTTCCTGCACTTACAACTAACAGAGCATCCCCAGGGTGACACGATCAAAATTCAGGCACTTGGCAAATGACCTGATTTATGACTTGATTGTTTTAATGATGGTTGCAGCATCCCAGGGACACGTGATCATCCTTTTCCAACAAGAAAAGTCAATGGGGGAAGATGGCTCATGATTCATTCATAATGACCTCATGATTCATTTAACAACTGTACCGACTCACTTAATATAAGATGGAATCTATCTATGAGGGTATCAAAAGGATTTTGACAAGTTATCTGAAGTAGGCCACCCTTCACAAATTATTGAATGGAACTGAGATAGTCAGGGACAAGTAGTTTTGATCAGAAAAAAAAAGATTACAACAGAATCCTGGTTGTGAAGAAATAAAGTATTTAACTGACATATGCAAGACATTTCTTTAAGCAATGAAACAGAATTAATTTATAAAGAGAACATTCTTCTAAAGTAATTATTTCAGAGTGAACTGTGAAATGATGGGATAGTATAAAGGTAAAGGTTCCCCTGCACATGTGTGCTGCTCGTTTCCGACTCTGGGGGCCGGTGCTCATCTCCACTTCAAAGGCGAAGAGCCAGCGCTTGTCCGAGGATGTCTCCGTGGTCATGTGGCCGGCATGACTAGACGCCAAAGGCACACAGAACGCTGTTACCTTCCCACCGTAGTGGTCCCTATTTTTCTACTTGCATTTTTATGTGCTTTCGAATTGCTAGGTTGGCAGAAGCTGGGACAAGTAACAGGCGCTCACTCTGTTACGCGGCACTCGGGATTCGATCCGCCAAACTGCCAACCATCTGGTCAACAAGCTCAGCGTCCTAACCCACTGAGCCACCGCGTCCCTTAGATAGTATAGCACATGCCTAATTCCAAAATAATGAAGTAGAAAATGTGCTGACGAATTATATGCCATCAAATCATTGTCGACTCTTAGTAATTACATCTTGGGTGGGCACTCAATGCATTTTGATATGAAAATTTTGTCCCAGTACTCATCATTTGTTTGGTACTCAATGCACAAGCTAGAATTTGTCAGTGTTGGCTGCCTTGTGACTCACTACATCAGACATGCCTTTATTCAAGGCAGCTGCAATATATACAGATGTGAAAGCAGTCTCCCTCAAAAGGTTTTAAACAGAGGCAGAGGGAATCTACCAAAACAGCCCTCCAGGACTTAACTTATTCAGAGAGTTTCAACAAAGATGGGATGACTGTTAGAAAATGAGAGATGGAATGGGTGTTATGAATAGAGGCATTCCACACTGCAATATTTTCAGAAAAGTTTAAAATTTCTAAAACATCACAGATGAAGATGACACAGAGAGATTCACAATACTTAATAAAACGACTGAAGTCTAGAATGTAGAATAAGATTATACAGATCAATGTGGTAATCCTTCATTTTATTTGCATAAGCTCCCAACTAAGGTATTTTAGCCTTCTTGATTAAGTACGCTGTACCTGTATACAATTATGCAGATTAATAACATATATATATAAATAACATTTACATCTAGTAAATCTATCCAATTTTGTATTGCATTTATCTTTTGCTCTAAATATGAGACTGGATTAAGTGTTCCTTGAATACAATTATTCCAGATCATTCAGTAATGTATTCTTCTATTTTTGCACACCTTTCTTTCTATTGATGCCAGAGGGATAAACCAATTTCTCAAAAATGCTTTTGCTAGCATCATATATTGTACATAAGGAGACTTGAGAGAGTACGTTGATTTGAAAGAAGCTGTTTATTCCAGCTGGAATCCTCTTGTAAGAGCAAAAAATAATTGAATCCTACTTTTTGATCTGAAAATGTTTCTGTTTAGCCTTAAAATTATCAGATTATCATCTGCATCGGGAAGAGCTCCATATGTGCAATTAATTAAGAGTAAATTCAGTGGTGGGATTCAGCTGGTTTGCTGATTTTTCTATTACGCTTCTTTCTGCTTTATTAGGAAAAACAGTAAGAAATTCTATTCATTCACTTCAAGCAAAGCAAATTATAACATTAAGAGTAGAAGGGAAAAAAAAGAAAGTTCTAAAAAAAGAAAGTCCAGTAATTCTTTATAATTTAACGAATGACTAGTATGAGGGGAGATGACACAAAGAAATTTACTTAAGCTATACTAAACATTAAATAGAAATTAAAATATTTTCAAATGAATATTGTAATTTCATTTCAGAAAAGCATTCATTATGATGGAGCTCCCTCTTCAGGTCAAAAGAGAAAATTAAATTAATTGAAGAGAGCAGAAAGAAATTAGCATAACGGAGAATTTACAGGTAGTCCTTGATTCATGACCAGTTGCTTAGCAACCATAACCAAATGAAAAATGGGTGTTATGACAGTCAGGCCCTTCCATAGTCACAACCTTGGCAAACATGGCTGCATTTGCAGCATTCCATAATCAAATGATCATGTTTTACAAAGGTTTTGCTGAAAACCAGCACCTCTCTCTGATTTTTGGCAAAACTACACCCATAGAAGACCACCGAATTGATTGAACAACTGCTGTAAAAAAAGACCTGTTTTGCAACCATTTATAATATAACAGAGGAATAGAATCAAGATCATGTGAAGTATTAATACCACTTTACAATGCCTTGGTAAGGCCACACTTGGAATACTGCATCCAGTTTTGGTCACCACGATGTAAAAAAAGATGTTGAGACTCTAGAAAGAGTACAGAGAAGAGCAACAAAGTTGATTAGGGGACTGGAAGCTAAAATATATAAGGAATGGCTGCTGGAATTGGGTAGTCTAGTTTAATGAAGAGAAGGACGAGGGGGGACATGATAGCAGTGTTCCAATATCTCAGGGGCTGCCCCAAAGAAGAGGGAGTCAAGCTATTCTCCAAAGCGCCCAAAGGCAGGACAAGAAGCAACGGATGGAAACTAATCAAGGAGAGAAGCAACCTAGAACTAAGGAGAAACTTCCTGACAGTTAGAACAATTAACCAGTGGAACAACCTGCCTCCAGAAGCTGTGAATGCTCCAACACTGGGATCACCTTTTGTGACCTTCTTACAAGCCAAGTCAGTGGGGAAGCCAGATTCACTTAACCACCATGTCACTAACTTAACAACTGCCACGATTCGCTTAACAACTGTTTCACTTAGCAACCAAAATTTTGGGTTCAATTGTGGTCGTAAGACAAGGACTACCTATACTGAATAGATACGGAGTTGGTCTTCTGTCACCACATTTCATTCAACTAGTTTAAAACCTTTAATTGAAATTTAATTCATCAGGAAATATGATCCAACCAAACGGGGTTTTTGTCTTGCTTACTTGCCTGCCTCACAAAATCTCCTTTTTCTGAGTCAGGCCCTTGCACTTCACTATGGTTTACAGTGTGGAAGAAGCCCCCAACTCTATAAGGTTTCCTAATTTATATTCTTGGCCTTCCAGCTAAATGTTTAGGTAATCACAATGCTATAGATATTTATTTCAACAGTATAAGACAGACACAGCTAGGATACTTGATAAATATTGTTGAGAGGGACACTTAAATTTTCCTTCCACGGATTCTTTCATCATTTCATATTTTTGCATCAAAGCTTAATTGATGATTAAATGATTTATAGGGCCACACAACGTACTCCAGCACGTATGAATGGCTAGCAGTAGGTAAAGCTTTAAAAAAATAAACATAAGCAACAATATAAATCTTTCCTCTATAAATATTATTTTCTCAGTCGAAGGTTTTGACTGTTGGAATTGGTTTATCAAAACAGACTATGAAGTTTTGTTCTGTGCCTCTGTTGAATCTCATTACAACCACATATTGCTGCTTCCTCACTATATATTTCATCAAAGCTCACATTATTTGTAGATAGCAATTTGGTTATACTTTCACTCTAGATATTCCTCAAATGCCCTCTAACTTTTACAACTTTTCAACAATCTTAATAAAATGCAAAAAAAAACTTTCAATCTTTGGAGGAGGTAATTAAATCTGTCAGGGAATACCGTAATCATTTATTCGTCTTAGAAAATATTATGCTAGTTCTTCTTCTCATTTATTAAAAATCATTCCTATCTTCCGTGTACAAAATCAGTATTTTACACACACACACACACACACACACACACACACACACACACACACACACACACACGTTTCCTGAACTGTTGACAACAGACATCAACACTATCAACTACTTTACTGGCAACAGAGTTGTGCCAATATTCTGCTTTCCACAAATGGGATACTAGCTCGTTCTCAAGCTTTGTGATAAAAGATTTTGAGTGACCTCCCTCCAAATGTAACTAATGTAGCTGGCATGAGATAATATAACCCTTGCTTTTAAAAATTAAATTTTAATCTACCTATCAAGAGATTCTCACAATTGCCTGCAGCTAGCTTGTACAGAGAAAGGGAAGACTAGTGAGTTTTGAAAGTGGTTCCATTTTCCCCATGTAAGTTTGTTTGTTTGTTTTTTAAAAAAATGCCCTAAGCTGTTCAGACATTCATGGGAATGAGACCTGTTTGGGAACCTCTGGCTTAAATGAAAACAATAAAAGTGGTACGTTGCTGAGGGACATAGCAGTATTCTACACTGCAAAGAACTCTATTAGAAAAGGAAAGATACAGCAAAACCTCAACTTGGCTAAAAGGCAAAGTAACAATGTGATCCCAACAGTAAGAAGGTTCAATCTAAAATTAAATATATATATATATCTTACAGAAGTCTCCCCCCAAGTAATTTTTCTTTTGCTTGGATTCACATCTTACCTGTCATACATTTGTGAGGCTGTGAGAAGCTAAGATTATCACATTGCTGATAATATTTGATACTAGCATGCATGTGCGGGGGAACCTTTACCTTTACCTTAATTTTATTTATCTATTATTAATTTACTTGCCACCCATCTCTCCCCAAAGAGACTCTTTTATAGGTAGTCCTTGACTTACGATCACAATTGAGCCCAACATTTATGTTGCTAACTGAGGCGCTTGTTAGGTGAGTTTTGCCACATTTTACCACCTCTCTTGCCACATTTGTTAAGTGAATCACTACAGTTGTTAAATTAGTAAAAAGTTTGTTAAATAAATCTGAAAACCACACTGACTTTGGTTGCAGAAGGTGATCGCATGAATCCAGAAATCTGCAATCATCATAAATACGAATCAGTTGTCGAGCATCTGAATTCTTCTCACATGACCACGGGGACGCTGTAATGGTCGTATGAAAATCGGTCATGTCACTTTTTTCGGTGCCGTTGTAACTTCAAGTGGTCACTAAATGAACCACTGTATGTTCAGGACTATCTATATTTTGATAATTACTGATCTACTGTCAATCTATAACATTATATTCATGGTCACTGAGAAAAAAATATGTAACACACAGAATAAATACATTTTTAAAGTCCTAACATTTGGAAAAGGAATAGCAACCACGGAGGCACCTCCTCGTTCTTGTTACCCTCAGAAATGCACACCTACCTCTCAGCTGGCTAAAAGTGATAATGAATTTGCTGGTTACAAACTTCAGCTCATTATTGGCCAACGTGATGAGATGTATGCCTTCAGCCACCTGCCTCATGACTTTATAAAGGGCGATGGGAAATGTCATCAATTTGCAATCTGCCAAATCTAAAGAAAAACAGCAAAGGAGGAAAGGAAGGGTGAGAGGAGAAATATTGAGTTTTCCAGAACAAAATAAGTTGCGTTCTGATGCATCCAATTTTTATTAGTTGTCTGTCCGTGAGGATTAGGTACTTGCAGTAGAAGAATCAGGAGCAGATGCACTTAAGGTAACTTTGAAATAAAGTCTATTTTGATAAGATAGGATGGAGTGTTGCAACAGACTAGAATATCAAAATAATAGTGCTGCCAGGAGGTTATAATGCTGTGAAAATCCTATCACTTAATTATGTTTTTCTTATCAGTTAGATATGAACCCTATTCACTGACAAACATAGCATGCAGGTAAGAAATGAAAAATGAATTATTGACAAGATAAACGCAGGTAGGTAGCTATTGTCTCCAATTCAGTTCAGAAATCAGTAAAAAGTCCACCCCATCTTTGCTCTGGATTCTTCTATCTCATCTCTCTGAAGGCCTTGCTTGCCCTTCAAAAATACTTAAAGTTCAGTAAATGTAGGAATAATATTCCTTCAGCAAAGGAATATATAATGAGCACATTTTCTTCCTACTCTTGGTAAAAGTGTTTTTTGCTCTTTTGAAGCGAACTTGCTCTCATCTATACGTGAGAAGAACACTCAAGTAACTCCTCCCTATTCTACGTTAATCTAGCCAGCATGTAGAAGAAACACAGGGGGAAAAAGCTATGGAATTGACTCAGTCTTCCATCCTTCCAAGGTTGGTAAAATGAGGACCCGCGATTGTTGGGGGCAATATGCTGACACTGTAAACCGCTCGTGCCAACCTGGCACTCAGATAAATCGGCCATTAACAGAGTATATAGAGATAAACAACATCTACACACCGTTCAAAAGAGACAGTCAAAATGCCCAAAAGGAAGCCAAAAGACCACAGAACTTCCTCACAAGCAATCAACATCCATATGAGTAGAAATTAACACGAAGACCAACACTAGACTGACAATCAAAAAGTAAACAATGCCACAATCAAGGAACTACCAATACAGACAAACAAGCCAACTGTAAACAGTAGTGTAATCAAGGAATCACCCATACTTCCAAGGCAAGCCACTGGTACAGTATATAAAAATAAAAGCAAACCCTTTAAGCACTGGGGAAGTTACCTAGTTTGGTAATGAAATGTCTGCAAGAAAACCACCAAGCTCACAGAGCACCGAGGATCCCCCAGTGATTTCCTGTTTCTACAATACTTAGTACTGTACTATTTCACCACCAAGAAGTAGAATTCAGAGTTCTTCTTAGAGCCATCTTAAAAGAGAGAGGTTGGCTACATAGTCTTAGTTAGTAGTAGATAGCAGAAACATAGAAACATCAACTCAAAATCAAATTGTTCATGTGCCAAATAAATGAAAAGAAAGTGTTATTTCATTAAAAGTGAATTAGGTGAGTCTAAACAAACTAGATGGGACGCGGTGGCTCAGAGGGTTAGGATGCTGAGCTTGTCGATCAGAAGGTCGGCAGTTTGGCGGGTTGAATACCAAGTGCCGCGTAACAGAGTGAGCGCCTGTTACTCGTCCCAGCTTCTGCCAACCTAGCAGTTCGAAAGCACGTAAAAATGCAAGTAGAAAAATAGGGACCACTACAGTGGGAAGGTAACAGCGTTCCGTGCGCCTTTGGCGTCTAGTCATGTCGGCCACATGACCACGGAGACGTCCTCGGACAAGCACTGGCTCTTCGGCTTTGAAACGGAGATGAGCACCGGCCTCTAGAGTCGGAAATGACTAGCACGCATGTGTGGGGGAACCTTTACCTTTAAACAAACTAGTGGAGCACATTTTATTGTGAGAATAATCTTCTGAAGATGCTAACAAATGGAGCAGTATGGAAGAGAGGGAATAGTTTTTATAGCCTCAAAACTGACTTCTCTAGCAACACTATGCCCTTCAGAAACGCTGCGTTAATCACAATATAAGATCACAGGTTTTTATTTACGTATTAAATTTATATGCCCTTCATACCCCATGTATCATGGGATAAACATATATTTAATGTTTAAATAAATTAATGTTATTATTATTAATAGAACATAAAGGTAAAGGTTCCCCCGCACATGCGTGCTAGTCGTTTCCAACTGTAGGGGCCGGTGCTCATGTCCATTTCAAAGCCAAAGAGCCGATGTCCGAGGACGTCTCTGTGATCATGTGGCCGGCATGACTAGACGCCAAAGGCGTACGGAACACTGTTACCTTCCCACCATAGTTGTCCCTATTTTTCTACTTGCATTTTTATGTGCTTTCGAACTGCTAGGTTGGCAGAAGCTGGGACGAGGAACAGGTGCTCACTCTGCTACGCGGCACTCGGGATTCAACCTGCCAAACTGCCGACCATTTGATCGACAAGCTCAGCGTCCTAACCCACTGAGCCACTGCGTCCCTTAATAGAACATACACACTGCTAAAATGAAGAAAAAACTTGTACAAAATATATAACCTAAAACACAATGCACACCCACACACATAAAATATCAGTCAGTTTTCAAGTCTCATCATGGGCAGAAGTTACCTGGGACATCTGATGAATGAACTTCACAAGGACTTAGATGAGGGCAAGTACTTTTCTGAGACCCACAGATTCTCAAAGGGATGTGGTGGCTCAGTGGGTTAGGACACTGAGCTTGCCAATTTTAAGAGGTGTGGACTTCAATTCCCAGAATTCCCCAACCAGTCATGCTTCTGGGAATTGAAGCCCACACCTCTTAAAGTTGCCATGATTGGGACATCCTGACTTATAACAATTAGAAGTTGGAGTTCATCCATGATAATTTCAGTCCAGAATCACTAGCTCAGTGCTTTCTCCCCTGCCATGTTCTTCAGAGCCTTTATGAATCTGAAAATATGTGCATCTTTATTACTAAAAACATATTTGATTCCTTTTCAAGCAGAAAATATTTTGCTTTAGCACAAAATGTCGTGATCGCAGCCCCTGCCCCCCCCAAACATCTGATTAAGGTCCCTTTTCATTCATAATGTTGCTTGCCTTTGCAAGCATATCTCTAGCAGATCTTGTTTGATCTCAAAAAAAAAAAATGAGAAGGGCTGGATCTGATTAGTATTTGGATGGAAAAACCAAGAGGAAACCCACAAATAAGGCTAGACTGAGATAGCCCTCATTTTTCCTCCACAAGGCAGCAATGGCAAACACCTGTACCAGGGGTCTTCAAACTTGGCCCTTTTATGACTTGTGGACTTCAACTCCCAGAATTCCTCAGCGCTGGCTTAGGAATTCTGGGAGTTGAAGTCCACGAGTCATAAAAGAGCCAAGGTTGCCTACCCCTGCCCTAGAATGATAAATGAGACTGTGTTCCTCCCTATGAATAAAAACTAATGAACGGTGCTCAGTTATGTTCACGGTGCCAGCTCTCATTTTAGCATCAATGGGCTCAATACAGTATCTTTTATCTTCTCTGCACACAACAAATTGACTCTCAATCACAATTTGGTCCTAGCAATTTCAGGAAAAGCACATTGAGCTTTGGGTTCCTGATCTTAAGAACCAGATCTTAGAAGAGGATTGTTGGCTGTACAGTCAAAGAAATGAATTCAAAGAACAGATTAGAAACAGAATTCTTAGAAGCCCAGATGGGCTTTTAGAGAAACAAATGTAGAAACACTTGGAAAATCTGTGATGTTTGATCATGATCCACAGTTGGACAATCCCTGTAGTAAGCCATAACAAATAAACACTGATGAAATATCACTGGGATAAGTAAACCCAGTTAGCTACTATTTCCTATACAATAGCTTTAATCTTCAACTATCTATATTTATATCTATATAATTTCTAGATATATTTTTTTTAATTCACACACTGTGACTTAGTATACATCCACTTAGCTTTTATTTTAGTCACCTGTAAATGTACAGGTCTAGTAAATGAACTAGACCTGAAAAACAGTACTGTTTAAAATATTTCCTACAGAATAGCTTTAACATTCAACAGTGCTCATAGAAGTATAACATTTAGTGATTCTTATCTACATTTTTAATTCAGATCACTTGTGGTTCTTAGTGCATAGCTCTCCTCTGCTAATATATGGAACCCTATGTCATATTATAAATTATTACATGATCTTCTGTTTATATCACTTAATTTTCTGTTTGAATAGGCTACGTTTTATATATTCCATTTTCTCTGAGCTTAACTGTTTTCCTGTTTTATTTGTAAGCTCTGTAATATCATCAGGGAAGAGGGTGTGTGTGTGAAGTTTGCTGGTTGGGAAATGCAAAGTGCAGGGGTCTTCAAACTTGGCAGCCAGAACTGGCTGAGGAATTCTGGGAGTTGAAGTCCGCAAGTCTTAAAGTTGCCAAATTTGAAGACCCCTGGCATAGTGGCTTTGGGTTGTCTTTTAAATGACAGAGATGGAGTGTATCTCTTGGCATCTGTTGATAGCCAATTTGTCAAAATGTCAAATTCCTTAGCAACTTTGCTTTTGTTTTGCTCTAAATCAGGGGTGTCAAACTCAATTTCATTGAGGGCCACATCAGCATTGCAGTTGCCCTCAGGGGGCCGGGTGGGTGTGGCCTGGGTGGGCGTGGCCTACTGGGTGGGCGGGCGTGGCTAGAGTGTGTATGGCCTACTGGGTGGGCGTGGCCAGCTCTACATCGTTCGCCTCAAGGGTGCCTATGGGGGTCTGGGCAGGAGTGGGACAGATCTGAGGGTCTCTGGCAGGAGGAGGGTCTCTGGGCCAGGGCCAAGGCAGTGGGGGCCATTCCCTCACTGTTTCCAGGATGGCTTCGCGGGCCACATGAAACCACTTCGCGGGCCGGATCCGGCCCCCGGGCCTTGTGTTTGACATGTCTGCTCTAAATAGACGTACTTTCCCAGCTGAAATTGGGAAATTTATGCTGTATAATCCTGGAGACTTCAACTGAATTAACACTGACTGCTGATCACGCAGCACCAGAGATCAGCCAGCTGAATTCAATTTGTTTCAAAATCTAATGGAAAAGTGCAGCTAACACTCCCCAGATCCATTCTCACCCAGTGCTGCAGTTAATAATTTTAAGTAGAACAATGGAAGAATTCAGAGGTGTTAGAAGAGAAAGGGCTTATACAAGAATATAATTTGCAAAGCTCGGTTTCCAGGTGTTTCTCCTTTTCTGATGCCCAATTCTTTGCAAAACAATTATCTATTATTTAATGTTGGAGTCATGAGCCACCACATTATGCTGTAGTGACCTGGCAGGATGAGGGAACTGTGGTTTCTGTTCCTGCTGGTTAGGAACATTAGAACAGATTGCGTGCTTCTTTTAAGCTAAATGGATTCTGCTTGCCTTCATACAGTAGATATGTTTCAACCCTTTGAGGTAGACCAGGTCAAGAAACTGACTCCACAATAAATATTGGAAAATTACTTTATTGATGTAAAAAGGTAAAGGTTCCCCTGCACATGCGTGCTAGTCGTTTCTGACTCTAGGGACCGGTGCTCATCTCCGTTTCAAAGCCGAAGAGCCAGCGCTTGTCCAAGGACGTCTCCATGGTCATGTGGCTGGCATGACTAGACGCCAAAGGTGCACGGAACGCTGTTACCTTCCCACCGTAGTGGTCCCTATTTTTCTACTTGCATTTTGATGTGCTTTCGAACTGCTAGGTTGGCAGAAGCTGGGACGAGTAACAGGCGCTCACTCTGTTAACGCAGCACTCGAGATTTGACCCGCCAAAGTGCCGACCTTCTGATCGACAAGCTCAGCGTCCTAACCCACTGAGCCACCGTGTCCCTACATTTATTGATGTAGACTACAGTAATAAGAGGGACGCGGTGGCTCAGTGGGTTAGGACGCTGAACTTGTCGATTGGAAGGTCGGCAGTTTGGCGGGTCGAATCCCGAGTGCCGCGGAACAGAGTGAGCGCCTGTTACTCGTCCCAGCTTCTGCCCACCTAGCAGTTCGAAAGCACGTAAAAATGCAAGTAGAAAAATAGGGACCACTACGGTGGGAAGGTAACAGCGTTCCGTGCGCCTTTGGCGTCTAGTCATGCCGGCCACATGACCACGGAGACGTCCTCGGACAAGCGCTGGCTCTTCGGCTATGAAACGGAGATGAGCACCGGCCCCTAGAGTCGGAAACGACTAGCACGCATGTGCGGGGGAACCTTTACCTTTACCTTTACAGTAATAAGACTCTTGAAAGCCTGTTAGAGTTTCTCTTCCTTCCTTCTCTTACACCAGAGAGTCAAGCGAGGTGGGGTCACTTTAAGTTTCCTTCAGTTTCTTTGTAAATTTCTTCTTCCATTCCCAGGGTTAATCCATGCTTTACTAACACTCTATGCATGCCTTCTCCAGAATCACCTCTCTGACTCTCTTCTTGAGAAAATCAAGGGGGTGATAAAAGGGTTAGATTGGCAAGTTAGAAATCAGAGAGTCACAGGTTACAGCAGAGGTCCCCAACCTTTTGGGCACCAGGGACCGGTTCCGTGGAGAGAGGTTTTTCCGTGGACCGGAGGGTACATGGTCTTGTGTGCTGCCTGCATCCAGTGGATGGGGCTTTGCTTGTTTGTGCGGCCCGGTTGCTGGCATGCCGTGGCCCAGTACCGGTCCATGGACCAGGGGTTGGGGATTCCTGAGCTAGAGAGAATATTACGTAGAAAGCATTCAACTGCTTCCCAATACACCAGCAAGAGATTGGTGCAGTAACTCAGGAAAAGGCCTAGATTTTAAATTCTGGAGCATATACATAAGTTGCCTTGTGCTGGAACTTGAAAAAGGGACAGAAACTAATCCAAACAAGCCCAGTGTTCTTCTACCAATAATACTAATTATCGCTTTACTGTTACAATGCAAAACAAGAAAATAATTTTTGCTTATACTTCTGCTATATAGTAATTTTATGTCCTTAGGATGCTGAGCTTGTCGATCAGATGGTCAGCAGTTTGGCGGGTCGAATCCCGAGTGCCGCGTAACAGTGAGCGCCTGTTACTCGTCCCAGCTTCTGCCAACCTAGCAGTTCGAAAGCATGTAAAAATGCAAGTAGAAAAATAGGGACCACTACGGTGTGGAGGTAACAGCGTTCTGTGCGCCTTTGGCGTCTAGTCATTCCGGCCACATGACCACGGAGACATCCTCGGACAAGCGCTGGCTCTTCGGCTTTGAAACGGAGATGAGCACCGGCCCCTAGAGTTGGAGACGACTAGCACGCATGTGCGGGGGAACCTTTGTGTACGTAATTACAAGCTCAACTTTTAAAAAGTACACATTTCTTTACAGAGCTTCCTTGAAGCTCCTTAATTATTTTAATCTCTTTTACGGCTCTTATACATATAGTTGCTAAACGTAATTAACTGGGCTCTGTTAATTTTTTCTCTGGGAAGCTTTGCTTTACTTTTTGCTTTTGCTTTTGCTTTTTTTTAGAATTAGGTGTGATATTGGAAGAAGTGCCCTCTGCCCTTTATCAGTGGGGATGGAAAGATTCCCCTTGTTGCGAGTGTGGAGCTGATAAGCAAACTATTAAATATATTGTGCAATATTGCCCCAAAAGTGCATTCTCTGGTTCCCTACCCTAGAAGATCTGCACAAAGCAACATCAGAGGCAATCTCCTGGATAGCTGAACTGGACATCCAGTTCTGAGTCTACTGTGATACCCCCATAGAAGTTTAATTTAGCATTACATCGACTGTGTGTGTTTGTCTACTTCTCTTCTGTCATGTTCTCATCATACACTAAATAATAATAATAATAATAATTTGCTTTATCTAGGCTTCCTGCACCTAGCCTTTCCTATATTAAAGGGAAAAGGAGGAGCAGGAGCAGAAGGAAGAGAGAGAAAAAAATCTGTTTTTCTAAGCCCTCTTGGAAAGCGAGCAGCTGAATTGATCCACTGCGCTCTGCTGCTTCGTTACTTATCCATCCTCAACAGCATCTTTCTCCCACTGTTCAATATTTCACCGGCTAATGTGTGTGGCTGTGGCTGGAGTCATCAATAACACCTCTGTCTTTTTTTACCCAACACCACTGCCTGTTTTCTTTCAGTAACATCAGCCACTCAGCTCCCTGTACTGTAGGCAGAATCCATCTGTCGTTCTCTTGGCTGTTTGTGGTATTCCTAGGAATCTTCTTCAACGCCAAAGTTCAAAGCATCAATACCCTTTTCTATCGTGTTTCTCCCAAGTCCAACTTTCAGTGTCAGGTTTTAACCTGCACACACGCGGGCGCGCACACGCTTAATTTTGTGCACTTGCCTTGGTCACCATAAGCACTCGTTTTATTACCGTGTTTCTGTTTTCCCTTCCAATCTGAATCTTCATCTGATGACCATTCTCTTCTTGCTTGTTACATATTTGCTTGGGGCCCTCCAAAGTGGCAGCTCAGGCAAAGAAACGTGTGCAATTATTTATGGTTTTGCAAATGCTTCAGCGTTGCCGTTGGACGTTTTCCCATAACGTGATCTGAGCAGCTCGTGGGCAGAGACATTGACTGAACCACCTGTCACGAGATTTACCCTGGCATTTATCTTCCTACATATCGGTTTTATTCCAGAGCTACAGAAAACAGGGATTTCCTTTCTTTTTCAACCTTTCTTGGGAAGGAATAGGAAGGAAATATACTGCTCAAAAAAATAAAGGGAACACTTAAACAACACAATGTACTGTATTTAATAGTAGGATGTCTTATCTTGTGTTCCCTTTATTTTTTTGAGCAGTATATATTTGGATATCAGAACTTTACGAAATCTGCACGGTTGGTAATTACAACTCCAACGTTCATCACAAAGATAAACAGATTTAATAACTCTTCGCCCCCTATACAGTAAGTTAAGCATTACACATCCCATCCTTTATAAAAAAAAATCCATAAAACATTTTTCTATCATTTCAAGTTACTACAAAACTTCGTTGTACCAATAAGCACATTGTCCAACCCATTCTAATATCAATTCACTGCAAGGAGCCTCTATGAATTTTACTCCACTAGTTGTTGCTGACTATTGCGGGGGTGGTGCTCATCTCCATTTTAAGGCCATTGAGCCAGTGCTGTCCGAAGACATTTCCACGGTCACATGGCCAGCATGACGCAACAGAGTGCTGTTACCTTCCCACTGAAATGGTACCTATTTATCTACTTGCATTTGCATGCTTTCGAACTGCTAGGTTGGCAGGAGATAGGGAGACAAGGGGAGCTCACCCTGTCGCACGGTGCTCGGTGCTCGAACGCGGGCTGCTAGGTTTCCAGCCAACAAGCCCAATATCTTAACTACTGAGTCACCATGCCGTCCCTATCAATTAAAGAGCCTTGGTGGAGCAGTGGGCTAATGCCTCCTTAAGTAACACCAGCTGCCTGCAATTAGTGCAGGTTCAAGTCCCACCAGGCTCAAGGTTGACTCAGCCTTCCATCCTTCCCAGGTAGGTAAAATGAGGACCCAGATTGTTGGGGGCAATAAGCTGACTTTGTAATAATGCCGCTTGGGGGGGGGGCAAAGCCCTAATAAGCAGGCATATACATAGAATGAAGGCTGTTGCTAAGCACATTGATTTGTGCTTAGATTGTAAGCCACCCTGAGTCTTCAGAGAAGGGCGGGATATAAATGGGATTAAAAAAAAATTACTATAGTCCTCTGTATAATTGCAATATGGACTCAGAAGCCTTTTTCTTCTCTCTACCATCTCAGAAAGGCTTCTGATATTTTTATGATTCCATAGACAAAGTACATCAATTAAGCTAGCTAATTAATTATGCAGCGATCCAGACTGCCTGAATTCCATGAGGGGAATTCAGTGTCTCTAGTAGTGCCCTGGGTCTTTGGAGTAACGTTAGCTGCCCTTTCAGTAGTAAACATTGAATACTTCAGAATATAGGTCAGTGATGGCGAACCTTTTAGAGACCGAGTGCCCAAACTGCAACCCAAAACCCATTTATGTATGGGTAGGTACTGGGTGGGTGTGGCCTATTGGGTGGGCGTGGCTGCAGTGGTAACGGCAGACTGGGTGGGACTAAAAAGTTCAATCAATCAATTCCAACTTTGTGAGATTTTTTTTTTCCCCAGGAGAAGTTGAAATTGATTGATTGAACGAACCTTTTTTTTTCTTTTTGCACACAGCAGCAGAAGCCTAGGGCGAAAAGCTTTTATAAAACACAGCTGAAGGCCTAGGACTGGGGTGACGGCACACGTGCCCACAGAGAGGGCTCTGCGTGCCACCTGTGGCATGCGTGCCATAGGTTCGCCACCATGGATATAGGTAATCCCTGACTTGTAGCCATTCATTTAGCAAAGCTGCAGCGGCAGTGGGAAAAAAAGTGACTTATGAACGGTCTTTGCACGTACACACGTTGCAGCATCCCCACGGTCATGTGATCAAAATTTGGGTGCTTGGCAACTGGCATGTATTTAGAACAGTTGCAGCATCCTGGGATCACACGGTTGCCATTTACAATCTTCCCAAATGGCTTCCGACAAAAAAACTCAAGGGAGGAAGCCAGATTTGCTTAACCACCGCGTGAGTCACTTAAGAAACATGGCAAAAAAAAGGTCATTAAACTGAGCCCAACTCGCTTAATAACCACCTTGCTTAGTAACAGAAATTGTGGTCCGAATAGTGGTCATAAGTCAAGGACTACTCTACTTAAGGATGCTTTCAGTGGTAATCCTACAAGGGTTTTGCTTCCTTATGGTGTTCATTTTGGGCGGTGGGCTCACCAGCTGTTTCTCAAGAGTAAAAGTGAGAGGATGCTTTGACTTTGAATAATTTTGACTGGCTCCTCAACTAAATCTAAGATTTGCCCAGAACATTCTCTCTCTCTCTCTCTCTCTCTCTCTCTCTCTCTCTCTCTCTCTCTCTCTCTCTGTGTGTGTGTGTGCGTGTGTGTGTGAGAGAGAGAAAGAGAACCTATTATGTTATGCAATGAAGAAAACTTTGAAAGTGCTCATAATCCTTACATTTCTAAATGAAATATTCAATAGAAAAATATCAAAAAGCAGAGAGACTAGGATATAATTGCATCTTCAAGCCAGCTTCAATGTTGGTATTTTTCTTGCCCAAGTTTACAATATGCTTCCTGATTTACTGGGAAACTACTCCACCTTCTGGAGTTCCAAGCAGAATAACTCCTGTTTGTTTTCAATCAACTCTGAGAGCAACTAATTCTGTAGCACTTTTGAAGCTTACAAAGGAGGGGATCTAAAGACTCGTTTTGAAAGTATTGGCCATCTCTCAAATCAGTTCATTTAACAAGCATTTGAAATTATGACGGCATTGAACGAAGGGACTTGCGACTGGTACCCAAAGTTACGAATGTTGCAGCACCTCTGCAGTCATGTGATTGCGACCAGAGCTCTTGGCAACCAATTCACACTTAGAACAGGTTGACAAGCTCTCCATGATCGTGTGTGGTTGCCATTTGCAATTTTAACTGCTGGCTTTCTCAGAAAATGAACAGGGAAACACTAAGGAGCGGCAGAGGTTGAGGACCTGGCTCACATCCTATTTCACTGCTGCCCGTATAAGAGGGTGAGAGACAGGCACCTTGGCCTATACACTAAACGAATGACTCATTGGGACCCCCATATCAAAATAACCTATCTTATGTGCAGCCAGAATTTGAAAATTACATTTAACACAGCACAGCACCTGAGCAAAATGGTTCGGCTGAGATCGGCATATGTGAGACTGATTGGGGTAAACGGTAGGGGTGATAGTGAAATATAATTTTATCATATTTTATCTATCTATATCTTAAATTGCCATATATGATTCCAATTTCATTGTAAAAATGTATTTTATCCCAAAATT
Organism: Vipera ursinii; assembly: GCF_947247035.1. Lineage (NCBI taxonomy): Eukaryota > Metazoa > Chordata > Lepidosauria > Squamata > Viperidae > Vipera > Vipera ursinii. The sequence goes on along the minus strand of NC_139518.1, from coordinate 83,061,810 downwards.
TCATTTTAAATTGAATTTTATTTCTATTTTATCCTAAATTATAGTTTAACTAATTCCATTCTAAATTGCTTTTACTGCATTTTAGTATAACATGTGTTTGGAACTCTGCGCCTTGATATGGCCCACGGGCTAATCAGTAAGGATTATTATTATTATCTGCTCTCCTTGGGAGATTTCTCCACAGTGTGCACCACCTTCCTTTCACATTGTGGACTAGAAAGATTTCCTACCCTTCTGTCACCTAAGGGGGAGGGGAGCCGGCATGCCAGACCGGAGAAAGAAGTTGGGGTTCATCAGGATCCGGGGCTTCGCTTCTCCAGCCCAGCCTGCCTGTTCTGTGCCCAGAGGGGAACTGCCTGCCCTTTTTCAGCAACCAGCTCTTTCACTTCATTCATGGTGGCCGTCGAATGAGGTGGTCATATGGCTGCCTGCCTTAATAACTGCAATGACTATGTGGGACAATTCTACGTGGGACAAATGTCACGTCAATTAAAAAACAGGATCCACGAATCCTGGCTGGCGGTCAAACACCACAATCCCAAATCCTTAATCTCTACCCACACTGACACCAAACAAGACCAATTGGATTGGAGCAACACCAAAATCATCGGCCACGCTACCACCCGCCACGCTCGTGAAGTTCATCGAAGCCTGGCCCTCCACAAGCAATTCCATGAAAAGACACGCCGACCTACAACCAAGCCTACGAACCCCTCAGAATCCAAATCAACTGCCCAGCCAACCAGAGACAGCACTGACCCTCAACCATCCCACGCAAGACTCCCACAACCAGCGGTTCACCTCCCAATGACCCTCACCTGATTTAACCTATCACAAGACCCAGCACAAGACCCTCACTTGACACACCCACACCTGACCCACCACAAGATCTACTGACCACCTACTGACCAGAAACAGAAGAAAATTGACACTGACATCCCCCCTAAACTCCACTGAAGATGTCACCTAGCCTGGTAACCCACATGCTTGGAGGATGAACCTTCACCCTCCTCCTACACCCGAGCTACAGGTATCCGCCACTGTTGCAGTGAGTTAATGTTGTAATAGGTAGACTCCAATATAGTCATAAGTCGAGGATGACCCCTCGCAAATCTGAAATACAAGTAGTCCTCAACCTATGACCACAATTGGGACTGAAGCGTTAGTCACTAAGCGATGCAATCATAAAGCAAGGTGTCAGGAGAATGCCTCACTTAGTGACCACAATGCCAGCACTCATTAATCCCCATTGTTAAACGAGAATTGTAGATTGTGAAGCAGAAGATGTCCCAGATAGGGCGTGCAGGGGTGCCTTTGGGGGTGGGGCAGTCCAGGCTGCACACAATTTGGAGGGAGGGCCGCTGCAGTACTGCACAAAGACTCAGCCACTCCGGGGAACCTCAGCTACCGCAGCCTGGCCCAGCAGTGCAGCACAAAGCTACCACACCCAGGAAACCTCACCGCTCCCCCCATCTGACCAAGGCAGTTCCCTGCATTGTCTATCTCTTCCCACCCCTTCTAACCCCTTTTGGTTGCCCTACACAGTGGCACCCATCAGTGGCAGTGCTGGCACTGAGGCTGAAATAATCCCAACCCACTGACCCACACCCAGTGGTGGGATTCAGCCAGTTCGCACCACTTTGGCAGAACCGGTAGCTAATTTTTTTCTTTCCCAGGCTCAGAATGGACTTCTGGAAGTGGCATCCACGCAGAGAACCGGTTGTTCTCATATTTGAATCCCACCACTGCCCACATCTCTACTTCAATCCCAGAGCCTCTGTTGCTGCCAAGCGCTGCTGTGCAGGGGGGTCAAAAGGGCATAGATCAGGCGGGGAGGGAGATGGAGGGGAGAGATGCAGTGTCCCAGGAATCATAAGCGTGGGCAGGCTGCCAAACCCCCAAATTTTGATCGTGTGTCTTTGGGGGCCCTGCAACAGCCGTAACTTCAGGCACAGAGGAACAATTGGTTATAAATTGAGGACAACCAGTATAACCAAGTGAACGTATTAGACATATTAATTTACATTTCTAGACAGTCATACCCGACTTAAAAATAGCACTCGGTTGGCTATATTCCCAGCAATTAGTATTCAGAGATACACTGCTAAATGGGATACTATCCAAACTGTATATTACTTTGAATTCAATTCCAAAAAAGATGCTTTAGAACATTGGGGGGGTGGGGGGGTGGAACATAGTACTTGCCTACAATTCTTTAAAAACAGATGTGCTTTTTCCCCAGATGTCAGCTCTGATCATTTAAGAAGCCATAAAATTGATAAAACATTCACAACTTAATGGTTAATTTCCTTCAGTAATTTAGGATCATTTTTTAAATTCTGCAGAATCTATTGGTAAAAGATAATATTATTATGGTAGGTTGCACGGACATTTAGACTGGATTTGGCATTTTAATCCACCTATTGAATTTTCATTATTTATCATTCAATAAACGTGCATGTTGCTTGATTCTTAAATGACTCTGGGTAGCTCAGTCAAATAAGTTACAATAAAATAAATACAAATTAAAAATAAAAATAAAGATTACAGATTCTCACAGCCCATCCTACCTCTAAAATAAATTGTGGAGATAAAAGAGATATCCGAGGAAGTGACAGCGAAAGCACTATATAAAATAAATAAGCACATAAGAAAAATCCTACTGAATTGGGCCAAGGAAACATCCAGGCATTAGCCAAATATATTAATTTAAAAAGCTCACAAACATGGATAGGAGGGTGATGGTCCATCACAACTTTGAGTGGTCATAGGCAAGGACTACCTATAGTTAGAATGGTTATTTATAATTACTGGTTTGTTTAACCAGAGTTGAATTAAAGGTTGTTTATTCAACACGCTAAACCACCTGCACTGGTCTGCAAATCATGAGATGAATTTACCACCCATATTAAGCCAAAATATAACAAAAGTCATTATAGCTTAGCATCCTCTCTGGTTTAAGCAACAGTAATGTACCTGGACTTTTAGTTTAAAATCTCCATTTTCTATTAGTTAGTACACTAAATTCTTAGCTATTCCTACACCCCAATGATGTAGAAGTCCTGGGCAAGTGTCTGAAATTAATAAGGACCTGGTGCAGATCTGAATAAAACAAGCTGAGATCAATACCCACGATGAATGAGTTCCTAGTGGTGAGTAGACTTCTGCGCACCCCTATAATACTATCTTGACCCAGGAAATGGCTGTGCAGTTCTCACAGATGGTCTGTGACATCAGTACTCATGCGTGACCACCAATTAGACCAGGGGTCTCCAAACTTGGCCGCTTGAGGACTTGTGGACTTCAACTCCCAGAATTCCACAGCCAGCATGGCTGGCTGAGGAATTCTGGGAACTGAAGTCCACAAGTCTTCAAGCGGTCAAGATTGGAGACCCCTCAATTAGACTATTGTGACATACTTTATATATATTTATATATATATTTATTATATTTTTATACCACCCTTCTCCCGAAGGACTCAGGGTGGTGTACAGGACAATAAATATAAAAATGAAATACAAAAGTTAAAAAACGATTAAATATTATGCCCAAGTTTAAAACAGTAATTAAAAACATATTAAAACCCCAACCCTAACCCATCAAACCAGGTCAGACTGCTCGAATAAATAAGTTTTTAGATCGTGCCGGAAGGAGCGAAGGTTGGGGGCCATCCGGAGCTCAACCGGCAAGCGGTTCCACAGGTCTGGCGCGCCCACAGAGAACGCCCTCCCCCTGGGGGCCACCAATCGACATTCTTTGATCGGAGGCACCCTGAGGAGGCCCTCTCTGTGGGAGCGCACTGGACGGAGGGAAGTTGATGCCGGCCGCAGGTGTTGCCGTAGGTAATCCGGACCCATGCCATGTAGGGCTTTGTAAGTCATAACCAACACCTTGAATCTCACCTAGAGGACAACCGGCAGCCAATGCAGCTCGCGGAGCAAAGGTGTAACATGGGAGTATCGGGAGACTCCCAGCACAACTCGCGCGGCTGCATTCTGCACCAGTTGGAGCCTCCGAGTGGACTTCAAGGGCAGCCCCATGTAGAGAGCATTACAGTAGTCTAGACGAGAGGTCACGAGCGCATGAGTGACTGTACGCAAGGCATCCCAGTCCAGATAGGGTCGCAACTGGCGCACCAGGCAAACCAGGGCAAAGGCCCCCCTAGTCACAGCTCCAATATGCTCTTCTAAAGAGAGCTGTGAATCTAGAAGGACCCCCAAGTTGCACGCCCTATCTACGGGGGGTAATAGGGGGTAATATGGGCTGCCTTTGGAGACAACCTGGAAGTTGTATAGCTGGTGCAAAATGTAGCAACAAGATTATTTACAGGACAAACCTGCCAAAATACATTTGTAATTTAAGTTGCTACATTCGTTGCTATTAGGCTTTCTGGGCCCCTTCAAAGCATTTTAATTTTCTTTTTAAAAATTATTTTTAATGGTGACATACAAAAAAAAATAATCCCACACCAATAACAGAGATAATGATTATACAGTGATTATACAATGATTATGATTATACATTGAAGAAAATACAGGTAGTCCTCAACTTACAACACTTCATTTAGTGACCGTTCGAAGTTACAGCAGCACTGAAAAAGTGACTTATGACCATTTTCACACTTACGACCATTGCGGCATCCCTATTCTCACAGGATCAAAATTCAGATGCTTGACAACTAGCTCATATTTATGACTGTTGCCGTGTCCCCGGGGGGGGGGTTGTCATGTGATCTCCTTTTGCAACCTTCTGACAAGCATCGTCAAAGGGGAAGCCAGATTCACTTAACAACCAGGTTACTAACTTAGCAAATGGAATGATTTACTTAACAACTGTGGCAAGAAAGGTGGCAAAATTCACTTAACCAATGTCTCACTTAGCAACAGAAAGTTCACGCTCAGTTCTGGTCATAAGTGAAGGACTACCTGTAATAGCATCCTACGTTCTAGAAAAAAACAACAACGGTGGTTAACTTACCCAGAGAATCTGCTTGATTTTCAACTGTTTCATTCACCTTCTTAGCTACTCTGGCAACAGCTTCACCCATTTTTTTCTCCATGCAGGTATATCCAGTCACATAAATCCTTTCAGGAAGGTCCTACAGCTAAGCAAACAAAATACAAAACAATCAAAACAGGCTCCACAGTGCTAATACTCCACAAAGGGTTATTTATTTATTTATTTATTTATTAGTTGAATTTATATACCGCCCTATTCCCGAAGGACTCAGGGCGGTTCACAGGGCAGTTAAAACAGTACAAAAAAGAGAATAAAATGAAATGAAATTAGTACAAGCCCACAATTAATAATAACAGTAAAAATTAAAATTTTAAAATTAATTTAATTTAATTTGATTTGATTTAATTAAAATAATTTAAAATTTAAAATCCCTCCGTCCAGGCCAGACAATTCAAACAACCAAGTTTTTAAGTCCCGAAAGCAGCTCATCTGAAAGAAAAAAATATCAGTGTGCACAGTACTCAAAATTCACTGAGTTCTGCTCATGTTTAACCGATTAACAGCCCTGAAGGAGCAACAGGTTGTTTCTTCCTATGAGCTGGACATTTACAGAGAAACAAATTCAATAAGCAGGTACATCTTTGAATGCAGCTCTCCATCAGGATGGGCACGTGTACGCAAACATGAATGTTCAAAAGAAAGTAAATTTGGAAAAAGCTTATATACTAAAGGAGGGGTCTTCAAACTTGGCCCTTTTATGACTTGTGGACTTCAACTCCCAGAATTCCTTAGCCAGCGTACCTGGCTGATGGATTCTGGGAGTTGAAGTCCACAAGTCATAAAAGGGCCAAGTTTGAAGACCCCTGTACTAAAGCCTCTGTTTATAGAGGTTATTGTAGTTTATCAGGAACATTCATTAATAGGAAATCCCTTTATTTTTGGATTGCTTGTTAAAGTGCCTCTTCACTTTAATGTCTTTCATTCTGTCTCCTAACCCTAACCACTTAAACATGTATAGATGTGGGAAGTAAAATATGATTCAATCACAATGGCTGTGGAAAGAAACAACATTAGACAACATTAGCCATGGTGATATATGATTCAGCATTTCTGGCTGGTTTTTATTTTTAAATGAACAAGCCGGAATCAGAAACCAAGGCCAAAGCTCCTTTTATAAGCAAACAAAGTCAATAAATTACCTTCCACATACCTGTGGCACTCCAGATCCACAGAACAGAAGCTGCTATTTCATTTCAGAATGGAAGCTGAGTCATTTCCAAAGACTCTGGCAGATTTTTCTAAGATGGAAGCCAAAAACCTACAGTATATATTGTTGCCTGTTCAAAGCCATCAAACCTGAATTCTCTCAAACGCGTCCTTGATTGGAGGTCTTCTAGTACAGCCCCCTGCTCAAGCAAGAGAACCTATATACCATTTCAGACAAGTGACTGCCTATTCTCCTCTTAAAAACCTCCAGTGATGGAGCACCCATGATTCACTGGAGCAAGCTTTGAGTGTATACTCACCACAAAGTTGGCAGCATTAGCCCTTGCCCAGGTCATCAGCTACATAACTGTAGGTCTGAATCTGAGACAACCAACATCAGGGGTCTTCATACCTGGCCCTTTTATGACTTGTGGACTTCAACTCCCAGAATTCCTCAGCCAGACACACCGGCTGAGGAATTCTGGGAGTTGAAGTCCACAAGTCATAAAAGGGCCAAGTTTGAAGACCCCTGACCAACACAGTACCAAGGAACCAATTTGTGCATGTACATATATATCAGAGAAAAAAGCAGAGTATATTGTAGCACCTCACAAGATGCATTTTAGTTGATTAGGATAATACAGAAAAAACCTACAGGCAGTCCTCAAGCTATGTCCATAATTAAGACCATTTCTGTTGCTAAGTGAGAAAGTTGTTAAGTGAGTTTTGACCCATTTTAGGACCTTTCTGACCATAGTTGTTAAGTGAATCACTGCAGTTGTAAAGCTAGTAACAGGGTTAAGTGAATCTGACTTCCCCATTGACTTTGCTGGGTCAGAAGGTTGCAAAAGGAGATCACGTGACCCCGGGACACTGCAATCGCCATAAATATGAGTCAGTTGCCCAGCATCTGAATTTGATCATGTGACCATGGGGAAGCTGCAATGGTCATCAGTGTGAAAAAACATAAGTCACATTTTTCAGCACCCGTTGTAACTTTGGCCACTAGTTGACAACTACATAATTACACATTACTTCTAATTGTTTTAAATTGACAACTACATAATTACACATTACTTGTAATTGTTTTATTGCATTAATTTGGAGGCCACCAATGATTTACAATGGAGACCTGGAAAAGTTGTAGCAGTGATCAATGCAAAGATCAAGAGACAGAACTACTCCTAAGGCAAGATTACAATATCTGGAGTTTCTTAATAGGAAAAAAGGGAGGGAGATGTAAGATGTGTAAACTGGTTTGGAGAAAAAAATAAACAGGTAGTCCTTGACTTACAACCAGGCACTTCAAAGTTACAACAGATCCTGAAAAAGCTAATTTGACCCAGATTTAATGTTCCAACAGCAAACCCTCCTCCCCACCCCCACCCAGATAATCACAAGACTGCATTTGGAGCAGCTGGCAACTAGCCCATATTTATGGCTGTTTGCAGCACCTTGTGGTCATGTGACTACAATTTGTGGTGTTTTTCCTGAAAAGTGGCGTTTCCTTCTGGTTTCTGGCAAATAATGGATTCATTTAACAGTGGAGTTTTTTAACAACTGTTGCAAAAAAGGTCGAAGTCAGACATGTGGTTATGTGGTAATCCACTTAAATGTCATGACTTCAAACTCACGTCACGTGACATGTCACGATGCATCGTGATTTTTTTCCCATTGCCAGCAATGGGATGGGCACGGTTTCATTGTGACACATCCGGCCCACGGGCCGGCAGTTTGACACCCCTGCAGGTCTCCAACCTTGGCAAATTTAAGACCTGTGGACTTCAATTCCCAGAATTCCTCAGCCAGCCAAGCTGGCTGAGGAATTCTGGGAGTTGAAGTCCACAAGTCGTAAAGTTGCCAAAGTTGGGGATCTCTGCACTAGAGGCTTCTTAACAAATGTGTAATTACTGATCTTTTATCTAAACTCTGTAATCTTGTTTTAAAATTGTCATCTATGTTTTCAACATTTATACAAAGGCCAATCTAACTTCATATTTTTTGAATGTGAAAGGACTGAGGCAGGGTACAGAAAGTTCAGAACAATTTAACACTTAACCTGAATATATTGGGAAAGGAATAATAAAGTGGGTTTTCTGGAAAAAGAATCACTATTCAAAGCTACTGTTCCTACAGGCATTATAAACATCACTTTTCAAACCCTGTTTGACAAAGTTCATCCTCAAAGCTGCTGAAGAAAACATATTGCCTGCTCTGCAAAATGCATGAAAAAAAATCAAAGCAGTCAATGAGAATAAATGTACCCAGTTTTGTACAGGTGTCCCATAAAGATCTGTATTTTGGACCAGTATTATTTAATGAGTTTGTATATGGCCAGGAATTACAGGTGACAAAAGTGAACCAGATTAATTCATGGACATAGGTGCAAATAATAACTGAGCTGAATTATGCCCAGATGACCACTTGATGGCACAAATCTGTTAAAGTTTTTTTTTTGTATATCGTTACTGCCACCTAGTAATTGGAAAAGGCAAATGTATACAGTATTTAGGATTGGAGGGGGGGGAAGCAACTAGTGCTAACAGCTGTGCTATTTCTGAATCAACCTTCTTCAAGGAAGCATAACACACATCCATAATTGTGTGCTCTCCAAATATATCTGGACAGTCATAACAGTTGAAGTTAGTATGGCATCAGTCAGTGTTTCTTAACCTTCCAACCTGAACAAGTGTGAACTTCAACTCCCAGAATCCCCTAGTTGGCTGGGAAATTTTGGGAGTTGAAGTCCACACACTTTCAAGTTGCCAAGGTTGGGAAACACTGCCACAAGTAGACAGTTTCATTGCTCATGATAGCTGAATCTGTTGGGAAGAACATAGCAACAGCTGTGATGTCATAGTTGGTTTATTATCCTATGCTAGACTAGTCTAGGATGTACAAATAGTCATAATCAAGCCCCAATTTTCTGTTGCTGAGACATTTGTTAAATGAGTTTTGCCCCATTTTACGACCACAGGTGTTAAGTGAATCAATGAGTTAAGTTAGTACATGGTTGCTAAGTAAATCTGTCTTCCCCGTTTACTGCTTGTCAGAAGGCTGCAAAAAGTGATCACATGATCCTGGGACACTGTAACCATCATGAGTCAGCTGCCAAGCAGCCAAATTTTAATCACATGACCAAGGGGATGCTGCAATGGTCTTAAGTGTGAAAAACAGTCGTATGAACTGTTTTAAGCTAAGGACTACCTGTTGTTAACAGACCACGTTTTACAGCATTCTGTATTATACAATTCAGGCCAGATGTGATTACTTCAGCAAATTTATAGCTGACAAACCATTTTTTTTAAGAATCCTGCATTAAATCCAGTGCAATACTAGAAGCCTCAGCACAACCTGTGTTTGCACGGTGCACTGAAATAAAACTTAGCCAACCACCTTTTCGCCTACGGTAAAGGTCCAGCTTTTGCCATTCATTTGAGGCTCAGCGTTTTGAGAGAGAGAGAGAGAGAGAGAGAGAGAGAGAGAGAGAGAGAGAGAGAGAGAGAGAGAGAGAGAGAGAGAGAGAGAGTAAAACGCAGCTAAGCACAACAAAGAGAACATCCTCGCTCAACACAAGCCAGCCTGAGCAGAAAGACAAGCCACCCGCAGAGAAATCCAGACTGAGCTGTCCACCACGCAGGGCAGGGGTCTTCAAACTTGGCCCTTTTATGACTTGTGGACTTCAACTCCCAGAATTCCTCAGCCAGCAAAGCTGGCTGAGGAATTCTGGGAGTTGAAGTCCACAAGTCATAAAAGGGCCAAGTTTGAAGACCCCTGACGCAGGGGGAAGCAACACCACAGCCACTCTATAGAAATGAAATTATTATTATTATTATTGTACGTGCTGGAACTCAACAGAGCTTCGCACCACTACCGGAAGTTCCAGTTGTGCGTCACCCTTCTCTTTCCCCAACTCCGGGAAGGCTGACACGTTGTCCTCCCTTCTCCAGTCCGTTTTGCCTGGTTGCAAACGAGCGGCTTTTTGCGCGGGGAGAGGGGCAGCCTCCATCCTCTGCGCCCCCTCCCCAGACCAGGCTTTCCGAAGTGCAATGAAGGTGGCGGGTCTTTGCTTTCTCCCACCTGGGCGGTTGCTTTTTGTGTGTGTGTGTGTGTGTGTTTCCACGCTTACCGCAAATGCACAGCAGGCTTTTCTTCCGCCCTGGGCAGCTGGAGAGTGGCGCACCTGCGACCCCCGCGCTCTCGGCTCGCCTCCCCCAGCCATGGGGGGAAAGGACGGGAGCAGCTGGGCCTCGGTTGAAATCCGCAGGCCAGACCGAAGGGGTGGGGGAATGAAAAGCTCTCCCGACGAGTCGGACGGAGAACGGCCCTGAAGCCGGGACCAATCGTCAAGCGCTTGAAGCCGCGGCCGGGGGAAAAGCCAAGCCGGACCGAACGAGCGCCCTCTCTCGTGGGTGACCGTGCGCCTCTGCGCGGTCCCGCGCGGGGATTTTAAAAGGCAAAGCTCGGGCCTTCCCCACCAAACGGGGAGGGAAATCGCTTTAGTCAACTTCTTCTACCTCAGGGGGGGTCTTCAAACTCGCCCCCTTTGTGACTTGTGGACTTCAACTCCCAGAATTCCTCAGCCAGGCTGAGGAATTCTGGGAGCTGAAGTCCACAAGTCATAAAAGGGCCGAGTTTGAAGACCCCCTTGTTCTACCTTGACCGGTCGTCGGCGGCCTGTTTTGGCATTCCAATGGGAGACCACCAGGATGGGCGCGGTCGGAGGGGAGGGGAGAGCATCTTGGAAGAAAATGATAACGATAACTTTATTGTCACTTTGAATGTACACCAATCGGCATGCATCAAAATGAAATTTTGTTGCATACAGCTCTCAAAGGGTCACCACCTCCCGTATATACTCCTTGTTCGGGGCCCGCTCAAATTTCACATTGTCCATTTTGAGTCTCTAGGGAGGGAACGATGACACACAGGACAGATGGAAATGGGGCTCCATGTGCCTGTTTGGCATTCCAATGGGAGACCACGAGGATGAGCGCGGTCGGAGGGGAGGGGAGAGCATCTTGGAAGAAAATGATAACGATAACTTTATTGTCACTTTGAATGTACACCAATCGGCATGCATCAAAATGAAATTTCGTTGCATACAGCTATCAAAGGGTCACCACCTCCGATATATATACTTCTTCGTGGCCCGCTCATATTTCACATTGTCCATTTTATTTATTAATTTATTTGATTTGTATACCGCCCTTCTCCCTAAGGACTCAGGGCGGTGAACAGTGACATAAATGTCAAAATGCACAAATACAGAAAATTGAAAATAAATTAAGCCCTACTGCCCAAATGTAGAAGATAAATTAAAACCACAATTAATTTTAGTCTCTAGGGAGGGAACGATGGCACACAGGACAGATGGAAATGGGGCTCCATGTGCCTGTTTTGGCATTCCAATGGGAGACCACCAGGATGAGCGCGGTCGGAGGGGAGGGGAGAGCATCTTGGAAGAAAATGATAACGATAACTTTATTGTCACTTTGAATGTACACCAATCGGCATGCATCAAAATGAAATTTCGTTGCATACAGCTCTCAAAGGGTCACCACCTCCGATATATATACTCCTTGTTCGTGGCCCGCTCAAATTTCACATTGTCCATTTTGAGTCTCTAGGGAGGGAACGATGGCACACAGGACAGATGGAAATGGGGCTCCATGTGGATTAGCCCTCAAATTCGCTTGTATTCTGACAACCTCGCCTTCTTTTTCTGATCCTGACTCTTCCACCTTTTCCTTAAAGAGGCCTTGCTTCTTTTCGCCCCTGGAGCATGCTCCCGCCGCCGCCACCAACTCCTCCAAAAGCCTCTCTCTTCCTCTGGGCCTGCTGACAGCCTCATCCAGTTCCTTTGCTCCATAAGCTCCAGGTCCTCTCCTCCTCTGGAAACAGCCCTGATTTGCAATACAATCCATCACTGGGCCAGCAGTCAGATCTTGCCACCACCCCCATTTTTTAAAAATAAAAGCAAACACCCCCATTTAAAAAAAAATCTCTGCCAAGGCAATAAGGATGTGGTTGAGAAGTGACCAGGAGCTGAGCTCGATTTGATGGGGGTTCCCCCCCCCCTTTTCCAGTACAGTTACAAGAAAACATTCTGCCAGTAAATTTAGGCACTGAGGAGATCGGTTTCGCTCCCAGGACATGATAAACAGTCCTGTCTCCACGTGCTTAGTTCCCTTTTTCAGAGGGCAGCCAATAGTCTGTAAATACAGAGAGTGCTTAGTTATCAGAATATAGAGAGTTAGAGGTCTTCAGGGGTAGGCAACCTTGGCTCTTGTATGACTCGTGGACTTCAACTCCCAGAATTCCTGAGCCAGCCATGCTGGCTCAGGAATTCTGGGAGTTGAAGTCCACGAGTCATACAAGAGCCAAGGTTACCTATCCAATACCCCTGCTCAAACAGGAAACCCTACTATTCCAGGCAAACAGTCGTCCAATCTCTTCCTTTAAAATCTCCAGCGATGAAGCACCCACAAATTCTGAAGGCGAGCAGTTCCACTTGTTAATCATTCTCCGTACTGGGACATTTCTCCTTAGTTTTAGGTTGAGTCTCTCCTGGATTAGTCTCCATTGCTTCTCGTCCTGCCTTCAGGCGCTTTGGAGAATAGCTTGACCCCGCCTAAATTGTGGCAGCCCCTCAAATATTGGAATACTCCTACCCATGTCACCCCTAGCCCTTTTCACTAGACTTCTTGGGAAGGAGGGTATTTATTTCCCCCCCCCCCCAAAAAAAAAATCCCTGCAGAGTTCCTGAATAATGCGGTTCATTCCCTTGTACTTAATAGTTCCATTTCTGGATTAACTATTAGCAGTTGCAGTGATGGATTTTGCAAGGTGGTGCAAATGTGACTCCTTTTTTTTCTCACTCATTTTGACCAGGCCGTGCAGGGGAATTCACTGGAAAAAGCAACTAGGTTTGGAAGAGTTAGTGGTAAAAGGCCATCAAAGAACACGATGGCTGGACACCGTCAAAACTAGCACTAACTAGAGCATAGAACAACTCAAATGAAACAGTGCAAAATCAGAAGATATGTAGAGAACTGGCCCATAGAATCACCAAGAGTCAGACAAGATTGAACGGATAACCGTCGTTACCTCCCCATCATTAAAAAAAAAGTGTATCTCTGTAGCCAATTATCAGGGGAAATTATTATACACTAACCATAGTCACATTTCACGAGGATATATAAATAAATAAATATTAGCTAAGCAGTTCCAGATTGTGCTCTCATTCCATCCTGAACAAACATCTGCCATTCCTTTAGCTTTGCTGAAATATTTGGTCCTCTGCTGACTGTTACTAAGGAGAAGGTCCCTTCCATCAATTTGGCTGGAAAAAGTTTGTTGTTTTTTTTTTTCTTCCTTATCTCTTCTCAGTTCAGAGTTGAGTTCTTTAATTATATACAATAATTCGGTTGCTGAAGTCTTGCCCTCTTCCCTCCCTATCCTTTTTCCTTTGTGTTCTCAGATCATAAGCAAAGTATCTTTTTTCATATAGTACAGGTGTGACTTTGGAAGCAGTTGCAGCTGAAGGAGAAAGTAAAAATTAACAGACAGTCCTCAGCTTATGACCATTTGTTTATTGACCATTCAGTGTTGCATTGATATGCAACTAGTTAAGACTGTTGCGGTATCCCCACAATCACATCATCAAAATTTGGGTATTTGGTAATCAGCATGTATTTACAGGACTTTCAGCATTCTGACAAAGTAATTAGGGGAAGCTAATTCACTTAACAACTGCATGATTCACTTAACAACTGCGGTGATTTACTTAACCAGAGCCAAAAAGATCATAAAATTGGACACGACTCATTAAACAACTGCCTTGCTTAGCAATAGAAATTTCCCCAGTTGTGGTCATGTGTTGAGGATTACCTGTAAGCAATTTTGCATAAAAGATAAAGTCTCCTAGGGCTCAAATTTCATGGATTTATGCATGTAGTTTTCTAGCCAAAAACATGTAAGTGATTTGGTACTTGCTCCTCCCAGGAAGCTGTTTTGACTTCCACCCTGGCCAACAGCCCTGCAATTTCTTGACAAGTGTTATACTTAAGTAATCTGGTCTTGCTTGGTCTTCTGAGCCCAGGCAAGTCAGCCAGATGCCGCATGCTTAGCCTTTAATTTGAGCTGCTCTAATAAGACAATACTGAACAGCCTGGAACATCCCAACTGTCAACTGCATTACCAGGGCAAAAATAATCATATTCTATGGGATGATCGTGTCCATTTTCCTGATACTTTGATAAAGCTACCAGTTACTAGCTTTATTGCATTTCTTCCCTTTTCCCCTTGTTTATTAAGATATTGAAATATGAAGAAAAAAGCAAATATTGAAATAAAGTTTTAAAAAGATGAAGCAACAAGGACCGTTACATTTGAATTATTAAAAAGCCACAGTAAAAAAAAGTAAATTACTTTTTTCTGATAAATCTTCCCCTTCACTTCCATCTGTGTATCTCCAACCACTAGCCACAGTTTAGCTATTTAAACTTCACACCAAACTTTAATAAGTGTGTTAGTTTCTATCTGAATCGTAAAAAATATATAGTCCGAATGTCTGTATCTGCATTGCTGTGTGGCAGATAGTATGTATGTGAACTTGATTATCCCTCTGTTCAAGTCTCCAATAGTTTTTGCTAATGCTAGCAAAAAATTCCTATTTTTGCTCCAAAAGGTCTCACTCACGTTCCTAGTCAGATTCATGCAGACCTAGGTAATGAAAGAATGTGTAAGAAGGGTTATGAAAGCAGCCTTAAAATTCCTCAGAGTACAGATGTTTGTATAACATCATTCATATGTTTGGCCAAGATGAGAGGGGCCGAGGTGTCTATATTCATGCATAACTGCAAACAGCTAAAGATTCTATTGTTAATCTTCTATTCTGTGCTCCTCACTTCTACATAATAGATTTAGTATGTTCTGTTTAACAGCAATGAGTTGAGAAAAGTGTAAACCCCACAAATAGATTTGGCATTTTGTACTTCCTTCTTTCATCTATCTGTAGCTTAAGCCTAAAGCTGTTGTTTTAAGGAAGACTGAATTAAGAGCTTTGTGTGATTTATGATGAGCAAAATGTAGTTAGTAAAGCTGGTTCTCAGAAATTAGTATGCCAAAACCTATGTCATTCTAACCTAAGAGTTTCTCCTGCACTGGACTGAGGGGTCCTTGCTGACTCCTAATGGACCTAACCAATGCAAAATATTTTCTCCACACACCCTCTGCCCAGAGGATTAATCATGCTTGATTGCTGACTCAAGATTTCTTAATACTTGTCATCAGGTTTGTATTCATTTTCATCGTGACGCACCCACATCAAGTTACTGGCATTTTACCGACCTGAAAAATAATGTTTCTTCCTTGGAGAAAAGCACTAGAGGCATTCGGATCAACTGGGTGCTAAGAATACAGATATTTCTCGACTTACGATCGCAATTGAGCCCCAAACTTCTGTCGTTGAGACATTTGTTGCGTTTTGCCCCATTTTACAACATTCTTGCCACAGTTGTTAAGCAAATCAGTGCAGTTAAGTTAGTAACGTGGTTGTTAAGTGAATCTGGCTTCCCCATTGACTTTGCTGGTCAGAAGGTTGCAAAAGGGGATCACGAGATCCCAAGACACTGCAATTGTCATAAATATGAGTCAGTTGCCAAGCACCTGAATTTTGATCAAGTGATCATGGGGAAGCTGCCATGGTCATAAGTATGAAAAACGGTTGTAAATCACCTTTTTACTGCCGTTGTAACTTTGAACGGTCACTAAATAACTGTTTTAAGTCAAGGACTACCTTGACTGCCTTGACTACCTATCTATATTTTATAGAAATATATTTTTATTTATGATTTTTTTTATTTACGAAATAAAAACATACTAAGTACTCAGTAGTATACAATGCCCTGTTTTGTTTTGTTTCTAAGTAGGGCATGACGTGGGTTGATCTTGCCAAGGATCCTTTTTCCTCTTCCTTGTAGTGTTGTTTGCCTGAAGTGAAGATTGTAATGGGCCATGGAAGTCATGAGGCTGTGGTTATTCCTACATTTCTAGTGATCAAGGATTATATTCTGATCACAAGAAAATGAAGGCTGGAGCAAATGGCTCAAACCGAAGTCAGAAATTGTAAGAATCAGTGAATTGGGGCTCTAAGAAAGCAATAAAAGAATCTTATGCTGTCCAGCTTTATGGTGGAGGAGATTGTAAAAGACACGATGATTGCCTGGGGGAGAAATATCGGGAGGACAATGCAGCTTGATATGTGACAGAACTTATGGAACAAGACCATGGAACTGACTCTATCCTCCTCCTTTAAGGAAAATGTCTATAAAATGATCTACCGTTGGTATCTCCCCCCTGTTAGAATCGCTAAAATGTTTCCAGGATCTTCTGA
Source organism: Vipera ursinii (assembly GCF_947247035.1). Taxonomy (NCBI): domain Eukaryota; kingdom Metazoa; phylum Chordata; class Lepidosauria; order Squamata; family Viperidae; genus Vipera; species Vipera ursinii. The sequence continues at coordinate 83,045,246 of NC_139518.1, read as the reverse complement.
TAGATGCTGGAAATGTTGCTCGACCAAGGGTACCTTCTTTCACGAATGGTGGAACTGTTTATATGCCAGACGATATTGGAGAAAAATTCAACAGTGGCTATTGGAAATAACAGGCGTGAGTTTCCTTATGCAGCCAGACCGGACAATATCGACAAAAGAGATTGGTATATATTTGTTCATGTCTGAACAGCGGCGAGGATAGCCTTTGCCCAATTGTGGAAGGACCCAGATATACCCCCTGACCATTTGATAATAAACAAGATTCTCCGTTGTGCCAAGATGGGACAGGTTAACGTACATTTTAAAAGATAAACGTGAATCACTATATAATATAAGTTGGAACAAATGTTTTGTATGGCTTAAAACAGGAGTGTCAAACTCAATTTCATTGAGGGCCGCATCAGCATTGTGGTTGCCCTCAGGGGGCCGGGTGGGTATGGCCTGGCCTACTGGGTAGGTGTGGCTAAAGTGCATATGGCCTACTGGGTGGGCATGGCCACCTCTACATCGTTCGCATCAAGGGTGCCTGTGGGGGCCGGGGCAGGAGTGGGACAGATCTGAGGGTCTCTGGCCAAAGGAGGGTCTCTGGGCCAGGGCCAAGGCAGCGGGGCGGTTCCCTCACTGTTTCCAGGATGGCTTCGCGGGCCGCATGAAACCACTTCGCAGGCCAGATGCGGCCCCCGGGCCTTGTGTTTGACATGTCTGGCTTAAAAGAAGGTTCAATTTAGGAGACGAGTGATGAGATCGCCCACTTAATTGATCTGTGTAATTTATTAGGCTTACAAGGTTGACAAGATATGACCAATGGTAGTTTTGTTTTTCTTTTAATGATAAGGATATTCTATGTGTTGGAAAGTTTAGCTGGGATGATATATTTTTTGTTAATAGGAGAGTAGATATAACTCTGGTCTGTTTTGTCTTCCACGGTTTGTGTTACGTGATTATATGGTTTGTGTCTTTAAACCCCTTGTCCCGTTCCCTATGTATTATTCTGTTGTCATTCTTATTGTAAATAATTAATAAAGATTATATTTTTAAAAAAAGAACAGTTGCCTTTGTCCTCCTGGAAAAGGACAACAGAGGAAAAGAACATGGTCATCAAATACAGATACATCCATCAGTGAAATATTTTGTTAAATTTTACTGACCCAAAGTAGTTCTTAGATATGTGATAAGAATATAATCCAGTTTCCATTTTACCTATTAACATGACCATTGCTGTGCAAAGATGTTAGAAACATAATTCTTTGAGATGGGCAGCATCTAAGGACCGCTATCTGTGCCAGTTTTGTCATGCTGGTACTGAAAAGTTGTGTGTGTATTTGGCAGAAAAAACCTACTGGAAGTGGTTCTTGGTTTTCAAGAGTAAGAGATGGCTATGACTCCCCTTGATAGGACAATGTACAAGATGAGACTACAAAGGGTCACTACGAGAGAACTACAAGGAGTTATAGCTACAAGACTGAAAAACACGATGGGAAGGTTGACAAACAGGCTGAATTAATTGTATCTGGAGTAGGAACCCACATCCCCCAGCCACCGTTGCTCATGGCACTATGATATTCAAGAGTGCGCAAAGCTAGGATGTTTGAGATAAGAAATAGTGACTCTTGTTGCACAGCTGCAATCCAGCATATACATTTTGGTGATGGATAAGAAATTTGCAAGAACACATTTGTAAAAGGTTGAAAAGCTTAATGTTCATCCTAACTTTAAAGTTAGAAAAAGAAAAAGAAAACCATGGGATTTTATAGTCTGGTCTTAAGCATGGTTATTTGGTAGTGAATCACATTGAACCCAAAGACACGTCCTACTCGTGAGCACAGAAAATTGTGCTTTTACAGTGCTGGTCTTTACTTGTTTATGATGCCATTTTGTCAGCTGAATATAAGCACCAGTATGAACCTATTATGAAAGTTAAAAATAGAGAATGAAAGGAACCTTGATTAAATATTAAGAAGCCAGCAGGAATATGAAGCTAGATTCCTACAGTTGAGCATGATTTGTCAAAGGTAGATAGTGTGCAATGGACCCACAGATATAATTCTAGGGAGGAATGGTAGTGACAAAGATTGCAAAAGGTCATGCCCTTGTTGTTGTTGTTAGCTGCGAAGTCGTGTCCGACCCATCGCGACCCTATGGACAACATTCCTCCAGGCCTTCCTGTCCTCTACCATCTTCTGGAGTCCATTTAAGCTCACGCCTACTGCTTCAGTGACTCCATCCAGCCACCTCATTCTCTGTCGTCCCCTTCTTCTATTGCCCTCGATCTTCCCCAGCATTAGGCTCTTCTCCAGGGAGTCCTTCCTTCTCATTAGGTGGCCAAAGTACTTGAGTTTTAGCTTCAGGATCTGGCCTTCTAAAGAGCAGTCAGGATTGATCTCCTCTAGGACTGACCGGTTTGATCGCCTTGCAGTCCAAGGGACTCGCAGGAGTCTTCTCCAGCACCACAGTTCAAAGGCCTCAATTCTTTGGCGCTCAGCCTTTCTTATGGTCCAACTTTCACTACCATACCATGCCCTTAGTACCACACTAAAAAAGAATAGGAGAAAGCATGTAACTTTCAATTTATGGGCATGGAATGATTCCTCAGAGTTAGGGTGGACTGCATGAATCAACCAGTACTAGACCAAGTGAAGATAGATGTTGCCTTGAGACAATGCATCAACAAGCAGAAACTTGGGATATGTGAGGCACATAGATGATAGACTGGGAAAAACTATGTTTGGCAAGTTTGACCAAAGTAGGAGATGGTAGGTAAGTGAAATCCTAATATTGCCTAAATATCTTTGGAAGACATATGAGTTATTTTTAAAAGTAGGTTAATGGTGAGCATTTGTCCATAGTCACCAACCAGTGAACAAGACTCAGAGGCAACTCAATGATACACATACACTGCTAGAAAGAAGTTCCCTGAGGATGGAGTCCAGCATGAGTCTGAAAGCTCAGAAGACAAAACCCTCTGGTCCCAGTGATCAACCCAGACTGGATTCTGCAACATTATCCTGGGATGTGTATATTTGCCTTCATTCATGCAACTAATTGAATTCAATCCAGTTCAATAAAGTTTACCTGCATATAATTAGGTGCATTTAGTTTTCCCTTTTCTGGGATTTGTTTTAGTCACTAACAGGTTTGTAATGATAATGTTTCCACAGACCGACTAATACAAGGAATTAAACCACTGGTTCATGTTTTGAATCACAGTGTTGTAACCAAGTAAGAAATAAATACACAGAATTTAAATAACAATCTAGATTTTACAGAATACACACAACTGTCTTGATTTAACCTAATGTAGAAACTCGTAAGTCTTAGCTTAGATCAGGGGTGTCAAACTCGCAATATCACATGACATATCGCAGCTTTTTCCTCATTGCCGGAGCTGGGGTGGGTATGGTTTTGGCATGATGCATCCAGCCTATGGGCTGGCAGTTTGACACCCCTGGCTTAGATGAACCATTGTTTAAATATAGTCTCTGCGCCTTCAATATCAACAGGTTTCCTGACATCTTTTGCTCACCTAATGAAAACTTTTGGATAAAATATGGAAGTAGCTATAGACTAATTGCAAGTCCAACAGCCTAAATGAATATTGTATGTTGAATAGCAGATAAGCACAAGTGGCAGATATGCTTATATGAAGTGTATATATGATATGTTTTACCACAAAATGGTACCCATTTCTAAGTAGTAAGTCTGAAAACTAAACCTATCTAAATTTTTGCATACTATTTCATGACCTTTAAGGTGGAATAGATATTGTTCCAGTATGAAAACTGTATGTATTATGGCTGGTTCAACGATTGCTTTTTATACTACTTGAAAGTAATTTCCACCAAACTCAGCATATAACATCCTCTTCATAAAAAACGTCCACAAAGCTTTCTTTGTTCCTCTTCTTGGCAAGAGACATTGAATTGCAACTTTATCTTATCTACAAATTATACCACAATGTCCCATATTCTGTTCATGCTGCCTTATCTGTTAAAATTGCTCCGGACGTATCTCAAGAGCAAGTTGGAGATACCAATATTACAAGAGTTTATTTAGTGACCATTTGAAGTTACAAAAGCGCTGCAAAAAGTGACTTATGACCATTTTTCACACTTTTATGATCATTACAGTGGTCACGTGAGTTACATTTGGATGCTTGACAACTAACTCACATTTATGATGGTTGCAGTGTCCCGGAGACACACGATCCACTTTTGCGACCTTCTGGCAAGCAAAGTCAACAACTGGGTTACTAATTTAAGAACCGCGGTGATTCATTTAAATGCGACGAGAAACGTCATAAAACGGGGCAAAACTGACTTTAAAAAATCTCTCACTTAGCCATTTTAGGCGGAAAAATGCGGTCGTAAGTTGAGGACTACCTGCATTACTCCCCAAATCACTACAAGGATACGGATAATCTTTGGCAGGAGTCTTCAAACTCGGCCCTTTTATGACTCATGGACTTCAACTCCCAGAATTCCTCAGCCAGCATGGCTGGCTGAGGAATTCTGGGAGTTGAAGTCCATGAATCATAAAAGGGCCGAGTTTGAAGACCCCTGATCTTTGGTGAAAGAGAAAGGGGTGTGTGTGTGTGTGTGTGTGTAATTCTTTAAGGCTGAAGAAATAAGGGGGAAACCTCAAAGGGGGTTTAGATTTTATTAGATTTATCCAAAATGCCCGCTCTGGCTTATAAGCATGCCCGCCTCCCTGCTAGATCCCCTCATCCGTAACGCCGCCACCGCTACCCCGGCGACCGACGGAGCCGAGCAGGCCTCTCTCGCTCCTTCCTGCTCTTCAGACCCAAAGACGTTCCGCTTTCGCCCAGCCGAGAAGGCGGCCACGTGCCCCGCCGGCGGGTGGGTGTCTCCGCCGCGTCCCCGCCTCCTGGCTCGGCCTTGCCCCGCCTGGGCCGCCTTTCTCCGCCTTCCGAGCCCCTCGTTTCCTGCTGCTGGCGGAGGCCGAGGGAGAAGGTGGCGGTGGAGGCGGTGACGGAAAGAAAAAGTGCCCCGGAGCCGGAGAAGCGGTCGCCTCCACCCACCCACCCCCCGCTCGTCCCCGAAGGAAGCCAGCCAGCGTCGCCGCCGCCGCCCCTTCTTCCTCCTGCGCCCCGCTGCCTCCCAGCTCTCCGTCTTCTTCTCCTTCTTCTTTTTTCTTTCTTTTTCTTTCTTTCGTTCGCCCTCACCCAAGTTTCCCCTCTGCAGCTCCTGGCCTTCTCTGCCTCCTCTCCCCACCCCACCCCACTCGCCCAGCCAGGACAAAAGAGCGGGAGATGTCCTCCTCCGGTGGCCACCAGCAAAGCCAGAGCCGCGCCATCCCCACCAGGACGGTGCGCATCAGCGACTCCTCGCAGCTACCTCATGACTATTGCACCACGCCCGGGGGGACCCTCTTCTCCACCACGCCCGGAGGTATCAAGAAAGAAAGAAAAGAAAAGAAAAGAAATAAGGGCAGGGAGGCCAGGTGCAGGCGGCTCTGGGCCTCGCGCTCCCCACGGGTGGTGGTGGGGAGGTTGGGGGGGGAACCCGGGCAAGGGGGCGTGCGCCGGCCTGGCTGGAGCTCTTGCTCTCCAGGCGCCCTTAAAAGGGGGTGCGGACGCCTGGGAGGCGGTGGGGGGGACCCCCTAATCTTCACCCCGTCGTAAGAGAGGGCGCCGTCCTCGGAAGCGTCCTCGGAGGGCTTGGGGTTGTGTGTGTGTGTGTGTGTGAAAGAGTCCGAGGTTGTGTGTGTGTGTGTGTGTGTGTGTGTGTGAAAGAGTCCGAGGTGTTGTGTGTGTGTGTGTGTGAAAAGAGTCCGAGGTTGCCCTCCGGAAACGTGACGCCTCCTCCTCCTTCTCCTGCTGCCGCGCCTGGTCTAGCGCTGCTCGCCAGCCGGAGCTTTGCGGGGAAAGACGCCTTTCCCTGCGGCGGCAGCTGCCGCAAGGGGGACCCGCTTGGCCTTGCAGGCGGGCTGAGCCCAGGAAAGAAGAAGGAGGGAGGGAGGCCGGCCTCGGCCACGATACCCCGGGGAGCCCGGGTCTGTAAAGGAGAAGAGAAAGCGGGCTGGATCACCCCATCGTCGCCTAGCTAGGCCTCGCCTCTCTGGTTCGGGGCTGGCGGCGAGGTATTTGTAAACAAGGCCCTGGAGCCTCAAGACGCCGCGGCTTGTTGCACAAGATCGAAGGGAGGAGCGGCAGGGAGGGAGGGAGGGAGCGTGGCTGCGGGCGAGGGAAGGCGATGGACGGCAGCTCCCTCCAGGAGAGGCCTGCTTTCCCTTCCGCGCCACTCCGGCTGCCGCGTGGAAATGGCTGGCGTGCCTTTAGGTTGTTTGCCAGCTGCCAGCTTGGGAACTTCAATCTAGGGCCCTGTCTAGGAATCATCCATCATCATCAAGATCAGGGGTAGGCAACCTCGGCTCTTTTATGACGCGTGGACTTCAACTCCCAGAATTCCTGAGCCAGCTGGCTCAGGAATTCTGGGAGTTGAAGTCCACGCGTCATAAAAGAGCCGAGGTTGCCTACCCCTGATCTAGATTCTAGGCCAGGGGTCTTCAAACTTGGCCCTTTTATGACTCATGGACTTCAACTCCCAGAATTCCTCAGCCAGACACACTGGCTGAGGAATTCTGGGAGTTGAAGTCCACGAGTCATAAAAGGGCCAAGTTTGAAGACCCCTGTTCTAGGCCGAGAGTCACCACCTGCTTCTGGTTTGCCTGTGGGAACGCTTTTGTGCTTTTTCTCCAAATCGCGTTCCTGTTGAATAAGCCTTCGTGTGGTTTGGTGGCCCCAAAACCGGGGTCCCCCGTTGCATTATCTGGGATTTCGATGAGGTGTGGGTGAATGCACCTGACGGGGGTGGGGGTGGGGAGTTCGTTGGGTTGAATCACCCAAGTCGGATTAATTTCAGAATCCAGCCTGTGGTATTTGTGGGTCTTTTTATGCCTTCTTGGACGTGCATTGAAGCAGAGCACGAGATAAGAGAGCAAGCAGGAGATCCTTCAAGCTAATGATTAGCCTGTTCCCCAGACGTGGAGCGAGCTGGTTTGGAGGCAGTAGAAGTGAAGGGAGGTTGATGTGTGCACGTGTGTAGCTAAATAGTAGAGCGAATTTCCTTTAAAAATGGTAACGCTGTAGGGCTGTTCTCGGGTGTTTATTTCTGTTACGTAAAACCACTCTGGCTGCTTATATGTGTGACTTTTCTTAGCTCTAAACATATTAAGTTGCTCAGAAGCTTGTAACAGCTTTGTCCAACTTTGCCCCCACTACTGAAAACACTAGATTAACTAATATGGATTAATTCCAGAGGGGAAAAAATATATATGTTGTAAGAAACATTCTTATGGTACTTTAAAAGCTAAAATTAATATGACGTCCGGCTTTCATTAACTACTAGACCACTTAAGGGTTGTTGTGATTATTTATTTATTTTTATTTATTTATTTGATTTGTATACCGCCCTTCTCCCTAAGGACTCAGGGCGGTGAATAGTGACATAAATAACAGAATGCACAAATACAGATATTGAAAACAAATTAAACCCTAATTTTGCCCAAATGCAGAAGATAGTTACCTTAAAACAATAATTACAACAGAACCTTGTCAGATCAGATTAGATCTTGTCCTCTTATCATTTGGTTCTCAGATGGTCTCTTTCTCCCCTCTATCCTACAGGTTGCCTTGATTTTCATTCTGTGCAACTGTATTTTTTTTTATCCTGCTGAGTTCTAGTAAATTTCAAAGTTTAAACAGCTGAATTTTATTTTTGTGGCCACTGTTTAGATAGCTAACAAACTGATTTTGTCTTTGTAAACTTGTTTTAAAAGTTGATGAGTGCCAAGTTCCTTCTTCTTGGGCGTTTTGTTTACTTTGAACTATACTTCCATATTTCAAATTATTCTAACTTACTGGTAATGGGGGAAAAAGTAAGATATGCTGCTTTGACAATGACATAGTTCCTTCTGCATGCCCAAAACTATTAAGGTTACATTTCAAGTTAACAGCTGTCATGCCAGATAGCGGTATAAATTTAGAAGTTTATATACTTTCTAGAATGTCATTTCTTTACCCAGAATTTGCTTTGAATGGGGAAGTCCACAGCACTGTGAATCATGCATATGATAACAAGGTAGTTTTTATTAAAAGGTACAAAGTTAGTCAAGATTAGATATAAAATAGGTTTCCAGATATGTGAGTCAGAGTTAGACTTCTGCTTGAAGAATTCAGGGCTGAAATCCACACCTAGAAGGAACTCAAGTTGGGAAAATTAGACATAACAGACTTGTTTAAAATAATTGGCTAGCATAAACATTAACAATTGATAAGGAGTAACTGTGAAATTTGACAGTTTCTACCAGAATATAACATTTTAACTATTATGGTTGTATTTATTCATTAACTGTGGTATATAAATACATTATGAGATTCACATTATGTGGTAAACATACCATGATATATAAAACACAATCTTTAAATTCCAGTAACTTGATAACCCACAAGCAAGCAAATCACATCGGGGTTTAACATCCAGAAGACATTTTGAAATTGATGGATTGATATATTCTCTCTTCTTTTTTTCTGTTGTGGAATGATTGCTGCATGATACATTAAAGGGCTTTTTCTCCATTATATGGTTTTGTGAGCAGCTGAGAATCTGGGATGATTTGGTAGCATCCAAGTCAAATGTAAATGTTGTGCAAACCCAGTCAACACTTAATGTTGTATTCTATCTTATACATGTAGCCCTCAACTTATGACTGGTCACTTAGTAACAGTTTGAAGTTACAGTGGACCTCTCTCAACCCATCCTATATTTTGGGAGCTTGGCAACCAGACTGAATTTATAGCCATTTGCACCTTCTGCAGTCTCATGTGAGACTGCAACTTAACGATGCTTTTGCTGAAAACCAGTGTTTACTTCCCATAACAATGGACTCACTTAACAGCCACCACCAGAAGGTTGTAAAATCAGGTTGCTCACATGATGACCTGCTTTATGATTGTCATGACATAAAACAGTACTTACAAGGCTCAATTATGGTTGTAAGTTGAGGACTACCTGTAGAGTACAATAAGCAAAGTTGAAAAACATTAGTTTTCCCCCCCTCATGCTGCTGCTGCTCCTCCTGGGATGCAGAACAGTGGAGAGATGTCCATAATTTAAAATTTCAGATTCCCATTGATTACAATTAAAGAGGTAACCAAGTATAATCATCTGGAATCCGCAAGGCTTAAAGAATCCTAATGCTTGAATTAGATTAATTTTATTATATCCTGCTCTGCAGTACAGATATATTTTAATGATAATTTGAATGCAGGGCTGATACAGTCAAATTGATATTCTCTTCATAATCTTGACATTAATCCCATTTCCTTTATGAAGCAACTGACAGATTCTTTACTAATTTCAAACTTTCATTGGAACTTGCATAGCTGAAATTCCATTACTTTAGTTTTAGTTACTGCATTTTTCCCAGGCGTCTGAATCTGATATTTCTCCGTCCGTATTAATAAATACAGTAATTCAGTGTAAGCTTCATGCATTGAAAGCTTTGGTTATCCAAAAGTGTGAAAACTCTTTTTTCCCCCTAAGTTAGGATATATTCTTGGAGAGGCAAGGAAACCTTAGAAGTAATTGCAGAGAAAATTATAAAGCTTCACTTTATTAATATAAATTTCATTAATATTTTATGATTCTGTTCATTCTATTGTTTTAAATGTGCAAAAAATTATAATTTAAATCTACCAGTGTAAAAGGTTGGTTGGTTTTTCAAGGCAAAGTAGTATCTAATTCTGGATTATCCCATCCTTACAAAATCTGAACGTATTTCCTATAATGAAAAAGCATCACATTCTAGTCCACTTTTGCCTCAGGAAGCTCCTTGGACTATTCTGGATGATTCATCAGTTCTTAGCCCAGCCTATGTCATAGAGTTGTTGTAGGGAAAAATAGGAGGAAGTCCTATGATTGCCACCATAAGCTCTTGTATGAAAGATGGGGTATAATAATAAACCTTTATAATAAACCTTTATTGTCAAAGTACAACATGTGTACATTGAGATTAGCTGAGTCTCTCCCCCCAACACACAGTGACAACAAACCATCCTACCACACCATGTGGACCAACTACACCACACACCGGCCTCCCAAGTCAATTCTGCATAAGTTCACAGAGATCATGTCCCATTTAAAAGCCTAACAGTATATAAGTTAAACAAGAAAGAAAATAATTTTGAAAACATTGAGGGATATTTATATGTGTACATATGTAACAGTGAACCGTGTCGTAACCAAAGGAACATTAACCGCCTGTTTCAGATTCCAGATCAAAATAGGATCAGAAATGGAAGATTACTGAAGGTGGCTATATCTGTGTAAAAAAGGATTTTGGAAGAACACCAACTTGTTGTTGAGGAGTGCTAGCAGCCAGAAGAAACTTCAGAAGGCAAAACACACACTTTTCCCCCTCACTTACAAAAGTGCTTTTGTTAGACACATTCCTTTCTTGCTTTAATTTTGTGATGTTTCGCTTGAAAGCACTGAGTGTGCCTTGCTACTTGCCATGGATGCTGGAACCCAGCCCAGGTCAGCAAAACAAAAATTACACCAGGGCCTAGAGAAAAAGTAGTGAGCATCTGAGCACTATCATTTTTGCTCTGCAAAGCAATATTTCATCAGGCTTTGGTGAGTTCCATTGGCTGAATATGTTTTCACGGCCAAAGTTAAAACTCTTTCCTTGAGAGATTTCCCTGCTGACTTGAGATAAAACGTGATGACATAAATAAGTTTTCCATGGACTTTTTGGATTCTGCATTAAGGCAACTCTAGTTGCATGAGTTAATGGATTGTTTTACATGCAGACATTATTAGGGTACTGCTGGTTGGTCTTCAAGTCATGATGAGTGGAAATAATTATCGCTCACTTTTTTTGTTATTGTGTCTTCAAAATAACACTGGAAAAGGGAAGTCAATATTCAGAGTTTTCTTAGTAGAGGCTGTCTTGATTGAAGCTACATCAAGGGCCAGAATTTGATGTTCAGGCATAGAAGTAGGTGTATGAAAATTAAAGAGCGGTAACAGGTAAGCTGAAGTATCATGATTTTTCCTTTATTGTGGATCTCAGTTTATGCAAAATTCAAAACCTGATAGTTGTTTTATGATCAAATATAGAGAAAGGTTTGCTTGGGTTTGTTTTTTGAATACAGCAAGGATTCAGCAAGGATTTTCATGGCAAGTGACCTAAATTGGACAGAATGTATTATATTGACCCCTATGCAGCATTTCTTGGAGTTAGTAAACTGACATATTTGATCAGAGAAACAGACTATGCTGCTTTATAAGCTACAGGTTATGCTGCTTTTCACCAGCCATTTCTTCACATTTCTTCCAGAATTGCTATTTATCCTGAGCCACTAATACACTTGCATTGGTGGAATTGGGCTCTTCCACTTGGATCTGTAATATCCCACTTCTGATATTCAAGTTGTGAGTGCAGTTCATGTTGCATAGGCATCCACAGAAAGACAGCCCAACGGGGAAACAATGGCATGTGTGTGAAGATGTGATCAGGCAAATGCATTCGGCTCACTTGCCTCAGATGTCATAGTCCGAGTATGTAAGGGTGGGGTTTACGTGAGGAACTGCTCGTACTGTGATTCTGAGGTCATCGTTGATTGCTGCAGACACCACTGTGCTTATGAACAAAAGAGCACTGCATGCAAAAGAGAGAGAGAGAGAGAGAGAGTTGGGTTGCTTTGAGTGATTTCCAGAAACAACACCCCAAAACTAAAGAATCAAAAGTGAAGGAATAGAATATAACTAAAAAACTATGCAATCACTTAGTAAGTAAAAAATAAATAAATGGTGAGTGACAGCAGCCCAGTGCTTTGGGGGGATATTTTATCCATTTGTCCACCAAAAAAAAAAAAAAAGTTTTGCTGAAAGGATAAAAGGAAGCCAATTTTGCTTTGCAGAACATGGAACCGTCAGAACTCTCTCGAGTCAGTTTCTTAGTAATTGGCCAGATACAAATATAAAGAGAGACAAAGTGAACAAATCTAAAATTGAGAGAAAACAAATGAGGGATTCAAACCCAGGGATTGTGCCTTTGAGGGTTCCTTAGAAGCACACATGTTCTGTATCTAGTCTTGACTCAGAAATTCTCTTCATATTCGATATGCTGTGAAAAAGTGTCAGTATTAAATTCTAACCCAAACTCACTTAAAGCTTGCTACTATCTCTAAAGTTTTATTCCAGAGAAGTGGTCTTACTAAATGTTTTGCATTAATAGTAAAAAGATCCTGCCACAAAGCACTGCAAAGTGGAATGCTATTAGAGCACGTTTATGGCCTCCAACAAAAAACATCTGGCTGATTGATGTCTGGGCTTAGAAGCTAAATGAGATTGTATTTGGGGTGGTAGGTAAAACTGGGAAGTTCAAAGTCAGTGGCAAAATAACACACAATATTTGTCCAGAAATCCATAGTTAGGTCACTGAGGTCAACAGGAAGTGAACCTAATTCAATGTTTTGCCTTTGCTTTATTTAACACTGACCATTCCACATTTTTGTTCCTTGAAAAAAGAGGAACAAACAGAAATGGTCCTTCTGCAGTGATTCTTGGAGTTGATTGGGTGACAGGCTGTTTACAAGCTGGGGAAGTTCAATTCCTGTGTTATTTATGTGTCCTAGGAATGCACAGATGGTGCTAAATTGATGTCACACTCAGTTGACATAGGGTATGATGGAACACAAGGGAGAAATCTGTTTTATAGCTATCCTTGGCCCAAGCCACAAAGGTCATTTAGGTTACAGTAAAATCTAGTAAAGGTAGTCCTCGACTTACAACCACAATTGAGCCCAAATTTTCTGTTGCTAAGTGAATTTTGCCCCATTTTATGACCTTTCTTGCCACAGTTCTTAAGTGAATCAGTGCAATGATAAAGTTAGTAACACAGTTCGTAAGTGAATTTGGCTTCTCCATTGACTTTGCTTATAAGAGGGTCGCAAAAGGTGATCATATGACTTGTCACAAATATGAACCAGTTCCTTTGACTTAGCTATGTGAAGAAAATGGAGGCCAAAATGTGCAGTTGCAGAAAAAAAATGGGCAAAAATTTGCAAACAGATTTGAGCAATGTGATGAAAATGGGAAGTGGAAGCTCTTAGATATGCAGTAGGGTCAGTTGAGGATCAGCATCTTCCATGTCCACTTATTTTATTTGTAAAGATTTTTAGAAGTTCCTTTTCTTAGAATTAATATTTTGCCATCTCTTTTCCCCCTTCACACTCTTTCCCTGCTTCAGTTAGATTGATGAAATTTAGTTTACCTTTAATTTGATTAAAGCCAAGCAGTGTGGCTGTTGTCTTAATATTAAAGCTTTGGTGATGCTGTTGAGAGGAGCTTCTAGTGTGGAAAGAAATGAGATTTGTGATTTATTTTCAATATGAACCAGAAAGGAATAATGCATTTAAGCCCTTTGATAATCGATAATAAAGTAAAGGTAAAGGTTCCCCCGCACATGCGTGCTAGTCGTTTCCGACTCTAGGGGGCGGTGCTCATCTCCGTTTCAAAGCCGAAGAGCCAGCGCTTGTCCGAGGACATCTCCGTGGTCATGTGGCCGGCATGACTGGACGCCAAAGGCACACGGAACGCTGTTACCTTCCCACCGTAGTGGTCCCTATTTTTCTACTTGCATTTTTACGTGCTTTCGAACTGCTAGGTTGGCAGAAGCTGGGACGAGTAACAGGCGCTCACTCTGTTACGCGGCACTCGGGATTCGACCCGCCAAACCGCCGACCTTCTGATCGACAAGCTCAGCGTCCTAACCCACTGAGCCACTGCGTCCCTTAATCGATAATAGTGTAGACCAGTTAGCTACAATCATTTCTGAGAAATCGATTCCATATAGATTCAAAACATTTAATTAAGTAGGCAAAGATGCAGCAGTAGGCCTATTTTCTGCTTGTTCTCTCAAGATTCGGCTTAGAAAAGGGGTACACAGTTTGGTAACAACCATCTAGACACTTTCAACTACATTTCCTGTAATTGCTTACCATTCTGCCATGGTGTGAGTCTAAAAACAGGGCTCTTCAAAACTTGGCAACTTTTAAGCCTTGTGAACTTCAACTCCCAGAATTCCTCAGCCAGCCCTGGCTGGCTGAGGAACTCTGGGAGTTGAAGTTCATAGGCCTTAAAAGTTGCCAAGTTTGAAGAGCTCTGGTCGAAAACATCTGGTGGGTGCCAGTCTGTTGGTACTGGATGAAAATGTGCCCTACTGGGAGAGATCAAAGGCCTGACTAAACCTGCTTCCAGTTTTCCACAGATTTATGTTAGACACCATCTGGAAACTTGCACAGAGATTATGAAAGAGGAGCCTTCCCAGAGAGATATTTCCAAATGTAAAAGAAAACCACTCTTTGCTGTGAAACGATGTGACTCTTCAGTGAGGTACAGGAAGTCCTTGACCTAACAACAGTTCATTTAGTAGCTGTTTGAAGTTACAACAGGACTGGGGAAAAAATATGACCAGTTTCTACACATGCGACCATTACAGCATCCCCATGTGATCAAAATTCAAATGCTTGGTGACCAACACACATTTATTTATTTATTTATTTAATTTTATTTTATTTCTATACCGCCTCCCGAAGGACTCAGGGCGGTGTACAGGGCAATAAAAATACAATATACAAAAGTTAAAAATAAGATTAAATAGAACTAGCCCATTACAATAAATAATTAAAGTACTAAATAAAACACCCCAAACCCATCAGACCAGGCCGGCTTGTTCAAATAGGTAAGTTTTTAGATCACGGCGGAAAGAGCGAAGGTCGGGAGCCATCTGGAGCTCAACCGGTAAGCGGTTCCAAAGGTCTGGCGCGCCCACAGAGAACGCCCTCCCCCTGGGGGTCACCAGTCGACACTCTCTGACCGACGGCACCCTGAGGAGGACCTCTCTGTGGGAGCGCACAGGACGAAGGGAAGTTGACGCCGGCAGCAGGTGCTCCCGTAAGTAATCCGGACCCATGCCATTTAGGGCTTTATAGGTAATCACCAGCACCTTGAATCTCACCCGGAGGGCAACTGGAAGCCAATGCAGCTCATGGAGTAGAGGTGTTACATGGGAGTATCAGGAGACCCCCATCGCAACTCGCGCGGCCGCATTCTGCACCAGTTGAAGCCTCCGAGTGGTCCTCAAGGGCAGCCCCATGTACAGAGCATTGCAGTAGTCTATACGAGAGGTCACGAGCGCATGAGTGACTACACAGGGCATCCCGGTCCAGATAGGGGCGCACCAGGCGAACCTGGGCAAAAGCCCCCCTGGTCACAGCTCCTATATGATCTTCCAAATTTAGCTGTGAATCCAGGAGGACACCCAAGTTGCGAGCCCTATCTACGGGGGGTAATAACTCACACACACCCCCATGGTTAAAGATGGAATAGCCTGAATTTCCCGAGATACCGGCACGCACAACCACTCAGTCTTGTTGGGATTGAGCCGAAGCCTGTTCCTCCCCATTTATGATGGTCGTAGACTCCCGAGGTCACACGATCACCTTTTGCTACCTTCTGAAGAGCAAAGTCAATGGGGAAGCCACGTTCACTTAACAATTCGCTTAACAGTTGTGGCAAGAAAGGTCTTAAAAATGGGGCAAACTCTTAAGAAATGTCTCACTTAACAACAGAAATTCTGGGCTCAGTTGTGGTTGTAAGTCAGGGACTAGCTGTAATGTTGAAAGTCCCTATTATCTCCAGTGAGGTATCAAACTCAACTCCCCCGGCCATCATTTTCTGCATCCTTCAGCAGTAATTTGTAGGCAAAGCCATGGCACTGAATGTTTCAAAGATAGGTCAGGGAGAGTCAACCAAGGAATGTGGGAGGGTGAGACTGCTTATGGGCATAAGGAAGATTGCTAAGCTTTGAGGTTCTCAGCCAATGGAGAGAGGGAAAAAGTCCTAGGGGAGAAGGGCGGTATATAAGTCTAATGAAGATAAAGATAAAAAAACATGAGCAAAGGAGCTCCAACAGAAGACAAGGCAAGCATTAAGACAGGGGTGGCCAACCAGGGGTGCGAGACGATATTCCAGTGGGTGCGAAAACATGGATTTTCAAAATTATAGTGTATGTGCATAATTCGTTGCCGTTATTTCCATCTTGTAAGGGGTGAGAGAATATATCAGAACCGTTCTAGGGGTGCGGGGTATAGAAAAGGTTGGGGACCACTGCATTAAGAAGACCTAAGAAAGGAACAATTATCCTGCTTAGCAAGGAAAGAGAATTCAAATAAGAACATGATTTGATCAGCTCTGGGGTGGTTTTCCTAGGATGTATCACTTTAAATATATCTTCAAGAAATACTGGCTATCAAGCCAATAATTAAACCAAGTACCGGCATTCTAGTCAGTGAATGATGCTGCCAGCTAAGAGGCCAATATGAAATCGCTCCATCTTGTACCTCTGTTTTCCAAGTAGGGCATGAGTGGTGAAGTTTTTCTATCGAATGGCAAACCACGATTCATTTTCTTCATTTTTTGACTCATTAGAGATTTCTGTGTCAATGTATGAAAAGGATTCAGTGTTGGTGCTTGTAGCTGAATTAGCAAAGCCTCATGTGTTAACTGTTGGTTCAGATTTGACTCTTGATTAGCAGCTTGTATTGTCAGTTTCGGAATAAACAGAAAAATACAGATTTCATTTTCTTGAAGATACTTCTTGATTTTGTTTTCAGGGTAATCCACCCTTCCCTAGCCTGGTGACTGCAACCAAACCTGGAAGGCACCTGCTTGGAGAAGATGAGGAAATAGGGGGCGGGGTGGAGAAGTCAAGAGCCATCCTTGTTGCAAAAGGGGGGAAGTTTCTAAGCTTCATTTAAGTTTTAGGTTTTATACTAAACATACTTTAATTGGGGCCTTTGAGTCCATCTTGACTCCTAGCGACTGCATGGACAATCCGTGCAGTTTTCTAGACAACTTCTAAGAAGGTTTGTCACTGCCTTTTTCCCAGGGTTGAAAGAGCATGGGTGGCCCAAAGTCAACCAGTTGGCTTCCGTGCCAATGGCGGGGCTTGCATTCTACTAGTCTAACACTTTAATTACTAGACCAAAACTGGCTCTTTTGCTTTCTTACTTGGATATAAACTAAAGTGCATTCAGTGGAATGTAATATTTGTTTAGAGCTGCAACCTTTCTTTATAAATGAAGGGCTTGTTGAGCAAAACAATTACACCTCAAGAGGAGTTAGGCCACAACTATTTATGATTTATCTGCCTAAAAAATGTTTAAATAAAAATTTAGTTTAAAAAATGTTAATCAGAAACAGTGCTGCCAAACGTCTGATTTTAATGGAAGGCAGTATAATGTAGCTCAGGGTTGAGGAGGTCCTTGATGCTCTGGCCACGGATTATGATGTTATCTAGTTGGATAATGTAATGTCAGCAAGCAAACAACCAAACTCAGAAAGCACCAAGGTCTCTATAAACTCCCAATTTCCTTTGCTGCCATAGACTAACGTGGTCTCAGCATAGTGGATCTGATAATACCTGTTCCTTTTTCCACCTCTCTAGGTACCAGAATCATTTACGACCGCAAGTTTCTGTTAGATCGGCGCAATTCTCCCATGGCTCAAACCCCTCCTTGCCACCTTCCCAATATCCCAGGAGTTACCAGTCCTGGTTCTGTGACAGAAGATTCCAAAGTGGAAGTAAATAATCTGAACAATCACGATGGGAAGCCTATAATTGGTAAGAACATTTGTCTTGTAGCAGAAGCAAACTGCAGTATCTGCATGCGTGCCAAATACTTACTTGCAATTGACAGTGCCGATCCATCTCTCTGCTGCAGGTAGTCCTTGACTTACAACCATTCGTTTAGTGGCCATCCAAGGTTACAACAGCACTGAGAAAAGTACTTAATCCTCACACTTAAAACCATATTAGCATCCCCGTGGTCACATGCCCAAAATTCAGGTGCTTGACAACCAGCATGTGTTTACAACAGTCGCAGCCTCCCAGGGTTATGTGATCATCGTTTGTTACTTTCCTAGTTGATTTTTTAACAAGCAGAGTTAAATCCAGCAGACTGGATTCGCTTAGTGACCACGTGGTTCACTTAACAATTGCAGTTATTCTGTTAACAACTGTGCCAAAAAGGTTGTAAAACAGGGCGCAAATCTCTTAACTGTCTTGGAATGGAAATTCTGGTAACAAAGAGATTTTTCTGGGAGGAAAAAAACATGCAGTAATACTGATCTCCTGGTTCTTTATAGCCAGAATGGGAAGTGATACAGAGCTATTCTATTTCCTGCACTGTGATTTTGTTCAAACATGAGTTTTACCTTGGGATCAAGTAATTTATTTCCTGTCTGCAGTTTCCCCCCCCCCAATGCGTTTAGAGAGCTTTTGCTTGTAGAGAACAGCAAACCGTTGCAACAATTGTATGTGGTAGGAACTGAATGTTGAATTATTGGCCTTTTGCCCTCTGTGCCTTAGCAATGCAGTAGCTATGAATTATTGAAAGATATTTATTTTTTTCAAAATGGTATAAAGCAGTTCAAGTTGAGGTAAAGTACAAACATTTTTGCCACACAATTTTGGTCAAATCATTTACTGAGATGGACTTGATCCATTAGAGGAACTAGCTGTAAATCTGTTGTATTTCTAGGCTAGATAGGAATTGAGGGGTCCTTGGTGCTCTCTGAGCTTGGATGCTTTTTTCCAGACATTTCATTACACAAACTAGGTAACATCATCTACCACTGATGGTGTTACCAATTTGGGTAACGAAATGTCTGCAAGAAAACAAAGCAAGCTCAGAGAGTCCCAAGGACCCCTCATTTCAACCCTGAACTACAAATATTTTCCTTTATTGGTAAATAGGAATTGGACACAAAAATTAGATAAGACGCTAATAATAATAATAATAATGATAATAATGATGATAATAATAATAATAATAATAATAATAATAATAATAATAATAATAATAATAAACAACCTTTATTGTCAAAGTACAACATGTGTACATTGAGATTAACTGAGCCTCCCCCCCCACGTGCTCTCTCCCCCCAACACACAGTGACAACAAACCCTCCATCCTACCACACCATGTGAATGTATTTCAAGTTCAAAGTTTATTTCAGTCAGAGACTGGTGTATAACAAAGCAATAGCAAATTGTTTTAGAAGCACAAGCTAAAACCTGAATTTACATTAAAAATGCCGGAGGTGAGAAATGTCCAAAACATTCCATGCATGAACTGTACCACATGCTCAGGTCATATGGCTTTGGGTGCTCCATGCCCAAAGTAGAATGTCTTTTGGATATATTGGCCCATGTAAAGCATGAAATGGGGCAGTTTTATTTTGGACATGGACCAGACATAGTGATTTCATAATGCAGCAGAAGACGGTCAGGAAAAAATAATAAAGGATTGTGGAGTTTCTTGGGAATACAGATTGCCTATGAAACTAAGTGAATGAGGAAAGCTAGCTCCTTGTACTGTTGTCATGAACCATTATTTTATTTTATTATTATCAATTAAATTTATTGGCTGCCCGTCTTACCGTAATTGTGCGCTGTGAAGTGATCCCACTTCAGCACCGTCAACTGAAGGGAAGGAACTAGATACAGGGGTGTCAAACTCAATTTCATTGAGGGCCGCATCAGCATTGCGGTTGCCCTCAGGGGGCCGGGTGGGTGTGGCCTGGGTGGGCGTGGCCTACTGGGTGGGAATGGCTAGAGTGCCTATGGCCTACTGGGTGGGCGTGGCCAGCTCTACATCGTTCGCATCAAGGGTGCCTGTGGGGGCCTGGGCAGGAGTGGGACAGATCTGAGGGTCTCTGGCAGGAGGAGGGTCTCTGGGCCAGGGCCAAGGCAGTGGGGGCCGTTCCCTCACTGTTTCCAGGATGGCTTCGCTGGCCACATGAAACCACTTTGTGGGCCGGATCTGGCCCCCGGGCCTTGTGTTTGACATGTCTGAACTAGAAGGATCAGTGGATAGGAGAGCTGATGAAATGTAAAATCACTGCAGCAGAAAACAGGTGGAGAAGGAATGGAAAGGGGGGGGGAATGTCCGTCAGGATAATCCAGTCTCATTAAATCACTCAATAGTGCGCTCTTATTTTTTTTTAACTGGAACAACCAAAAAGTTCTGAGTTTTGTTTTCCCTTAACCATGGTAGATCCAAAACATTTCAGAAGAACTTCTGAAATGCGTTGGGTTTTTCTTTTATTTTTTTTAGATCAAAACATATTTTCTTTTTTGGTTTCATTCTCATGCAGCCGAAGGAAGCAAAGATACTGGATGTAAGGGTCAACTCTCCTCCTATAAAGAAGCATTTAAATTAAACAGATCAAGAATAAACAAAATACGTACTTGAGTGTAGGTATATCTCGCCAAACATGCCAGGCAGATTCTTTGTGAAGGTATTATTTTAAGCCAGTGATTGGTTTAAGCCACCTTCTAACTCGGTTAAAATAGTATGGTATATTCCACCCGCATTGTCTAGTGCAGACATGTCAAACACAAGGCCCGGGGGCCAGATCTGGCCCGCGAATTGGTTTCATGTGGCCCGCGAAGCCATCCTGGAAACAGTGAGGGAACGGCCCCCACTGCCTTGGCCCTGGCCCAGAGACCCTCAGATCTGTCCCACTCCTGCCCAGGCCCCCATAGGCACCCTTGATGCGAACGATGTAGAGCTGGCCACGCCCACCCAGTAGGCCATACGCACTCTAGCCACACCCACCCAGTAGGCCATGCCCACCCAGGCCATACCCCCCGGCCCCCTGAGGGCAACCGCAATGCTGATGCGGCCCTCAATGAAATTGAGTTTGACACCCCTGGTGTAGTGGTTTTGACTGTTCTGTTACCTTGGCCACTTACATGTGTCAGGTCTGCTCAAATCTCATTGAAAGTAAGAATTCAACTGTCCTCTTAGGAGACTTTAAAAAACATGTCTGTAAAGTTTCTCCCTCTAAAAATTGTCTGTTGATTTTGCACGTGCTCTTGTCTTTCAATCAGGTGATGATGCTCAGTTTGAGATGGACATCTGATTTTCCCTGAGGGTAACCATGGAGAGACAGCAATTCCTGATCACCTGCGTACATCTGATTTTGACCATCAGGTTTCAATAACTTGAAGGATGAAGGAAGAAGTAGAAGCTGCTGTTTCCACAGAATTTTCACTTCAGCTTTTGAAGTGCCAAAGGATAAGAGGACTCTCCTTGATTTCCATTAACCATACCATGCTTCCTACTCATCCCCCCCCCCCACTCCTCTGCTTGCCTTACTCACTCCCTATGACTGACTTGGAGCCCATGATAAATTTATATGGCTAAGGAGTGTCCCTTGGCGTCTCGCACTTTAGAGACAACTTTTCAAAACATGCACATGCGAGAATTTAACTTCTATCAACAATTGGATATTTATTGCAAAACACACAAGGGGCATGGAAAGGGTGGATATATGTTTGAAGTGACATGACACTGCCATTGTTCTCCTTTCCCTTAACTGCTGTTAAATTGATGTCAATTTATTAACTGATTTCTATGTTATATCTCCTTTGACGTGCAGAATGCACTCTCGTTGATATTTCTAAATCCTGTTACTCAACTTGTCTTTTTTAGTTAGTATACCCTTTCATGTGGGGCACTGCTGTGAGATTTTCCTAAAAGAGTATTGGGAGTTTTTCCTGCTTCCCCTGAAAATTTCTTTTTTTAAAAAAAAAGATAAATAATTTAGAATCATCACTTCATTATGCATTCATTTCACTTTGTATTTCGTCCCAATATCATTTCCCCCCCCAAAAAAGAAAAGTTTCTCTCCAATTTCCTGATTTAAACCCACCAGTGTTAAAAGCGAACCAGATCTTTTCCTAATATAATTGGGGAGTATCATGCTTGATTGGCTTCTGTACCAGTGTTTCTCAAACTCGGCAATTTTAAGCTGTGAGGAGTTCAACTTCCAGAATTCTGGGAGCTGGTCAACACAGCTTGACGTTGCTAAGGTTGAGAGACACTGTTCCGTACTATTTGTCTACAGTCTTTAATATTTGCTGCTCAGTAACATCTGGTGGGTTCTTGGCAAGTGCATTTTTGTGCCAAAAGAATTAAATAAAGCAACCTGGTTATGCTTAACTAGGAGAAACCCAACAAAAAATGAAAATTGTGAAAAAGTCTTGTATGGACCAGGGAACCTTAAGAATCAATTAATTATTAAGATGTTAAGTGCTGATTTCATGATGTGTGACTTCAGATGAATTTGAAATGATGACTGATCAGAAAGATTTCACTGCATTTTTCAAACAAGATCTATTTGTTTCTTGGTTACTATCTTCTGCACATTTCTCGAATTCATACATTATTAAATCAGACACCTTGGAGCCTATTGCAGATCCAGTGTCACTACGGAGGAAGAGTTGCTGGTGATCTCACTTAATTCTCTTTATTTGGATATATTGACCATTTTCCACATACTGGTGACCCAGCTCCTAAATTGATTAGTTCTGGCCTAAGTGAACTTGTGCTGTTTGCCCGGAATTGTTGCAGAGAGCAAGTAGGATCTCTCTTTGTAGGAATTCATTGGCAATTGAGGTCTCTTTGTGAAGAAACTGTGAAAGAGAAAATTGGTGGATCATTTTAACACAGCCTGTGGATGAATCCATGCAATGGCTGCAGGGCCCCTTGATATTTTGCACCATGAGAATGCTTCCATATTAGATTGTTTTTTTGTCTAGACCAGGGAACTCCAAACTTGGCAACTTAAAGACTTCATCTCCCAGAATTCCTCAGACAGTAATGAATTCTGAGAGTTGAAGTCCACAAATCTTTAAAAAGTTGCCAAGTTTGGAGACCTCTGGCCTAGGCTAATGGAATAATAAAACCTCTTTGCTTGATTTAAAAGTAAGTCCACCAGTAGATGGAAAGCAGAGTTTTTTCCCCCCAAAAGTTAATTTTAGGACCCAGACTGAACAAAAACTACAGTGATAACAGCGAAAGATGTGTTTCCTTCTTTTAGAAGAGGGAATACTGCAATGCTTGCTGTGACCTCACATACATAAACCAGGATTTATTTTTTTTAAAGCACACCCACACTGAAGTTTCTGGATGCTTGTCCCCTGTCTTCAGTGATACTTTCCTGCTTTGTAATTTTATTTTGAAAATGAAGCCTCTGAGGCAGGGATAAGCTACCATAACCCATCCAGATGTCATTAGACTGCAACTCTCATTATCTCTGTCTGTTGGTCTTGCTGTCTCAGGCTGATGGGGCTTGGAAATTCTGCTGTTCTAAGATTCTTGCTTCTCTAAAAATACTTGGTGAGTGTTGCCTCTGATTCCTTTAGGAAGTCTTCCAAGAGTGATTCATGTGCTACCTCAAAAATAGAATGACTGAATTGTGCTAGTTTCCCTAGTGGAAAGGTCACACCGATGTGGCAATTTTGCACATGGATTTTATTGTTCAGGCATAATTGGGAGTGGGAAGTGACACAGCCTCAGGGAATGTGGCCACTATACTTGTTTTTAATGTAGGCTTCACTTCTAGAAGAATATCTGAGAATATGCTCGTCCTATTGGGTTTTGGCCTATAAAATGACATAATGGATTTCAGGTCAGTTCTTGGACTCACCTGTATTTTCAAATCTGGGAATTGACTTTGGCTCTTAATTCTCTTCATAAATCGGCAACTTATCATAATTGACTGGATTTAAAAAAGGAGGGGTGTGTGTGTGTGTCATGATTTAAAATGTAGGGCATGGGCTTTGGCTTCCCCTCTGCCTTTGTGGTAGCTTTGGAGGCATGTAAGAAAGGCAGGATTTTATTTTGTTTCGACTACTGTAAAATGTGAATAATACAGAAGCAAAAATTTGCTTTGTAACTGTTGATGACTCAGGAATAATCTCTTCTTCGCAATGTCTCTGGGGAAAGATTGTTGCCTCTAAAGTGGTGGCTGCTGTGACTAACCTGGGGGGGCTCATGAAGGGAAGAATCCCTTGGAAGTGCAGCGTAAGCGTCTGGGTTTGGGCAGAGGAGGCTTCCAAAACGCACTGCGTGTTCAGTCATAAATCAGAACATAGACCGTTCCAGTGTTTCTGCCTGGAACCTCACTTCTTTGGCCGTTCAGTTGATGGGTGAGGAGAGAGACATCTTTACTTGGCAGATGTAGGCAGAACTCAAAGTTTTAATCACAACCCCAGTTCAGCTAACTCCAGGGAGGGAAGGAGAGGGTAAGAATAGAGTTTTAGGGGCTCCTAACAGGCCTCGTTCTCACTGTAGTATTTTTGAAGATATTTGAAATTTGGGAGTTAACTTTTGGTATGTTACTTTTTCCCTTCTAATGGTTTAACTAGTAAAATACCATTAATAGGACCCTTCTTTCACAGTTAAAAAAACCAAACTTCTTTATCAAGAGAATTCCGTGAGATTTTCACAAATCGGATGCTGCTCGTAAAAGACTTGATTCATCTGAAGTCTCTTCTGTATAAACGTAGCTGAAGGAAGGAGCGTCCCAGAGGGAAGGATTGATCTGTAATCTGAGGGAACAGATTTCTTTCGTACTGTAGGATTCCTCGTGTATTTGGATAAAACTCTTCTGATCTTCCTCTGCTGCAGTTTTCCCCAATTTATAAAATTGAGCCAGTACACTCATACCTTGCAGATAGTTCTGAGAAAATAATGAGTGCCATTAAGAAACACATCACGTTCCATTTCCCTAAAACTTGGAAGAAAATTGGTTCAGTCATGGCCATTTTCTCTCCCATGCCTTCTGCATTGTACCTCCTATCCTTGTCTCTGAATAAAGCTGCATTTTATAATAGAAGAGAAAGCTATAGAGAAATCCTTTTTTTTTTTTTTTGCTTTCTTCTGCAGAGTTTATCCCCCTAGCACAGTATAGTTCTCAAGTCTCCTTTTAACACAGCCGAACCTGAAGAGAAGACTAAGACATAAATAATCATGCTAGGGGCTTAAAATGTTTTCAGCGGAATTTTATTACTTGAAAAATTTCCACCCAGTAGCTGAAAGAATAGAAATAATTGCTGTCCTGTTTTGCGGCCCTTCAAATTCAGAACCACAATCTCCGTTACCAGTAAATTAGTGTTGTATCTCTCTTCTAAAGAGAGGCCTCCAGTGCTACATATGATCATTTCCTCTGGGTTTTTGTTCGTTTTTTGGGTAAAGAAACTTTGGAATAGGTATAAATTTTAAGCACTATTGTGAGCTAAGTGAATCCATGCCAAACATTTGAGATAAGTAAGGCTGCAGGCTTTAGTCAATTCCCTTTTTTTTTTTGGCTAACTAAAAGGAGTAGATTTATATCTGGTGTAGAACATGCTTTCCTTTTTTTTCTGCCATTTTCTTAAAACTTCATATCGAAATACTATACAGATGTAATCAACTGAATGAAAATTATTAATTAAAATTCATTTATTGAGTCTGTCTTTGGATTTATCTAGGATTAGGCCAGCAGACAAACAAATAGAGGGATATCTCTGAGGGAATAGAGAAAGTGAAGGTGATTGTGATTGAAGCTCCTTTTTAAGGCCTTGTACAATACAGCACATGAAAAAAAAGGGATGAGACTTCAGTCGCAACTACTATTTTGACCAGTGTTAACTGGCTGGGTAATTCTGGGAATTGAAGTCCACATATCTTCAAATTGCCAAGGCTGAGAAACATTGAACTTGACCTTTCGCAAGGCTAGCCATATTCTACCAGTAGTTGTGCAAGGTTGCTAGTTGAAAGATCAAACAAGGATGCCCAGTCTTAAGGAAGCTGAGCTTTGCAAATAGCTTTTGTAGGTGGAAGGATTTTATGTGACATTTGCACAAAAGGATTTTGGCAATCCGTGGCAGAAGTTTTGTACTAGGAGATAGACATCTTAAGATGCCATATTTTCTTTATGAAAAACTAATGAAAAGTTGGAGAGCTTGGCTATTCTGGAGTCTCTTTAACTTTCCTGGTAGTAATCTGAAAGCCTGAATTACCAGAAAAGCTATTTACATCAGTATCTTATTACACACACACACACACACACACACACACAGCAAGGATCCATCTAGATAATGCGTAGTAATGGTGAAACACACATACACTAAACCAGAAGTCACCCTCACACCAAGAGTACATATTTAAAAACATTTTACTGGAAGTACCTGGATTCCGTGCATTGGGTTGAACGCTTGTGCAAAAATGTAGCAACTCACATATGCTGAAGAATGAGTAAATGCAGCACATACGTATGGTAGAAAATAACACAAGACTGAATTGTAATAGGTTGTTTGCAGTCCTTTGCCAATTCAGTTTCCAAAGTCTAGGCTTTGCCAATTCAGTTTCCAAAGTCTAGGCTTGCTTGGCAAGAAAATCAAGCAAGGGGTTGAGTTTTTATTTATTTCCATCCCCTCAGATTAGGTGAGACCTTTGAATATTTGATTGGTGTTTTATTTCTTTACTGTTGTGCTTAATGCAATTAATTCCACATACTGTGTTCTTTGTGGCAAAAAAATAATAAAAATTCTGGTCTTCCATCCTGTTAGCTATAGCATTCCGAATTGGTACGTCGGTTTTAAAAAACCCTTTTGCAGTTCAATTGTTTAGACCAGTGTTTGATGCTGGCTAGGAAATTTGGGGAGTTTAGGTCCGCCCGTCTAAAAGTTGGTGAGGATGACAAATCCTGGTCTAGACTGCTTTTGAAATCCTGGTTATTTGCTGGTTTTCAAAAAAAAAAAAAGGAGGATAGACAGTTGAAATTATTTGCATCAACTGTGGAAAGCAAGCCACTTGTTTCTATAATGGGAAGTACTGAAATAATTTAGGTAGAATTAAAATATTTTAAATATTTGTTATGGCTCATCATTACTGTCAGGAATGTTTGTTACAAGAACTTTTGTACAGAGAACTAATAAAGGATGTTTATAGTGGCCTTGGAAAATCTCCAGTGTTACGGCTAAACTATTATCTATTTTGACTCCAAGATGCCACTTGGAACAGATCCATGGTAAGTTGCCCTCGCTCTCACCAAAGATAATGTGCTCAATGCATCAATGAGGATTTCTAGGGCCCAACTTAAGAGCTCACAATTCTGCCCCCATCTCTGGCATTTGTTTACTAGTGTTCCAATGTTAGACAGGAGGCTACATTTTTTTCTGCAGATGGGCAAGGATATTTGACTAGGCGTTGAACAATAACAATAAGACCCTTTTCCTCTTAAGGGAAAGCATGCCTGTGTAGATATTTGTGTGAGACTACTTGTTTGAAAAAAACAAACATTCTTTTAATTCTCTGTACCTGTCTTCCTGAGTGATTGGTCTTGGCCTGGCTCTAGGTCAGGAGTCTTCAAACTTGGCAACTTTAAGACTTGTCAGCCAGCCCTGAGTTTGCCAAGTTTGAAGACCCTTGCTCTAGGTAGACCTTGATAGTTGTGGCTGAGAGGCTGAATAGATAGATATTCTGCAAATTAGTGACCTACTTGCAGCTATCTTCATCATGGAAGAAGCATCTGGAATGCTGATCTCCACATCAAACTTCCTTTGTCCTAGATCTCTACTATCTAGTCCATGTCCCCCTCAAGTGTCTGCTCTTCACCACCCTTATGGTTCCCATCTGTATATTTGCAACTCAACTGTTGCTTTCCCACCATTCATGGGTCTCTCCTTGATGTTTCATTAATTGGGCAATTAAGTTTTGTTGCATTGAGTTCTCAGTAGACCTCAGGACTGTGTCAAAGCTTTCTGGATTAGTTCTGAACTTAGTACCAAACACAATTTCAGTCTCATCCACCGTCCCATTTTTCTCCTAATCTTATCTCACCAAATAGATTTTGCGGATGGATGTAAAAGTGAGATTTATCCCTGCATTTGTCTGTATAATCTTTCAGTTAATTTTCACAGTGGTGAGGAGTCCATGAGGGACGTTTTGATAGGCATGTCTCTCTGAAGGCTATTGTTTCCACTTGTGGCTAAGGAATAGGGAGTTCAAAGAACAGGTAACAGAATAAAGTCTAATGCAGTTGTTGCATGGCGAAAGATTGTGTGAACACGTTGACTCTCGCCCTGCAATTTCACTGGGATGTGGCAGACTAGAAGATTTGTGTTGGCTGATTGTCTGCAAAACTAGGTAACTCTTGAACATTAAAGAGAATTCTACTGTGGAGAGAGGATGAATGCAAAAATAATATATACAGTATGTGTATGGGTGAATACGTCCCAAAATATATAAATGTGCGTATGTGTGTGTGTAAATTACTTTTAGGGAAAAAAATAACATCAGGGAAAATGCTTTAGGTTGATTATGAGATGTTATCTGATTTAGCTGATGATGTTTCATACACTTGACTTTACAAGCATCGACAATAATTCATCTAACGTGGAAATCCATGTTATAAGGACCACTTGTTTATAAAATGGTGGTAAATCAAACAAGATGTGGGAAAATCAATCGGCACCTTCATCCCCGTTTATCTGAGGAACACAAAACTACCTTGCTCCTCCTCCATCTTCCTTCTGTTGCCTAAATCACTGCATGAGGATGGCAAACCAGTGTGCCTTTCTTTGCCTTAAGTGGGCGAAGTTCTCCTTCAGACATTATGTGGCGGCTTGTTTTCTATCTTATTTGTTAGCGCTGAAGTAAGAGGCAGAGGATGCTGCCAAAAAAATTACTGAATGTTCTTAATACATTTAAAAACTAGTTGTATCTTCCCGTTTCCTTTTTTTTTTTTTTTGGCCATCATCCATGTTTAACTGAACCCCAGGATTCTTTTTTTTAACCATCAAAGGTTGTCTGAAAAATCCTTGGGTACTTCTGTATGTATCTGATTTTTACTGAAACAGGTGTTTGGGAAAACACTCTCGCCAATGGTTGCTGTTACAGTGAGATCAATAAAGACCTTGATTATATCAAACCAAAATGCCTTTGTGTGTATTTTTCCCATTATTGTGGCAATATGGGAATGTGGGACCTTAGGGAAATTCTCTCTTTTTTTCTTTCTGCTGTTCTCAAGGCAAAAAGGCTTTTGAGATAAGGTTTCTCTCCCTTATTCAGGGAATTCACAAGGTTATCGGACACAATTGAATCAGACACATTCAATTTATAACTTTACTTTCATACTGAGAGATTTGTTAAGGAAAGAACACATAAGCTGCATGGTTTCTTTTTACTGGAAGTGTAGAAATAGTTTGGAAACTGAGATACTTTACCGTGGTGTTCTATAAAATTTTAGGTACAGCCATAAAAGGTTTATTAGTTGATGCCAAGCTGAGATCATGGGTTAGAGTGGTTGGTTTCAATAACTTAAAATGTCTGTGCTACTCTCTTGACATTTAAGGGAATGGCTAAATGTAGGCCCAAGGTTTTGTTTCACCGTGCTTTGTATGGAGATTGTCCTTTGTGCACTAAAACTACTGCTAAGCTTGTAAGCCGCCCTGAGTCTTCGGAGAAGGGCGCGATATAAATGGAATTAAAATAAATAAATAAATAAAAAGAAAAACAGTGATCCGATTCCTAGACACAGAACCTTAAAATATATCTAAATTTGTCCAATAGGAGAATTAACTTGGAGCAGGTTCATAATTGCCCTAATTCATGAGTGAAGAGATCAGAATAAAGTCCAGCCCCAAAATTGTTTTAATATGGTCTGTCCACATATAAAGTATAGCCATCTTTTAGAATGTACTTTTAAGGGGAAATATCAAGGAATGTTTGCTGAAAAGTCTGCATATCTGTCATGGTCTTCTTCATGATACCTTTTGTGCTATTAATTGAACAGATCTGTATATAGTTTATGCTGATGTTTTCATGAGCAAAGATTTGATTCCCACATTATTTAAAGTAAATATGCCCTTTTAATGGATGGGAAGGAACGTGAAGCAGTACCAAGACAAAATACACAGGAAAACAAAAGTAGATTCAGAAAAATAACAATATTCAAAGAGATAGCTAGTATTAATGTATTGCTACAGAACAATGATCTTCTGGCATCTTAAAAGTTTAGTAATTCTAAATGTTACACGGCTGCAGCTTGTTTACATGAACATCACCGATCTTCAATAAATCAAAATAGAGCTGGAAGGGACCCTGGAGGTCATCTAGTCCAACCCCCCCCCCTGCTTTTAAGCAGGAGACCCTATACCAGGCATGTACCTATACCGTGGGCCGGATGCATCACACCGAAAGAGCGCCCACCCCACTGCCAGTAATGGAGAAAAAGTCCTGATACATCACGCGACATCACGTGACGTCGCACGTTTGACATGCCTGACCTATGCCATTTCAGACAGGTGGCTATCCAGTCTTTTCTTAAAAACCTCCAGTAATGAAGCACCTAACAACTTCTGAAGACAAGCTGTCCACTGGTGAATTGTTAGGAAGTTTCTCCTTAATTCCAGGTTCCTTCCCTCCTTGATCTTCCCTTTTATATATTCAAGAAGAACCTTAGAACGTTTATCTAAATATTGCTTTCTGTCATAAAATAAAGCAGCTTTAACTCTGAATTAGACCTGCAGAAAAAAAAGGAAAAAAAACAGGTTGGGATTTCTAATGTAAACAGATCCTTACTAAACATCAGTTTTGAGGTCCTCGTTTTTCTTCAATTTCAACACTTTAAACTTTGGTTTTAAGGGGGGGGCGGTATCCTTGTTTTTGATTCCTGACCCTGAGGTAAAATGTTCCATCGTAGCCTTATTTCAGCTGCTTGTTGTGGTTTGGCCCCTAAGCCAGTGATGGCGAACCTTTTAGACACCGAGTGCCCAAACTCTGCCCCGACCCCTGCCCTGCTTCCCCACCCCTGCCCCCCGCTTGCAGGGCCACCTACCACCTCCATGGCCCACCACAGCAAATTGCCCAGGAAACCCAGCAGCGCCATGGCAGCCACACCCTCTGCCCGCACTATCATCTATGTGTGATGGGGTGCGAGGGCAGAGTCTTGTCCCCGTTGCTGGGCTGCCATGTCCTTGGCTGTGCTGCTCTGCACGGGGGAGACTCTCCTCCGGGGAGGGGGACTGCTGGTGAGGAAAGGGCCGTGCGGAAAGGCAGGGCTGGGGCGACGGCACGCGTACCCACAGAGAGGGCTCTGCGTGCCACCTCTGGCATGCGTGCCATAGGTTCACCCCCACTGCCCTAAGCCATGGCAGGATCTCAACATGTAAAAATTGATGTAGCTGTATTGCAGGGGTCTTCAAACTTGGCAACTTTAAGACTTGTGGACTTCAACAACTCCCAGAATTCCTCAGCCAGCCCTGGCTAGCTGAGGAATTCTGGGAGTTGAAGTCCACAAGTCTTAAAGTTGCCACGTTTGAAGGCCGCTGCTGTATTGGTTCCACAATCAGTAATGACAGTTGGGTTTTTACATTTTCCAGAAAAAGGGTGAGGTTTTACATTCAAAAGTCCATTTTAACATAAGAATTGGGGGCGGGGGTGGGGGGGGGAAAGAAAGTGTCATTTTATTATGTAGGGTTCGAGATCTTCTTACAGTCTACAAGTAGCCCTTGACTTATAACAGTTCATTTAGTGCTGTTCAAAGTTACAACGACACTGAAAAAAGTGACTTATTTTTCACACTTACGACTGTTGCACCATTCCCCCATGGTCACATGATCAAAATTTAGATGCTTGGCAACTAGTTCATATTTATGACCGATGCTCTGTCCCAAGGTCATGTGATCAGCTTTTGTAAACTTTTGACAAGCAAAGTCAATGGGGAAGCCAGATTTACATAACAACAATGATAGTAACTTAACAACTACAGCGATTCACTTAACAACTGTGGCAAGAAAGGTCATAAAATGGAGCCAATCTCACTTAGCAAATGTTTCACTTAGCAACATGAATTCTGGGCTCAATTGTGGTCGTAACCTGAGGACTACCAGTATTATAGTTCTAATTCTCTTTTCTTACCAACAGCTGCCATTATAACCTGGATGTACTAAGCTGCTATTGTCACTTTTAATACAGAGAATTGTTGGCTGCTGCATGTTAAATAGATTTAGTTGTCCATAATTTATATGCTAGAGCAGGGGTCTTCAAACTTGGCCCTTTTATGATTTCTGGACTTCAACTTCCAGAATTCCTCAGCCAGGCAAGTTAAGTGATTTCCATTATTGGATGCAGCATTTTATTTTAATGGCAGTTCAGTTTAAGCTGAAATGTGACCACTCATTTACTAGGAGTGGGGTGGGAGAGAAAACAGTAACGTCCTGTAATCTCTGTAATATCAAGAATTTCATGACGTCTTCACTGACTGCTCCTGTTTTTAGCCTTAACCCAACCAAGATGCATCAGGCCTTAGGAACTCATTGAAAGCAACAATATTTCTCTGCTATAAAAGAAGCTAAATATCTCTAAAGAGGAAAAATTATTGCCTTTAGTTGTAGAAATTATCTGTTAACATGATGGAAGAGAGAAGATTTAATCAATTTTTTTTAAAAAAAAATCCTTCATTTTTAATAGATGCAGTAGAACCCTGAAGTGTGAACGCCTGTCAGATTTTTTAAAAAAATTCTTAGATTACTCTTAATGCAGTTAGTAATGAAATTCTGCTTTACAGTTAAACAGAACTGCAATAACTTGGAGCCTTATGTATGATTGTAAGTAGGACTGAAACGTCAATGTGATTCTTTTTGTCTTGTGAACAAGTTAGACAAGGAAGTGCCAAGATAAAATAAACTGTGGATCCCTTCACCTTTTTGAGGTGAAGGGCAACAGCTGTCGAATTGCTGTTAAAACAAGATAATACTCTTCAAATCAATATCATCCCAATTAAAGCATAAAGTCATAATTGAGCTTAAGAAAAGCTTGTGATATCTGCAATATTCTTGCATATACCTTCCATTTTCTATTTAAAAAATCCAACATGTTGAAACAATTTCTATATACAAAATGTTCTATCTGTATACTGTGAAGGAGAGCTATTGTATCACTGTAAATGATTAGTTTGGGAGTAATGTTCCAGAACAGGGGACGCGGTGGCTCAGTGGGTTAGGACGCTGAGCTTGTCGATCAGATGGTCGGCAGTTTGGCAGGTCGAATCCCGAGTGCCGCGTAACAGTGAGCGCCTGTTACTCGTCCCAGCTTCTGCCAACCTAGCAGTTTGAAAGCACATAAAAATGCAAGTAGAAAAATAGGGACCACTACGGTGGGAAGGTAACAGAGTTCCATGCGCCTTTGGCATCTAGTCATGCCGGCCACATGACCACGGAGACGTCCTCGGACAAGCGCTGGCTCTTTGGCTTTGAAACGGAGATGAGCACCGGCCCCTAGAGTTGGAAATGACTAGCACGCATGTGCGGGGGAACCTTTACCTTTACCTTACCTTATGTATAGAAAAAAGATTACAAGATCTGAAGTATATAATTTTCAAGGGGCCAACGGAAAACCTGCAAGAAATCATACACAAGGTGGTTTGAACACCTTGAAGGAAGAAGAAATTGACCCCAGTGAATCTGCTATTTCAGCTTATCTAAAAACTGGCAAGCTTAATATTCATCGTTTCACGAAGGCTTTGACTACAAACTTCTTTCTTCTCTAGGTCAAAAGGTGCAATATTGCTTGAGACATACAATCCAGGAACTCCAACTTATTTCTTCAAAGTCCCCTGTATACCACAAGGATTCTACTTCCAAGTGTTCCAAAGTTAATAAAAATTTATATTGGAGTTTTTGTGATATCTGGGCCTCATGACCTTATAGAGGTACGAAATCTTTTTTGGAATTTGATAAACCCCCATTGCCTTCTGAGGTAAGTACAAACATTTTTTTCCCCAAATGGGAAATTTCAAGAGAAAAAGTGATTTCTAGTCCTGGTTACTTTCTTATCTGAAGTTTTGTTTTTTTGTTTTGCTCTACAACTTCTAGGATTGCCTACTTTGAAGTAAATGTTGGAGATACTAAGTGGGCAATACATTGACAACTAAGATGCATGTCAAGAGCCTTGGTGGAGCAGTGGGCTAATGCCTCCTTAAGTAACACCAGCTGCCTGCAATTAGTGCAGGTTCGCATCCCACCAGGCTCAAGGTTGACTCAGCCTTCCATCCTTCCGAGGTAGGTAAAATGAGGACCCAGATTGTTGGGGGCAATGAAGCTGACTTTGTAATAATGCCGCTTGGGGTGTGTGTGAAAGCCCTAATAAGCAGGCATATACATAGAATGAAGGCTACTGCTAAGCTTGTAAGCTGCCCTGAGTCTTCGGAGAAGGGCGGGATATAAATGGAATTAAAATAAAATAAAATAAAATAAATAAAAATTTGTTGCTTATAGAAGTCCATCCATATGCTGCCACTAGATGGAGAGAGATTTCCTTGCAGACCTGAACAGACAAGGTCTTAATTTCAAAAGCTACACCTTTTCAGAAAAACTGAACGTGGTTGTTTTCTTGCAGTAACCTTATCAGTTCCAATCTAGATGGTGTTGTTACCTAATTTGGATAATGAAACGTATGCAAAAAAACAAACACATCCAAGTTCAGAGAGCACCAAAGTTCCCTCAAGATCAGGGGTGTCAAACTCAATTTCATTGAGGGCCGCGTCAGCATTGCGGTTGCCCTCAGGGGGCTGGGTGGGTGTGGCCTGGGTGGGTGTGGCCTACTGGGTGGGCGTGGCTAAAGTGTGTATGGCCTACTGGGTGGGCGTGGCCAGCTGTACATCGTTCGCTTCAAGGGCGCCTATGGGGGCCTGGGCAGGAGTGGGACAGATCTGAGGGTCTCTGGCAGGAAGCAAGAATGAGGAGTAAAAGAAGAGCACTATTTTCTACTTGTTTTACTTTGCTTACAAGTGTTTTACCACAAAAAAAATGAGAAACTTTGCATGATTGTGTTGAGTTTTGTGTTATTCTGTTGGTTTCAGTTAGTCTTTTATACATTCAGCTAGGTTTTGGTCACAGTAGCTATTATTTGTAGCCCATGTAATATGACTCATATTAAATCTTAAATTAACGAACTCGGTGATGCCAAAACATAAGAATGTTTTATTTCCTCACCACTCCATACTCTTCTTCTAAAAGATTGTGCTGAAAATATGAGTAAAGTTTCCTTCCAGCCAAGTTTTCTTTTTTAACTACTTAGTCTAGGTACAACCCTGACAATTTACAGTGGCTTTCCATCACAGCATTTTTTAAACCTAGGCAAGGCTGACCGCATGCAGCTATATGCAAAGACAATACTTGAATTCAATATATTTGGACTATTACCTTGTATTGCATGAAATTTCATTCCAATCTCTCAATCTCTCCTGAAGATACATTGAGAGGATACCATGTTTATTTATGGCAAGTGGTGTTCACCCTGTCCTATAGCCATCATTGGGTTATGTAGCTCCTTGAGAAGGCGATGGTGAGATGTTGCATGTTTCTAACACTGCCTTTTTAATCCATTATTGCTTATTTCTGAATGCTACACTCAGATGGGAGTCCAGACTTATCTACGCCGAAATTAGAGTTTGGCAATTCATACATCTTGCTAGTTCAAAAACAAACTATCTTGAGCAGACATGTCAAACACAAGGCCCCGGGGGCCAGATCCGGCCCACGAAGTGGTTTCATGCGGCCCGCAAAGCCATCTTGGAAACAGTGAGGGAACGGCCCCCACTGCCTTGCCCCTGGCCCAGAGACCCTCCTTCTGCCAGAGACCCTCAGATCTGTCCCACTCCTGCCCAGGCCCCCATAGGCTGATCTTCCAGTCCAAATGGTGCAGAATTGTAGCTAGCAAGCTGCTTCATTTGGATTTATTCCCTTCTAAATATGACATTTGGTAAAGCAAGAGACACCATCCAACCAAGATTAGAAAATATGGACCTCTAAAATGAGCTTTCAGCTGTACCACGGCCATACCAACTTTCAAGCAAAACCAGGATAGTGTAACATGCACAATATCTATCCAGGTTATTTCCCCCTGTGACTAGGTCTTCTCTAGACCATGCCTTTCTTCTAAAATCATGGACAGCAGATATAGGCAGATATCTTTTCTGCATAAAAGGGTCCCCCTGTGCTTCTGGTGGACCTTAAAACATGTTTTCTTCAGGTGTAGATGTAGGAGTTGTGCTCTAATAATCCAATCCTTAGTAGATAGACTGCCTGACCATCCCTGGTTTCCACCCTTCCCACTTTCTTTGATCATATGATAAGCACAATAAGCTTTGCTCCACAGTTTTTTTTAAAAAAATATATAATTGTTACTGGTTTTTAAAAAATAAATAATAAAATTGTTTGTTTTTTAAAAAAAAAATAATGCAAACTAAATTCAGAAAGAAAAAGAAAAAAGTAACAGAGAATAGAAGGTGCAAGAAAAAAGAGAGGAAGAAATAAAAAAAGAAAACAGTTAAAGAAGTGACTTCTGATCTTCACTACAAAAAGTACATATAAACTTAGTGATTCTTCATCTTCCATAAGGTTATTTGCAAATATATCTTCCTCCCATAGCCTATATGCCTTATCCATAGGCAAATCCATAAATCAGTCTTGGTGTTAGCTAAAAGTCCATGAAGGGTTTCCAAAGTTTTATAGAAACATATCTTATTTTAACCTTGGTCAAACAAATCAACGTTGTACTCCTTCCTTTTGCTTCTAACAATTTTAACCTTTAATTCGTTCTGAAGTTTTATAGGATTTGGTTTCTCTTCATTTTTCCCCATCTCAAAGGCTTCATTAAACAAACCTCTTTTTTAAATCCAGCAAGGAGTCAGTATGTAACTCATTCCTATAATCCGCTTTCCACCCCCACCCCCAACCATTTCAACCATTTCTTTAACTGTATATGCTAATTTTTCTGCATCGCATGAGTTTTGTTCCAACTTTTTATCCTATCTTCCAAGGAATTTTCTTTCACATCTGTCTTTTTCCCCCCTGTAACATCTTTAAGAAATAATCTATCCATAGTAGCAGACATCATTTCGGACATTGTAGCTGTCAGTTTCTCAAAGATATTTTTCAAAGATATTCTGGAGTATTTCAACTGTCATACCATTGTCTGTCATTTTATTCTAATCTAATTAAAGACAAAAGGCAACCTTGACTTTTTCTTTCCCCTTTTCAGTCTGGGACCTTTAGTTCCCTCTGGTGTCCAATTTCTGAAATAACAAAGTCTCTCAATTTCTGCCATGACTCTTTTAAGATAAAACTTTTGTCGTATCTACAGAAGTTTAAGTTTATTGAATTTATATACCGCCCTTTTCCCGTAGGACTCAGGGCGGTTTACAAGGTATTTAGTTTACTCAGTTAATGCAGAAGGAATATTTTATATAATTATTTCCCAAAGGCTGTAGTAAAAATCCTAACATTTCAAATTCTTCTGGTCCCCGCATTCGTTTATGATGTTCTTAAAATCGTATTTCGCTGTTTTCTGTTTCTTTCGATTTCTTTACATTCTTAAACTTATATTTTTTTGTCTTTTATTCTGGAGTGAAAGTAAACTCACCAGGTGGCTCTGCAAACTTTTCGTTTTGAAACTCCTTATTAGATGTAAGTTACTGTAGTTAAATGTGCAGTTTCCAAAAGTGTTTAGAAAGTGAGGTTGAGCCAGTGGCCTGAAAAAGCTGCTGCCATGGTTGAGAGTTTGGGGTTTTCCCTCCATCTCCTGGTTACTCTAATCCGGGGGTTCCCAACCCCCAGTCCACAGACTGATACTGGTCTGCGGCCAGTGGTGGGATTCAGCCAGTTTGCACCACTTTGGCAGAACCGGTAGCTAATTTTTTGTTGCCCAGGCCCAGAATGGACTTCTGGAAGCGGCATCCACACAGATTTATTTATTATTTATTTATTATTTAAATTTATATACCGCCCTATTCCCATAGGACTCAGGGCGGTTTACAGGGGAAATTAAAAAACATAGCATACAAAAATTAAAATCAGTTAAAAACTATTAATTAAATTCCAGTCCCTGAAATTAAAACTAAAACCCACTTAAATTAAATTAAATTAAAACCCCTCAGTCTGGGCCAAACAGCTCAAAGAGCCAAGTTTTCAAGTCCTGGCGAAATGAGCAAAGGTCGGGGGCAGTCCTGAGTTCCATGGGAAGTTGGTTCCATAGGGCCGGCGCCCCCACAGAGAACGCCCTTTCCCTGGGAATAACCCACCGGCATTCCTTAACCGGCGGTACCCTGAGAAGGCCCTCCCTGTGGGAGCGCACAGGACGATGGGAAGTTGATGCCAGCAGCAGGTGTTCCCTTAGATAATCTGGACCCAAGCCATTTAGGGCTTTATAGGTCAGATAACCGGTTGTTCACATATTTGAATTCCACCACTGTCTGTGGCCTGTTGGGAACTAGGTTGCACAAGCAGCGAGCGAATGCTCAAAGCTCCATTTGTACAAGCTGTGGGCACATGCACAAAGCCATCCTCTCCCCCCTGCCACCACTGCCACCACTGCTGGTCCAACTGGAAAGGTTGGGGGCCGCTGCTCTAACCAAAGGAAAAGGCTGTCCTGTATCTCCTCACAAGGAAAAACTG
Organism: Vipera ursinii; assembly: GCF_947247035.1. NCBI lineage: Eukaryota > Metazoa > Chordata > Lepidosauria > Squamata > Viperidae > Vipera > Vipera ursinii. The sequence goes on along the minus strand of NC_139518.1, from coordinate 83,006,861 downwards.
CCTGGAGGACTAGTGGCAATCTTCTACCCTGTTAAGTAGCAGGTTCTTTGGTGCAGGAATGAAGACGAGGTAACTGACTACAGGGAAACTCATAATTTATTTCGTGCAGAATCTGAACTGAACTAATGGCTGCAACTAGCCGCAATATATAGTCTAGCCCCTAGGATCTTAATGGATCCTGATAGATTCCAAGCGGCGCTGGGGTCCCCACCTGCCTCCACTGCTCACAGCTCGGCGGATGCCTTAGTGGAAGCCTGGGAAAGGGCAGCCACTGAGGCACTTGACCGGGTTGTACCCTTGCGGCCCCTGACCCGGCGCAGATCCCAGCGAGCTCCATGGTTTTCCGCGGAGCTCCGGGAGATGAAGCATCGGAAACGGGGCCTAGAGAGCTGCTGGAGGTCTAGCTGATCCGAACCCGACCGGTTGCGGTTAAGAACCTATATTAGGTCTTATCTCGCAGCGATGAGGGTGGCGAGGTGCAATTACTTCTCCACCCTCATCACGTCCGCAGATAATCGCCCGGCCGCCTTGTTTATGGTGACTCGCTCACTTCTTAATCAGGAGGTGAGGGAGGATCCCTTGCAGGGTCGTGCCGAGGAATTTAGTCAACATCTGTCGGATAAAATCGCTCGGATTCGGACCGGTTTGGACTCCAGCTGGGCAGAGTCAGGCGATCAGGACACGGGCGGTCTTGTCAATGTTATCTGGGAAGAGTTTGATTCTGTGACCCCTGATGAAGTGGACAGGATTATGGGGAGGCTGAGCTCCTCCACATGTTTGTTGGACCCGTGCCCTTCCTGGCTGGTTTATGCAGCTAGGGAGAGGACACGAGGCTGGCTCCAGGCAGTTATATCTGCTTCTTTGAGTGAGGGTTATTTCCCCACCGTCTTGAAGGAGGCGGTGGTGAGACCTCTCCTCAAGAAGCCTGCCTTGGACCCAGCTGTTTTGAACAACTTTCGTCCAGTCTCCAACCTTCGCTTTCTTGCGAAGGTTGTCGAGAGTGTGGTGGCGCATCAGCTCCCTCTGGTCCTGGATGAAGCGGATTATCTGGACCCCTACCAATCGGGTTTCAGGCCCGGGTACAGCACGGAGACGGCATTGGTCGCTCTGGTGAATGATCTCTGGAGGGCTCGGGATAGGGGATATTCCTCTGTCCTAGTCCTATTAGACCTCTCGGCGGCTTTCGATACCATCGACCATGGTATCTTGCTGCGGCGTCTCAGGGGATTGGGAGTGGGAGGCACAGTTCTTCAGTGGTTCTCCTCCTATCTCCTGGGACGCACGCAGTCGGTGTTGGCAGGGGGGCAGAGATCGGCCCCTAGGTCTCTCGTTTGTGGAGTTCCTCAGGGGTCGGTTCTCTCGCCTCTCCTGTTCAACATCTATATGAAACCGCTGGGTGAGATCATTCGTGGTTTTGGAGTTGGGTATCATCAGTATGCCGATGATACCCAACTTTTCTTTTCGACCCCAAACCACCCCAGTGATGCCCTCGCTGTGATGTCCCGTTGCCTGGAGGCGGTTCGGGTCTGGATGGGGAGGAACAGACTTCAACTCAACCCTGACAAGACTGAGTGGCTGTACATTCCGGCATCCCGGGACATTCAAAAGGTTCCATCTCTTTCTATGGGGGGTGAGCTCTTACCCCCCGTGGATAGGGCTCGCAACTTGGGAGTCCTCCTAGATTCACGGCTTACCCTGGAAGATCATATAGTGGCCGTGACTAGGGGGGCTTTCGCCCAGGTTCGCCTGGTGCGCCAGTTGCGGCCCTATCTGAACCGGGATGCCCTGTGTACAGTCACTCATGCGCTCGTGACCTCTCGCCTTGACTACTGTAATGCTCTCTACATGGGGCTTCCCTTGAAGACCACTCGGAGGCTCCAACTGGTACAGAATGCGGCCGCGAGAGTTGTCTTGGGAGTTTCCCGGTACTCCCATGTTACACCTTTGCTCCGCGAGCTGCATTGGTTACCAGTTGTCTTTCGGGTGAGGTTCAAGGTTTTGGTAACGATCTTTAAGTCCCTACATGGCATGGGTCCGGGATACCTCAGGGACCACCTGCTGCCGGCGTCAACTCCCCTCCGCCCTGTGCGTTCCCACAGAGAGGGCCTCCTCAGGGTGCCGCCAGTCAGGGAATGCCGACTGGTGACCCCCAGGGGGAGAGCCTTCTCTGTGGGCGCTCCGGCATTATGGAACCAACTGCCGGTGGAGCTCCGGATGGCACCAGACCTCCAAACTTTCCGTCGTGACCTGAAGACCCACCTATTCGAAATAGCTGGTCTGGCCTGACGGGGATGGGTTTTAATAGTTGTTTTAGACTTGTTCACTGTTTTTAACTGGGCATGGGTTTAATCTTTTTTTTAATTTTTGTATTGTCTTTTCTATATATGCCCTGTGAACCGCCCTGAGTCCCCACCAAGGAGAAGGGCGGTATATAAATTAAATAAAACTAAACTAAACTAAACTAGGTGGCAGCCAATAGGTTTGAAGCAACCATTGCCACCTAGGGATAGCCAATTGTAGCGCTGGAGACTTGTAGTCTGGGTTGCTGGAGAGACGTTAGCTGCTCCAGCAATCCCCGTGGTATTATTATTACATAACATACCCTCTCCTAATTGAGAGATATTCTGTAGGGCACTCTATTAATGTATCCATTGATCAAGGTTCTGGCATCAGCTCTGGTTATTTTGAGACGTGCTAGGTTGCCATTCGTCGCCTGAAAACTTACTAAGTGTTTAGAACTTTTCCTAAAAGATAAGCACCATGAAATCACCTATATAATCCCTAAATCTTGAAGGCCTGGCTGTGTTCAGCCCCACAGATGAAGTAGTTTACTCAGTTAATTAATGCAGGGCTTTTCAACCAGGGGTATGGGTACCACCTGTGGTACATTGGCACCTAGCAGGTGGTATGTGACCATCCTAGAAAAATGGTAGCTGGGGAGGGGAATGAACTGAACCGGTGGTACCACTGCACAAGCCTGAGCGAGAGACGGCTGGAGCTGCAGGGCTGTCAGGGCTCAGCGGAAGCGCCAGGATCAGCGCCAGGCTCCAGCTGGAGCTTGGCACTGATCTTGGCGCTTCTGCTGAGCCCAGAAGAAGCGCCGATCAGCTGGAATGTTGCAGCATCTCCAGGGTCTTGTGATTTACATTCAGATGCTTGGCAACTGATTCATATTTATGACGATCACAGTGTCCCAGGGTCATGTGAAGTGATCAAAACCTGCTGCAACCACCCAGCAGAGGGGGGGGAAAATAAAAACCAAACACCCCCCACCCCACCCCCGCTGCCAATCCTCAACAGAAATGCTCACAACAGTGACAACCTTGGACAGGAGGAAGAGCGATGCTGGGCGGGCAGTCAGGTGTTTTGCTCGGCTGTGACTTGGGGGACAGTTTTTTCAGTGCCATTGTAACTTCGAACAGTCACTAAGCGAACTGTTATAAGACGAGGACTACCTGTACTTCATCACTTTTTTCCTTTTTTTTTTATTTGGTCATCAAGTTTTGGACACCTTGTTAGGCGACTGGTGGTACCCGGATGTTGCTGTATCCTAAAAGTGGTACAATGGGTGAAAAGGTTGAAAAGCCCTGATGTAGAGTACTGTCTTTATGTATTGGTCATCAAGTTTTTGACACCTTGCTAGGCGACTGGTGGTACTCGGATGTTGCCATATCCTAAAAGTGGTGCAATGGGTTCGAAAGTTGAAAAGCCCTAAATTAATGAGTTTTTCTTATATTCTCAAATTATATTGGGTTGCTTTAACTGTTATCATCTATTTTGGATTGTTCCAAAGTTTGTCCCTTAGTTATTGCTTATTTATACCGGTGTCCATTCTATGGTCCGCCCGTGTTATGGTCTGCTCACGTCCTTCGTGAATATAGGTGAGCTACAATCGGATTCCATCAACATTATTGCCTTTATACCTTTTGGCTTTGGAGATCTACAAGACTCTTGAAATGCTACCACCTAGTTTCTTTAATTGTCTGCAAGGAAACTGAAAGGAACATGTCAACACTAGGTGGATGATCTTGTCTGCCCTCAGTAAGGTGAGGCCTTGTTAGCTAAAAGACCACAAAGAAATCCTAGGTCTCTAAATTGCCAACTAACTGATACGCTTGCAAAACACATCCAGGCCGACCAACAGGGAAAAGTCAGTTTACTTTTACTTTTGAGAAGAATGTGCAGTAGATTGAAAACAGGGAAGGATTAAGAGTGTATTCCAGTTAAATAGCTATATGGAACATATCAGGGGTTGAACCTATTCATGGCCTAGATCACGGGTGTTGTTGTGTCTGTAAATAGTTGCAAACATGTAAATAGCAGGTTGCAAAAGAAGGTTCTTGAAGCGGGAGTTTCTGGTGCAACTATTGGTTGAAGTTGCAAAGAAGCGGGAAAATAGCGTTTGATGATTGGTTACAGTTTAAACAGTTCTAGTATAAAAGCTTGAAACATTTGACAGTTGTCAGTTGACTTATGTGTATTGAATAAACTCTTTTCATTGTGAACCACTCTGAGTCATTGTCTACCTGAACCAAACAGGTGTCACACTCGATCACATCACGTGATGTATTGTGATGTATCGTGGTGTTTTTTGTCTTTGTGGAGCCGGGGTGGGGGTGGCCTGTGCGTGACGTATCTGGCCTGCGGGCCACCAGTTGACACCTGGCCTAGATAATCTACAATCATATTAGCTGAAAATAGCAGGAAAGCAAGAAGGTTGAAAATGTCGTTGTTTGCCTGGTGCTTTTATACATCTTGACATGACATTAAACCAACATTTGACATGAGGAAGACCTGTAGGATCTTTAAGTTGAGCTGGAATAGAGCAGCACTAGCTTGACCTCAAATATGTATGAAAAATGCAGGCTACTCTGATGTGTAGAGCAGGAAGATCAGGAAGTGAACTGGCTGCTATACAAACCCGGATGAAAAGGCCATTATTCATCACAGAACTCAGTGACTGCCTCATCTTCTCCAAGCAGAAACATTCAGAATAACAGAGTTGGAAGGGACTCTTGTTCAAACCCCTGCTCAAGCAGGAGAACCTATAGCATTCCAGACAAGTGGCTGTTCAATCTCATCTTATAAGCCCCCAGTGATGGAGCACCCACAACCTCTGAAGGCAAGCTGTTCCACTGGTTAATTGTTCTCACTGTTAAGAAATTTTTCCTTAGTTCTAGGTTACTTCTCTCCTGGATTAGTTTCCATCCATGGTTTCCTGTCTTGTCTTCTGGTGCTTTGGAAAATAGGTTGACTCCCTCTTCTTTGTTGGAACACTGCTATCACGTCAACCCTAGTCCTTCTTTTCATTAAACTAGACATACCCAATTCCTGCATTATGTTTTAGCCTCCAGTTCCCTAATCAACTTAGCTGTTCTCTGTACTCTTTCTAGAGCAGGCATGTCAAACTGCCAGACTGCCGGCCGGATGCATCATACTAAAACCACGCCCGCCCCATTGCTGGCAATGGGGAAAAAGTCGCGAGACGTCACATGACGTCGGGAGTTTGACATGCCTGTTCTAGAGCCTCAACATCTTTTTTACATCATGATGACCAAAATTGGATGCAAGACTCTGCTTTCTCCTGCCCATATTCCATATTCCTTACCTGGTGGTTGTGAAGTAAAATTACAACTGCTTGTTCCCTAACTTACAAAGCATCCCTGAGTCAGGCCCTAAGCATTTAGGACTTAAAGACCAAGCTGGTAAGTGTTGTGATTCAGGGTCAGCCTGTGGGTTCGGCAGTCGGGTCGGATGACTCAGATGAGGGGGAGGAGGGGGGTGTTGAAAACTTGCTGATGATGGCTTTGAGGCTCCGCAGAGCCCCCAGCCAGGCCCCTCCTACCTGGTGGAGACCCAGCTGTGTGAGCCTGACAGTGTGGATGAAGATGACCCACAGCTGGCCCTGTTCAAGGACGCCCGACGCAGGAGGCAGTCAAGTAGGAGCAAGCAGAGGAAGGCTGTGGGGCTTCTCGGAAGGAGGCAAAGAGAGGCCACGCCCTGAACTCTTTATAAAGGGAATGTTTGGGGAGGGCTGGTTTGCTGAAAGCAACCGCTCCGTTAGTGTTTCAAAGCTCCTGTATCTTGGTATGTGTTTTGTTTGTTTTTGTAATAAATTTGGCAGACGTATTCCAGCCTCTTGCCGTTTATAAAGGGGTTGCCTTTTCTGCAAGGCCGGTAGCAGGCTGGTACAGAACAGTAAGCAGTGGTGGGATTCAAATATGTGAGCAACTACCGGTTCTGTTGAACTGGTGCGAACTGGCTGAATTCCACCACTGCTGGTAAGCAACTGGAAACCAGCACAAATCCTTCATTATAAGCATCATACTCATCCCTGTATCCTCCACTGGTTTGGAGGCAGACTCCTGCGTTTGGCATCAATTATAATTTTCAGACACTACATCTGCTATTTGTAGACTAGATGGATGAAATAATAACAACAGCGCTTCTTCCTGTTTTCCTACCTTGCTGGAAAAACATCAGTGCAGTATATTCCTAGCTTTTACAGGAGGAAAAAAAACCCTTTTAAAATGGCCTGTGCTTGGAGATTATAGTGCTGGATTGAGAGTGCGAGCCATGTTGCAATGTTAAGAGATCCTGTAGAAATAAAGATAGCTAATATTATACTGAGTGTGTATGTGTGCTCTCTGAGCTTGCTTGTTTTCTTGCAGACGTTTCATTACCCAAACTAGGTAACATCATTAATTAAGTGAGGTTTGCTCCAATTTACCACCCTCCTTGCCACGGTTGTTAAGTGAAACACTGCGGCTGTTAAGTTAGTAACACAACTGTTAAGTGAATCTGGCCTCCCCATTGACTTAGCTGGTCAGTGATCACATTACGCCAGGACACTGTAACTGTCATAAATACAAGCCTTGGGGATGCTGCAACGGTCATAAGTATGAAAAAAGTATTAAGTCACTTTTTTCAGTGCCATTGTAACTTCAGGCAGTCACTAAATGAACGGTTGTAAGTTGAGGACTACCTGTATAGTTTAAAATATGCAGAGCAATTATCTCCATAGTAGTTATTAGTTAGGATCTCCTTCTTCCCATGTTCTTTAACTTCAGAGAAAACTTTCATTTCAGGGGCTGCTGGTGACCTGCAGCGTGGATTGCCTTGGCTCTGAAATTTTGGAAGACAATCTTTTAAGCAAGAGTAGAAATTTCGTGGCACCATGGAAGGTTGATTGTAACCATCACCGTGAGTTACTCACAGTGTACGTAGGCTGACTAGTAGAAGGAATAAAACTGCCTCTGTGAATTGGCTTTGTTTTTCTTAATCGCTTTTAGGAATTCCCGAGTCTTCGTTACATCGGGTAGAATTCAATTGTACCAGCTGAAGGCCATTGGTTTCTATTCTGCTGCCTTTGAAGGTTCCTATCTTAATATTAGGGACGTGGTGGCTCAGTGTGTTAGGACGCTGAGCTTGTCGATCAGAAGGTCGGCAGTTTGGCGGGTCAAATCCCGAGTGCCGCCTAACAGAGTGAGCGCCTGTTACTCGTCCCAGCTTCTGCCAACCTAGCAGTTCGAAAGCACGTAAAAATGCAAGTAGAAAAATAGGGACCACTACGGTGCCTTTGGCATCTAGTCATGCCGGCCACATGACCACGGAGACGTCCTCGGACAAGCGCTGGCTCTTCGGCTTTGAAACGGAGATGAGCAACGGCCCCTAGAGTCGGAAACGACTAGCACACATGTGCGGGGGAAACTTTACCTTTACTTTACCTTACCTTTATCTTAATATTTATTTCTCTCCATCTTAGTATCTTCCCAGTTTATTTGGTCCTCCATTCACCAATCACATGGTTTAAATTCACTAGCTATACAGTTGAATACACATTTTTAGGGTGGCACAGATAGCCACCCGATGGTGGCTACCTTTTTCAGTAGCCACAATTGTTGGCCATTTTGGAAAAATAATCTGTTCTAACAACTGGACTCCCTCCCTGCTTACTTCCTAGTCCAAAAGGAAAACACCAGTGTCATAATTTCATTGCACTCCCCAGCAGTCTCTTCACATGATTTCCATTTTACAACTCTTTCCTAATACATGGTCTCTCATTACAACATGGTGCAAGCTTTTCACCACATTTCCCGTTGCTAGAGCCCATTACCTTTGCAGCAGCTCACTGATAATTTGCAGGTTCTACACGTACTCTTTGTAAAATAAATAGCCCAGTTATATCTACACTACAACATGTAAGTCTGCTGTTACAACTTACCACTAAAATTAAAGTGAGATGCTGGTGCCAGCTGATATTGTTTCTGTTTCTTTTGAGCCTGCTAGGATTTTGTAAGGGACGTGGTGGCTCAGTGGGTTAGGACGCTGAGCTTGTCGATCAGAAGGTCGGCAGTTTGGCGGGTCGAATCCCGAGTGCCGCGTAGAAGAGTGAGCGCCTGTTATGCATCCCAGCTTCTGCCAACCTAGCAGTTCGAAAGCACGTAAAAATGCAAGTAGAAAAATAGGGACCACTACGGTGGGAAGGTAACAGCGTTCCGTGCTAGTCATGCCGGCCACATGACCACGGAGACGTCCTCGGACAAGCGCTGGCTCTTCAGCTTTGCAATGGAGATGAGCACCGGCCCCTAGAGTTGGAAACGACTGGCACGCATGTGCGGGGGAACCTTTACCTTTACCTAGGATTTTGTACATTACTTTGCTTTTTCTTTCTTTCTTGTAATGGAAGAAACAGTTTTCTCTGTCATACTGATCAGGCATCGTTTTCTTTCCTGAATTTCAAATGGATCTTGTATGTAATACTTTTACCCAATCTAGGAGTGGATGAATTTCATCTTTATGAAATTAATTTCATTTTTCCCTTTACTAGAATCTTAAGATCCCATCAAATGGAGCATGGTTAAAAAAAACCCCAATTTTTCTTTCGTTTAATTTCAATAATATTTATTTATTTATTCAATGTGCATGGCTGTCTATTTGCAAAATGATTCTGTGTAGCTAACAGAGAATTAAAAGCATCACAATGTGTATGTGTGTGTGTTTGTGTGTACGGTGCTAAGGACAAAAATAATTACAACAAATTCTTAAGGATTAGTCCTGTGGAGCCAGGACTCTGCTTTCTTCTTCAACGTTGCTACTCTCAACCATTGCAAGGTCTTGCTATTATCTGTTTTCCATGTTACTTTTTTTAATACATTGGCCATATTATGCTTTGTTTTCCCATGATTCCTTTCTGATCTTCATTTGGTCTTTGTTGTAGGCCACTTTGGTCTCTCCAATATTCAGTAAGCCTTCCTGATATACTCGCTTCAGTGCATCTTCTTCACTGTCCTTCAGATATTCTTCCAATGCTCTTTTTTCTTCTTCAACTGTCTGCCCCAGACTTAACAATTGTCAATCAGAAAGACGAAAAAAAAGTCTGGATAGTGGACATGGCAGAACCTGGAAAAAGCAGAAGAGAAGAGAAGGTACCGGAGAAGATAACAAAATACAAAGACCTGCAAATAGAAGTAGAATGACTGGGGCAAAAGAAAGCAAAGATAGTACTAATAGTAATAGGCATTTTGGGTGCAATCCCAAAACAATTGGAGCACCCCTTGAACACCATCAAATTATCGGTCAATTGCAAAAGGCAGCTTTACCTGGAACAGTTTACATCCTGCAACAGCATCTGCAACAAACAACCATTTCTACCTTTTCTAGGTCCTTAGGAAAGACAAAATCAAGATTGGATTATTTCAAGTTTCTTTCTCATGTCTCCTTCTATCTCACTCCATATAGCTTACTCCATTCTCCCCTATCTGGTTTTTTTCATATTTTACCCAAGTCAGCTCTATATTCCCTCATAAGGCCCAAACAGAGGTAAGTAAGGCACAACTAATTGTGACTAGGGCCATTTGATCCAGAAACAGATGGAATTGGTGCATAGGATGAATTTGAACAAAGGGCTTCCTAACCACAACACTGCCTATTCTTTCGGTAATCATAATCCTAATAGTAAAGTTGGAAGAGACCTTGGAGGTCATCTAGTCCATTCCCCTGCTCAGGCAGGAAACCCTATACCATTTCAGACAAATGGCTGTCCAGTCTCTTCTTAAAAACTTCCAGTGTTGGAGCATTCACAGCTTCTGGAAGCAGGTAGTTCCACAGGTTAGTTGTTCTAACTGTCAGGAAGTTTCTCCTTAGTTCTAGGTTACTTCTCGTCCTGCCTTTGGGCGCTTTGGAGAATAGCTTGACTCCCTCTTTGTTGGGGCAGCCCCTGAGATATTGGAACACTGCTATAATGTCCCCCCTAGTCCTTCTCTTCATTAAACTAGACTACCCAATTCCAGCAGCCGTTCCTTATATGTTTTTAGCCTCCAGTCCCCTAATCATCTTTGTTGCTCTACTCTGTACTCTAGTTTCTAGAGCGTCAACATCTTTTTTACATCGTGGTGATCCGGATTATCTGAGGGAACACCTGCTGCCAGCGTCAATTTCCCATTGTCCTGTGCGCTGCCACAGGTAGGGCCTCCTCAGGGTACCGCCGGTCAAGGATTGCCGACAGGCGATCCCCAGGGGGAGGGCGTTCTCTGTGGGCGCGCCTGCCCTATGGAATCAACTGCCGACGGAACTCCGGACTGCCCCCGACCTTCGTTCATTTCTCCGGGACCTAAAAACCTGGCTCTTTGAGCTATCTGGCCTGGACTGAGGGGTTTAATGTTTTAAATTGTGATTTTAATTTTTTGCGGCTAGACTTAATTTAATTTAATTTTAATTTTATATTGTATTGTTTTTAAATTTTGCCTTGTAAACCGCCCTGAGTCCTTTGGGTGTAGGGCGGTATATAAACCAAATAAATAAATAAATAAATAAATAAATAAATAAATAAATAAATAAATAAATAAATAAATCTGGATGCAGTATTCCAAGTGTGGCCTTACCAAGGCAAGTAATCTAGGGAGTTCCCCAAATTGTGGACTAGTTTAATATGGAGAAGGACAACCCCATCCAGAAGTAACAACGGATAATTATTGAAGATGTGCAGCCCCCCCCACCCTCAAACCACAGCCACTCAGTCTTGCCACAATTAACTCTAACCCTGTTCAGCCCCATCCGTGCCTGTTCAGCACGGATCCACACAGTATATAAGTTGTCCTGTTTAGGGGAAAAAATTGCTGATTGTCTGTAATGAAATCCTTGATGACTTTTTGTAAATGATGCAGAAATCAAACAGAAGATTCAGATCTTCTTTCAGCCCACCACGCTCTAAGTTATGATTAACTTAGAGCAGCAAATTTTCACTTAGTTTTTCCTGGACACGCTTTCTTCAACTACCTCAGTTTGACTGCAGCTCATTACTGGATGTGCCTTATCATCCTTCCTCTAGGTTGTCATCAGGCCATTTGCCCTTGGGGGATTTTCTGCAATTTACTAAAGGTTTATAGTTCTTTTCCAACTTCCATCAGACTATGTCCAAATTTCAATTTGACTATTGTATGAAATTCCTGGCAATGAGAGCTGCACCTCAGCTGTGCAACTTCCTGTCCATGTGCGATACATGTGGCAGCGCAAGTACGGGATCTTCAGACAAAGGACACAAACAAATACCGTTTAATCAAAGGCACAGATGCATTTCGACAATTGACTCAATGTGATGAGAAAGGGGTCAAGCATAAAGGAACTTGCTTTGTTCTTGGCTACTTCTAAACAACAGGAACTGCCTGCTTTGAAAGAAGGGAGAGGGGACAGGAAGCAAAATGCTGAAGTTTAAACATGAAATGCTCGTGCCTTTTAGTTACAATTCAGTTTTGCAGGATGGGATAAAAATATTGCAGAACAGGATGGAAGTGGTTTTCTAACGCCTTTGTCTGACATTCTTTTTGGAACTTCCCAATCTTGCTTAATGATCCTTGTATTCCTTAGTGATTTACCATCCAAATTCTAATTAGGATCACTGAACCTTGCTTGGCTTCTGAATCTAGGCATATTGGCCAGGTGCTAATAGGGACGCAGTGGCTCAGTGGGTTAGGATGCTGACCTTGTTGATCAGATGGTCGGAGGTTTGGCGGGTCAAATCCCGAGTGCCGCGTAGCAGAGTGAGCGCCTGTTACTCGTCCCAGCTTCTGCCAACCTAGCAGTTCTAAAGCATGTAAAAATGCAAGTAGAAAAATGGGGACCACTACGGTGGGAAGGTAACAGCATTCTGTGCGCCTTTGGTGTCTAGTCATGCCCACGGAGACGTCCTCAGACAAGCGCTGGCTCTTCGGCTTTGAAACGGAGATGAGCACCGGCCCCTAGAGTCGGAAACAACTAGCACGCATGTGCGGGGGAGCCTTTACCTTTTTAACACTGTCAAAGCTTAGTGCCTTCCTTTCTCTTGATCTTTCTTTAATTATTTATTAGGAAAACTTATATGGCGCCCAACTCACTCTGGGAGGCTTTGAAAATTAAAAACTCAAATGTAAAATCCAACAAAACCTCATCACTTGCTAGTTATGGGTAGTCCTCAATTAACAACCACAACTGGGGCTGGAAACTCCATCTCTAAATGACACAGTCATTAAAAAAAAATAACATTTTGCTTTCGATTTTATTGAAATTTTATTGATTTTCTGCTTGACGGAAGCCAAGTAAGAAGCATGCAAATTGTGATCACATGACCTCGGGGACATTGTGACAGTCATACATGTGAGGACCAATTGTAAAGCTACTGTTTTAGTACTGCTCTAAGTTTGAAAGGTTGCTAAAGAGGGCAATCATTAATCAAAGATTACATGTATTCTACCACTTAATATTTTCTGTTCAGATTATAATTATACTGTTTCTTACATGGATAGTTGTGGCTTAGTTATATAATGTTGATAAATTCAGTTTATTTTAGTGAAATCTGGACACTAAATTGTCCTTAGGACAAGTCCTAATTTGAATATATAGAGTTTTTTTAAAGGCTGAATAATGTTGGCATGTAGCAAGACAAAATTATGCTGTTGGATATTGCTTTGTTGTAAAAAAAAATCAAACACCCTAGTCCAGGGCTTTTCAATGTTTTCACCCATTGTACCACTTTTAGGATACGGCAACATCCGAGTACCACCACTTGTCTAGCAAGGTATCAAAAACTTGATGACAAAAAAAGGAAAAAAGTGATGAAGTACAGATAGTCCTCGACTTACAACAGTTCACTTAGTGACTTTTCAAAGTTACAATGACACTGAAAAAAGTGCCCCCCCAAGCCACAGCCGAGCAAGACACCTGCTGCCCACCTGGCAGTGCTCTTCCTCCTGTCCGATGTTTTCATTGTTGTGAGCATTTCTGTTGAGGATTGGCAGCAGGGGTGGGGTGGGGTGTATTTGGTTTTTATTTCCCCCCATCTGCTGGGTGGTCGCAGCAGGTTTTGGTCACTTCACATGACCCTGGGACACTGTGACCGTCATAAATATGAATCAGTTGCCAAGCATCTGAATGTAAATCACAAGACCCTGGAGTGCTGCAACATTCCAGCTGATCGGTGCTTCTTCTGGGTTCAGCAGAAGCACTGGGACCAGCGCTAAGCTCCAGCTGGAGCCTGGCGCTGATCCTGGCGCTTCCACTGAGCCCTGACAGCCTCGAAGAAACGCTGATCCTGGCGCTTTCGCTGAGCCCTTACAGCCCTGCAACTCCAGCTGTCTCTCGCTCAGGCTTGTGCGGTGCTGCCACCGGTTCAGCTCATTCCCCTCCCCCGCTACCACTTTTCTAGGATGGTCGCGTACCACCTGCCAGGTGCCAATGTACCACAGGTGGTACCCGTACCACAGGTTGAAAAGCCCTGCCCTAGTCATTAAATAATTGCCATTCAAGAGGCAATTTTGGGCAGTGGTTGAGGCACCAGACTTGAAAGCAAGAGTGCTAGTTCTGCCTTAGTTCTTAGCTGCCTGGCATTGGGCTAGTCACTGTCTGTAGGCCTTGGAAAGAGGAAGTGGCAAAACCATTGCCAAGAAAATTGTAGAGACTTGTCCAGTTGCAGTCGCCTGAAGTTAACACCGACTTGAAGGCATAAAATAAAACATTCAGGACAGTATAATAATATATAGAATTCAGTTTGAAACTTTCAAAAATTTTAAGGAAGCAGCAAACCTTTTGCTCGGATTCTTGGATTTATATCTTCCACCTTTCTTGAAGAGAAATATTAAGTGTCTTCTGGACCTTAGTGGTTTGCTTTGAGAAAAGTTACAAACTGGGTTTCTTTGCAGGTTAGATACTGATCGGGCCATGCTGAGGAAATAAGAGATCTAGATAAGCAAAACTTTCCAGTGAGCAGAATTAATGTAACCAACATAAATAGAGCAACTGCAGTTTTACGCTTAGTTTATTAACTGAGATATTGTTGTTGTTGTTGTTAGTTGCGAAGTCGTGTCTGACCCATCACAACCCTATGGACAATGTTCCTCCAGGCCTTCCTGTCCTCTACCATCTTCTGGAGTCCATTTAAGCTCACGCCTACTGCTTCAGTGATTCCATCCAGCCACCTCATTCTCTGTCGTCCCCTTCTTCTATTGCCCTCAATCTTTCCCAGCATTAGGCTCTTCTCCAGTGAGTCCTTCCTTCTCATTAGGTGGCCAAAGGATTTGAGTTTTAGCTTCAGGATCTGGCCTACAGTTATGCAAAAGCCAATCCTTCTGAGAAAAATTTAGTGCTGGCAAGAACAAAGGAGATGGGATGGTGATGAGGGCCAGGGGTCATTTTCCACAGCATTCTGCTAGCTCCTGGCCCAGAGGCTATGTTGACCATGGTTAACCTAATGCAGGGGTGTCAAACTCAATTTCACTGAGGGCCGCATCAGCATTGCGGTTGCCCTCAAGGGGCCGGGTGGGTATGGCCAGGGTGGGCGTGGCCTACTGGGTGGGCGTGGCTAGAGTGCGTATGGCCTACTGGGTGGGCGTGGCCAGCTCTACATCGTTCGCATCAAGGGTGCCTATGGGGGCCTGGGCCGGAGTGGGACAGATCTGAGGGGGTCTGGCAGAAGGAGGGTCTCTGGGCCAGGGCCAAGGCAGTGGGGGCCGTTCCCTCACTGTTTCCAGGATGGCTTCGCGGGCCGCATCTGATCCCCTCTTGCGACTTTCTGACGGGCAGTCAAGGGAGAAGAATCCAGATTCACTTAACAGCCACGTCACTGGCTTGACTTAACGACTGAACCCCTGGGGCAGGAAATCTGCGAAATGGAAGCAAATTTACTTTCCTGTCTCGCTTAGCAAAAGAAAGGTTGGGCTGACATCGAGGTCGTCAATCGAGGACTACCGGGATGTTCGGCAAAAGAGGCCAGGATTGCTAGGATGTCGCGGAGGGAGGCAGCGCACGGAAGAGGAAGGGTGGGAGCCGCTGAGGCGGCGGCTGAAACCATCACACACACACACACACACACACAACACACCCCACCCTCGCTGCGCATGTGCTTCCGTGCCCACCGGCGCTTGCTGAAACCAACACACACACACACACACACACACACACAGAGAGACACACACGGACTCGCTGCGCATGTGCTTCCGTGCCCACCGGCTCTTGCTGAAACCAACACACACACACACACACCCCACACACACAAAGACACACCCCACCCTCGCTGCGCATGTGCTTCTGTGCCCACCGGCTCTTGCTGAAGCCAACACACACACAGACACACACACACACGCCCCCCACCCTCGCTGCGCATGTGCTTCCGTGCCCACCGGCTCTTGCTGAAACCAACACACACACACAATACACACACACAATACACACACACAGAGACACACAGAGACACACACACACACACACACACACCCTCGCTGCGCATGTGCTTCCGTGCCCACCGGCTCTTGCTGAAACCAACACACACACACACACACAATACACACACACAATACACACACACACAGAGACACACACAGACGCACAGACACACACACACCCTCGCTGCGCATGTGCTTCCGTGCCCACCGGCTCTTGCTGAAACCAACACACACACACACACACACACACACACACACACACACACACACAGAGACAGACACGAGACTCGCTGCGCATGTGCTTCCGTGCCCACCGGCTCTCCAACACACACACACACACACACACACACACACACACACACACACACACACACACACACACACACACACACACAGACACGAGACTCGCTGCGCATGTGCTTCCGTGCCCACCGGCTCTCGCGTCCGACTCGTCGCCGGCCCGTCCGCCGGCGGAGCCGAGGGAGCGGGCGAAGTTCCGCCTGCCTCCCCTAAGTGGAAGCCGCGCACTCTCCGGCAGCCCAGCGGCGCGTGGATGCGCAGGGAACAAAGGGCTGGCTCTGTCTGCGCCTCGCCGCTTCGCTTCGCTTCGCTCTCCGGCCCGGCGGGGGATGCAGCCTTTCCGGTGAGCGCGGGGGTCGAGTGTCGCGGCTTGGGGGAGCCCTTTCTCCCGGCAGGGTGGGCTGCTCTTTCCCGGCCGGTCGATCTCGGCGCCGGTTTCCCGCGAGGCTCGGCTCGGCGAGGCAAAAGGGAAAATTTCGCTGGGGCACCTTTGCGCTCCGGAACCCCGACTGTCCTGCCGACGGATGCCGCGGGTCCGATTTGGACCGAGCGAGGACCGGGTGGGGGTTCGGCTTTACCTTCTCGTGGCGCCTCTGTTTCCTCGTAAGTAAGTTCCGACGTGTTCGTGGGACTTTTAGCCAAGATAAAAGGATTGGGAGGGGTGGGAATTGAACCCTTTGCTGGTTGGACCCGGTGCTGCGAATTGGGAACGGAGGAAAGCTAATGAAGTCCGTGACTTCATACGTTGTTGTGTTTTCAAACGCTGTTGTTGTATATTGTGTTGCGTATTATAGGGGTGGTATTATGATTTCTGTATAAAACGATGAACCGCGTTCATCGGGGGTTTAAACATGTGGGGATGCAGATAGTGGCTAGATTACATTTTAGCCTAGGGCAGGGGTAGGCAACCTCGGCTCTTTTATGACTCATGGACTTCAACTCCCAGAATTCCTGAGTCAGCTATGCTGACTCAGGAATTCTGGGAGTTGAAGTCCATGAGTCATAAAAGAGCCGAGGTTGCCTACCCCTGGCCTAGGGATTTAAACATGTGGGAATGCAGATAGTGGCTAGATTACATTTTAGCCTAGGGCAGGGGTAGGCAACTTCGGCTCTTTTATGACTCATGGACTTCAACTCCCAGAATTCCTGAGTCAGCATTAGGCAACCTTGGCTCTTTTAGGACTCATGGACTTCAACTCCCAGAATTCCTGAGTCAGCTATGCTGACTCAGGAATTCTGGGAGTTGAAGTCCATGAGTCCTAAAAGAGCCGAGGTTGCCTACCCCTGGCCTAGGGTGTCGTGCCAACCCAGTTGTGTAGTTGTTTTGTAATCCAGTAACAGAAAATGCGTTTTGAGTAAATTGCAGATGTGTTAGTTTTGCATGTGGTTCAGACACAGCCTCTTCTAAGCGGAGGTGCAACCCAGCGCTTAAAAGATTTGTCTGCCTCTTTTTTGTGTATTCTTTGAAATGGGGATGGCAGAGGTGGGGGAAGAAGGAGGATGTAATAGTTTTTAATGGCTTTGAAAATGCAGGCCTGAGTTGTTTTGGGGTAGGTAGATGAAGAGGTAGACAAAGCATTTGAATAAAAAAAACGTGGATGGACGGAATGTGGAATAGGTAGACTTCAGAAATTCAGGGGTTCAGAGCCATAACTATGGAGTTTAATTTGATTTATTGCTGTTGAGTTTTGGTCTGGGAGATGAAATAAAAAAAAATGAGTTTTCTTAGGAGACGCGGGACGTTTGTGATTCGCCCAGAATCTCATAAGTGAGATGGGTGAGTATATAAATTTAAATAAATAAACAAGCCGCTTATTCGGGTTAATAATTTCTAGAAGCCCAAATAAAGTCACTGGACGTAAGATGGAAATATTCCATATAAGGTGTCTGTTATTTTAGTAATTAAATATTAGCTGATATGGATGGATGGAACTTCCTCTCTGAGTTTGAATTGGGACCTGGATCACTCGTTCCTAAATCTTTGTGGGTTTAGTGCCGGTATAAGCTGGTTGCAGACAACTGGATTATAATTCTTCAATGTGTTTCTCAGCCCAAGTCACTTTAAGATGCAAGCTGACTGGGGAATTCTGGGAGTTAAATGGCTGAAGTTGAGAAACATTATTCTAAACCAGGGGTAGGCAACCTCGGCTCTTTTATGACTCATGGACTTCAACTGACTCAGGAATTCTGGGAGTTGAAGTCCATGAGTCATAAAAGAGCCGAGGTTGCCTACCCCTGTTTAAACAGTGGTCAGGATTAGATAAGGGATGTAATCTAAAATACTGGAAGTTATTTAGGCTTATGTTTCACATTGATGAAATACCACCTGCCTACTATTTGGAAGTATAACCCTTATCTGGAATATTAGCATTTGGGTGAGATTTATTTTCTGGGTTTTGCTGTACACTTAGAGCTATTGTCTATTCACAAATGGCCAAATCGCATTACATGATATCTATAGTTTACTTATGGCTCTTTTCCTGCCTGTTACTTACCCTCACTCAATCTACTCAGACTTTGTTTGCTAGTTCTTATGGGACCCAGGTTGGGGAAGAGTTTAGTACTTTAGTACAGGAAGTCCTCAACTTAACAGCAGTTCACTTAGTGACTGTTCAAAGATACAACACTGAAAAAAGTGACTTACGACTGTTTTTCACACGACCATGGCAGCATCCCCAGGGTCAGGTGACTAACATTCAGATGCTTGCCAATTGACTCATATTTATGACAGCTGCAGTGTCTTGAGGTCATGGGAACCCGTTTTGCAACCTTTTGACAAGCAAAGTCAGTGGGGAAGCCAAATTCACTTAACAACCGTGTGACTAACTGAGTAATTGCAGTGATTCACTTAACGACTGTGGCAAGATAGGTAATAAAATGGAGCAGAATTCATTTAACAAACGTTTTGCTTAACAACAGAAATTTTGGGATTGGTTGTGGTCGTAAATCGAGGATTATCTGTAAATACGTCTACAGATAGTTCTCAATTTATGACCACAGTTGAGTCCCAAATTTCCGTTGCTAAGCAAGACAGTTGTTAAGTGAGTTGTGTCCCACTTTGCAACCATAGTTAAGTGAATCACTGTAGCTCTTAAGTGAATCTGGGGGGGGGGGTTATCATTAAACAAATCTGGCTTCCCCCATTGACTTCACTTGTCGGACGCCAGCTGGGAAGGTCACGAATGGTGATCCCATCACCCCGGGACACTGCAAATATCATAAATACACGCCAGTTGCCAAATGCCCGAATTTTGATCATGTGACCATGGGGGGGATGCTGCTATGGGCATAAATATGAAAACTAGTCATAAGTCACATTTTTCAGTGCCGTTGTAACTTTGGTGACTAAACGAAAGGTTTATGTCGAGAACTACCTGTAGTAGCTGGAGATGATGTGAACTGCATTCAACACAAGTATAGAGCAGCAGGTCAGAGCAAGGATACTATAATCTGTAATGATGATTAAAAGAAATACCACTTACTCATACTTTGCATAGTGTTTTCTCATTTCTGTTCCATTGACTCTGTCCTTAACAGTCTCTCTCTCTCTCTCTCTCTTTCCTTCCTTCCTTCCCACCCTGTGTATGTGTGTGTGTGTTTATGTCTGTGTATTTATTTCTAAAAATACCAGCAGGGTGGCACATTCCCCATTTTCCCTTAGGACAGTTGATAAAATCAGTTTTTTTTCCAGTTTCGAGTTCTTCTACCAGAGAAGGCAAAGTGTATTTTTTTTAGTTTCTACTAGGAAGGAATTCTGTTCACTCTGCATTGGGAGCTACAAGCAGTGTCCAGTCTGGGAATAATGTTCAACCTTCTAAAGGCTTCCCCTGACGGACTTGGCTACGTATCAAACCACAGAGTGTGTTTGCATTATGAGTCCTGCCCAGCCACTATTGGCATGTTTTCCCCTCATTTCGATGGCTGTGCTGAATGATGCAAAATCTGATGGAGTCATTGGGTTGGTTGGTTTCCTGGATGTGATGGTAGCAGTGCTTTTTTTGTAAAAGAAAAAGGGTTTTTTTTAAAAAAATCCCATTTATATCCCCCCCCCTTCTCCGAAGACTCAGGGCGGCTTACAATCTAAGTTGATAGGGCTCGCAACTTGGGCGTCCTCCTGGATTCACGGCTCAATTTTGAAGACCATATAGGAGCCGTGACCAGGGGGGCTTTTGCCCAGGTTCGCCTGGTGCGCCAGTTGAGACCCTACCTGGACCGAGATGCCCTACGCACAGTCACTCATGCGCTCGTGACCTCCCGTTTAGACTACTGCAATGCTCTCTGCATGGGGCTGCCCTTGAGGACCACTCGGAGGCTTCAACTGGTGCAGAATGCGGCTGCGCGAGTTGTGATGGGGTTTTCCCCGATACTCCCATGTAACACCTCTACTCCGCGAGCTGCATTGGCTTCCGGTTGCCCTCCGGGTGAGATTCAAGGTGCTGGTGATGACCTATAAAGCCCTGAATGGCTTGGGTCCGGGTTATTTGAGGGAACACCTGCTGCCAGCATCAAGTTCCCTTCGTCCAGTGCGCTCACACAGGGAGGGTCTTCTCAGGGTGCGGCCGGTAAAAGATTGCCGGCGGATAACACCCAGGGGGAGGGCCTTCTCTGTGGGTGCGCCTGCCCTCTGGAACCAGCTGCCCATGGAGCTTAGGACTGCCCCTGACCTTTGTTCATTCCGCCGGGACCTGAAGACCTGGCTCTTTGAGCTCTCCGGCCCAGGCTGAGAATGTTTAACTGGGGTTTTTATTTTTAGGGATAATTTAATCTTTTTTAATTGCTTTTTAACTTTTGTATTTTGTATTGGTTTGATTTTAAAATACCCTGTAAACCGTCCCGAGTCCTTCGGGAAAGGGCGGTATATAAATCTAATAAAATAAAAATAAACAATCTAAGCACAAATCAAATGTGCTTAGCAATAGCCTTCATTCTATGTATATGCCTGCTTATTAGGGCTTTCACACACACCCCCAAGCGGCATTATTACAAAGTTAGCTTATTGCCCCCAACAATCTGGGTCCTCATTTTACCTACCTCGGAAGGATGGAAGGCTGAGTCAACCTTGAGCCTGGTGGGATGCGAACCTGCACCAATTGCAGGCAGCTGGTGTTACTTAAGGAGGCATTAGCCCACTGCTCCACCAAGGTGCCGGAACTCACACATGTCATACAACCCGCCTTGCCTACCCTACAAGGTTCCATCCAAAAAAGGTGCCGGAACTCCGTTCTGAGTGTTCTATGAGAAAAAAAGCCCTGGATGGTAGCATACCTGTTCTGAACCAGCCCTCTTCTAGCAAACCCCTATTCAAAAAGAAGAGACTGGAGAGCGTCCAAGGCTAAAAGGCTTCTGCCAAGATTTAATTACGCAGTTAACAAAAACACTAGAGCTTGTCTTCTCAAGCGGAAAAGTTGCTTTCAGCAACCAGCCCCTCCCCAAACACTCCTTTTATAGAGAGCTCAGGGCGTGGTCTCCCTGTGCCTCCTCCCGAGGAGTCCCACATTCTTTCTTTGTTTGTTCCTGCTCGACTGCCTCCTGCGTCGGGCGTCCTTGAACAGGGCCAGCTGTGGGTCATCATCTTCCGCACTATCGGGCTCACGCAGCTGAGAAGAGGGCCCCGGCTGGGAACTCTGCCAAGCCTCCACGCCATCATCAACCGGTTCGTCTCCCACACGGTCCTCCTCCCCCTCATCTGAGTCCTCCGACACATCTGAGCCGGCTGCCGAAACCACAGGCTGGCCCTGAGTCACAACAATACCATCTCTCCTTTGTCTTCTTATTTATATGTAGTTATTACAAATGGTTCATCTTGGACAACTAGTTTTTGCTGGGAAAAAATTCTGTATGTAAACGAATCAGAGATCTTCTGTATCTCCAATTTTGTTCTGTCTCATTTATTTAGTGTATAATCACTGATGTTCAATACAATATAGGACAGTGATGGCGAACCTTTTAGAGACCGAGTGCCCCAAAACCGCCTCCCCCAGCCCCGCCCCCCCGCAGGGCATCACCACCTCAGCCCGCCACAGATCGCCTAGCAGCACCATGGCGGCCGCAGCCTCTGCCCACGCCCTGCATCATCTGCGCGCAACTGGGCGCAAGGGCGGAGTCTTGTCCCCGCTGCCATGTCCTTGGCTGTGCTGCGACGCATGGGCCACGCTCAGGGGCGACTCTCCTCAGGGGGGCTGCTGGTGAGGAGGGGGCCACCGGGGGAGGCGGGGCTGGGGCTGGGGCAATAGCGCGCATGCCCACAGAGAGGGCTCTGAATGCCGCCTCTGGCACGCGTGCCATAGTTTCGCCACCACTGATATAGAGATAAAATATTAAATTAAGATAAAAGCATAATACAATCACCATATAATTGCAGTGGGATAGCTGTTATATATAATTTGATATCTAAGGTAGCTAATCACATAACTGCTTCTGGTGTGGCTGCGATGAGATCATCCCGGGTGCCTTGAAATTTTCTGAGGAGATATTCTTGGGACTATATGTTTGTTCCCGTGCACCGCAGTGACACTGTGTGCTCTCGGCCGTTCCCATCACTGCATAGGCTTTTTCATGATTTATCTTAACTTTGATTGATTGTATGGATCACCTTTAAGGGGTAACCTGTTTGTTTTTAAATAGGTAAGAATCTAGGACAATCTAGATGTTGGTAAATGACCAGTTCCCTCATCCTTTCTTGTATAGCAGCTGCAGTTCAATATATGGAGAGCTTGTAAAGTTGATTTTTTTTATTAGTTGAATGAGAATGATTAGATTTTCCTTCGAAAATTTGTGCTTTGCAAGGAAATCCAGAACTATGGAAAAAGGGAAATCTAGATGTGTGCAAATATTATTAGTTTAGACAGCATTGTTCTTGTTTGTTTAATTGTGTAAGTGTTTTATAATATGTTTTAAATGTTGTTTTTAGAGTATACCAATCAGAGTCACCTTGTGTGAGATGAGCAGCCATATAAATTTGATACATAAATAAAAAATTGATTTTATATGCAAGGCATTTATGTAGTGTGTAGGTAATGGTTGAGGGAAACTACTTGAAGTTCTTCGATTTTGTAGAACAATGGTCATTTAATGTGTTAGATCAGGGGTGTCAAACTCAATTTCATTGAGGGCCGCATCAGCATTGCGGTTGCCCTAAGGGGGCCGGGTGGGTGTGGCCAGGGTGGGCGTGGCCTACTGGGTGGGCGTGGCTAGAGTGTGTATGACCTACTGGGTGGGCGTGGCCAGCTCTACATCGTTCGCATCAAGGGTGCCTATGGGGGCCTGGGCAGGAGTGAGACAGATCTGAGGGTCTCTGGCAGAAGGAGGGTCTCTGGGCCAGGGCCAAGGCAGTGGGGGCCGTTCCCTCACTGTTTCCAGGATGGCTTTGTGGGCCACATGAAACCACTTCACGGGCCGCATCCGGCCCCCGGGCCTTGTGTTTGACATGTCTGTGTTAGATCAACTTTTTAATTTTTTCATTGTCCTAGGTTAGAGGTAGGCAACCTTGGCTCTTTTATGACTCGTGGACTTCAACTCCCAGAATTCCTGAGCCAGCTGTGCTGGCTCAGGAATTCTGGTAGTTGAAGTCCACGAGTCATAAAAGAGCCAAGGTTGCCTACCCCTAGGTGTTTGGTGAATTGTTTTTCCAGTATTGTTAAGTGTAACCACGCAATTTTACTCTCATTTGTAACATGCAATCAGTCCCTAAATACATATTTTTCATTTCTTGTGTTCACGTTACACAGTTGTAGTTATTTAAAAAATAGTTTTCAAACTGGAGTAATCAGAGAGCGGTTCCTTTAGCCCAGAAGGAAATCTACACTTCTCTTTTCTTACTTCTGTCCCCTATATATTACAGAATATTTGCTGAAGCAGGATATGACATGTTACCTTTCTCTGATCTTCAGTCTACATTTAGTAACGTCCTTTTCAAGAAACGTGCTTGGCTTTGTGGATCAGGACACCCCCCCCCCAAAAAAAAGAAGAATAGGTGCTTTTATGTTGTAACTTGTATTGAGAATTGTTTTAAGTACGGTACTCTGCTACGGTACTCTGCTGAAATTTCCATGTCAAGTAGGATTTATTTTATATTAATCAGGTAAGGGCATTGCTTATAATGTGGGGAAATTATGTGAGATTACTTGTTGTGTCAGACCTGTGGTAGAATCTTGACAAGCCCCAGTATTACCTTGAAATTACTAAAACAGAGTTACTCAGTTCTTATTAGCAAAGTCATGGAGAAAAATATCTGATCCTTAAGACTTGACCATGACGTGATAGCATGTCTAGCCGACGGTACTCCTTAGGGTACCGTCGGCTAGACAATGTCAGCTGGCGACCCCCAGGGGGAGAGCCTTCTCTGTGGGAGCGCCAGCCCTGTGGAACCAGCTCCCCCCTGAGCTTCGGATGGCCCCGGATCTCCGGTCCTTTCGCCGCGGCCTCAAAACACTCCTTTTCCACCTGGCTGACCTGGACTGACAGGGATTTTAATTATGTTTTTAATTTTTTTAACTCTAATTTTTAATTTATTTTAATTTTAATTTTAATTTATTGTACGGGGGCCTTTAATTTTAATTTTATCTTAACTTCTGTATTTATTGTATGTTATTGTTGTTAGCCGCCCTGAGTCCTTCGGGAGATAGGGCGGCATATAAGTCCCAAAAATAAATAAATAAATAAATAAATAAATAAATAAATAAATAAATAAATAAATAAATAAATAAATAAATAAATAAAAATGTAATTACTCAAACAGCTTGGAAGGTTCTGAGTATTTCATAAGGAACAACTCAGAAACCTTTTTTGACCTTCAGTGGGAACCACCACTTAGGAAGGATAGAGCAATTTTAGAATGGTATCCTCTATTTCACTCTCTGGAGAAGGATGCCGTGGCGGATGATAATGGAGACCAGGAGGGATAGTCATTTGTCAGCATAAGCAGTGTCCGTTCCATATCATGTCCTGTTCTGAGACTTGATTGGAAATAAATAAGTTTGTCTGTGTGTGTATAACATATAGGTTGGTTAGATGCGCACATTGATGGTGGGGAGACTTGAAGATTATAGGATCCAATCTGGGTTGGTCACTGGGACCAGAGGTTTCGTCTTCCGAGCTTTCAGACTAGTGCTGGAGGGAATGTCTTTAGGGAACGTCTCTCTAGCAAAGTCTGTGCTGTTCTTGAGGATTATAGTTTCAGCTGGAGCGTTCAACCCTTCTTTTCTGGAAATATGTGCATATGAATCCATATTATCTTTATTGGCTTTTTGTTTGAAATGAGAGGGTTTCCTCATTGTGTAGTACTTTTGTGGCTTAGGGAAATATCCACTGTGTCCATTGCCAAGCCAAAGAAGCAGACATAACTCAGAAGAGTTATGCCTTCTAGCATGGCATGGGTGGGGAAAAAGGAGATTTCGCTATAAATAGAGCTTGCTCTTAATACATAGCATTTGCTGGAATTCAGTTTTTTTTCTACAGCTAGCTGCTTACTAAAGGTTCTTGGATTCAAATGGTTCAGCTCATCTTGCCAGGGAGAAGCTTAACAGAAATCTGGTTTTTATTTTCTGGTTGCACACAACAATTATCTCTTATTGGCTACTGGAAATCATGGAGGGTCGATCCCTATGGGATGTCCAAGTTAAGAATTAACAGGATTTTTCTACTAACAGGATGGTTCATGCATTGTGTAAAACTATACAAACAGTCCTCATTTAGGGACTGACTTGTTTAGTGGCTGTTTGCAGTTACAAGGGTGATGAAAAAGTAACTTGCATTTATGACTTCCTTGCATTTATGACTTCCCTTTGCAAAGCAAAGGGAAGCTATAGTAAGATCACTAGCACAGTTGTGGTTTCACTTAGCAAACCGCTTTGTTTAATAACTAGGTGGCTGGCCCCAGTCGTGGTTGCTAAACAGGACTACCTGTGATGCTCTTTCTTGAAGTTGACTTAGTAGAATGTATGAAACCTGTCACTGCATTGGTGTGAAAATCTACTTGGAAATAAGTCCCATTCAGTTACTCCCAGATAGTAGTGTCTAGGATTGCGTGAACCAAAGGTTTAAATAAAAGGTTTGTTTGGTATAGCTAAGTTGAACTTCTCATGAATTCATGGCCATATCCATGGAGTCATAAGACTTTCTTGGCAGCAGTATACAAGTGATCAGTTATCAGCGTCCTTCCTTTATTTAGCTGGCCGAAACTCAGTAGTAGCTATCCAGATGCTCCACATAGCTTGAGTAAATTAAGAATCACATTGCATAGTACACTGAAGCTATTTCATTTGATTATTTGCCAGAATGAGGGTATCGTACTCCAAATATCCTCTGCAGTTTAAATCTGGCACTTCATCCTGTTACTTCCACAGCTTCATGGCCACCTTGTTTCTTATTTCTCATGCTTAGTAAGACATTACAATTGATGGCTGACATATTTAGTATTTCTGCCATGGAAAACTCTAGCTTCTAGCATATCTACTTCATCTGCCACTGCTATCTTGAAGTTTTTTGGCTGATATTTCAACTTTTTGCAGTCTTGGGATTCTCTTATGTGTTAATCAAGTTGTAATCAGATATGATTCAGTTTGTCTAGGGTGCTGCTAACTTCTATAGATGCTTAGTTTAATAGGAAATTAAAAAGCTGGTGGGCTTTTGTTCCAGTGTGTGACTAAAGTTCATTTTTGAATAATCTACTGCCAAACTTTATACGTGTAAACCTTAGACCATGATTGAGCCCAGAGTTTCTGTTGCTCAGCAGGACAGTTACTAAGTGACTTTTGCCCCATTTTACGACCTTTCTTGCCACAGTTGTTAAGTGAATTACTGAAGTGAGTCTGGCTTCCCCATTGTCAGAAGGTCGCAAAAGGGGATCACATGACTCCGGGAAACTGCAACTGTCATAAAAATCAATCAGTTGCCAAGCATCTGAATCACATGGCCACGGGGATGCCGCATTTGTCATAAGTGCGAAAAACAGTCATAAGTTACTTTTCTCAAGTGCTCTTGTAACTTTGAACAATCACTAAATAAACTGTTGTAAGTTGAGGAATAGTTAATCCAAATACCCTGATTTGTTAAAAGGAAGTTTTGAAGTTACAACACAAGAATTCAAACAAGGATCCTACTTTTAAATTGGTACCTGTATGTAAACAATCAGTGATAACAAAGTTTTTGTTAGTTTCCTCTCATATTTTAGAAGGGAAAAACTGGTCTTTTTTGAGAATGCAGCGTAATCTATCTGGCAGCAATCTCTTTAACAATATGAAAACTCTCACATCTATAGTGACGTAGCCTAATCCATACAACCAGTTGAACCATGGAGGAGTTGTTAACTCTATGGGAAACAGTACTTGGGTCTAACTCTTGCCATATATCTTGGGACTTCAGTTCTTAGCTTGCTGATTGCTGCTGAATTAATCACTAATTAGTAATATTTTTAAATTTATTGAATGTTTGTAAAGGTATCCCTTGTTTTGCCTGGAGGGGTCACCATTACACCAGCTTTAAGAGGGCTTTTATATTCCATAGAAATGAAAATAAAAATATAGCTGAATACAACAATGAATAAAAGGAAGGGTGCAGTATTAAAGCCAAAAACGCCTGCCTGAACAAGCATTAAATGTTCAGGACAGCACAGTGAATAAGTCTGTGATCATGTTGAAAGTGTCCTGTGATTGAGGTGTATTTTTAAATTAACGCCTGAAAGAGAAACTGCTTAGACAAGCCAGCTCTGCCTATTTACTCTTGCAAGTTGTGAGATAACAAACTTTTTGCTCTCATTCTAATCAATAATTCCCTCTTCCTTCTAGACTTCTTTCTGTAGCAGCCATGTTCAACCATGTCAACTTTTAGACTGGTGGATTGGCTGGGGAATTCTGGGAGTTGAAGTCCATAAGTCTTAAAGTTGACAAGGTTGGGCACCCTTGCTCTAGACCAGGGGTGTCAAACTGCCTGCCTGCGGGCCGGTTACATCATACTGAAACTTTAGCCAGCAATGCAAAAAGAGTCGCGATACGTCACGACACGTGACATGGCGAGTTTGACACCCATGCTCTAGTCTAGACCAGGGGTAGGCAACCTCGGCTCTTTTAGGACTCATGGACTTCAACTCCCAGAATTCCTGAGTCAGCTGACTCAGGAATTCTGGGAGTTGAAGTCCATGAGTCCTAAAAGAGCCGAGGTTGCCTACCCCTGGTCTAGACACTTCATCCTATCCCTTTCTGATGCCTGCACTAAAGAACTCTGGGGGCAGAAGGTGGAAAGAGAGGTTGAAAGGCTATAAAACCTACCCAAGAAAAGGAACCCCTTAGGTAAGTTGGAATTTTGAAAATCATCCTTGCCTTTTGGATTCACTTTGGTCATTAGGGAAGAATCCTTGGTGGCTGTGTAAGTTATGGAACAAATTGGCTGGCTGGGGAATTCTGGGAGTCCACATACCTTAAATGTTGCTAAGGTTGGGAAACATTGCATTAGAAAGATAGTTTGATAGCGTCTACGTCTGCATAATTCATTTTTTCCATCTCTTTAGGTCAGCAGGCTTCCTTGCATTACAAAAATTAATGCTGAGCTGTTTCCTTCTTTCTACTTTAACCCTCTAGCTAGCTTTACAAACAGCATTGTGGTATAGTAGCAAAAAATCTGTGAGAGGAAATCAGGGTTGCTTGGAAACTGCCTGGCAACCAACCTGTGTTCAAAAAGTCAGGAGAACAGAGGAAGTAAAAGGAATTTTTTTTTTCTTTTAGCCCGCAGTCACTGCTCAAACCTCTGTATTTTTCAAAGCCTGGTAGTTCTGCTTAAGTTTCTGCCCTAATACAGAAAGTAATAATATAAGTAATATTTTTGATGAGCCTTAAGCCCATATCCTTCCCTCACTTACTGGGTGATTACTGAAAACCCTGTTGTGGGGTACTTTGTTTAAAAAGCTCTCAGAAGAGAATAATAAAAGTCAAACAGCTTCCACTTTTTATTTTAGTTTTAAAAACTAAATTAAAAAGACACAGGGTTCTGGGTTGCAGGGTGTGGTCATAAAAAAACAAGCAGGACTTGGATTGCACTATTGTGGCCGACATCTTGACTTTTGGATTCCTTCCCCAATATAGAAGGTAAAGGGGAAGGGAGGAAAAAAAATCAAGATAACTCAGTCATTGTTTTTTTAAAAATGTTTTTTGTTGCTACAAAATGGTGGTCTACGGTGAAGTAACATTTTACAAACCTTATGTATTCTCTTCATTCTGACCTTCAGTAATTGGTGGGTTACATTTTATATCCCAAACATAGAAATCTTGCATGAAAGGAAATATTGGAAGGATCGCTTTGACATTTGTGGTGCAACCTGAATTAGAGAGGTCCAGTTGAATAATAATAAATTGTGTCAGCCCTACGTGGGGCTGGGGAATTCTGGGAACTGAAGTCCACAAATCTTAAAGTTGCCAAGGTTGGACATCCCTGTGGCAGACCAAACTAAGAAACTGATATCATATACGGTAGGTTGGGAGTACTTTTATTGGAACATTAAACTATTAATGTAGTAACATAATCTTACATGTCTGAATATGCTTCCCCTATTCCTACCCTCACCTCCATCCCTTTATCTCTCTATGAACTGGAGAGGAGCTTTTCTGACATTTTTCTGTTATTTTCTTTATTCAGGCTCAGTCCTTTCTCATCTGACCACTGACTTGCTCTTCCTCCTGGCCTCCCAAGACCATTCCCGATGCCCTCTTTGTTGGTTTGGCAAAACTAAAATTTACTTACTTGCGCCAGCTTGAAGGGCCTGCAAGAAAGCCTAGCTTCTATAATAGGGCTGGCTATGCTTTGAAAAGAGGGACGCGGTGGCTCAGTGGGTTAGGACGCTGAGCTTGTCGATCAGAAGGTCGGCAGTTTGGCGGGTCGAATCCCGAGTGCTGCGTAACAGAGTGAGTGCCTGTTACTCGCTGGGAGTGTAGCCGCCGGAGCAGTTTCAGGCTCTGATCTCCCAGGCAGTCGCCCAGGGATTGGCCTTACAACGTCAACAAATGTACGCACCCGAATCGGTGGCCTCAATGACGATGATGATAACTTTATTGTCACTTTGAATGTACACCAATCGGCATACATCAAAATGAAATTTCGTTGCATACAGCTCTCAAAGGGTCACCACCTCCGATATATACTCCTTGTTCGGGGCCCGCTCAAATTTCACATTGTCCATTTTAGTCTCTAGGGAGTGAATGATGGCAAACAGGACAGATGGAAATGGGGCTCCATGTGGATTAGCCCTCAAATTTGCTTGTATTCTGACAACCTCGCCTTCTTTCCTTTTTCTGATCCTGACTCTTCCACCTTTTCCTTAAAGAGGCCTTGCTTCTTTTCACCCCTGGAGCATGCTGCTGCTGCCACCGCCACCAACTCCTCCAAAAGCCTCTCTCTCTCTTCCTCTGGGCCTGCCGACAGCCTCATCCAGTTCCTTCGCTCCAAAAGCTCCAGGTCCTCTCCTCCTCTGCCTCCTCTGGAAACAGCCCTGATTTGCAGTAGAATCCATCACTGGGCCAGCAGTCAGATCTTGCTGCTGGTAGAACAAATTCAAACAGCGCCAACGTCTTTTAACGGTCTCACCAACAGTTCCAAAACAACTAGAAACTCGCCAGGCCAGCAAAGATTGTCGGTCGTATGTCGTATGTTACCTTAGTTCCACCATGTTGCTCAAACACATTAAAATCTTCCTGATCATGTGGCCTATAGCCCTTACTATCCCTCCCAAAACTATTCGCCTTCAAGAGCCAATGCAGCCGCAGCCATTCCAGGCGCCGCCTTATCTCCCCCAGTTGGGAGCACCAGAATATTCTGACCCTATTTATCCCGCCTGGTCTCCTCGCAGCGGAATATCTTTTTCTGAGGAGTACAACCCGATGGAAATGTCGCTCTCGGAGGATGAGGATCTTACTCCGGACCCTCCTCCCTTTGTTGGTCTATTCAATCCGGCGCTCTTTAAATCTCTGCTTCATAAGGCCAGTGCTACTGCTAAGATTGGTCCTGACCAGGTTCCCTATCCTGGTTCGTCCACCAGCCAAGACGCAAGGACGGTATTTTCAGAGCATGTGGTCACTGAGCGTCACATCCCCTGTCCCCCTCTCTTCCTCAACACGGTACAGAAGCAATGGGGAACACCTGGCACTTTTCCCTCTCCAGGGGGGATGGACAAGAAGCTCTTTAATGTTGACCCGGCCTTGTCGGAAGTGCTAGAGGTTCCTTCTATGGATGAACCTCTGACTCCACTCTTCTCCTCCACGGTGTCCGGTGATATGGCTGAGACCTTGAAGGTGGAGGACAGGAAATCTGAACTTTCCTTCCGCAGGACCCACCAGGCCTCAGCATGGGCGGTGAGGGCGGCCACATCCACCTCTTTCTTTGCCAGAACCTCCCTTCTCTGGCTCCGCCAACTTCAGGCCAGAGTACCCCCGGAAGAAGTCCGAATGCACCAGGACTTAGCCAAGTTAGTGGCTGCTTCGGAGTACATGGCAGACGCATCTCTACATGCCGCCAGATTCTTTTCTAGGGCCATAGCCTCCAATGTTACCGCTCGCAGACTGTGGCTCAAACACTGTGGCTCAAACACTGGCGAGCGGATGTTAAATCCAAGTGGCGCTTGGCGGCTGCCCCTTACCGTGGTGGTCAGCTTTTTGGGGAGGCCTTGACACCTTATTTGGTGGAAAACAAGGACAAGCGTAAGGTGATATCTCATCTTCTTAGACGGGCAGATAGACGGCCTACCCCGTATGTCTGCAGACAATTTTTCCGGTCAGGGTCAGGATCAGAGTTTGCTCAGTCCCCCCGTTCCTTCCCTGCCAGGTCTGACCGTCAATTTGACCGACCGGAAACCAGAGACAGACCCAGGTTGCAATTCCAAGCAAAGCAGCCCTTTCGAGCCACGGGGGGGGGGGCGTCCCTTCAGAAAGTCTAAATGACTTTGAAATAATCTTTGAAAGGTGCACACAGCCTTAATCCAGTATAGGAGCAGACTTTTAAGCCTTTCACACTTTACCATTTTCGGGCACTGTCTGGTTTCCATTTATATTCCTCCCGATATTTATTGCCTTGGATCCTTTCCCCACTGTTTTCTTTCAGCCTGATGATATCTTGTAAATATTTGGCTTCTGCTTGGTGGCTGCAGCACAAGTCAGTGGTGTTTGCGGAAGAAATATCATATTTAAAGAGCATGTTTCAGTCCCTGTGGTTGGCATTTACAAAGCTTAAATGTACTGACCATCAAAACTTCCAAAGGGGAAGGAGAAATTTGGTTAAAGTGTGGCTGTTCCTGCTATTTTTCTGGATCAAGACACAGCAAGTTGATTTCTTCTAAATGCAGGGTAATTGGGCTCCCTGGTGTCTGTGTGTAAGTAAGACCTAGGCTTAGCCCCTTTGCAAGCATATAAAGGTAAAGGTAAAGGTTCCCCGCACATGCGTGCTAGTCGTTTCCAACTCTAGGGGGCGGTGCTCATCTCCGTTTCAAAGCCGAAGAGCCAGCGCTTGTCCGAGGACGTCTCCGTGGTCATGTGACCGGCATGACTAGACACCAAAGGCGCACGGAATGCTGTTACCTTCCCACCGTAGTGGTCCCTATTTTTCTACTTGCATTTTTACGTGCTTTCGAACTGCTAGGTTGGCAGAAGCTGGGACGAGTAACAGGCGCTCACTCTGCTATGCGGCACTCGGGATTCAACCCGCCAAACTGCCGACCTTCTGATCGACAAGCTCAGCGCCCTAACCCACTGAGCCACCGCGTCCCTTTGCAAGCATAGGATAGTACTATAATAGAAGAAACTCTAGTTGAAATTCATGAAGGGGTCACGAGCCATCTGCCATTATTATACTTTTAGCAGGAGTGTCAGCATATGTTTTTCTTCTTTCAATATGTCATTCTACTCGTTGGAGGCAGCCCAGAATTTCACGAAGAGACATTTGATGGGTGAAGAGCGAGAAAATGGATGGCAGGTTCAGGGATGTGTTGACAAAAGGATACAAATGACTATGGAGAGACGCCTCGAAGGTGCTTTTTTCAAACGGCAATTGGACCGTTTTTTCCTGGAGGAAGAAGGAAGTTTCGCTTCTCACCCAAGAAGCTTCATCGGTTCTGGCAGGATGGTGGGGGCGATGGAAGGACTAGTTTGACAGGACGGGGGAAAGAAGTTGGAAGGATCATATTTCTTGGCAGTCACCTGGTTGTTAGCGCTCTTCCTGAGAGCCCTTGAAGCCACTTGGGGGTTTATCTGTGCCTTCGGGGTCACCTGTTTCAGGGTGCCAATACAGGTGGCAGAGATGTGGAGAGAGAGATTTGGCAGTGGGTGCTAAAGTCGCTTGGAAGGAGGAAATGAAGGAAATTACTCACCTACCCATCTTTTTGCCTTTGTTTTTTTTGGGAAGTAGCTAAGTCAACGTTCCGATAGCTATCCCAGCAGGATTAGGAAACTTTTACTGTGGAAATAGCCTTAATGAATCATCCACAGTAAATCAGGCTCTTTTGTAGCCTTTTATGCAGTTATGATGATTCCAACTGGCTTAACTTTCTTTCATCTGGAGTTTGTTTACAAGTTGCCATTATTTAGCAGAGGAGTGGGCCCTGTTTAAAAGAAGCAAAGTGGTTTGTGCTGCTGTACAATTATGTGTGTGTGGGGGGGGAGCACCCTCTGTGAGTCAACAGTATAATTTCAGCAGAGGGGAAATATCAAAGAAGATTTGGGACGATGCTGGCAAGGATGTTCGCCTAAGAGTGCAAGCAAGTGGATAGACTTTGATTCCTTCATGTTAAAGAGTGGCTGCTTTTCTGATGTGTGTGCGCATGTGCAGGTGCGTGCATGTGCGTGTGTGTGTGTTTGTGTGTGAATTAAACATCAGAGCAATTCACATACAACCCAGACAGGCAACATATAGTGTTGCGTTTGAATTAAGTATTATTAACATTGTTAATACAGGTAGTCCTCGACTTATGACCAGAATTGAGCCCCAAAATTTCTGTTGCTAAATGATACAGTCATTAAGTGAGTTTTGCCCCAGTTTATTCCCTATCTTGCCACAGTTGTTAAGTGAACCACTGCAGCTGTTAAGTTAGTAACACGGTTGTTAAGTGAACCTGGCCTCCCCATTGACTTTGCTTGTCAGAAGTTCGCAAGAGGGGATCACATGACCCCGGGACACTGCAGCCGTCGTAAGTGTGAGTCAGTTGCCAAGCATTTGAATTTTGATCATGTGACCGTGGAGATGCTGCAATGGTCATAAGTGTGAAAAATGATCATAAGTCACTTTTCTCAGTGCCGTTGAAAGTTTGAACGGTCACTAACTGTTGTAAGTCGAAGACTATAATAAGTATTAACTGTTA
Source organism: Vipera ursinii (assembly GCF_947247035.1). Taxonomy (NCBI): domain Eukaryota; kingdom Metazoa; phylum Chordata; class Lepidosauria; order Squamata; family Viperidae; genus Vipera; species Vipera ursinii. Next base: position 82,972,547 of record NC_139518.1, on the reverse strand, counting down.
CTATTCTATCAAATGTTGCTTATGGATCTGTTTGCTTGGTGGAAGGATTTTGGGATATTATTTGAGAGGTCCCAAGGGGATTCTTTCCAATGGCTTCTCTCTACTTTCTTCCAACTTTGGAAAATATTGATATCCCTCCCTCTCTTTTTTAAAAAAATTAACATTAAAGGTAAGCAGTGGGTGAGGGTAGGAAGGAGCTATTTAGGGACTATCTGCTGTTGCTGCAGTAACCTGTTTTCTTGAAGATGCTTGCAGGTGCTTACCGACAGCTAGATGCTAGAGAGTGTTGTGTTTCTCTTTTTATATTAAATACCTGTATCAGTTTATCAAAATATAAAATACAGAAATACAAAGGGGAAAAATGGGGAAAGCGGGGAGCGGAAGGAGAAAGAGAAAGAGAAAAGGAGAAAGAGAAAAGTGTAGGGTAAAGGGGGAAAGAAAAAGAAAACAGCAGTGACCTCTGATTCCTTTTGGTGCAATAAGCTAAGGTGATAACATAAAACCTCTATTTCTTACTTTTATATAATAATGTATAACAGAGTGAGCGCCTGTTACTCGTCCCAGCTTCTGCCAAACTAGCAGTTCGAAAGCACGTAAAAAATGCAAGTAGAAAAATAGGGACCACTACGGTGGGAAGGTAACAGCGTTCCGTGCGCCTTTGGCATCTAGTCATGCCGGCCACATGACCACGGAGACGTCCTTGGACAAGCGCTGGCTCTTCGGCTTTGAAACGGAGATGAGCACCAGCCCATAGAGTCGGAAACGACTAGCATACATGTGCGGGGGAACCTTTAAGGTAAAGGTAAAGGTTCCCCCGCACATGCGTGCTAGTTGTTTCCAACTCTAGGGGGCCGGTGCTCATCTCCGTTTCAAAGCCGAAGAGCCAGCGCTTGTCTGAGGACGTCTCCGTGGTCATGTGGCCGGCATGACTAGACGCCAAAGGCGCACGGAACGCTGTTACCTTCCCACCGTGGTGGTCCCTATTTTTCTACTTGCATTTTTACGTGCTTTCGAACTGCTAGGTTGGCAGAAGCTGGGACGAGTAACGCGCTCACTCTGTTATGCGGCACTCGGGATTCGACCCGCCAAACTGCCGACCATCTGATTGACAATCTCAGCATCCTAACCCACTGAGCCACCGCGTCCCTTTGGGGGAACCTTTACCTTTATACTCACCATTTCTATAACAACAAACCTATCTAACGAGCAAAACCCAAAATCAAAGTTTCATATTTTTTTCCCCACCTCCAGCACAAAAGCCCCCAAACGCTCTCTTAGCAGAAAGAAAATCCTTCCGTTTTTTGTGCATAGAGAGTATTCTTGCCGCTCCACAGTCAACGTTTCTCAATCCTGGCCGGTTGACAGGTGGGCTTGACTGAGGAATTCTGGGAGTTGAAGTCCTCCCACCTTGAAACATGCCAAGCTTATGAGAGATGCTGCCCTATAGGCCTTCTCCGCTCCTTCCTGACAAATGAAGAAGTCCCCCTCACTTGGCAGTTCGGTGCCTGTGGCTTCTGTTGCCAGGAATCTCCAGCTTTTCATTGGCAGACAAGTCCCTGCGCTGAGTTGTCCCTCCAGCCCACAGACAGTCGGAAGAGGCTGTTCGAGGCTGTTCTGCCGAGGGAGAGGGTCAGCTCCTGTCGCTTCTCCCGCTCTCTCTCCCGGCTAGCCCTGTTTTAATTGGCATTGGCTAGGATCTGATCTCTTGAAAACAAAGTGCTACAGTCCTCACTTGCTGCATCGGTGGCTTGCATTCCTCCCCCACCGCCTGAGGATGGGCTTAACTGCTTCGCCACCAAAGAGGATCAGCCATGGCCAAGTTTGAAGGAATCTCTTGAGAATCTGGAGAAAGAACAGAGGCATCTCTCGAAAGCCCTTCTGGAAAGTTTGGATGGCTCTACTTTAAGTCAGCTGGTTTGTTTTCCTCTTTAATTCTTCATTCCAAAGAAGAGGAAATTGGACGATCTCCCTGGCAGCTAAAAATCAGGTACATTAAGAGGACTTCTGTGGACTTTTTTTTCTCCTTTTCCTGTTGTGATCTTCGGTTATAAAATCCTGCTTCCTTCATTCTGCAATCTTAATGGTGATTATGGTGACAGCCTCTTCGACTGTCTGTGGGCTGGAGGGACAACTCAGCGCAGGGTGGGATTGGAAAATAAATTTTTCTTGACGCACGTTTCTCTTACTGTCTTCAAAAGTTGTTTTGGGGCTGGGGGATGTTTTGGGCAAACTTCCAACAATATAAAATCTCGTTTCTTCTCATAGAATTTGGAAGAATTTCTTTGACAGTTGTTGCTCGTTCTCTTAATGCTGGGAATCTAATCTCTTCCACATTTTATGGCGGTAGTAAAACTAAATGACTGCAAGAAAGTTGCAATTTCATGTATATGCTGCAGCACCATATAATACTAGCCATAATAATTCACATTCTGGCAGATCATGAGATGTCACTGAAACATTGGCATAGCTTGGAAAGTTAAAGAAAGCATGTATACTGTGTCTTAAAGAGACCATTGTGTCTATTGTGGCTAATGGGCCATGATATATTTTTAGATAAAAGAGAGTTCCTCAGTCAGAATGTGATTTATTCTGATTATTGCAACTTAGAATTTAGGGTAGTAGAAAAACTGCCAGAGAGACTCTTTATGTTATCCACACTGACTGGATACAGTAGATTTGCAGCCAGAATTTAATGATGTTGATTTGGAAATAAATCGTGATGATCCCAGGGCAGTGCATTTCCAAATGGATTTGATTTGTGCCTTCTTTTTTTTATATTTCTTCTCTTGCCAAATTAGGAAAATTCCCAGCTGCCTCTGGCAAGCATTTTGTGCCTTCTGAAGAGTATTCTAAACTAGTTACCAAAACAACATACAGTCCGGTAGGAGGGAAAAAAAAAGGAAGAGTAAAAAAAAATCACAAAGGAAAAATGGGTTCCCTTTGTGGTGATCAGGGTAGAGAGAAAAATGCCTTCTGTGACATTTTGATAAATATTTTAAGAAATGCTGTTTTGGCTGGAATCCTCAGAGAATTTATTTTCCCCGGGAATAAACCCCAGTGGATTTATTTATTTATTTATTTATTTGTTTTATATACCGCCCTTCTCCCGGAGGACTCAGGGCGGTGTACAGAGCAATAAAGTAAGAATACAATAAAGCAATAAAGTGAGAAAATTTAAAACCCAAATCCATCAGGCCAGGCCGGCTTGTTGGAATAGATAAGTTTTTAGATCACGCCGGAAGGAGCGAAGGTCGGGGGCCATCCGGATTTCAGCCGGTAAGCGGTTCCAAAGGATTGGCGCACCCACCGAGAATGCTCTCCCCCTGGGGGTCACCAGCCGACATTCTCTGACTGGTGGCACCCTGAGGAGGCCCTCTCTGTGGGAGTGCACAGGACGGAGGGATGTTGACGCTGGCAGTAGGTGCTCCCGTAGGTAGTCCGGACCCATGCCATGTAGGGCTTTGTATGTCATCACTAGCACCTTGAATTTCACCCGGAAGGCAACTGGAAGCCAGTGCAGCTCACGGAGCAGAGGTGTAATATGGGAGTATCGGGAGACCCCCAAAAGCACTTGTGCAGCTGCACTCTGCACCAGCTGAAGCTTCCGAGTGGTTCTCAAGGGCAGCCCCATGTAAAGAGCGTTGCAGTAGTCAAGGCGAGAAGTCACAAGTGCATGGGTGACTGTACGCAAGGCATCCAGGTCCAGATAGGGTCGCAGCTGGCGCACCAGATGAACCTGGGCGAAGGCCCCTCTAGTCACAGCTCCTATATGATCTTCTAAGGAGAGCTGTGAATCTAAGAGGACACCCAGATTGCGAGCCTTATCTACGGGGGGTAATAACTCGCCCCCGATATTAAGAGATGGAATAATCTGAATATCCTGACATGCCGGTATGTACAGCCATTCAGTGAGGAGCCAGTTCTGTGTTGCTTGGGAAGACACTGCAAGGATTACGGCACAATGTAGTGTATTACAAAGGCTCAAAGAGCCTTGGTGGAGCAGTGGGCTAATGCCTCCTTAAGTAACACCAGCTGCCTGCAATTATTGCAGGTTCGCATCCCACCAGGCTCAAGGTTGACTCAGCCTTCCATCCTTCCGAGGTAGGTAAAATGAGGACCCAGATTGTTGGGGGCAATAAGCTGACTTTGTAATAATGCCGCTTGGGGGTGTGTGTGTGAAAGCCCTAATAAGCAGGCATATACATAGAATGAAGGCTATTGCTGAGCACATTTGATTTGTGCTTAGATTGTAAGCCGCCCTGAGTCTTCGGAGAAGGGCGGGATATAAATGGGATTAAAATAAATAAATAAATAAAATAAATTAATCTGTGTTTAGCAAAGGAGAATGGTGGGTTCCTCTGTTACAGCAAAATAATTAATAAATAAAACAGCACAGCATCTTGGAACAGTTGATTTATTATGCCTTAATTTTTTGTAGGCTAGAGCCTATTTTGTCGGTGGAACAAAACTGTCCTATTTCTACAAATTCTTGCGCTGTTTAAAGTCGTTCGCCTCCTTTCTTGGGGAGATAGGATATTTGAGGGGGGGGAGGGTTGAACATCCTGACTACAACCTGCCATAGCTTTGATCTCCTCACCCCCACCAAGCATTCAGTTTTATTCAGAATGCCAGATGGATGGGGCACTGGATTTCATGATGCTGAGAGTGGAGAACACAGAATAATGGAATTAGTAACGACATTAGAAATTACTGAGTCCAGTGGTCCCAACCTTTCTGACTTGGCAGCCCGGTGGTTGGTGGGGAGAGAACAGGGGAGGATGGTGCTGTGCAAGTGGCAAGTGTGAGCATGAGCATTTGCTGTTCGTGCAACTGGAACTATGGGCACGCTTACCTACCGCTTGTGTGGCCCGGTTCTGAATGGGCCACAGCCCTGTGGTGGGCCACGGCCCAGTGGTTGGTGACCCCTGATCGAGCCCAGCTCCCTACTCGCCACAGGTTCTTCCAGCTAGAGCATTTCTGATAGGTAACTATTCAATCTCTGAATTGAACTTTGTAAAGAAGACTTTGCCACTCTATACGCCTGCGTACAATGGCATGTGGGGCATGTAGAGGAGGAAGAGATGCTGATCAGATAAGAGAGGGCATAGCCTGCAACTGTATAGTGGGAAGAGATTCAGAAAAAGACTTAAATACTTAAGTGTAATGAACGTTGAGAAAATTTTAACCTGTAAGAATGTTTTGAACGTTGTGGGGAAAACAAATTTAAATAAGAATTTTGTGGTCAGAAAGGCCCAACGGAGACTCCACTTCCTTACAAACAGTGAGGGTCGGGTCTGCTTTGTCCACCCCCCTGAAGCTTTATACTGGCATGCCACAGGGCTGTGTGCTTAGCCCCTACCTGTACTCTTTATACACTTATGATTGTGTATCATCTGACCCATCCACTGCGATAATCAAGTTCGCAGATGATACAACTGTGGTGGGTCTTATTACAGGTGGGGATGAGACAGCATATAGGGCGGAGGTACAAAAACTATCCATATGGTGTAGTAACAACAACTTGCACCTAAACATCGGCAAGACGAAAGAGATGGTGTTAGACTTCCGGAGAAAAAAGGAGGAACCTGCCCCACTTCACATCGGAGAGAACTGTGTAGAGAGAGTTTCCTCCTTTAAATTTCTGGGAGTCTACCTCTGTGAAGATCTGACCTGGAAAGTTAACACAACTCAGGTGGCTAGAAAGGCCCAACAGAGGCTTCACTTTCTTAGGGTCTTGCGGAAGAACAGGGTAGAACAACAGCTAATGACCCTCTTTTACCGGTCTACTATAGAGAGCGTCCTCTCGTATGGTATTGGTTTGGTATGCTGGTCTGACAGCCGCGGATAGGAAAGTATTACAGAGGGTAGTGAGCACAGCACAAGACATTGTGGGCTGTCCCCTGACACCACTGGATGACCTCGCCAGGGCTCGTTGCCTTGGAAGAGTGAGGAAGATTCTCAGGGATGACTCACACCCTGGACAGTATCTCTTTACTCTCCTACCATCCAGTAGGAGATACAGGAATATAGCCAGCTGTACCAACAGGCTGAAAAATAGCTTTTATCCGTGGACTGTTAGGCTTTTGAATGGGACATAATCTTATGCAGAATTGACTTGGGAGGCCGGTGTGTGGTGTAGTTGGTTCACATGGTGTGGTAGGATGGAGGGTTTGTTGTCACTGTGTGTTGGGGGGAGAGAGCACAGGGGGAGGCTCAGCTAATCTCAATGTACACATGTTGTACTTTGACAATAAAGGTCTATCTATCTATCTATCTATCTATCTATCTATCTATCTATCTATCTATCTATCTATCTATTTGTAACTCAGGGTTAAAATGAGGGGTCCCTGGTACCCCCCGAGCTTGGTTGTTTTCCTGCAGATGTTTCATTACCCAAACTAGTGTGGGGAGTCAGCTCCCCAGAGAGGGAAATATTGAAAGGGCAGGAAAATATATTTCCTCAAAAGATCTTAAAGAAGCAGGAAAACATGCCCAGTTTTTCTTGATAGCCCCAGGTCCCCCTCCCCCAAGCAGAAACCAGTTCTGTACAAATGCAGATGTAAATTCAGGAAAGTTGCAGGCCCCCAGCTGGGAGATTAAGAAGACAAAGACACCTAAAAGAGCCTTGGTGGAGCAGTGGGCTAATGCCTCCCTAAGTAACAGCAGCTGCCTGCAATTAGTGCAGGTTTGAGTCCCACCAGGCTCAAGGTTGACTCAGCCTTCCATCCTTCCCAGGTAGGTAAAATGAGGACCCAGATTGTTGGGGGCAATAAGATGACTTGGTAATAATGCCACTTGGGGGCCCCCCAAAAGCCCTAATAAGCAGGCATATACATAGAATGAAGGCTATTGCTAAGCACGTTGATTTGTGCTTAGATTGTAAGCCACCCTGAGTCTTCGGAGAAGGGCGGGATATAAATGGGATTTTTTTAAAAATCTGCATACCTCACCCAAACTCCAAGGAGTCATCAGCCCAGCCCCAGGGAAGCAGGACATGACCTTTGGACATAATAGGATTAACCCATCACCATCAAAATACCATAAAGGCACACTCTGACTCAGGTCAAATGTTCATGACACAGGAAATAGCCTCAAACAGGAACAGGAAGCAGCTCCAAACAAAAGGCTCCAGAGGGTATAAAAACCCATTCCCTACATGTGTTCAGTCCCCCCCTTTTTTTGCCAGACATCTTCCTGTCTGGTTCTCCTCTCCAATAAACTACAACCTTCTTCCCAAAGCAGTTGCCATGTTTATTCCCAGCTTGGATGAACCACGATGAAGACCTTTCTTCCAACACTAGGTAATATCACCTAGCACTGATGATGTTACCTACTTTGGGTAGTGAAACGTCTGCAAGAAAACAACCAAGCTCAGAGAGCACCAAGGACCCCATTTCTTCCTTCCCAGATGTAAATTGTTACATTTCATTCTGTTCAGGGCTTTTTTCCTCATAGAACGCTCAGAACGGAGTTCCGGCACCTTTTTTGGATGGAACCTTGTAGGGTTGTATGACATGTGTGAGTTCCGGCACCTTTTTCTTTTACAAAAAAAGCACTGATTCTGTTCAATCACGTCCTGCTCATTTCAACCTGCTGTCATCCATAGAACGTCTTGAATCTGCGCTCTCTCCTCTAAAATGTAAATTACCATCCCAGCTTTCAGATCTCCCCATTGTTGAATATGATGTACTGTATATTTGAGTAAGAAGGGATAAAGGCTTAGTGAGGAGGAAGATGACAAAATGATGGGCAAGGACCTGTGTAAGCTATCATCTTCAGCTCTGTCTGTCCATGAGCTAAAAATGTGTCTGCCTGGGGAGTGATAATGTATCCTTCATGGGTATAATGAAGGATACTTTATTGTACTTTATTACAATAGAAGCTCTTGTTTAAGCACCAAGAGTGGGTAAACCGAAGAGAGTTGAGGGAAGGTATATTTCGTGAAATGCTGAGATTAATTTGCATGCACCGGTTCAAATGTGAAGAATGTGTGAAATGGTTTGGATTATTCTTGACGCTAGCCGCACTCCAACAGTCACGGTGTGATATCCTATCCTCGTGTCATTGACTAAATCTAGCTTTATCATCAGGGGCTGGTTTGACATCTGGAAAGTCTTTAACAAATGGGTAACAACTGCACATTTGTCACGAAGCTCAGGACTTTCTCCGCTCACAAATACATCTGCGGATATGGAAGACCCAACTCTGCAGACGTGGTGGTGGGAATTTCAGGTCTTTTGTTGTGTTCGGGCATTGTGAGAATTCAAGTCTAGCCCATCTGGAGTTCCCCAGTGCAGAGAGGGCTGGTTTAAATATTGCCAAATTGAGTCTTGAGATTAGCCATACATGGTGAGGTTGAGGCCTGGCTTATGTTATTCACTGTGTGTTTTTCAGAATCCTATAATTATACTACACTTGATCTTACCTAAGAGGCCACAAAGGCAATTTATTATAAACATGTCCTATTGTTTCTTTTACATTTCTTCGTATTTTTGTGTCAGTGTTATAGATTTGATATGGTCGATTGACTTAATAAAATATCTCTTTCTTTTTCTCTGTCTGTCTCTCTACCTTTCTATCTAATCTATTTCTCCATCCATCCGTCTTCATATCGTCTATCTCCTGTCTTCCATCATCATCAATCGTCTATCATTATACTTCTGCATTGAGGGTTGTTTTTTTTAATCCCATTTATATCACACCCTCCTCCAAAGACTCAGGGCGGCTTACAGTCTAAAGCACAAACCAATGTGCTTAGCAATAGCCTTCATTCTAGGTATATGCCTGCTTATTAGGGCTTTCCCCCCCCCAAGCGGCATTATTACAAAGTCAGCTTAATTGCCCCCAACAATCTGGGTCCTCATTTTACCTACCTCGGAAGGATGGAAGGCTGAGTCAACCTTGAGCCTGGTGGGACTCGAACCTGTACTAATTGCAGGCAGCTGGTGTTACTTAAGGAGGCATTAGCCCACTGCTCCACCAGGTTAATGCAAATACCTATTGTGGACTATATTTTTGACTATCCAGATGATATATTTTTTCTTGCTTAATCCTCCCCTTCAAAACTGTGGAAAGAGCCCCGAAAACCCAGCAATTCAATCCCTGAGCTTCATATATTCTCTGTTATAGCACACTGTAGTTTTTGGAAAATGATTGTGGGGATGTCCTCAATAACAGAAGGAGGTGTGTTGGCCTTGCAGACCTTCCATACTTCTACTGTGTTTTCTACCCTGAATGCAAACCTCAGGGTTTTACTATATGTATACAGTAATTGGTGTGTACCAAAAGAGTAACCATTTCAAAAAATGAAGATTACATCAAAGTCCACTCTGTATCCTGAAGCTTCTGTAATTGATTGTGCTAGTCCTGAGCTACAGGACTTGATGTTTTTTTTCACAAAGCCTTTGAAAAGGATCTAAGTGCGTTCCTGGGGCTGGTTTTAAGGGGCAGAAACTGACCGATCCTCATCTTCCTGCTTTTGTGACAATGGGCAGTTAAGGGTTGCATTTTCTTCCTTAGGATGCTTACAAGCTGCATTCACACATCGCTCGGAGTCTCATGTGATTTGTTTGATTTGGACTTAGCTTGTTATGTGATGAATTCAGCAAGCTGAGGTGAATTCACTGGGCCTCGATTAAACCAACTGTGTGACTTAGTGTAATGTGCAGCCCCAGACACAGCGAGAGAAGCAGAGTTCAGTTTTTTAACCTCAGGACAGTTGCCGCTTAAGCCACTGTTCCTTTATAGATTCCGGATCGTTGGGGATCATTTAAGAAACAGTGGCAGAGGTTTACCTTTCAAGGAAGATGCCAAGGCGGTAGATGGCATTGGCCTTTTAGGATCGACACGAGTAAAGGAAGATGCAGTCAAGAAATATGTCTCAAGAGTAGTGTCTTGTTAGAGCAGCCATGAAGGCCTTGAAAAGATGCTAAACTACTGTGATGTGTCCATCCTTATAAAGACCAGAACCAAGCAAGCTATGGTATTCCCTGTGTCACTCTATGGAAGCAAAAGTTGGCCTTTGAAGAAGCAGGATAGGAAGAGTATCGATGCCATTGAACTTTGGCATTGGAGAAGGCTCCTGAGACTATCGTGGACAGCCAATAAAAGAAACCCATGGAACGTCAGACAAATCAAGCCCGAGTTCTCATTTGAGGCACAAATGAGGCAGGCTCAAATTATTCTACTTCGGATGCATGGGATGGCCCAATTCTCTTGAGAAGTCTCTAAGGCTGGGAAAGGCGGAAGGAAGGAGGGGCAGCAAAGTGGACGGACTCAGTTACAATGGCAATGAGTGCACCATTGGGAGACCCGAAAGAACAGATCAGAGACAGAGAGTCTTAGAGAAAATCTATGTAGGAGATGCAAGGAGTTGAAAACGAGTTGGAGGCACATAATCCATCAGAAGAGGCCTAACCATTAGACCCAGTTGCCAGGAAGTTCTGCATTGTTCTCTTAAAAACCTTACACGTGCCTTGAAAACATTCATTCATAGCTTAAGTCCTTGCAAAGTGTGGCACAACAGTATCTCAATGCATCGACTCTCAAATCTGTGTTTTGTTTCCCCTTGTATTTCCCCAAGAGGCTGAGGATTGAAGCACAAGTTTCATTTTTCTTTTTTCCAGATTTTTGCTGTCATCAGCTGTGTTTTTGCAGGCAGATAAAGTGTTCTTCATCACCTTTAAATAAAGAAAGATCCTGCCCTTGTTTTCCTAGGAAATTAAGGAAAGCAATATATGTGTGCCCATATTTTGGATGGGTTTATTTCAGAGCTCTGCAACTTTTCCGGCTTGGCGGTCCGGAGTGAAAGAGAGGAGCGGGGAAATGGGTGTGCACGCGCACATGCACAAATGGCTGCATATGCATGGGGGCGGCACTAGCGCATGCACAAGCAGGTTGCGCACACCCATGGTGGTGCTGGTGGCGCTGGCACCCATCCGCATGCATAAGCGAGCTGTTGGCGCTCACGTGATGTTGGCAGTAATGCTACCACCCCATGCTTGTGTGAACGGGGCCACTAGTACCCACGTGATGCTGGTGGCATCGCTAGCACCTTGCGCATGCATGAACGGGGGCACTAGAAGCGGGGCGGTGTGCGCACATGTGCTTGCACTCGCCAGCCACTCCCACGGCCCAGTGGCGAACAGGCCTGGTACCTTGCCACGGTCCACAGGTTGGGGACTCCTGATTTAGGTGCAATTCTCATATGTCTCTTTTTCTTCCAAACTCAAGGGTATGTACTCTGCATGACATTTTCTTTTCCAAACTTCTGCAGAATGACCTTGTGAGATAGGAAGCAGTCAGTGGGTGGTGCTGAATAGGAACAAATCAGACCTGCACACAGTTAATAACTGTACACAGTGCTGAGTATACAAGCTTAGTGCAAAGGATATTCACAAGATTTTTGGTCAATAAGTGTTTATTTAGATCAGGGGTGTCAAACTGCCGGCCCGCGGGCCGGATGCATCATAGCAAAACCGCGCCCACCCCATTGCTGGCAATGGCAAAAAAATTGCGATATGTCATGACACGTCAGGTGACGTTGCGAGTTTGACACCCCTAATTTAGATCTATACAGGTATTCCTCAATTTATGTCTACAGTACAGTTGGGAGCAGAATTTCCATTGCTAAACAGGGCAGTTGAATCACGTGATTCACTTAGCAATTGCAGTGATTTACTTAACAACCATGGCAAATAAGATTGGAAAACCGGGCATGCAATTGCAATTGCTAAGCGAGTCATGTGACCATTGAGCAATTCTGCCTCCTCCAGTTAACTTTGCTTGTCGGAAGCCAGCTGGGAAGATCACAAGGGGCTTCCAACTTGAATGATGACCCCAGAATGCTGCAGGCATCGCAAATACATGCTGGTTGCCAAGCAAACAAATTTTGGTCATGTGACCGTGCTGCAAGAGTCATAATGTGAGGACTGGCTTCAAGTCCGTTTTTCAGTGCCATTATAACTTCGAACGGCTGCTAAATGAAAGGTTGTAAGAGGAGAACTACTTGCAGTGAGTGACTTAACTGTCAATATATACCTAATAAGTTAAACTGTATAAACGTTTAACAAAAAATAACTTCATTATATAAATTTCAATTTCTTTTATCTGCAACTGCCTAGGTATTGAAGCTATGCATCAGGGAATCGGATCACTCCAGAGAAGAAGAAAAAAGACCATTGGACATTAACTTTTTCCTTATGTTTCAGGGCATCCTATGTTGAAAAATCCAAAGTAATCTAGTGGGATTCATACTGAGGGTGAACAAACTTGAATTTAGATTGCTTCAGAAAAGGATTGAGGCAGATTACACAGAATGAGCTTATCATTTATTATTACCTTGTATTCAGAAGTGTAGCTGGAAAGGTGCTATTGGATTTGTATCCCTCTAGTAGGATCACAGACATCTGATTGATCCCAGATTAAACAGGGCTTTGATCTGCTGGTGCTGTCTGATGCTCTAATGCCTCTTTTCCCTTTTTTATATCTCCGTGAGTTACTATTTTAAAAAGTCGACTTCACTTTTCAAATTCGGGCTTCTCTTTGTGTTTCTTCTGTTTCATGTAAGTGTTTCTTTCTGTACATTGTTTAGTATTACACTTAGCCCTTGAGCTGATCCAGCAGAGTTATTTTACTCACCAAACAAAAGAATTCCTGTATTTCCTTCCCAGGAGCACCTGGCTGACCATTGTTAGGAAGAAGACAGACCAACTTCAGTGGTGGGGATTCAAATGTGGAAACAACCAGTTCTCTGTGTGGATGCCGCTTCCGGAAGTCCATTCTAGGCCTGGGCAACAAAAAAATTAGCTACCGGTTCTGCCGAAGTGGTGCGAACTGGCTGAATCCCACCACTGACCAACTTGGCATAATCTTCACTTTCTAAGCTTGGAATGGAAACTCAGCTCCTTTGGTGCAAGTCCATAAGACGCTGTTGTATTGTGTACGTCTTAAGAAAGATTAAATCTCTGTCATGACAAGGCCAAATGGGTGCATAGCTATAAAATATTAAAATAAGCAAAAAGAGAGTGAGAGTACAGATAGCAGCAAATCCTGGCTTTGGACTATCTGCCAATTTCTCTGAAACCTTGGCAGGAATGTAAGGCATCTTGGACAAACTATTATGCTTCCAACTTATCTGTCTCTCCGTCTGTCTCCTTGCTTTAGCCTTGACTTCTATTAAAATCTACTGCATTGTTTTATATGGAAAATAAAATGCATTACTGATTTTAAGCAGTCAACTGCAAAAACAAAGAGAACGGAGGCAAGTTTGGAAAATTAAACCTGATAAAAATATAGCATGCTGTTCCTCAGGGAGTATATGATATTTTGCCGATTGTAATTTTTGTTTTAGTGGAAGCTATATTTTCAACTGAGCAAAAGTTGAAGGGCATGAAACATTGGCTTTGTCCCACGTTGCTCAAAACCTCATAGATTAAAAACATCTGTAATTTACTTCATCTCTACATGAATAATATAACCTTTTGATAAGAATAGTTTTCTCAAGAACAAATGAAGGCAGTCTTCTTTTTGTGTGCATCCACCGTAGACCCAATAAGTGAGTACTATTTATTTTAAATCAAGTCATCCAGGGCTTTACCTATTCCTGGTTGAACCTATTGGTCAGGTCAGGTAATCCTTGACTTAACCACTGTTCGTTTAGTGACCATTTTAAATTACAACGGCACTGGGAAAAGTGAATTATGACCGTTTTTCAACTTATAGGTCTTGCAGATCCCCCCAGTCACATGATCAAAATTCAGATGTTTGGCAACTGACTCATATTTATGATGATTGCAGTGTACCGGGGTCATGTGATCACCTTTTGTGGCCTTCTGAGAAGTAAAGTCAATGGGGAAGCCAGATTCATTTAACCATGTTACTAACTTAATGGCACTGGTTCACTTAAACTGTGGCAAGAAAGGTCACATACAATGTGGCAAAACACACACTTAACAAATGTTTCACTTAGGAACAGAAATTTTGGGCTCAGTTGTGGTCGTAAATGGAGGACTATCTGTATGTGCTATTTAAACTTTTATAATTCTCATTTTTCTTAGGAAAAAAACTAATTAATGAGGCCTACGGGCAACACCTGTAAATAATGATTTTTGGCGATGTTTTCTAACACCAGTCTCAGCAGATGCTTATAGTTAGGATCTTTTTATATAGCAATCATGTAAGGAAATAAAATAATTTACTCCTTTTGTTCAGCCAGCATTCCATCAGTTCTAAATCATTGCTTGGATTCCTCAGTCACAGGAATATTACAAGAGTTAAAACCATCTGGGTAACTGTGAGTTATTGTATCTCTTTCTTTTTTTTCCTTTTCACTAATTAAATCCGCCTTGTAGACCTGCTAATAGTTATAAGGAACATAACTACTGTAGATAAATTTGTCAGGACAAATTGAATTTATGTCCTCTTCAGTGTCATAGAATGTTTTGCTGAACTGGAGGTTCTCTGAATAATTCACAGCTGAATGGTACAACTGTTTTAAAACATGCACTTTTAATTATTGCAAGTTTTCTAGCAAACTATTGTGGGAAGAATCTAGAGAAAGAAATATTTGGGGGAAATATTAAAAAGGCAGAATATATTTCCCCAAAGGAATAATGGAGTAGATCAGGGGTGTCAAACTCAATTTCATTGAGGGCCGCATCAGCATTGCGGTTGCCCTCAGGGGGCCGGGTGGGCGTGGCCAGGGTGGGCGTGGCTTACAGGGTGGGCGTGGCTAGAGTGTATGGCCTACGGGGTGGGCGTGGCCAGCTCTACATCGTTCGCATCAAGGGTGCCTATGGGGGCCTGGGCAGGAGTGGGACAGATCTGAGGGTCTCTGGCAGAAGGAGGGTCTCTGGGCCAGGGCCAAGGCAGTGGGGGCCGTTCCCTCACTGTTTCCAGGATGGCTTCACGGGCCACATGAAACCACTTCGTGGGCCGGATCCGGCCCCCTGGGCCTTGTGTTTGACATGTCTGGAGTAGATCTTAAAAGACAGAAACCAGCCCCAGCCCTTCTCCCCCAAGCAGAAAACTCAGCAGAGGCCAGCTTTTACAAATGCAAATTCAATAATCCTTTCAGATAGGTTTGAGCCTTCCAGCTAGAAACTGAAGAAATTAGGAAGACAAAGACCCCTAAAATCTACACACACACACCCAAACTCTAAGGACAGGAAACATAATAGGATTAACCCATCAATACCAAAAGGGCACGCTCAGACTCAGGTCAAAGTACATGACACAGGAAATACAAAGTCTCAAAAAAGGAACAGGAAACAACCTCAAGAGCCCCAGAAGGTATAAAAGCCCACCACTCTGCTCCATGTGGTCAGTTGTCTTTTCCAGAGCCATCTTTCTGTCTGGCTCTCCTCTTCAATAAATTACAACCTTCTTTTTAAAGCAGTCTCCATGTTGTTTATTCCCGGCTTGGACTGGGACCTGATGAAGATTTTTCTTTCAACACTGTATTCTTTTGGTAATGCAGATACAGCTAGTCCTTGACTTTTGATTACACTTAAGACCAGAATTTCTGTTGCTAAGCAAGGCATTTGTTAAGTGAGTTGTGCTGAACTTATGATCTTTTTTGCCATTGTTGTTAAGTAAATCACTGCAGTTAAGCAAATCTGGCTTCCCCCATTGACTTTGCTTTTTGGAAGCCAGTTGGGAAAGTTATGACCATTGCTGCACCTGTTATGAATATATGCTGGTTGCCAGGCACCTGGGTTTTGATCATTTGACCATCGGGATGCTGTGACAGTTGTAAGTGCTATGATCTGTTCTAAGTTCAAGGGCTGGTTGTAAGTTAATTTTCCAGCACCGTTGTAATTTTGAACTGTCACTAAACAAAAGATTGTAAGTCAAGGACTACCAGTTCAGTCCATTCTGAGCTAATTGTTGTTGCTTCCTACATTTGTTTTCACGATTCAGGATAAATTTTCAACATATTGTAATCAAATCCCCAAATGTTCTAGTATTAGTCCCTATTTTGCTATTAATGTCTGTTGAATTCAGAGCACACTTAACATTAAGGACACATACACTTTATTTCCAAAGACGTATTCAGGTAATTCATTGGGAGACCGTGTTTGTAGTTATTTTCCATATGGCCAGGACTTCTGGTGGTTGAGGAGATAAATGTTGGAAACCTTGCTTTTTCCTCTTGTACCAGAAGAAAACTACAGGAATGCTGAAAAGTTTCTTTTTGTGTTTGACAACCTGAGAGTAGGTAACTCTTCTCACACTTGTCTCTAGATGTCTTTACCCATAAGGTTGTTAATCCATTTGGCGAAAATTAGATACGTGGCGGGATATCCAGAGATTATATTTGTAGACAACAATTCGATCATCAACCCACCAGCCCCCTGACCTTCTTGCTTTTACACGACTATAGATGTTATTCAGGAAACGGATGATGATTCTGAAGAAGCAGATAAGTCTACAGTAAGTAGAGAGCCAGTTTAGGCTAGTGGTTAAAGCGCCAGGCTAGAAAGCAAGAGATCACCTTAGCCGTGAAAGCCAACCTTGGGCTAGTTACTCTCTCTGGGCCCAACCCATCTCACAGGAGTGTTGTTACGGAGAAAATAGGAGTAGGAAGGTGTATTGGATATGTTATTTGTAGAAATAATAAAGGTGGGGTACAACTAAAGATAAACGTCTCTTGACTCTTGTGACCAAGCTACTTTAAATCCCAATATTCCAACCTTTATAGGTATGATCTGGTAAAGCATTTGTGATTTTAGCGCATTCCCTGATGGAAGGAGGGCAATGCTGAATTAGGCAAGCTTAGCTCCAGAATAGAATAGAATACAATACAATAGAATGGAATGGAATGGAATAGAATAATGGAATAGAATAATGGAATAGAATAGAATAGAATAGAATAGAATAGAATAGAATAGAATAGAATAGAATAGAATAGAATAGAATAGAATAGAATAGAATAGAATCTGAAAGGGACCTTGGAGGACTTCTAGTCCAGCCCCCTGCTCAAGCAGGAGAACCTATACCATCTCAGACAAGTGACTGTCAAGTCTCTTTTTAAAAATCTCCAGTGACAAAGCACCCACAATTTCTGGAGGCAAGCTGTTCCACTGGATAATTGTCCTCACTGTCTGGAAGTTTCTCCTTAATTCCAGGTTGCTTCTCTCTTTGACCAGTTTCCAAGAGAGAAGCAACCTGGAATTGAGGAGGAACAATGTTGAAGAGCCATGACTTTTCTCTGTAAGGATAACTTGTGATGTTGTAATTCAGATAACATTCGGTAATTGGTGATCAACTGATCCCTTTAGACATAGAAGCTCAATGGGTGAATTGAGGTCACTCATAATCTTTCAGCCGAGCCCATTAAGGGTATAAAATTGAGGTAGAACACAATTCATGATGGATGAGCTCCTGGAAGGAAAGTAGGATAAGAATAAACAAAGGCATAAATTTAAAGTATATAACAAACAATGTTCCCCAGTCATTCAGTGGGTAACTTTTTTTCTTGTGATGGAAGACCGTCTATTCATCCCTTCTTCTTCTTCTCAACCATGGAGTGTTGAATTGCCTTGTGATGTTTACCAGGCTTGTGTTGCACTCTGAATAATTTTCCTAAAGGGGAAGAAGTGTGTTTGGATTAAAATTGTTCTTTGTGCATTTAAATAGCCCCAGTTTTTTGCTTTC
Source organism: Vipera ursinii (assembly GCF_947247035.1). Taxonomy (NCBI): domain Eukaryota; kingdom Metazoa; phylum Chordata; class Lepidosauria; order Squamata; family Viperidae; genus Vipera; species Vipera ursinii. The sequence continues at coordinate 82,954,889 of NC_139518.1, read as the reverse complement.
ACAAAAATGATTTGCAGAATTCTGGCCCCTTAATTGGAGCAATGTGAAAAAGATGACGAGCCCCATAAACATGATCCTTGTTGCTTTCGGGATCTCTAATTGGCAGGAGAAGTCGTGGTTTTGCTATGAATAGAACAAAAATCATATGTTGAGCTTCTAAATATAATCCTTTTATATGCAGTGTGTTGTCTCCGAGCCAAAGTTTACATACATGAATGGTTTCATATTATCTGAAGTGCTATAGAGGTTCCACCCGCTTTTTGGCATGCGTTTCCTATTATTCTAGATCAAGAAAACTTATAGATGCAATATTTAAGCAAATGAAAATGTGCAAAATAACAGCAGCCTTTTAGATGTCAAGATTAAGAGTTCTTGAAACTCTTAAAACCAAATGATAATATTGTCTCTATAGGCTTGGGATGATTGTTGTTCTTATTTCAATGCGTACTTCTATTTTTTGGCAACTCTGAATGGCAGGAAGAACAGAGAGATAATAACCATCTTTCTTTACGGAGCATTGCCAGCTTTACAGGGGCACAGAGACTTAAGTTTTTTTCTTTCAATGAAGTCATAAATGAATAGAAATTGACACAGTTTCTACATGGTACCAGCTAGGCACATTTTTCTGTGAACCTGAATGCATACTTGCAGTTATTCACAAATTCAAAATAAGAAAATGAGCGCGGCGGAGGCAGACTTTTGAACATGTTTCCACTTATTATACTGCTTGATTATTGTTTGTGTGTGTTTTTAATTATAACCCCAAACGGGACCCAGAGGGCATAAACTTCTCTAAGAAGCTGTAATTCATTTTAAAAACAAGGGGAAAACTATGAGAGGATACCCAAATGCTTTCATCTAGTAAACTGAACATTGAAAAATATTGTTAAGAAATAAAATTTACATGGAATGGTTGAAGTCAAGATTAAAAAAAAATCCTTTACATCTCCTGGTCAGAGATGTAAAACGAGGCTTTGATAGACTTGAAACATTTTGGTCTGGTTAAAAAAAGATTGAAAAGTTTAGCCTCTACTACAGACATGTCGAACACAAGGCCCGGGGGCCGGATCCGGCCCGCGAAGTGGTTTCATGCGGCCCGCGAAGCCATCCTGGAAACAGTGAGGGAACAGCCCCCACTGCCTTGGCCCTGGCCCAGAGACCCTCCTTCTGCCAGAGACCCTCAGATCTGTCCCACTCCTGCCCAGGCCCCCATAGGCACCCTTGATGCCAATGATGTAGAGCTGCCTACGCCCACCCAGTAGGCCATACGCACTCTAGCCACGCACACCCAGTAGGCCACGCCCACCCTGGCCATACCCACCCGGCCCCTTGAGGGCAACCGCAGTGCTGATGCGGCCCTCAATGAAATTGAGTTTGACACCCCTGCTCTACTATATACTTACATTGGGAGTAATAAGGTCAAAGGATTTGAAGAAAATAACATCTTATTGATGATGCAGCTCTAATATGATTTCAGATAAGGGCAGTGGTGGGATTCAGTTGGTTCGCACCACTTGGGCAGAACCGGTAGCTAATTTTTTGTTGCCCAGCCCCAGAATGGACTTCCGGAAGCGGCATCCACATAGAGAACCAGTTGTTCGCATATTTGAATCCCACCACCGGATAAGGGTGGTAACTATTGGCACAGGAAAGTGTCTGTGGGCTGAAGATAGAATTGGTCCAGATAAATACCAAGATTTCCCAGAAGCTAATGTCCATTGTCATGGAAGAAAGAGAAGTTGAAAAGAAGTTAGTTATTTAAACAAGGTAACAATCTAGAAGGTACCATCTAATCAAGGAAGTAATACAAAGGTTTTGGAGTCCTCAAACTTGAATATTATTGAAAATTTGTGATTTCAGTCAGGCAGTGTGTGCAAAGATACTCCGGAGTACAGGTGAAACTCGAAAAATTAGAATATCATGCAAAAGTTCATTTATTTCAGTAATGCAACTTAAAAGGGGAAACTAATATACTGTATGAGATAGACTCATTACATGCAAAGCAAGATAGTTCAAGCCGTGATTTGTCATAATTGTGATGATTATGGCGTACAGCTCATGAAAACCCCAAATCCACAATCTCAGAAAATTAGAATATTGTGAAAAGGTGCAGTATTCTAGGCTCAAAGTGTCCCACTCTAATCAGCTAATTAAGCCATAACACCTGCAAAGGGTTCCTGAGCCTTTAAATGGTCTCTCAGTCTGGTTCAGTAGGAATCACAATCATGGGGAAGACTGCTGACCTGACAGTTGTGCAGAAAACCATCATTGACACCCTCCATAAGGAGGGAAAGCCTCAAAAGGTAATTGCAAAAGAAGTTGGATGTTCCCAAAGTGCTGTATCAAAGCACATTAATAGAAAGTTATGTGGAAGGGAAAAGTATGGAAGAAAAAGGTGCACAAGCAGCAGGGATGACCGCAGCCTGGAGAGGATTGTCAGGAAAAGGCCATTCAAAAGTGTTGGGGACTTTCACAAGGAGTGGACTGAGGCTGGAGTCAGTGCATCAAGAGCCACCACACACAGACGGATCCTGGACATGGGCTTCAAATGTTGTATTCCTCTTGTCAAGCCGCTCCTGAACAACAAACAACGTCAGAAGCGTCTTACCTGGGCTAAAGAAAAACAGTCCTGGTCTGCTGCTCAGTGGTCCAAAGTCCTCTTTTCTGATGAGAGCAACTTTTGCATCTCATTTGGAAACCAAGGACCCAGAGTCTGGAGGAAGAATGGAGAGGCACACACTGCAAGATGCTTGAAGTCCAGTGTGAAGTTTCCACAGTCTGTGTTGATCTGGGGAGCCATGTCATCTGCTGGTGTTGGTCCACTGTGCTTCATTAAGTCCAGGGTCAACTCAGCCGTCTACCAGGAGATTTTGGAGCACTTCATGCTTCCTTCCGCAGACGAGCTTTATGGGGATGCTGACTTCATTTTCCAGCAGGACTTGGCACCTGCCCACATGCCAAAAGCACCAAAACCTGGTTCAATGACAGTGGGATTACTGTGCTTGATTGACCAGCAAACTGGCCTGACCTGAACCCCATAGAGAATCTATGGGGCATTGCCAAGAGAAAGATGAGAGACATGAGACCGAACAATGCAGAAGAGCTGAAGGCCGCTATTGAAGCATCCTAGCCTTCCATAACACCTCAGCAGTGCCACAGGCTGATAGCTTCCATGCCACGCCGCATTGAGGCAGTAATTGCTGCAAAAGGGGCCCAAACCAAGTACTGACTACATATGCATGCTTATACTTTTCAGAGGTCCGATATTGTTCTATGTACACTCCTTGTTTTATTGATTGCATGTAATATTCTAATTTTCCGAGATTTGGGGTTTTCATGAGCTGTATGCCATAATCATCACAATTATGACAAATCACGGCTTGAACTATGTTGCTTTGCATGTAATGAGTCTATCTCATATATTAGTTTCCCCTTTTAAGTTGCATTACTGAAATAAATGAACTTTTGCACGATATTCAAATTTTTTGAGTTTCACCTTATTTCCGAGTTAGAAGATATCTGCAAGAAAGAGTAGGGAAAAATTGCAAACACACAAAAATAGACTCTTAGTCAGACCTGATTTTTGACAATTTTTACAGTGGTCATTAATTGAGTCACAGAGTCATCATTAAAGCAAAGCACATGGTGGCTAAGTGAATCATATCTTTGTTAAGCAAATCCAGCTTCCCCTATGGGCATTTTTTTTTTGCTGGAAATCAGCAAAAAAAGTCACAAATCGCAATCAAGCGATTGCAGGATGCTACAATTGGTAATAAATGGGAGCTAGTTTGTAAGCATCCAAACTTCAGTCATATGACTCCAGGGGTTGTGTGACTGTTGGAAAGTATAAATTTTCCAAGGCTATTGTAAATTTAAACCAAGGGTCTTCAAACTTGGCCCTTTTATGACTTGTGGACTTCAACTCCCAGAATTCCTCAGCCAGGCATGCTGAGGAAAAGGGCCAAGTTTGAAGACCCCTGATTTAAACTGTTTTTAAACGGTCACATGTTGAGGATTCTAGTAAAGTATGTTTTCCCTTTCCTTTTGGCACATAACTCTTCTTCTGCGTAGAGTTATATCCTAAGTTACTTGAGAGTCACTTTGATGTAGTTAAGGCACCAGGCTAGAAACGGAGAGATTGTGAGCTGTTCTCTTGTCTTAAGCATAAAGCAACCTGGGCCAGACATTCTCTCTTAGCCCTAGGAAAGAAGCAATGGCAAAGTACTTCCAGAAAACTCCAGGCGGTCACCAGGAGCCAACACTGACTCAAAAGAGGCACGCATACATGAAAAAAAACTTTTATGTAATTTTGTCTTTATATTGAGAACAGATGTTACTTGCACAGCTTGCCCAACTTCATTGTTCTAAAGTTGTAAATTGAAGGGTTTCCCCCCTCCCCCTTGCAACTGTTTCAGTTTAGCCCCTAATCCAGTTTACGGAAGAGATGATCCAGTTTAGAATAGTTATGTAAGCTTTTAAGTTGAAGTTATAACATTATGGCTTGCTTGATATGTAACACCAGAACTGGCACTTGCTAGGAAACAGCTGCACCCCATTTCCTCTGTGTGTGTGTGTGTGTTGCTTGTGTTAGTAGATCAAGATAAACCTTGGCTAGTTTATGGCTAAGCAAAATGATTCTCCTTTTCTTTCTTTCTTTTTTTTTAATTGAAAAGTTTTACAATACATTTTATTTTTAACAAAACAAAACCCCTCCCAACCCCCTCCCCTCTCCCCAACCCTCCCCAACACCTCCCTCCCTTCCCCCTCCCCCCTCCCCGACTTCCCAGAGTTAAATACAGGGTATAAAAATACAAACAATCATAATCTACCTGATGCAAACAACAATAAACTATTAAATCTATCGCACTTTAACTCTTATAAAATGACTACAAGCAATATAAATATCACATCAATACTTATTCAAATGCTAGATGAAACTTTTTAGTCCCATATTTATTCTGGATGTAATCAATCCATTTTTTCCACTCCACAGTATATCTCTGTTGCGAATGGTCTTTCAAGTACGCCGAGATCTTTGCCATTTCCGCCAGGTTGGAAACTTTTAAAGTCCACTCTGCTATAGTCGGCAGTTCCTCCTTCTTCCAATATTGCCCTACTAAAAGTCTTGCTGCCGTAATTAAATTCAACATCAATCAAAATGATTCTCCTTTTCATATACAAGAAAGCTGTGCCATGGGCCTTCGTGTTATTAACAAAGAGTTCGGTTTATTGATATTGTGTTGTCAGAAATAACCCCAGAGATCTGTTTTGTTGCTGGTTCAACATCTTTTCAACAGCCCGTTCTCTTTCGTTCCAGTCTTCGTGCTTAATGTAGGGATTAATAGTCTCTTTCTTCATCACGTGTTCTGCTTTTCAGCTTCTTCAGTTGAAAACACGACCTCTGATGCTAAAGCCTTTAACTGCTACTAGAGTTTCTTGACTTAGCTTAAACACAGTTCAGGAGTCAAGAGAGCAGTTACTCTAATGGTGTCGTTCTGGAACCTACTGGATTTTATACTTCTCCAGGTGCTGCAACACAATGATTTTTGATTATTCAAATTGGCGTTGGCGCACACTTAAATGGTGTTTGCAGATGATTTCATTAAATGTGCAGTTTAATGTAGGAAATAAAGAGGAACAGAGTGGCAGCTTGCAAGATGGGGAGATGACACGGACTGGAAAAATGCAACTTTTCCTACTTCTAAATTATATAAATACTGTGAGATGCCACTACCACAATAAGAGGTTTGTAACTTCTGACATATGGCATATCATGTATCAGGAAGATGGCTTATAACTGTTTGGTAGACGCCCTGGTAATAACAGTTCTGTTTTTTTGCAGCGGAAGAAGTATTCGTTCACTCTTAAAAAAAATCTTACAAACTGAAGTAATGTGATCTGGGAAGAGTTGCTATATAATTGGGCCATGTTGCAGAATTGTGACTTATTTGTCTTAGAGCAATATTTCATTTATTTGCTCCCTGGAAATTTTGGGTGCAGGCAGGGAAGAGAGGGAGAGGCAGAGGAATTGGTGCCGCAGTCCTTGGCTTACGACCATAGTTGAGCCCAGCTTTTCCAGTGCTAAGCAAGACAGTTGTTAAGTGAGTTTTGTCCCATTTTACAACCTTTTCTTGTCACAGTTAAGGGAATCACTGCCGTTGTTAAGTTAGCAACATGGTTGTGAAGTGAATCTGGCTTCTCCATTGACTGCTTGTTAGAAAGTTTCAGAAGGTGACCACATGACCCCGGGACACTGCGACCGTCTTAAAAACAAACAAGCCTCTGAATTTTGATTAGGTGACCATCGGGATGCTGCAACAGTCATAAGTGTGACAAATGATGATGTCACTTTTTCAACATTGAACGGTCCCTAAATAAATGGTTGTAAGCTGAGGACTTCCTTTATGAGACTCCTTGCTGGATTTGTTTACAATTCTGCTATGTTAAGAAATAGCAATAGGGCTTAGACAATAATAATAATAATAATAATAATAATAATAATAATAATAATAATAATAATAATAATAATAATAATAATGATGATGATGATGATGATGATGATGATGATGATGGAAGGGACCTTGAGGTCATCTAGTCCAACCCCCTGCTCAGGCAGGAAACCCTATACCATGTCAGACAAATGGCTGTCCAGCCTCTTCTTAAAAACTTCCAGTGTGGGAGCATTCACTGCTTCTGGAGGCAGGTTGTTCCACTGGTTAATTGTTCTAATTGTCAGAAAATTTCTCCTTAATTCTAGGTTGCTTCTCTCTTTGGTTAGTTTCCATCCGTTGCTTCTTATCCTGCATTCAGGTGCATTAGAGAATAGCTTGACTCCCTCTTCTTTGTGGCAGCCCCTGAGATATTGGAACACTGCTATCATGTCACCCCTCACCCTTCTCTTCATTAAGCTAGACATATCCAATTCCAGCAATCGTTCCTTATATGTTTTAGCCTCCAGTCCCCTAATCATTTTTGTTGCTCTTCTCTGTATTCTTTCTAGAGTCTCAACATCTTTTTTACATCGTGGTGACCAAAACTGGATGCAGTATTGCAAGTGTGCTCTTACCAAGGCATTGTAAAGTGGTATTAAGACTTCACGTGATCTTGATTCTATCCCTCTGTTAATGCAGCCTAGCACTGTGTTGGCTTTGTTGGCAGCTGCAGCGCACTGCTGGCTCATATTTAAGTGATTGTCCACTAGGACTCCAATATCGCTCTCACAGTTGCTACTATTGAGCAAGGTACTACCTATACTATACCTGTGCATTTGTTTTTTCTTGCCTAAATGTAGAACCTTACTTTTTTCACCACTGAATTTCATTTTGTTAGATAGCGCCCAGTGTTCCAGTCTGTCCAGATCCTTCTGTATTTTAAGTCTGTCTTCTGGAGTGTTGGCTATTCCTGCCAGCTTGGTATCGTCTGCAAATTTGATGAGTTCCCCATCTATCCCCTCATCCAAATTATTGTTGTTGAAAAGCACTATACTGCTTTATAGTGCTTAACAGCCCTCTCAGCAGTTTACAGAGGCAACGTATTTGCCCCCAACAATCTGGGTCCCGATTTTACTGACCCCAGAAGGATGGAGGGCTGAGTCAACCTTGAGCCAGTCAGGATCGAACTCCAGGCAGTCAACAGAGTTAGCCTGCAATACTGCATTCTAGCCACTGCGCCCCCATGGCTCCTGCCACCAAATGCCTGGTTTCAGAAGGATTCTTAGATGCTTCTTGTTGCATGTTTAGCGTTCTGCAAAAAAAGATAGAAAGCTCTTGCCGATGTTATGTGAGACAATGTGCAAAGGCTGGGAAAGGCATTCAAGCTGGGCATAATGACTCAAAAGAAAGGGAGTCCATTCGAAGTTTATTTTATAAGTGGCGAGAAACCTGGGAAGAAACATTTCTTCATGTCATTCAAAGAATCTGGGCCTGAGTGAATGAACTATAAATGAGGATTGGAAATTTCTCTTGTGATGTCCTAGGCAACCTTGGCTCTTTTATGACTGGTGGACTTCAACTCCCAGACTTCCAGAGCCAGCTATGCTCAGGAATTGGTTTTTTAACTCCTTTTAACCTTAACCAAAAGATCTCAGGAGGGTAATTCCATGTTCAGGAATCTTCTTCCTTTGTGGTGCATCCCGAAGTCTTGCTTTGTCTGCTACTTTAGAACAGGGCTCTCCAAACTTGGCAACCCCTAAGTCTTGCAGACTTCAACTCCCAGAATTCCCCAGCCAGAGCATGCACTGGCTGGGGAATTCTGGGAGTTGAAGTCCACAATTCTGAAAAGCCGCCAGGTTTGGAGACCCCTGCTTTAGAACCACTCGATTTTGCTCGATGTCCACATTTCAATGGGTCTCATCGCAGCAGGATGCTTATTTGAACTTCTTCCTGGTCTTTATCCAGACTCTGGAAACGGACGCAGAAGCTCTGGAAACCGAGAGTGTTCCTCTGAACTGCCGCCCACTGAGGATCCCCCATTCTCTTCCATTACGAAGGGGAGTTGAAGTCCACGAGTCATAAAAGAGCCAAGGTTGCCTACCCCTGTCCTAGACTCTGTATTTACTCAAGACTAGCATTAAAGACACTGAAATCTGTATTTCTTGCTAGCCTGTTTATCAGTAAATAATTGGTGCACCAAGCCGTGTCTTGCCCATGTGAATAAACCAACATAAGTTAAAGATTATTCCATAGAATTGGCAGTCTGTGTGGTAATATGCCTGTCTGTATTGAAAATACCCTCATGGGGTAAAACTGATCTCCATGACGTTATTAAAACGATGCTGAAAATAAATGCTTGGAAGATTTTTTATTTTTTTTAAGCCTTCAATCCCGACCCGTGAGTTAAAATATCATCTGTGTTGAACATTCCCCATCCCAGGATATAATTAATTCGGTACGAAGCATCATGTTGCTATATATTTAGGGAGTGCAGTGAAAACCAAGGAAGAAGGTATTACAGATTACAGATGCTTCTCCTGCTGCACAGGATGTATTCCTTGGCACGGTTCTCATTTAGCGGAACAGCCAGCACAAGTTGTTGCTACAGCTTGAGGAGTCAAAACAGGAACTTTTCTTCCACTTCCCCAAGAACCTTTTTTCCTGCCTATGTAAGGGGCAGATCGGAAGCCGCTTTCATCTCTGTTGTGACTCAGGGCCAGCCTGTGGGCCCGACAGCCGGGTCCGATGTATCGGAGGACTCAGATGTGGGGGAGGAGGGAAACGAACCGGCTGATGATGATTTGGAGACTTTGCAGAGTCCTCAGCCGGGAACCTCTTCTCAGCTGTGTGAGCCCGAGAGTGCGGAGGATGATGACCCACAGCTGGCCCTGTTCAAGGACGCCCGACGCAGGAGGCAGACGAGCAGGGACAAACAAAGGAAGGCTATGGGACTCCTCGGGAGGAGGCACAGGGAGACCACGCCCTGAGCTCTCTATAAAAGAAGTGTTTGGGGAGGGGCTAGTTGCTGAAAGCAACTTTTTCTTTGAGAAGTCAAGCTCTTGTATTTTTGTAACAGTGTAATTAAAACTTGGCAGAAGCCTTTTGATCTTGGACGCTTTCCAGACTCTTCCTTTGATTAGGGGTGCGAGAAGAGGGCTGGTTCAGAACAGTTTGCTTTCAGCCACCCACCCCTTAATACTACGATGGAGCAGCTTCTTGCCGAGAATGTCCAGCTCAACCAGCAACTCACCTTGCTGGCCACTCAGGTGGCACAACTGCAGGCTCAGGTACATGCTGCCCCCCCACCCAGGAGGAAATGTCAGATAGCTATGCCGGATAAATTCGCTGGTAATCCAGAACTGTTTCCTGCCTTCCTGGGACAATGCCAGCTTTATATCAGCGTGAGAGCAGCTGATTTCCCCACTGACCGAGATAAGGTGGGATTCGTGTTGAGCCTTCTGTCGGGAGATGCAGCTCGTTGGGGCACGCCTCTGTTGGCACAGCCTAGCCCTTTGTTGGATAACTTTGGGGGGTTTTGTGACCATATGCGCCTCATGTACGAGGACCCGATTAAGGCACAGACGGCCACCCGACGCCTGAAAGCTTTGAGGCAGGGTCAGCGCCCTCTACAGGCCTATATCAGCGATTTCCGGCTGCTTAGCCAGGATTCCGCCTGGAATGAGGCTGCGCTCGTGGATGCCTTTCAGGATGGCTTGTCAGAGGAGATGTTGGATGAGCTGGCCCGCGTGGACATTCCCTCAGACCTGAATGGGCTGATCCATCTTTGTCTGCGGATCGATGCCCGGCTGCAGCAGCGTAAGAGTCGCCGTGCCACCCCACAGACCCCTGCCGCCCCTGTTGTGCGTGAGCCCCCGGTCCAGAGGGAGGAGCCAATGGAGCTGGGTGCCGCCAGGTCCCGTCTATCGGTGACGGAAATGGACAGACGACGATCGGAGGGGTTGTGTTTTTACTGTGGGGACCCTGGACATTTGGCTGCTTCTTGCCCGAAGAAGCGTCAGCGGGCGTCAGTGACCAAGCCTGCCCTGAGAAAGTCCCCTGCTTTGTTATCGGGAAACGGCCCGAGCCCGATCTAGACGGTGTGAAAGATCGGGCGACCCACAACATCCACACCGAGCGACGCCGTTCCGACGGTGCCTGTGAACCTCCACGGCATTTGATTTTGGAGGCACGTCTGATCCTCCCTGGCAAGTCAGAGGGGATTCCAGTCCATGCCTTAATTGACTCTGGGGCTACCACTAACTTTATGGATTCGGCCTTTGTGGCCAAATGGGCTGTTCCCCAGTGTCCAGTGGATCCGCCCATGCTTGTGGAGACCATCGATGGTCGAGTGCTCCTGTCCGGGCCTATCACGGCCGCCACGCAACCCGTGTGTATGGCCATCAGTACCCATGTGGAGGCCATTCAGTTCTACGTCACTTCGGATCTGCACTTCCCCGTGGTCTTGGGACTGGCGTGGCTCCGGGCGCATGATCCACAGATCTATTGGTCTCAGAACTTGGTCACCTTCCCAAGTTTGCAGTGCGTGGACCACACCCGCCATATCTGTGCCGGCCAGGTGGAGGGTTCCTCAGGGGTTTCCTTGCCTCCCGAACTGTCCGACTTTGCTGACGTGTTCAGCGAGTCAGAGGCGGACCAATTACCCCCGCACAGGCCCTACGACTGCTCCATTGACCTAGTCCCTGATGCGCCTCTCCCAGTGGGGTGTTTGTACTCCATGTCGGAGCCCGAGTTGGCTGCATTGCGGGACTTCCTGACGAAGAACTTGGCTCGTGGTTTCATCCGGCCCTCGTCCTCGCCAGTGTCTGCGCCCGTGCTCTTCGTCAAAAAGAAGTCGGGCGAGTTACGGCTTTGCTGTGACTACCGGAAACTCAACGCTATCACGGTGCGTAACCGCTACCCGCTGCCCCTCATCCCCGAGCTCTTGGACCGACTCCGGGAGGCTAAGATCTTCACGAAACTGGACCTGCGTGGAGCTTACAACCTCGTCAGGGTTCGGCCGGGTGATGAGTGGAAGACGGCGTTTGGTACTCGCTATGGACATTTCGAGTACACGGTGATGCCGTTTGGCCTGACCAACGCCCCCGCTGTGTTTCAGCATTTTATGAATGACGTCTTTCGGGATCTGTTGGACCAGTTTGTTGTGATTTACCTGGACGACATCCTGATTTACTCCCCGTCGCGTGAAGCGCATCATCAGCATCTCCGTCAGGTCCTGCAGCGCCTCCGGAATCATCGGCTGTTTGCCAAGTTGGAGAAGTGCCAGTTCTACCAGGTGACCATTGATTTCTTGGGTCACCGCATTTCTCCTGAGGGCATCGCCATGGAACCGAGTAAAGTTGAGTCATTGCAGAGTTGGCAACCCCCGCGTCGCGTGAAGGATATTCAGCGACTTCTTGGATTTGCCAACTACTATCGGACATTCATCCCTGGCTTTGCTGCCTTGACAGCCCCCCTCACCCGGCTCCTGCAGAAGAAGACTCGGTTCCAGTGGAACGCCCCCGAACAACAGGCGTTCCAAGCTCTGAAGGACGCCTTCATGAAGGAGCCCATCTTGAAGCATCCTGACCCGCAACGGCCATTTGTCGTGGAGGCGGACGCCTCCGACATTGCCATTGGGGCCGTGTTACTTCAGGCAGCGACGCCCAACGGTACCCTTTTCCCTTGCGCGTATCACTCACGGAAATTGAATCCCTCGGAGCGCAACTATACCATCTGGGAGAAGGAGCTGCTGGCCATCAAGGCGGCGTTCGAGGCTTGGAGGCATCATCTGGAGGGGGCGCGGCATCAAATCGAGGTCCGGACGGACCACAAGAATCTGGAAAGCCTGCAGACCGCTCGGAATTTGAACCAACGCCAGATCCGGTGGTCCCTCTTCTTTGCGAGGTTTGACTTCCGGGTGCGGTACATACCAAGCGGGCACAACCAGAGAGCGGATGCTCTGTCCAGGAAGCCCGAGTACACCCGAGTGGAAGACAAGCTTCCGCCCAGGACCGTGATCCCCGTCGAGTCTTTTGCTGCGGTGCGGGAGCCGGTGGATATACGGGCTCGGATCCGGGAGGCGCAGCAGCAGGAGGCGTGGGTGGCTCAGCGGAAGGAAGAGGTGGGGCCAGATTCGCCTTGGTCGGTCACGGATGGACTCCTGTATTATCGTGACCGGCTCTATGTTCCAGGAGGGCCACTCAGGGGACTCGTCCTCAGCCAATGTCATGATAACCCGGCTGCGGGGCATTTTGGCCTGTTCAAGACTCTGAACCTGGTCTCCCGTACATTCTGGTGGCCCCGAGTCCGACACGATGTCCAGTCTTATGTCACCTCCTGCGTCCCATGCAGGCAGGCCAAGTCAGCGACAGGGGCCCCGCCTGGTTTACTGCAGCCTTTGCCAACGCCCAAGAGACCCTGGGGGGCTGTGTCCATGGACTTTCTGACGGATCTACCCCCATCCTCCGGCTTCACGACAGTGTTTGTGGTGGTGGACATGTTGACCAAGATGGCGCACTTCATCCCCTGTCGCGGCTTACCGTCAGCTCGCGCCACTAGTCGCATGTTCATCCAACAGGTGTTCCGGCTGCACGGCCTTCCCGATAGAGTCGTCTCCGATAGGGGGGCCCAGTTTACAGCCCGCTTCTGGCAGGAGTTGATGCGGGCGTTGGACGTTAAGGTTTGCCTCTCGTCCGCGCATCATCCTCAGACCGACGGGGGTACCGAGAAGGTCATCGGCATTTTGGAGCAGTATCTGCGCTGCTACGTTAACCTGCAGCAGGACAATTGGGTGGACTATTTGGCCATAGCCGAGTTTGCCTTTAACAACTCGCAGCACACCTCCACGCAGATGACACCGTTCTTGGCCAATGTGGGTTATCACCCTCGGTTTTTCCCCCTTTCTCCCGTGGACTCACCGGAGCCGGCAGCGAACGAATTCATGGCGGAGTTACAGGCGATCCATCGGTTGGTGCGACGGCAGCTGGAGAAGGCCAAGGCCGACTACAAGAGGTTCGCCGATCGGTCGAGAAGGGATACGCCTCCATTATCGGTGGGGGATCGGGTCTGGCTGTCCACCAGGAACCTACCATCCACTCGGCCGGCGAGGAAGCTGGACCACCGTTACCTTGGACCGTTCCCAGTCGAGGCCGTCATCAACCCGGTCGCCTATCGTTTAACTCTGCCACGTTCCCTGCGCGTGCACCCCGTCTTCCATCGGTCCTTGTTGGTCCCCGAACAACCGGCTTGTCCACTTCGCCAAGCGGAACCTCCCCCATCAGGACCTCGTGATGGCGACAGCACCCCCGAGTACGAGGTCGCCAGCATCAGGGATTCCCGCTGGCTGAAAGGTCGCTTCCAGTACCTGATCGAGTGGAAAGGGTACGGGCCGGAGGACTTCACATGGGAAGACGCGACCGCCGTTCATGCCCCTGCGTTGGTGACTGCTTTTCACGAACAGTTCCCATCCCGACCGCATCCGGATCGGCAGACCCGGGGGAAGGGCCCTGCGGTGCGGGATAGTGTTGTGACTCAGGGCCAGCCTGTGGGCCCGACAGCCGGGTCCGATGTATCGGAGGACTCAGATGTGGGGGAGGAGGGAAACGAACCGGCTGATGATGATTTGGAGACTTTGCAGAGTCCTCAGCCGGGAACCTCTTCTCAGCTGTGTGAGCCCGAGAGTGCGGAGGATGATGACCCACAGCTGGCCCTGTTCAAGGACGCCCGACGCAGGAGGCAGACGAGCAGGGACAAACAAAGGAAGGCTATGGGACTCCTCGGGAGGAGGCACAGGGAGACCACGCCCTGAGCTCTCTATAAAAGAAGTGTTTGGGGAGGGGCTAGTTGCTGAAAGCAACTTTTTCTTTGAGAAGTCAAGCTCTTGTATTTTTGTAACAGTGTAATTAAAACTTGGCAGAAGCCTTTTGATCTTGGACGCTTTCCAGACTCTTCCTTTGATTAGGGGTGCGAGAAGAGGGCTGGTTCAGAACAATCTCTTCCTTAAAAGTGTTTCTCAGAGTTGCAGCTGACTCGCCAGTGAATTTTGCATGCTTTTATGAAAGGACCGTGGTGATCTTTGGCACTTGTGTGTGTAAAAAAAAAAAAATTCTTACCGTGTCCACTGCTTTCAGATACACAACTGGGCATAGACGTGAGCCTTGGGTAGCTCATGTCTATGCTCTACGTATTGTATTCAACAGCCAGAAATGTAAGTACACAAACTAGTAATAGATGCAAAATTTTCTTTCGTTAATATCACGGTCCTCATAAAACATACCCCCTTTCCTACCCTCACAATGTTTTTGGCTTTCTGTCAAGATACGTTTAGACGTTTGAAGGCATTACCACTAAACAGAAGCAGAATTTAAATGAATTCACTATAAATCTCTTTTCACAGAGCATGAATCTGTTTAAAGTAATATAGAGATATTGGGATCATGTAGAGCAGGGCTTTTCAACCAGTGATACGGGTACCACCTGTGGTACATTCGCACCTGCCAGGTGGTACGCGACCAGCCTAGAAAAGTGGTAGTGGGGGAGGGGAATGAGCTGAACCGGTGGCAGCACCGCACAAGCTTGAGCGAGAGACGGCTGGAGCTGCAGGGCTGTCAGGGCTCAGTGGAAGCGCCAGGATCAGCACCAGGCTCCAGCTGGAGCTCAGCACTGATCCTGGTCCTTCTGCAGAGCCCAAAAGAAGCACCGATCAGCTGGAATGTTGCAGCATCTCCAGGGTCTTGTGATTTACATTCAGATGCTTGGCAATTGATTTATATTCACAGTGTCCCAGGGTCATGTGAAGTGACCCAAACCTGCTGCAACCACCCAGCAGAGGGGGAGAATAAAAACCAAACACCACCCAACTCCACCCCCGCTGCCAATCCTCAACAGAAATGCTCACAACAATGAAAACCTCAGACAGCCGAGCGGGCAGGCAGGTATCTTGCTCGGCTGTGGCTTGTGGGGCACTTTTTTCTGTGCCATTGTAACTTCGAACACTCACTAAGCAAACTGTTGTAAGTCAAGGACTACCTGTACTTCCTCACTTTTTTTTTTTGGTCATCAAGTTTTTGACACCTTGCTAGGCAACTGGTGGTACTCGGATGTTGCCGTATCCTAAAAATGGTACAATGGGTGAAAAGGTTGAAAAGCCCTGATGTAGAGTTACTGTCTTTATGTATTTATCAAATTTATAAACGGTCCATCTCATCTAAGTGAGTCTCGGCAGTTTATAGGATATATAAACATCCAAGCCCAGTTTTTTTGGATTCAGCTGTCAAAAATTGATACTAATGTTTGCCATTTGATAGGCTGAAAGAACGATGGCTTCTATTTTGTTTCTATCCAGGACTGTCCCACTGTTGATCTCATCCTAATAAATTAAAATTGTTCAAAACAAAGAGCTCAATCTAGGATCTATAAGGATATTATTATGGTTCCACCAAGGCCTTCTCTGTTGGAAAAGAAGCTTTTTAAAAAATAGTTGTCTTTTGAGCTGGGGCTGGAAAAGGAACAAATGCATATTCCGGATGTTCCCTGGGAAATGCCAAAAGACAACCTGTTTGGTGAAATCATTTCCGTCATGATACTTTCAACTACGAGCTGCTGTTGGCTGCTACAATAACATTTCCCCTCTTCATTGCCCTTTGCTGTAATTCCATTTTGCTCCGGAGGTTCAGGTCATACACAGATGTGCCCTGATTTTACACACGCTGCTTGAGGATGGAAATGCTTTTGTCTTTCTTGCGTGACTTTCCTCTTTCCTGTTGGGTGAGTCCCTCTGAGTATTGTTAACTTTACAGGCCTTTTTGTTTAAATCAAGAATTGAATTCTAGGAGGTGAAGTCGGAGGATTAGTTTTGCTAAATGTGTTCTTCCATGCTCCTGGAGAGAGTTTCCACTCCAGCACTTCAGTAAAATGTGCCAAATGTGACGTAAAAATGGGATTGTTTTTCCAAAAAGTCTGAAGAAGTGGTGTTCGTCTTATGCCGATCATGTAAACCAGCTTCCCTTTGTGAGTTTTTACTGCCCTTTTTCGTTCTCATTGTTGAAAAGAAGAGCAGTCTTGAAAAGAAATGATCTCAACCAAAGCGAGGGAGGTGAAAAAGATGTTAGCTTGCCAAGCTACTAAAGGATTTCTAGGCTTGCCAAAAACATTGGTGAAATGGAACACCAGGTTGGGGTTCCAAGCAGCAGTTTATGATTATCAGAAAATGACTTTGCCTTGGCAAATATTTGCAATGGCAAAATCTCTCTGGTTTGGCTGTCATGTATAGCCTTCACCCTAATCTGACTGCAAAATAGGGTAATATGTGTTGTGCTGACTTGAAAGGCAGAAACAGTTTTCAAGATGTCCTCCTTAATTGCTAAGTCACGCATGATTCTGGCTCAGATGAAAAGGTTTTTTTGGGAGGGGCTAAAGGTGGGTGTGGGTATATGTGCTTTTTCTTCTTTGCACTGATTCTCTTAGCTAAAAAATGTAAGGCAAAAGGATCCCTCCACCTAAGAAGAATCAGGGACCAAGACAGATGCATCCTGCAACTGCGAGCCTCTATTCTCTTCCCTGTTAGCCACACTATCTAAATTTAGCCCATTGTTAGGCTTGTCTCTGATTCCTGCCAAGTCTCTCTTCTTTGGTGGAATGTAAAATCAAGATGTGTGAATAACTCTGACATAGGACAATTCAGGAGAAGGGATGAAGCTCCCCCCCATGAGGGACTGCCCGGGGAAAACAACACTGCTATTGTGTCTTTGGAAGCAGAGATGTTGCATTTTGCTGTAGTCTTTTGGGATCCTGGGTTATGTGTCTTTGTTTACAAAGCCACCTTCTGAGATAGTGTGAAAATGCTAAAGCAAGAAATGGGAGTGAGTTGGGTTCCCTCCTCTCATCTCCTGGGATCCGTAAAATGCCTATTTGTTCATCGTCAGATGCAGTGACGATAAAATGCATCGACAGCCAGCACAAAGATTAGCTGTTTGTGCTCTGTCACTCATGTAAATGGAAAGAAATGTTATTTATTCATCTTCCAGCTGAGATGGCTAAACTCCTAATTTCTTAATATCAGTGGGTTATATTTACCACTAACTCATCCTCTCCACCTTGCTTTGGCTTAGCTATACACTAATATGAGTCTGTTTTGGTTTATTTATTTATTTATTTATTTATTTATTTATTTATTTATTTATTTATTTATTTATTTAGTTTATATACCGCCCTACTCCCAAAGGACTCAGGGCGGTTTACAAGGCAAAATTTAAAAACAATACAATATAAAATTAAAATTAAATTAAATTAAGTCTAGCCCCCAAAAAATTAAAATCCCAATTTAAAAACATTAAACCCCTCAGTCCAGACCAGATAGCTCAAAGAGCCAGGTTTTTAGGTCCCGGCGAAATGAACGAAGGTCAGGGGCAGTCCGGAGTTCCGTCGGCAGTTGATTCCATAGGGCAGGCGCGCCCACAGAGAACGCCCTCCCCCTGGGGATCGCGCATCGGCCATCCTTGACCGGTGGTACCCTGAGGAGGCCCTCCCTGTGTCAGCGCACAGGACGATGGGAAATTGACGCTGGCAGCAGGTGCTCCCTTAGATAATCCGGGCCCATGCATAGTATGTGAATCAAGCCCCTGTGCTTTTAAGAGCTGTGATTAAGCAACATGGCTTAGTATGAAATGTGAATCGAATCAGTATTGGACTAGGAAATCCACATTCAAATTTCCATTTAATTATAAATTTGTGGTTGCTCTTATGCCAGTTATCATCTTTCAGTACATTGAATTCTGAACTTATCCAATGTATCCTTAAATGTCCCTATTGTCTGAAGATAAAATGAAGAAAAAAATAAGCTAACAATTTATCAGCATCAAGCTAACTTTGAAATGTGTAGCAATTTTGTGTCACTTTTGCTCTCTCAGTTTACAAATACTTACTTCTACACTCACAGTATGCTTCTGTATCTGAACTGAAATGCCATTTTAGATATCTGAAGAATAGAATAGAATAGAATAGAAGAATAGAATAGAATAGAATAGAATAGAATAGAATAGAATAGAATAGAATAGAACAGAACAGAACAGAACAGAACAGAACAGAACAGAATAGAATAGAATAGAATAGAATAGAATAGAATAGAATTCTTTATTGGCCAAGTGTGATTGGACACACAAGGAATTTGTCTCTGGTGCATAAGCTCTCAGTATACATACAAGCAACGTTTAAAATGATAAATTATAAATCATAAGATGCAATCATAAACCATAAGATACAACCAACAAAGTGATAGTCATAAGATACCAATAGGATTAAGTAATAGGAAAGATGAGAAGGATAATAGTAAGATAGTCCTACTATATGGTTAGTCATCCTTAAGCATAAGACAGTGCTGTGGGAATTATGTGTTTAGCAAAGTGATGGCATGGGGAAAAAACTGTCTTTGTGTCTAGTTGTTTGGGCATGCAGTGCCCTATAGCAGTGTCCCAATGAGAGAAGTTGAAACAATTTATGTCCAGGATGTGAGGATCTGTAGATATTGTCTCAGCCCTTCTTCTGACTTGTACAATATACAGGTACTCAGGAAGGCAGGCTGGTTGCAATTGGTTTTTTTTATGTAGTCCTAACTATCCATTGAAGGGACGCGGTGGCTCAGTGGGTTAGGACGCTGAGCTTGTCAATCAGAAGGTCGGCAGTTTGGCGGGTCGAATCCCGAGTGCCGCATAACAGAGTGAGCGCCTGTTACTCGTCCCAGCTTCTGCCAACCTAGCAGTTCGAAAGCACGTAAAAATGCAAGTAGAAAAATAGGGACCACTCCGGTGGGAAGGTAACAGCGTTCCGTGCGCCTTTGGCGTCCAGTCATGCTGGCCACATGACCACGGAAACGTCCTCGGACAAGCGCTGGCTCTTCGGCTTTGAAACGGAGATGAGCACCGGCCCCTAGAGTTGGAAACGACTAGCACGCATATGCGGGGGAATCTTTACCTTTTAACTATCCATTGAAGTCTGTCCCTATCCTGTTTAGTTGCTGTACCAACTATAGTACAATTATAGAAGTACAAATGACAGACTCAATAATTCCTTTGTAGAACTGTATCAGCAGCTCCTTGGGTAGTCTGAGCTTTCTGAGTTGGCCCAGGAAGAACATTCTTTGTTGTGTCTTTTTAGTTATTGTTCTAAAGTTAGGTTTCCATTTCAGGTCCTGGGAGATTATAGAACCCAGAAACTTGAAGCTCTGTACTATTGATACTGTGTTGCCTAATATTGTAAGAGGTGGTAGAATAGGAGGGCTCCTCCTAAAATCTACTATCATCTCTACAGTTTTTAAGAGTGTTCAGCTCTAGATGGTTCTGGCTGCACCACAGGGCCAGTTGATCTACCTCTTGTCTATATGCAGAATTGTCATTGTCTCACATGAGACCAACGATGAGGGAATCCTTTGAGATACAGTCATTGGTATAGAGCAGGGGTCTTCAAACTTGGCCCTTTTATGACTTGTGGACTTCAACTCGCAGAATTCCTCAGCCAGCATGTCAGGCTGAGGAATTCTGGGAGTTGAAGTCCACAAGTCATAAAAGGGCCAAGTTTGAAGACCCCTGGTATAGAGAGAAAAGAGTAATGGAGAGAGAGAGAGCACACAGCCCTGAGGGACACCTGTGTTAATTGTACAGGTATTTGATGTGATTTTGCCTAGCTTCACTCGCTGCTTCCTATCTGTTAGAAAACTTATAATCCACCTACAAGTATGGTCAGGCACAGCTAGTTGAGTCAGTTTAGAGAAAAGAATTTGCTGGTATTGAATGCCGAACTGAAGTCTACAGAAAAGTTCCTTACATAGGCCCTTGGGGATTTCAAGATGTCGTAAGATTTTAAATCCTTGGGGATTTCAAGATGTTGTAAGTGCAGTGCCATATTAACAGCCTCATCCGCCATCTTTGTAATTTTTTCATTAACATCTAAATGCCTATCATGGAACTCATATAGAACTAGAATAGTCTGATCCAACATAACTGTTCGGTCTCCTTAATTGGGCTACAGGTACAACACTGTGTGCTCTTCAAAGGGAATATGGATATTAATGGGATAAATGAAAACTTTGTGTTCTCTTTGAAGTCTTCGTTCGTACAATGACAGCGTAAGTTCCTGTCTGCACCATTCACACAGACTTCCCCAACACTGGAGTTTTCTTTGACATGTGACATCTTTAGGTTTAGTTTAGGGCCTGTGGAATGGCAAAGCTAATGTCTTTGTTTGGCCTTTAGTCAGAAATCTTGTGGGTTGGGTGGTTAGGAGAGTTGGCTTGGGGGTGTGCAAAAAGGAGGAATACCATCAATCAATGTAATGGAGCATAATGTCAGTAGTAACAGATACAACGGATGGCATCAAGGGATTTCCCCCCCGCCTCTTTGGCATAAACAGTGCTTCCATTAATGGGCTCGCAGCCACACTCACGAAAATTATCGCCATTAATAGGAGTAGGGACTGAGACTAGAACAGAAAAGTCCCTTTGATGAAAGATTTTTTTAAAAAAAAAAACTTTAATTGGACAATAGAACAGTGCTTGCGGATTTGTCATTTGTTTCGGTGGGCAGATTTATTGGTGGTTGTTCATTTAAGTTTCCCTAAAAAGTTTCCATTCAATTTTAAGCGAGCTGAAAGTTTACAAAGGTGCTTTTGAACGTGTCTGGAAGGTCAGCCATCCCTTTCGACAAGACGAATCTTGTGATGTTGTGTGGGTAGAATGAATGGCTCAGCCTGCTGAACGGGAACCACAGAAGGGACGAAAAAACAAGAAGAGGCCACAAAGGCTAGCCCAGGGGCAGGCAACCTCGGCTGTTTTATGACTCATGGACTTCAACTCCCATGGACTTCAACTCCCAGAATTCCTGAGCCAGCTTGGCTGGCTCAGGAATTCTGGGAGTTGAAGTCCACGAGTCATAAAAGAGCCGAGGTTGCCTGCCCCTGGGCTAGCTGATACTATCAGTAGTTACATTTCTGATGTTGGCCACGTTGGCCTGTAATTCCGTCCAAATTTCCAGTGCACACATTCCCAACTTGGTACTCTTCCTGACAAGAGGGGGAGCTGTGGTTGGGGAACATGCTCCACAGCCTGCCTCCTCAAACTGCACGTTCAATCCCATCTGGTTCTCCAAAGGCATCACACGGGACAGATGAAATTAAACAATAGTCTTAACTCAGCTTCCCTTAAGCTGGTTTCTTAAAAGTTGCCAACCAGCATGCCTTGAGTACTGAGGACTCTTCAGCTGTCTGTATGCTTCTAAGCGTTGCATGAAGTACTGGAAAGGTAGGGCACAGACCTTAACAATTTTAGAACAAAGACAGTGATTTAAAAGGAATGGAGATGCAGGAAGGGTGTCTAGGTTGATTGAGAAAGAAGGTAGGAAAAGATCAAGCGTGATTTTGCAGCATGTGGAACTGCTTCCAAAGAAGTTTAAATGCTTCTTGGTTTATTCTTTTTTTGCTTCTTTTTAAGGCGACAAGTGTTATTCCCCATTGTTTTGGGAATAAGTGGCAATCCCTTTTGCCTGGTTAAGAGAAAACGTAAATGACTCTGTCCTTCACGAAGGTAGAGTACAGTTCAAGAGATAAAAAAACTATTTTAAGCTGCTATTCATTTTTCTGCTTATACCTGTTTTTAGAAGAGAATTTGCCTGACTTTCAAAAACTGTTTTTTTTTTTAATCTAAATTGTTCAGAAAAGCAATATGGTATTTGCTGTAATCTATGATGGCAAAGTGTATTATATGTTATAATAAGCATTAACCAGACCAGGGGTAGGCAACCTCGGCTCTTTTATGACTCATGGGCTTCAACTCCCAGAATTCCTGAGTCAGCTGACTCAGGAATTCTGGGAGTTGAAGTCCATGAGTCATAAAAAAGAGCTGAGGTTGCCTACCCCTGAACCAGATGGAAGGGGACCTTCAGGGACGGACCCTTGGCCACAACCCCTTCTCCCACGTCCTGCCTCAGCCCATTTGCCTCCAGCGTGCCTCCTCGGCTGGCCCTCCCCCACCCATTCTCCCTGGCCAGTGGGACCCTTGCCCTCTGCCCCACACACTTTGGCACGGTCCTTTCTCCTGGGCTTTTGGTTGCATGGGACAGGTAGCCACCAGCCAATCGATTGACAGGCAGGAAGCCATGATGCTGCAAGGGCAGCCTGCGATGGACGATGTTTTTTTTTAAAGTGCTACGGCTCCTCTGCAGGTTTGGGGGCCTGGCGGCTCTGTCACCAGGACTGGAGGGAGGGGGAGTGGCAGTAGGAGGAGCAGCTGCCAGGGGGCGGGAGGGGGCAGACAGGTCAGGCTTGTTGGGGGGGGGGATACCAGGAAGGGGGCTCAAGGGGACTTCACAAAGAGAGCTTGGCCGGCAACTCAAAACAATAGCAGTGTTCCAGTATCTGAAGGGCTGCCACAAGGCAGAGGGGGCCAGGTTGTCCACCAAAGCACCAGAGGGAAGGATGAGAAAGAATAGTTGGAAACTGATCAAAGAGAGAAGCAACCTGGAATTAAGGAGAAACTCCCTGACAGTGAGGAAAATCAACCAGTGGAACAGAAATGGTGGGCGATCCATCACTGGAGATTTTTAAGAAGAGGCTAGCCCAGGGGTAGGCAAGCTTGGCTCTTTTATGGCTCGTGGACTTCAACTCTTGGTGGAGCAGTGGGCTAATGCCTCCTTAAGTAACACCAGCTGCCTGCAATTAGTGCAGGTTCGAGTCCCACCAGGCTCAAGGTTGGCTCAGCCTTCCATCCTTCCGAGGTAGGTAAAATGAGGACCTAGATTGTTGGGGGCAATAAGCTGACTTTGTAATAATGCCACTTGGGGGGGGCCGAAAGCCCTAATAAGCAGGCATATACATGGAATGAAGGCTGCTGCTAAGCACATTGATTTGTGCTTTAGATTGTAAGCCGCCCTGAGTCTTCGGAGAAGGGCGGGATGTAAATGGGATTTAAAAAAAATTCCCAGAATTCCTGAGCCAGCATGGCTCAGGAATTCTGGGAGTTGAAGTCCACGAGCCATAAAAGAGCCAAGGGTGCCTACCCCTGGGCTAGACATTCACCTGTCTGAGATGGTCTAGGTTCTCCTGCTTGAGCAGGGGGCTGGACTAGAAGACCGCCAAGGTCCCTTCCAGCTTCTATTCTATTCTATTCTATTCTATTCTATTCTATTCTATTCTATTCTATTCTATTCTATTCTATTCTATTCTATTCTATTCTATTCTATTCTATTCTATTCTATTCTATTCTATTCTATTCTATTCTAAACATGGATTCTAGTGTTGCGGGGACGTGGGAGGAGAAGGAGGCGTGGGCCAAGGGTCCGTGTCTGAAGGTCCTAGACCAGGGGTCTGCAACCTTGACAACTTTAAGACTGTCTGAAGAATTCTGGGAGCTGAAGTCCACAAGTCTTAAAGTTGTCAAGGTTGCAGACCCCTGTGCTAGAGACCCTTAACCAGAAATGACAACATTTTAAAAAAATATAAAATTACTTCAATTCTGTCTAGGATGTTGTTTTCCTATTTTGGCTGTCTAAATATTGAATTTCAAATTTTCATTCCGAAATTGCCTCCCCAAATGGAAAAAACACAAAAACAAGACAAATCCAAGCTGGTGATAATATATAATACAGGTAGTCCTCGACTTTTGACCACAATTGAGACCAAGGCTTCTGTTGCTAAGTGAGACATTTGTTAAGTGAATGTTGTTTACAACTTTTCTTGCTACAGTTGTAAAGTGAATCGCTGCAGTTGTTAAGTTACTAACACGGTTGTTAAGTGAATCAGCCTTCCCCATTGGTTTTGCTCGTCAGAAGGGGATCAAAAGGGGATCACATGATCCCAGGATACTGCAACCGTCATAAATATGAGTCAGTTGCCAAGTGCCTGAATTTTGATCGCTTGACCGCGGGGATGCTGCAGCAGCTGTAAGTGTAAAAAATGGTCCTAAGTCACTTTTTCAATGCCATTGTAACTCTGAACCTTCACTAAATGAACTGTTGTTAAGTAGAGGACTACATGTATTACAAGGTCCTTTCCAGCCCTAGGATTCTATGTTCTGCTTTCTAAGTGGGTAGAGGTACAGGGAAATCACAAAAGAATGGCAAGCTTTCATTCATTTGGGGGTCTGTTTTCTAGTGTGGGAAACAAGAGATGCAACCTGTATTTTGTACAAAGACTATGTACCATTCCCTTAAAAGACCAAATTTTATGCTAGAGCCTGGAGCTCCAGAGGTGTGAAGGAACCCCTCTTCTAGTTACATTAATGGATCTTTATGATTTTTCTGGGAGGGACGCAGTGACTCAGTGGGTTAGGACGCTGAGCCTGTCGATCAGAAGGTTGGCAGTTTGGCAGGTCGAATCCTGAGTGCCGCGTAACAGAGTGAGCACCTGTTACTCGTCCCAGCTTCTGCCAACCTAGCAGTTCGAAAGCACGTAAAAAATGCAAGTAGAAAAATAGGGACCACTACGGTGGGAAGGTAACAGCGCTCCGTGCGCCTTTGGCGTCTAGTCATGCCGGCCACATGACCACAGAGACGTCCTCGGACAAGCGCTGGCTCTTCGGCTTTGAAACGGAGATGAGCACCGGCCCCTAGAGTCGGAAACGACTAGCACGCATGTGCGGGGGAAACCTTTACCTTTACCTTTACCTTATGATTTTTCTCAGTTACTGTCTTCTAATTTTTGTATTTGTGTTTGGCTTTATTCACTTTTAAGATTGTTAGCTGCCCAAGGACATTTGTTTGAGATTGGCAGGCTAAATAAATTGATTAAATTTAGAGTAACTTGCGCTTAGACTAGGGGCGGTTAATGGATTTTTCCAGGTGAGTCACAAGGGTGAGAACAGCAAGAACAACAAGGAAAGGAAGATGTCCTCCTCAGCAGTTCCGTGTAGCTGTGTTTCAAGATTTGCAACAACACTTCTCTCTTGTCTTCCCTTAGAAAGGGAGCCAGCTGCTCTGAACAGCTGGAACCTGTCTCGTAAACGTCTTGTTCTGGGGAATTAACTTTAACTTTATTGTCACTTTGAATGTACACCAATCGGCATACATCAAAATGAAATTTCGTTGCATACAGCTCTCCAAGGGTCACCACCTCCGATATATACTCCTTGTTCGGGGCCCGCTCAAATTTCACATTGTCCATTTTAGTCTCTAGGGAGTGAACGATGGCAAACAGGACAGATGGAAATGGGGCTCCATGTGGATTAGCCCTCAAGTTAGCTTGTAAATTGAGAGTGAACTAGAAGTGTGGGGGGGGGGATATTTGATCAGTTTATTTGGCCTGCCAATCTCAAACAAATGTCCTTGGGCAGCTAACAATCTTAAAAGTGAATAAAGCCAAACAAACACAAAAGTTAGAAGACAGCAACTGAGAGAAATCATAAACATCCGTTAATGTAACTAGAAGAGGGGTTCCTTCACACCTCTGACGTCCCAGGCTCTAGCATAAAATTCGGTCTTTTAAGATCTTGTGAAAAGCCATCAGGGTTGGAGTCAGCCTGTTCTGTGGAGGGATGGTGTTCCCAACAGTGAGGGCCACACAGAAAGCCTCTCCTTACAGAGAGAGGGTTGAGCTATTAAATCAGTACAGCCCAGGAAACTAATGGACTAATTGGGATTGTTCTGGAGGATCTGCTACATGTTCTAACTCTGTGGTGGCGAACATACGGCACGCGTGCCACAGGTGGCACGCAGAGCCCTCTCTGTGGGCACGCGTGCCATTGCCCCAGTCCTAGGCCTTCAGCTGGGTTTTATAAACCCTTTTCGCTTTAGGCCTCTGTCGCCGTCTGCAAAAAAAGGTTCAATCAATCAATTTCAACTTCTCGCGGGAAAAAAAAGATCTCGCAAAGTTGGAATTGATTAATTGTACTTTTTCGTCCCACCCAGTCTGCCATTACCACAGCAGCCACGCCCACCCAATGGGCCATGCCTACCCAGCACCCGACAATACATAAGTGGGTTTTCGGTTGCAGTTTGGGCACTCGGTCTCTTAAAAGGTTCGCCATCGCTGCTGTAACTAATCAAAGTCCTTGTGGCTATCTGGAATGAGAGTGGCAGGGGCTCAGAAAGAAATTGCATCTGAGCAGCTCCTCCTGTCCCGGGGCCCTGGAACTCCCTCTGGTTTATTTAGTTTTATATATTTATTTAGAAAATTTATAATGCCGCCTACACACACATGGATCTAAAGGAGATGAAGCAGAAGAAGAGATACACTGGTGGAGGACAAGGAGCAAACCTGATTGAACAAGGGCTACAATCACTATTAAGGCCTACCTCATCATGATAAGGACAGCAAAACTGTCAGAATCCATTTATATCACATTTCATAAATGTATAGGTAGAACATTGTGCTTATTCTGGGGATTCTGCCATCTCGGGGGGGGGGGGAGAGGAAGGTTACTTAAGGCGATCTTCAAACAACAGGGAAACGTTTGAACTGGGGGAGGGAGGGGGAGAGACAGATCTGGATCGCATCTTCATTTACAACTGAAAAGGAAGAAGCAATAACAATAAAACCAAGGAGAGTTCCCTTTCCCACGGAAGGGGCCTGACACCTAAGTAAATGATGGGAGCCTGACCAAATGGATGAGGGGAGGGGGCTGAAATGGGAATGCTTTATATAGGATTGAAATGTAACTTTGTTAGATTCCGTCTTGTATTGCCACAATCGATTCCATCCTAGTAAACATTTTCCTTTTGGACCAAATTTGCATCCAAGAGTTCTTATTTCCTAAGATGTGGATTGAGGTGGGTCCTGACAAAAACATTACTGTTTCTCTGTCCTTATTGTATCTGCAGACAGTTACCCATTTTTTTTAAAAAAAGCAAGACATAAATGATCAAATAAGTGGCTAAATTTAAATATAAGCAACTGAAAACTGATTGGTTGGGCAACCTTCTTTGAAAGAATCTATCTATGCCCATGATATATCACACCTGTGTCAACATGAGACAAGATGTTTGGATTGGGTGTTTTTATCTTTTATCTGTCAGTGTATGACATTGTTCCTGGAATTTTCGTTGCTTAATTCCAATAGTGGTCTTTCCTATTTTATGGATGGGCAGAATTTTCATGGTGATAAAACTTTAAAAAGAAGAATTTTAATTTGTTTCGCATGCATACAGGCATGCTTATTAAGTGAATATTTACAACCACATGATTACGGTATTTTAAAAATTCATAACCATTGATAGTGTTTTACAGACAGTGGTTCACTTCATAAGATCCTTTGAGTTCAGATTTTTCTATAAAGCACAGTTCCAGTCTGTTGTGTCTGTGACAATAGAGCAAGTCATTTTTGAGTACTTGGGTTCAATTTTCTTTCACACTGCTTATCACAGTCATTGATGGCTTACAATGTTCTATTTGTGACACACTGAAGATATATACTACTTGGATTTATAGTTGATGGCAGAAGCAATAGTAGAAAAGGGTCTACTTGGGTGAAAAGCCTTTAGCCTTGTGCAGCACTGTTTGGTCAAAGTTGCATGCATATTATAAGGTATGGAAGCAGTAATTCTATTTGAGAAAAAAATTCATGGAATAGGATGAAACAAAATATGCTTACACTACTACCTAATGTTTGGTTCTTTGGATGATTGATAAGATCTGGAGTTGGCTGACAGTTCATGTGGATACTGCAGATGTCTATACCAAAATGAGCGTATGGTCAAAAATCTTAGAATACTTAGCTATCTTGCAAACATTTCAACCATGTTTTTTTTAATATTTTGGTCTAACAGTCACTACCTATAAAAACCATGCTGACTCACCTTCTTCAAATAAAGTTATGGCCCAATCCACTGTTTGGTGTGCTCGTGGTTTAACTATGCTTCTTTAATAGGACTTAGATGAAACTCTAATCACATTACAGGTCAACACTGCAGGATTATGGATGGTTCTACGTGCTCTCTTTACAGACTATTTACCGGTGTTTACCTTGTTTTATTAAACAAAAACCTATTTTTAGAAGTCATCAGAGTTGCCAGAATGGACTGTGGGTACAACAATAGATCTCTGGTTTGTGATTTTTTCCAGTTTTGGACAATGCTTTCAGCATTGATTCATTTGCCAAGAACTCCATTATCTGCCACAGAATGCCAAGGCTTTATGTCCTAGAATAGAATAGAGCTGGAATGGATCCTGGAGGTCATCTAGTCCAGCCCCCTGCTCAGGCAGGAGAACCTACCATCTCGGACAGGTGATTGTCTAGTCTCTTCTTAAAAATCTCCAGTGATGGAGCGCCCACAATTTCTGAAGGCAAGCTGTTCCACTGGTTGATTGTCTTCACTGTCTGGAAGTTTCTCCTTAATTCCAGGTTGCTTCTCTCTTTGATCAGTTTCCAACCATTGTTTCTCATCCTTCCCTCTGGTGCTTTGGTGAACAACCTGGCCCCTCTGACTTGTGGCAGCCCCTCAGATACTGGAACACTGCTATCATGTCTAAATGATGCCTAAAACATTGAGTAGTCTCCTTATTCTTATGCAAGATCAGCCATACCTTTCATCCACAGTTTTTTGAAGAATGTCCGAGGAATCTTCAGGTTTTTCTTGAACACAGTCTGAAAGCTCCAGTTCTGAAATAAGGAAGATAACAATGTCAGATAGTAACACCACTGCTACCTGAACTGTACTGGCTTCCAGTTGATTTCTGGGTCCAATTCAAGGTGCTGGTTATCACCTTTAAAGCCCTACGTGGCAGAGGATCAGTTTATTTGTGGGAGCACCTCTTGCTGAAGGTGTCTGCCTGTCCTACTAGGTTAGATAGGGTGGGTATGCTCTCATCCCTTAAATGTTGCCATCAGATGGGATTTCAGCCATCTAAGACCTGTAAATAAATAAAGGTAAAGGTAAAGGTTCCCCTGCATATGCGTGCTAGTCGTTTCCAACTCTAGGGGCCGGTGCTCATCTCCGTTTCAAAGCCGAAGAGCCAACGCTTGTCCGAGGACGTCTCCGTGGTCATGTGGCCGGCATGACTAGACGCCAAAGGCTCACGGAACGCTGTTACCTTCCCACTGTAGTGGTCCCTATTTTTCTACTTGTATTTTTTTTATGTGCTTTCGAACTGCTACTAGGTTGGCAGAAGCTGGGACGGGTAACAGGCGCTCACTCTGTTACGCAGCACTCGGGATTCGACCTGCCAAACTGCCGACCTTCTGATCGACAAGCTCAGCTTCCTAACCCACTGAGCCACTGCATCCCTAAAATAAATACATGCAAACTCTGATTGCTTTATCCTAAATGTATTTGTTTTTTGTGTTCTCTCTCTCTCTCTCTCTCTCTCTCTCTCTCTCTCTCTCTTTCTTTCTTCTTTCTTTCTTTCTTTCTTTCTTTCTTTCTTTCTTTCTTTCTTTCTTTCTTTCTTTCTTTCTTTCTTTCTTCTTTCTTCAGAATACTGAAATCTTAACCTTCCCCTTCTTATTCACCTTCTGATTATTTTTATTGATACAGTTGCCTGTGGATTATGGGTACAACTGCCAGCACAGCTCAGCAGACAGTAGCAACATTTGAGAATATTCACGGCAGCGGAACCATGGAGGATCACCATTCCCTCAGTATCCATTCCTTCCAGACCATTGGCCTCCACAATAACAAAGCCAAGTCTATCATTACTAATAAGGTGGCGCCTGTTGTCATTACGTAAGTTGCAACCACCAGTTATATTCTCCACACATCCTTTAATCTTTGTCCCAACCTTCTGGAACTTCCTTCTCTTCTAATGGCTGTGATATTATCTGTATAGTTAGGTATAGTTGTTGGTGTAACATAGACACAGAAACCTGCCCTACATATGACAGTTTGAATGCAGTCTCTTGGTTATTCTTATTCCCCAATCAAAAAAAAATAGCCACAGCATAAAATAAAACTAATAAAATTTTCTTGGCATATAAAACTTGCAAGTTAAATACAAGAGAGGAATAACATGGGTTTCCAGCTGAACATAAAAGCTAAGTAATCAGGATTAATGTCCATCCCATTCTCCCAAAAGAGGTTTTTCCAATCCGATCATAGCTTTATATGTATTATTTCCCCTTAAAACCGAGTTGCGTTATAATTGGTTTATGAAATTTAAGCATATAAATGAGGAACAGGTAACATTAATGGGCTGATAGCCCCAAGGTTGACTCAGCCTTCCATCCTTCCGAGGTAGGTAAAATGAGGACCCAGATTGTTGGGGGCAATTAGGCTGACTTTCTAATAATGCCGCTTGGGGTGTGTGTGAAAGCCCTAACAAGCAGGCATATACATAGAATGAAGGCTACTGCTAAGCTTGTAAGCCGCCCTGAGTCTTCGGAGAAGGGCGGGATAGAAATGGAATTAAAAAATAAAAATAATAAAATAAAATTTGGATATTGAAAAAAACAAAACAAAGAACAACAAATGACTTTTACAGAAAGCGAGAATAGTCCCAAAACATAGCTTTACCAAATGCCATCTGCACAAGCTCCTTAGATCAAAGGTCCCCAACCTTTTGGGCACCAGGGACCAGTTACCTGGAGAAATATTTTTCTGTGGACCGGAAGGGGCGTGGCTTTGTCTGCTGCCTGCATCATGTGGATGAGGCTTTCCTTGTTTGTGCAGACCAGTTGCTGGCATGCCGTGGCCCGGCACTGGTCCACGGGCCAAGGGTTGGGAACCCTTGCCTTAGATTATCCTCTGCTTCCCTTTCTGAGTCTAACTTTATCTGTAACCAAGGAGAGAAGCAATCTAGAATTAAGGAGGAATGTCCTAACGGTGAGAGCCAATGGAATCGCTTGCCTTCAGAGGTTGTGGGCGCTCTTTCAAAAAGAGATTGGCCAACCATTTGTCTGAAATGGTATAGTATCTCCTGCTGGAGGAGGGAGTTGGACTAGAAGACCTCCAAGGTCCCTTCCAACTCTGCTTTCTGTGAAATTCTTTCTCTGCTGGATATGTGGATACACATCCTAGCAATCCTCAGAACTCAGCCATACACTATTGTTATGCCTAGGGCCACCTCTAGGATCTCGGTGGGATCTTGGAGTTTTGACGATGCTGTTGGAGAAAACAAAGAAATAGCTTGGTCATAGGTGGCAGTTTTGAAAATCCGTTCAGTCTTTTTTCACTGATATTTTTTTTATAAATACAAAAATGAGATAAATCACAACTGAGCTCATTCTAAGATTCCATATTGGCCTTACTAAGTTTGCACAATTTGAAACAAAGAATTGAGAGTTTCTTATTGGTTACAGCCAGACAGGTAGTAGCAGGATCCTGGAAAGCAACTTGGATTGTAATTTTGTATAGACTACATAGCAGTACGTACATATGTTCGGTGTAAAATAGTACAGTTAAACGAACTGATTTGACTTACAGCTGTGAGCTTGTTCGTTTATTTTGTTGCAGAGTTTACAATCTGGGTAAGATGTATCAACTTTCTATGAATAGAAAATTAAGCAATGGAGTCTTATGATGCTTGTTTGACCACAGTATATATTTTAATTGCAGAAAAACCAACCAATTTCTGTCATGTGTTTCTTTACAGCTACAATTGCAAGGAAGAATTTCAAATACATGATGACTTATTGAAAGCCAGCTATACTGTGGGGCGGATTACAGAATCTACTCCAGAACACTACCTTGTCCAGGTGAATGTTGCGGATTATGCATGGATATTCAATTTGTTGTTGTTAGTTGCAAAGTCGTGTCCGACCCATCGCAACCCTATGGACAACGTTCCTCCAGGCCTTCCTGTCCTCTACCACCTTCTGGAGTCCATTTAAGCTCACGCCTACTGCTTCAGTGACTCCATCCAGCCACCTCATTCTCTGTTGTCCCCTTCTTCTATTGCCCTCAATCTTTCCCAGCATTAGGCTCTTCTCCAGTGAGTCCTTCCTTCTCATTAGGTGGCCAAAGTATTTGAGTTTTAGCTTCAGGATCTGACCTTCTAAAGAGCAGTCAGGGTTGATCTCCTCTAGGACTGACCGGTTTGATCGCCTTGCAGTCCAAGGGACTCGCAGGAGTCTTCTCCAGCACCACAGTTCAAAGGCTTCAATTCTTTGGCGCTCAGCCTTTCTTATGGTCCAACTTTCACTGCCATACATTGCAACTGGGAAGACCATAGCCTTGACTATAT
Source organism: Vipera ursinii (assembly GCF_947247035.1). Taxonomy (NCBI): domain Eukaryota; kingdom Metazoa; phylum Chordata; class Lepidosauria; order Squamata; family Viperidae; genus Vipera; species Vipera ursinii. The sequence goes on along the minus strand of NC_139518.1, from coordinate 82,922,367 downwards.
GCACTTTTGTTGACAGGGTGATGTCTCTGCTTTTTAGTATGCTGTCTAGATTTGCCATTGCTTTCCTCCCGAGGAGCAAGCGTCTTTTAATTTCTTGGCTACAGTCCCCATCTGCAGTGATCTTGGAGCCCAGGAAAATAAAATCTGTCACTACCTCCATTTCTTCCCCATCTATTTGCCAGGAATTGAGAGGGCCAGATGCCATGATCTTGGTTTTCTTAATGTTTAGTTTCAACCCAACTTTTGCACTCTCCTTCACTCGCAACAAGAGGCTCTTTAGTTCCTCTTCACTTTCTGCCATTAGAGTGGTATCATCTGCATATCTTAGGTTGTTGATGTTTCTTCCGGCAATCTTAATTCCAACTTTTGATTCATCTAGCCCAACTTTTGATTCATCTAGCCCTGCCTTTCTCTGCATATAAGTTAAATAGGCAAGGCGACAGTATACAGCCTTGCCGGACTCCTTTCCCAATTTTGAACCAATCAGTGGTTCTGTGTCCAGTTCTCACTGTTGCTTCTTGGTCCGCATATAGGTTTCTCAAGAGACAAATAAGATGGTCTGGTACGCCCATCTCTTTAAGGACTTGCCACAGTTTGTTATGATCCACACAATCAAAGGCTTTAGCATAGTCAATGAAGCAGAAGTAGATGTTTTTCTGGAACTCTCTAGCTTTCTCCATGATCCAGCATATGTTAGCAGTTTGATCTCTAGTTCCTCTGCCTCTTCGAAATCCTGCCTGTACTTCTGGTAGTTCTCGATCCACATACTACTGGAGTCTAGCTTGTAGGATTTTAAGCATAACTTTACTAGCATGTGAAATGAGTGCAATGGTGCGATAGTTTGAACATTCTTTGGCACTGCCTTTCTTTGGAATTGGAATGTAAACTGATCTTTTCCAATCCTGTGGCCACTGTTGAGTTTTCCAAATTTGCTGGCAAATTGAGTGTAGCACTTTTACTGCATCGTCTTTTAAGATTTTGAATAGCTCAGCTGGAATACTGTCACCTCCACTAGCTTTGTTGTTGCTCAGCTTTTCTAAGGCCCACTTCACTTCACATTCTAGGATGTCTGGCTCGAGGTCAGTGACCACCTCGTTGTAATTATCAGGGACATTAAGCTCATTCTTGTATAGTTCTTCTGTGTAATTTTGCCACCTCTTCTTAATCTCTTCTGCCTCTGTTAGGTCCCTGCCATTTTTATTTATTTATTTATTTTATTTAGTTATATTTATATACCGCCCTATTCCCTGAGGACTCAGGGCGGTTTACAGGGAATTAAAAATCCAAAATACAAAAATTAAGAACAAATTAAAAAGTATTAAATTAACCCTGTAGTCAGTTAAAAAACCCCAAATTAAAAATTCTTCCTCAGTCTGGGCCCGAGAGCTGAAAAAGCCAGGTCTTCAGGCCCCGGCGGAATGATCGGAGGTCGGGGGCAGTCCTCAGCTCCACTGGCAGCTGGTTCCAGAGGGCAGGCGCCCCCACTGAGAAGGCCCTATCCCTGGGTGTCACCCGCCGGCAATCTCTCACCGGCGGAACCCTGAGCAGACCCTCCCTGTGGGAGCGCACTGGGCGAAGGGCGTTTGATGCCGGCAGCAAGTGTTCCCTCAAATATCCCGGACCCAGGCCATGTCCTTTTGGTCCTTTATCATGCCCATTTTTGCATGAAACGTTCCTTTCATCTCTCCAATTTTCTTGAAAAGATCTCTGGTCCTCCCTATTCTATTGTTTTCTTCTATTTCTTTGCATTGTTCATTTAAGAAGGCATTCTTATCTCTTCTAGCTATTTTTTGGAATTCTGCATTTAATTGGGCATATCTTTCTTTTTCTCCCTTGCCTTTCGCTTCCCTCCTTTCCTCAGCTATTTGCAAAGCTTCCTCAGACAGCCATTTTGCTTTCTTGCATTTCTTTTTCTTTGGGATGATTTTGGTTGCTACCTGTTGTACAATGTTGCGAACCTCTGTCCATAGTTCTTCAGGCACTCTGTCTATCAGATCTAATTCCTTAAATCTATTTGTCACCTCTACTGTATATTGAACGGGGATATGATTTAATTCATACCTGACTGGCCTAGTGCTTTTCCCTACTTTCTGTAATTTAAGCCTAAACTTTGCAACAAGAAGCTCATGGTCTGAGCCACAGTCAGCTCCTGGTCTTGTTTTTACTGACTGTATAGAGCTTCTCCATCTTTCGCTGCAGAGCATATAGTCAATCTGATTTCTGTGTTGACCGTCTGGTGATGTCCATGTGTAGAGCCGTGTCTTGGATTGTTGGAAAAGAGTGTTTGCTATGACCATCATATTCTCTTGACAAAATTCTATTAGCCTGTGCCCTGCTTCATTTTGTACTCCAAGGCCAAACTTGCCTGTTATTCCAGTTATCTTTTGGCTTCCTACTTTAGCATTCCAATCCCCCATGATGATAAGGACATCATTTTTTGGTGTTAGTTCTATAAGGTGCTGTAGAGCTTCATAGAACTGGTCAATTTCATCCTCTTCAGCACCGGTGGTTGGGGCATAGACTTGGACTACTGTGATATTGAATGGTTTGCCTTGGATTCGAACTGAGATCATTCTGTCATTTTGAGGATTGTATCCCAGTATTGCTTTTCCTACTCTTTTATTGACTATGGCTACTCCATTTCCTCTGAGGGATTCTTGCCCGTAGTAGTATACCTGATGGTCATCTGAATTAAATTCACCCATTCCTGTCCATTTTAGTTCGCTGATACCTAAGATGTTGATGTTTAGTCTTGTCATCTCTTGTTTGACCACGTCCAGCTTTCCTTGATTCATGGATCTTACATTCCAGGTTCCTATGGAGAAAAAATCTTTACAGCATCGGACTTTCCTTTCACCACCAGACACATCCACAGCTGAGTGTCCTTTCGGCTTTGGCCCAGTCGCTTCATTCTTTCTGGCGCTACTAGTACTAGCCCTCTGCTCTTCCCCAGTAGCATATTGGACGCCTTCCGACCTGAGGGGCTCATCTTCCAGCGTCATATCGTTTTGCCTTTTGGTACTGTCCATAGGGCTTTCATGGCAAAGATACTGGAGTGGGTTGCCATTTCCTTCTCCAGTGGATCACGTTTTGTCAGAACTCTCTGCTATGACCTGTCCGTCTTGGGTGGCCCTGCACGGCATAGCTCATAGCTTCATTGAATTACGCAAGCCCCTTCGCCACGACAAGGCAGTAATCCATGAAGGGGGATATTCAATAGGATGTGGTAATTAAAAATATTTTAAAAAGAGCTTTTCTGGGCCAAAAGATGAGCATCCCATTTCTCATAATGGCCAACAGAGGCCAAGAAACATGATGTAGCCTTCCTGTTCTGGTTCCCTGCCCAACAAGTGGTGCTTTGCAGCATAATATTGCTGGCTGAATATTTATTATTGAGCTTTAATAGGCAATGACCGTGATAGGACTGTCTTCTGTGAATTTGTCTGGTCCTCTGCAGATTCTCAATCATGTTATTTTTGTGAAGACATTAATTGACTTAACACTGCCTTCTTTTGCACATTGACATCTCTCCATTTTTTTTGTTACTGTTCCACGTAGGGGAAATATTTTATGGTCCGTGATGTATACGGCATATTAGATGCCCTGAATACTTCCAGCACTTGTGGGGCTCCCAACTTTCGGCAGGCCAAAGGAGGATATGCAGTCTTTGGGATGGGGCAGCCCAGCTTTGGTGGATTCAAGCAAGTCCTGCAGAAGCTCCAGAATGATGGTCATAAGGTCTGTATATGAAAGAAAGCCAAACTGAGATAGGTGGCTGGCTGGGGAACGTTGAAGTCCTCAAGTCCTTAAAGTTGCCAAGGTTGGACACCTCTGATTTAAGGTGCTGGTACTTACCTTTAAAGCCCTACATGGCTTAGGCCCGGGATATTTGCAGGACCGTCTGCTGCTGGGGACGACTTCCCATCGCCCAGTACGCTCACACAGAGAAGGCCTCCTCAGGGTACCATCGGCCAGACAATGTCGGCTGGCGACCCCCAGGGGGAGGGCCTTCTCTGTGGGAGCGCCAGCCCTCTGGAATCAACTCCCCCTTGAGCTTCGGATGGCCCCGGACCTCCGGTCCTTTTGCCGCGAGCTCAAGACGTTCCTTTTCCATCAGGCTGACCTGGATTGACGATGGGTTTTTAAAATGTTTTAATTTTTAACTGTGTAGTTAATTTATTTTGGGGCTGTTATTTAATTCTTTTTTAATTTTTGTATTGTTGTTTTTATTGCTGTTAGCCGCCCTGAGTCCTTCGGGAGATAGGGCGGCATATAAGTCCCAAAAATAAATAAATAAATAAATAAACAGTGGCCAAAGGTTCAGCATTCCTGTTTGTGTCATAACAAAGTTACGCAAAAGCACCCTTGTAGCCCCCATGTATCCTTCTCACAAACGGTTCAAATGCACCTGCATTGTAGATATGTACACATGCTTTTATGCACTTGTTATTAGATGGGAGAAAACATTGGAACTTCTATTTTTTCTCCCAAAGGCATTTTGATGTATCTTTGACTTTTCCCTAACTACAAGAGAAATCCGATTCTTGCAGTGTATTTCTTGTTCTCTTGCAGACCTAGAGGTTTGCCCTTGGAACAAGTGCCCTGAAGGACAATGTGCAGAACATCTCAGTGAAGTCCAAACTTGTAGATAAATTACTGCAGACCACAAAAAGCTTTGCATGTAAATCAGCGTTTCTCTACTCTCTATTGAGAATTTAGCCAACACAGTTCTCTTTGTCATAGCAGGAATGTATTGTGTTTTGCGTTCGTGAAGAACCTGTGCTTTTTCTGCGGATGGACAATGATTTCATCCCCTTCACTCCAAGAGCCAAGGAGAACTTGAAGGAGAACCTACACAATCTGCACACAGGAGTTAAAGTAGAAGACCTGGAAGTCTCTATTCGAAAAGAGGTGATTTTTCAGAGCTACATGAAGGCGCGCTGCATTTGAGATTTGCTTGAGATATACTTTCCCACTTTTATTACGGATAATTCTTGAACTTATGAACTGTTGTTTAATGACCATTTGAAGTTACAACAGACTTTTAAAAAAGCTTCTGATGACCCATCGTCAGAATTATGACTGCCCACTCCTCCTTGTGGTCATGTGATTGTATTTCTGGTGCTTCAGGCAGTTGGCTCACATTTACAACCAAATTGCAGTCATGTGCCCACAATTTGTGACTTTTGTTTTGCCATTTTCTGCCAGAAAATGGCAAAAACCTCCAACCTTTGGCTATGCTGGATTCACTTAACAACTGTGTGGCTTGTCTAATGGCCACGTGATTTATTTAGCAACTTTGGAGACTTAGAACCATTTTAAATACGATTGTAAAATCGAGTCTGGTCATGTGTGGTCTTAATGACCGGGCTCAGTTGTGGTCATAAGTCAAAAACTGCCTGTAATATCATTTAGTCTACAACGTCCACTTTCTTTGGCCACAACGTGTCTTATTTTGAGTATACTGACTTATTTTTCCCAGACACCATTGCTTTTAAATTTTTATTTAAAGAAGTAGCACAGCGTTAATTACATTATTATATAGTTGTGCTGTCCCACTCACTCACACGCGCATGTTAACGGTGGTTTAGTGGGTTTATTAATATTCCCCAGCAATTCTCTTCAAAAAAAAAACCCACCAGAACTGTCCTAAGTAAGTCCAGCCAAAAGCAGACCAATGCTAGTTCACAGAGCAATGGCCAATGAGTCCACAAGGCACTTGAAAGTTTCCCAAACAAGAGAAATCCACCAGGCAAAGTTAAATCCACAATACAAGAGGGTTCACGAGGCAAGAAAAGTCACAAGGCACAATCCAGGCATGGTGTCAACCTAAAGCAAGGCAGGAAACACACAGCTAGGAATAAAAAATAAACATATTATTCCCAGCATCACCTCCACCTGACTGCTGTGCTAAATAGCCAGCTTCTGGTGCAGCCCATCAAGAAGGGTGAGGCTTCCTCCTCACAAGTAATCTGGCTGACCTTCGCTGCTCCTGCCTTTTCTCTGCCCTGTGTGTTCTTCGATCAGGTGAAGAAAGCAGTTGTTTTTCCTTATTGCTGACCAGCTGCATGCTTTCCCCACCTGAAGCCTCAGGGCTGTCCTGCGGCAGCCGTGCTTCAGCCAAATCCCTCTCCGACGGCTGCTCAGAGCCATTGACCAACTCCCCTCCAGACATGCCCAGAACTGGTTCATCTTCCTCCGAGCTGGCATCTGGAGAGGTATCTGGGGAAGCATCCGGAGGGAGTCATCACAATAGTACAAAATATTTCTCAGGGGTTTAAGTTTGGGAACGAGAATGGCTATCAAATTGCATGGTGTCCTTTTAACATTTCTGTGCCATTGATTCCATTTTTAGATGTCTGCACAACACGATAGAAGCCTATCTGGCACATATCTTGGTATCTTAGTGGTGTTATGATCCAATCTTAATATGGGTCCTATAATGTCTTCATGAATAAGTTGAGATGAGTAGGACCAGAGCCTTTTCCTTTGTATCTTTAAAGGTAAAGGTAAAGGTTCCCCCGCACATGCGTGCTAGTCGTTTCCAACTCTAGGGGCCGGTGCTCATCTCCGTTTCAAAGCCGAAGAGCCAGCGCTTGTCCGAGGACGTCTCCGTGGTCATGTGGCCGGCATGGCTGTTTCCTTCCCACCGTAGTGGTCCCTATTTTTCTACTTGCATTTTTATGTGCTTTCGAACTGCTAGGTTGGCAGAAGCTGGGGCGAGTAACAGGCGCTCACTCTGTTACGCGGCACTCGGGATTAGATGCGCCAAACTGCCGACCTTCTGATCGACAAGCTCAGCGTCCTAACCCACTGAGCCACCGCGTCCCTATTTGTATCTTTACGGTGACCCATTTAGCAGAGTCAGCAAGTAGGCCTAAGGAAGAAAACTGCATAGAACAGGCTGTAGATAATGTTTTATAAAGCAAGCCTCTTCTCAGTTTGGTTTCTTGGATTTATCTGTTGAAGATCCATGACTTTGCCCAGCTGAGTGAAAATATCTATTATGTCTACAATGATACTGAACATTTCAAAGATGAGCCACATTCAGTCAAAATTTTCTGTGAAGAGGACATCCAGGTGACGGAGGAAGTGTACAAGAGGCCTGTCTTCCTGCTGCCATCTTATAGGTAAATTTCGGTGGAAGAGAATCTTGTCCTTATTAATAAATAATTTTACTAACTTAGACTTTATTTCTTTTCAGCATTCTCTGTTTTACCTAAAAAGCAGCATTACAAAACATTACAATCTGTCCTCAACTTACAACTATTTATTTACTGACAGTTTGAAGTTGCAACAGTGCTGAAAAAAAGTGACATTACTGGTTTTCACACTTAGGACTATTGCAGCATCCCCATGGTCACATGATCAAAGTTCGGGTGCTTGGCAACTGGCGTGTATTTATGACAGTTGCATTATCCCTGGGGTCATGTGATCGCCATTTGAACCCTTCCCAGCCGGCTTCCAGCAAGCAAAGTCATTGGTGGAAGCCAGATTTACCTCACGACCCCATGATTCATTTAACGACTGCAGCGATTCACTTAACAGCTGTGGTGAGAAAGGTCATAAAATCTGCCTCACTTAGCAACAGAAATTTTGGGCTCAATTGTAGTCGTAAGTCGAGGACTAGCTGTATTCCAAGAATGCAGGGCATCTCTTTGAGCTGATAGGTTTATTAAAATTTAGAGCAAAAGCCTGCCTGCTCTTTCTTGGTGTCGAGATCCAAAATGACTGCCACACAGTAAGTAAGACCAGTCACGTGGATAGAAAATATTTCCTCAAAGGCAAAGTCATGACAGTTTCTTGAAACTAATCTGGTTGATCTCCAGGATATTTGGTACCATCCTAGCTTCCATGGGCTTTTTTAGGGTTAAATGTAGCTGTCCTCTTCCCCCATGTTTAAGAAAACTTATGGTTTCAGGTGCTGGAGCCTGGTACCATATTTCCCACTCGAATTTCTTATTTCTAATTAAACGTATCAAAATTAACTTTGGAGAGACAAGGAGTTTTCCAGATGTCCAGGCTGTAGATTATTGTAGATTGCTGCCCACAGACACCTGGTTATCTATCTCTGTATTATAAAGTGACTGGATTAGCAAATTGTCCCAGTATAATGTACAGACTTATGACTGGTCGCTTAGCGACCCTTCAAAATTACAATGGACCTCCCCAGGGCTACGTTCGACCCAGCTGTCCCCCCATTTGAGGCTGTTTTTGCAAACTTGGTACAGCTATTTGCAGTGTCTTGTGGTCATATGACCACAATTGATGGCATTTTTGCAGAAAATGGCTTTCCCCCCCCCCGACAAAAACACTCCATAGAGAACAGTTCGCTTAACGATTGCTGTGTTTACTTAATTCTATAGTATTCTATTCAAATTGTAATTCTAAGTCTGTACTAATTCTAATTCTAATCTATTCAAATTCCATTCCATTCCATTTCTATTCTAATTCCAATTATATTCTAATTTTAATTCTATTTTAATTCCATTCTACTCTAATGGAATTAAGAATTATACTCTAATTCTTAATTCAATTCTAATTCTATTCTCTTCTGTTTCTAATTCTAATCTAATTTTATTCTAATTCTATTGTACTCTATTTCCATTCTAGTTCTAATTCTATTCTATTCTATTCTGTGCTATAGTTCTGTGCCTTATCTTCTAATATTAATTCTGCTCATTTCTATTTAATTCTCCTCTAATTCTGTTCCATTCTAATTCTGTTCTGTACTATTGTATAGAATTGTTCTAATTGTAATTCTATTCTAATTCTATTCTACATCTCATTCAATACTTCCAATAATAATAATAATAACAATAATAACAATAACAACAACAACAATAATAATAATAATAATAATAAAGCTGAAACTGTTTCACATTTAATATGTGAGTGCAGCAAAATCGCGCAAACTGATTACAAAGCTAGACGTGACCGAGTTGCTAAACTAATCCACTGGGCATTGTGTAAAAAATACGACTTGCCTGTGTCCGAAAAGTCGTGGGAACATAGGGTGGAAAAAGTTGTCGAGAATGAGAGGGTGAAGATCTTGTGGGACTTCCGAACACAGACAGATCACCATTTGGAACACAACACGCCAGATATCACAGTTGTAGAGAACTGAAGCGTACAGCTGATTGATATCGCTGTACCGGGAGATGCCAGAGTCGAAGAAAAAGAACTGGAAAAAATTATGAAATACCATGACCTGGCCATCGAAACTGCACGATTATAGATGAAACGTGTAACAGTGATACTCATTGTCATCGGGGCACTGGGAACTATGTCCAAAAACTTTACAAAACACATCAAGAAATTGCAACTTCCTGCAATAACTCCAGCAAAGCTACAAAAAACTGCACTACTCGGAACATCTTACATTTTAAGGAGATACCTGGCTGGCAGCAGCCCATGTCAACCATTAGTGCCAGTCAATTTGAGTGTTCAGTTGACTGAGTTTCATGTTTTATGAATAAAAGTTTAATAATAATAATAATAATAATAATAATAATAATAATAATAATAATAATAACAACAACAACAACAACAACAACAACAACAACAACAACAATAATAGGAAGGGACCTTGGAGGTCATCTAGTCCAACCCCCTGCTCAGGCAGGAAACCCTATATTCATTTCAGACAAATGGCTGTCCAGTCTCTTCTTAAAGACTTCCAGTGTTGGAGCATTCACCGCTTCTATTCTCTCAAATTCTATTCTATTTATAATTCTAATTCTAATTCTGTTCAAATTCTAATTCTACTCTAATTCTTATTTTTTTTCTTTTAATTCTAATTTTGTTCTATTCTTTCTAATTGTATTATGTTCTGTTATATTCCAAATTCTATTCTAATTTTAATTCTATCTTATTCTAAAATCTATTCTAATTCTATAATTCTAGTTCTATTCTAATGCTATGGTAGATTCCGTTCCATTCCATTCCATTCCATTCTATTCCATTCCATTCCATTCCATTCCATTCCATTCCATTCCATTCCATTCCATTCCATTCTACTCTACTCTACTCTACTCTACTCTACTCTACTCTACTCCTATTCTATTCTATTCTATTCTATTCTATTCTATTCTATTCCTTAATTCTAATTCTATATTAATTCTAATCTAATTCTATTTCTCTTGCCCTGCCCTTGCCTCTACCACTGTTCCCTACATCACTCTCACTTCCCCTGCTTGTCCTTCTCCCCATCCCTCGTCCTTCTCTGTCCACCTCCAACTCCCCATAGCCCTTGTCCTCCCTCAGTCCTTCTATCCTTCCCTCACTCCTGCCTTCTCCTCCTTGTCCCTGTCCACCTATTTGTTTCCCTCCCCTTCCTCGTAGCTATACCCCTCCCCTGCTGCCCTTCCCTCTCTCCTATCCATTTCCCTCACCCTCCCTCCTCTCCTTTGCTCACTCACCTCTGCTAATCTGCAATGGATGAAGTCATGAAAACATTAAAATTGCCCCCCCCAGTTGTTCTTCCCTGCCCTTCTCTTCCCTGTCCCCTCCCCCTCTCCCCATCCCCTCCCCTTGCTACTCCACGTCCACCCCTTCCCTAGCCTTCTCCCCTCTCTCCTCTCCTCCCCTCCTCCCCTCCCTTCCTCCTCTCTCTCCCTCCCTCTCCCTTAGTTCCGGTAATAAACCTGCCTGGATGAAGTCATAAAGGCCTTAGCGTTCCCCCCTCCCTATTTGTGCCTACCCTTCCTTCTCTCCCTGTCCTGTCACCCTCCCCTCCCCTCTCCTACTGCACCCACTTCACTTCTTCGTCCCCCTCCTTTTTTTCCTTCTTCGTTCTCCACCCTTCCCTTCCCTCTTTGTCCTGTCCCCCTTCCCTCTCCCCCTCCCCTCTTCTCCCCCTCCCCTTTGACTCCCTCACCTTCCCCATCTTCCTTTCCCCCTTCCCCGATTCTCCCCCTCCCCTTTTTATCTTCCTCCCATTCCCCATACCCATTCCCCTCCTCCTCCTCCTGACCCTGACTCTCAACCTCACTCATGCTCCCTCTCAGCCTGGGCCTCACCTTTTCACCCTGATCCTCTCACCTAACATTCTTGTTCTCACCCTCATCCTAAATCAAACTCTCACTCTCCCTTACTCCTCTAAGAGTTGGCTACAAAAAAAAGAGGGGAGCTTCCCCACAGTCCAGGAGCCCCACTGAAGAGCAGCCTACCTCTAGGAAGGCATCTTCACACTGATCACTGATAACTGGCAGTAACTGACACTTTAGCCCACAGGGATGAAATCATAAAGCCATGAGAATTCCCAAGGAGATGACCCGCCTCCCTTATCCTCCTATCAAAGGGCACCTGCTCCTCCACCTTTGTGACCTACACCCACGCCACACAAGGGTCTCTAGGAAGCTACCAAGCCAAACTCTAAAGCAGGGCTTTTCAACCAGTGGTACGGGTAACACCTGTGGTACATTGGCACCTGGCAGGTGGTATACAACCACCCTAGAAAAGAGGTATTGGGGGAGGGGAATGAGCTGAACCAGTGGCAGCACCGCACAAGCCTGAGCAAGAGATGCCTGGAGCTGCAGGGCTATCAGGGCTCAGCGGAAGCGTCAGGATCAGCGCTTCTTTGGGGCTGTCAGGGCTCAGAGGAAGCACCAGGATCAGCGCCAGGCTCCAGCTGGAGCTCGGCACTGATCCTGGGACTTCTGCTGAGCTCAGAAGAAGCGCCGATCAGCTGGAATGTTGCAGCATCTCCAGGGTCTTGTGATTTACATTCAGATGCTTGGCAACTGATTCATAGTTATGACGGTCACAGTGTCCCAAGGTCATGTGAAGTGACCAAAACTTGCTGCGACCACCCAGAAGAGGGGGGGGAATAAAAACCAAACACCCCACCCCCGCTGCCAATCCTCAACAGAAATGCTCACAAGAATGAAAACCTCGGACAGGAGGAAGAGCGCTGCCGGGTGGGCAGGTAGGTGTCTTGCTTGGCTCTGGCTTGGGGGGCATTTTTCAGTGCCATTGTAACTTCGAACAGTCACTAAGCGAACAGTTGTAAGTCGAGGACTACCTGTACTTCATCACTTTTTTTCCTTTTGGGGGGGGGTCATCATGATTTTGACACCTTGCTAGGCGACTGGTGGTACTCGGATGTTGCCGTATCCTAAAAGTGGTACAATGGGTGGAAAGGTTGAAAAGCCCTGCTGTAAAGCTGCCTATTTGTCATTTTTCTGCACGGAAGCCCTGGCTGGCTCTTTGGGATGTGGATTGCCTCTTGTTACAGATGCTCCGCTAAGTGCTTCAGCACTACTAAGCAGCTTAATAGTCTGCTGTTTTCTAAAGTTAGGGGTTGGCAGCAGACCTGACTATGTTTAGGGTAGACACTGAAATAGATTTATCCAGTGCTTTTTTTGTAAAAGAAAAAGGTGCCGGAACTCACACATGTCATACAACCCGCCTTGCCTACCTTACAAGGTTCCATCCAAAAAAAGGTGCCGGAACTCCGTTCTGAGCGTTCTATGAGGAAAAAAGCCCTGGATTTATCCCTTTGAATCAACAGGACCGAATCTTAACAATTTTCGCTGAGTTTTAGTGGCACAACTTTGACAGATTTTGAATCCAGCTCATTGTCTGGAAAGACCAATCGTTTTTTAAACCATAATTATTCAGATTCTGTCACATGTAGACCCATTGCAGTATAGGTTGTGCACTGTTTTCTGTTTGAGAGAGGGAAGGGGAAAAAATTCTTTTACATTGATTATTTCTTCACCCACTGTTTGAGGTCTCTGTCTTCCACATATCTCCTTATTTAGTTAGTGAAGCTCCTCTTGTTTTCCCCATTAAAGAGGCAGGGCATTATAAATATTTGAAAATGACAGTGGAAATGGAATATGGCGGGCAAATTAAACTGCCTGTGTACATCAGAGACGAGAGGGCCTGAACAGGGAGTTGGACTAGAGCAGGGGTGTCAAACTCAATTTCATTGAGGGCCGCATCAGCATTGCGGTTGCCCTCAAGGTGCCGGGTGGGTATGGCCAGGGTGGGCGTGGCCTGCTGGGTGGGCGTGGCTAGAGTGCGTATGGCCTACTGGGTAGGCGTGGCCACCTCTACATCGTTCGCATCAAGGGTGCCTATGGGGGCCTGGGCAGGAGTGGGACAGATCTGAGGGTCTCTGGCAGAAGGAGGGTCTCTGGGCCAGGGCCAAGGCAGTGGGGGCCGTTCCCACACTGTTTCCAGGATGGCTTCGCGGGCCGCGTGAAACCACTTTGCGGGCCAGATCCGGCCCCCAGGCCTTGTGTTTGACATGTTTGGACTAGATAGAAGTTTTCCAAGGTCCCTTCCAAATCTGTAAACCCATTCGTTATTCTAATGATGATTCCCCAAAAGGTCATAAAATCAAGTCCTGATGGCCAACTTTATGAACATCACAAATTGTGACTGTGCTAGGAAGGCTCCACGACGGTCATGAATAGAGGACTACCCATCTTTCGTTCAGTTTTGATTTAATGCATTTTGTAAAATTTAGCCAAACCGTATCTTTTTTCAACAGACATGGTTGATGAATAAAGGATGTGATGGTTAAAATTTGTTATGGTTAAAAATAAAGCCCTGTCTTTTATTCAGAAATGTATAATCGAAACAGTCAACATGAGAAAGCAGTGGGTAAGCAACATGATACCTGAATTCCTTCTTTTCATCGTGCCAGTGTGTTGAATTTAAAGGTTTTTCTAAATGTCTCTATCCAAGAATACGTTCAAAGCTTGCCTGCATTTTGACCAGAGTTGTTTTCAAAAACTGGAAATAATTAAATTTTTCTTGGTTGTAGGTACCATCGTCTGCCTTTGCCTATGGATGGAGCTCCTTTAGACACACAGTTTGATGATTTCATCACTTTCCTTCGGGTAAGGCCTGATGCCAGATGTTAATCTACAAACTGTCTTTTATTTAATAAGCTGAGTTGGGAAAAGGAAACACATTTATTTATTTATTTATTTATTTATTTATTTATTTATTTATTTATTTATTTATTTATTTATTTAAATTTAATTTAATTTAATTTATGTACCGCCCTTCTCCCGAAGGACTCAGGGCGGTGTACAGGGCAATGCAATAAAATACAATGTACAAAAATTAAAAATATTAAATACTATAGCCCTATTCAATAAATTAATACAAAACTATAAAATACCCCTAAACCCATCAGACCAGGCCGGCTTGTTCAAATTCTTCCTGTTGGGCGGAGATACTACAAACATTTGCTTTTCCTCCTCTCTATTTACCTCTGCCGAGTGTAGATTCATGTGTCTATTTCTGGGACCCTCTAGCTGGTGTTTGAACACACGCATTTGCTAGATGCCTGTATTTGCTTTAGGATCATGACTTACTGTATGGTTTTGTGCCAAACGTAAAAAAGCTTAATATCTCTCTCCTCCCCCCCCACACACACACTGTAAAAAGAATTACTGCACAAGCCAGCAAGAAATTAAGCTTAGAAAGGCCTGTTTATCAGAAAACCATTAAAATAAATGCTTAGTTTTGGCGGGGGTGGGGGTGGGGGGTGAGGTTGGATCAGATCTGTAATACTGAATTTAATTAATGGGCATCAAATTGCTAGCTACAGAGCTTGTATTTACTTTGGATGTTAACATTGTTTTTGCTAAGGCTGGAGACAGTTTTGGGAGATGCTAAAAATACGTAAAATGTTATGGGAACAATTCAGGGATCAAGTAATTACAGGATAGATCCTGTGCCGTGTTTAATATGTTAAGTTAATTTGATTACGAGAGAGGCTTTCCGCGTTTTGGGAAATCAGCCATTCAGTTGCAATTATATGTATATTTTCCTGGGAGAACGTTTCATTCATTTCTCTGAAAAATGATTGACTTTTAAAAATAACATGAGGCTTCACATAAGGATTTTTTAAATTTATTTTTTAATCACACAAGGTTAAAAGGTAATCCAGTTTGGTGTAATGGTTAAGGCATCAGGCTAGAAATAGGGAGACTGTCAGTTCTAGTCTTGCCATGACACTAAGCCAGCTGGGTGACCTTGGGCCAGTCAGCCCTAAGAAGAAGACAATGGCAATCCACTTCCAAAAGTTTGCCAAGAAAGCTGCAGGACTCTGTCTAGGCCAGGGGTAGGCAACCTCGGCTCTTTTATGACTCATGGACTTCAACTCCCAGAATTCCTGAGTCAGCTGACTCAGGAATTCTGGGAGTTGAAGTCCATGAGTCATAAAAGAGCCGAGGTTGCCTACCCCTGGTCTAGGCAATTTCTAGTAGTCAAGACTAACTCAAAGGCGCGCATGCACGCACACACAGACAAAAACAACAGAATTTTTGTTTGTAAGTAGCTGTTATTCTGTGTATTAAGATATGTAACTAGAATATTACATTAAGTTTATTAAAAGACGCTTGTTCCTGGGGAAGAAAGCCATGGCAAATCTAGACAGCACACTAAAAAGCAGAGACATCACCCTGCCAACAAAAGTGCATATAATCAAGGCTATGGTCTTCACAGTTGCAATGTATGGCTGTGAAAGCTGGACCATAAGAAAGGCTGAGCGCCAAAGAATTGAAGCCTTTGAACTATGGTGCTGGAGAAGACTCCTGCAAGTCCCTTGGACTGCAAGGCGATCAAACCGGTCAGTCCTAGAGGAGATCAACCCTGACTGCTCTTTAGAAGGCCAGATCCTGAAGCTAAAATTCAAATACTTTGGCCACCTAATGAGAAGGAAGGACTCACTGGAGAAGAGCCTAATGCTGGGAAAGGTTGAGGGCAAGAGAAGAAGGGGACGACAGAGAATGAGGTGGCTGGATGGAGTCACTGAAGCAGTAGGCGTGAGCTTAAATGGACTCCAGAAGATGGTAGAGGACAGGAAGGCCTGGAGGAACGTTGTCCATGGGAGTCGCGATGGGTTGGACATGACTTCGCAACTAACAACAACAACAAATAGAATATTGTGGGTTAGAGTTACACTCCAGTTTTTTATTTATTTATTTATTTATATTCCATTTATATCCCGCCCTCCTCCGAAGACTCAGGGCGGCTTACAAGCTTAGCAGTAGCCTTCATTCTATGTATATGCCTGCTTATTAGGGTTACTACATCTATCCAATATCTGTCTGTCTATCTATCTGTCTATTTATCTAATATAGCCGCCCATCACAGATGTAAAAATAAAACAATAAAGACATGTCTTAAAATAAACATAGAAAGCAAGAAACATGTATAAAACAAAACTGAGGAAGAATGTTTAAAAACTTACATATAATAAAGCCATTTTGTGGGTTCCCTATTTCCAAGGGATCCTGAGACCTACTGGAAAGATCATGTCTTGAGAGCTCTCTGGAAGGCCAAATAGATTGAGGCTAACATTTATTCACCTTTTGAGAGTGAATAGGTAGAAACGGAACTACAAGAGGCTCCAGTAAAAGAGAATATCTGTAGATGTATGAATACTAATATTGAAATATTGAGTTCCTTAAATGATATGGATTAAGATGTATATATGTTAAAAGTGATAGAATGTAACTGATATACTTGGATGTAGTGACATGAGAGGATGTATTAAATGTTGAAACAGAAGAAATTTTGGTTAATTTTTAATATGTGGAAACTATAAGTGAGAAACAAGAATATTAAATCGTCATCCTCCTCTTTCTCCTCCTTGCAATTGGTATTCTAATGACTACTATTCTAATATTGTACTACTAATATTGATATGGAAATGAGATAAATAAGAAGTGTATTACATTACTAGGTATTGGACAAAATTGTGTAAAGGGAAAGGGGGTTATTTAGCAATATGAAAATGAGAAATTTTAAATGTTTAATTTCAATATCAGTGTAAAATTAAAGCTAGAAAAATATATAAGGTGTTTGATGTATTAAAGATGGAATGTTAAAATGTAAAATATACTAAAGTATTGATAAATATGAGAAAACTATTTAAATGACTGATAGATAGCAATGAGAAGTATGTTAATTCAGATAAGAGATAGTATGTATTAAAGGAAAAAAGAGAGAGGAAGTATTGGTTATAACAATTTGGAGATTTGTAATAATATGTATTTGTCTGAAATGGAACTATTGTAACCCAGACACCACGTTGCTTTTTAAAAATACTATTGTAATATTGGAAAACTAATTAAAAAGAGAGAGAATATCTGTAACTCAGGGTTGATCTGTGGGGTCCTTTGAGTTTGGTTATTTTCTTACAACTATTTCATTACCCAAACAAGGTAATATCAGTACCAACCAAGCTTAGAAGAGATTGACAGGCCATCAAATCCCATCTCCTGCTTGTCCAGAATGAAGGAAGGGTTGATCAGAAAAGCCTTGGTGGAGCAGTGGGCTAATGCCTCCTTAAGTAACGCCAGCTGCCTGCAATTAGTGCAGGTTCGCATCCCACCAGGCTCAAGGTTGACTCAGCCTTCCATCCTTCCGAGGTAGGTAAAATGAGGACCCAGATTGTTGGGGGCAATTAAGCTGACTTTGTAATAATGCCGCTTGGGTGTGTGTGTGTGAAAGCCCTAATAAGCAGGCATATACATAGAATGAAGGCTACTGCTAAGCTTGTAAGCCGCCCTGAGTCTTCGGAGAAGGGCGGGATATAAATGGAATTTTAAAAAAAAAGCCATTGCCCTCTTTTTGATCAGCCAAGGATTTATTTTATTTTTTATTTTAATTCCATTTATATCCCGCCCTTCTCCGAAGACTCAGGGCGGCTTACAAGCTTAGCAGTAGCCTTCATTCTATGTATATGCCTGCTTATTATCAGCTTAATTGCCCCCAACAATCTGGGTCCTCATTTTACCTACCTCGGAAGGATGGAAGGCTGAGTCAACCTTGAGCCTGGTGGGCTTCCTTCTCTTGGTTTGGAGCAACAACAGACAGTGTGTGACCTTTAGGAGGCCGGAAGTTATTTTTCCTCTCACATGGTTGTTTGGTGGCCAGTTCTTTGACCAAATGCTGTGTACAATTCTGTCTTTCAGGAAAGTCCAAATCTCCTCCTTCTCCAAGATCGCAGCAAGCCACCTCCTGCTCTGGTGTTTAGTTGCCAAACTGGTGTCGGGAGGACCAATTTCGCCATGATCTTAGGAACTCTGGTCCTCTATCACCGTAAACGTGGCCTGGAAAAACAAGAGTAAGAACTCTGTAGCATCTCCTGCCGAGATAAAATGAAATGGGAAGGAAGTCTTGATTATTTATAGGCACTGATAATCTGCTTATATGAAAAAGGAATCTTTCTGCTCCTATCTCAGTGAATTCTTTTGCCACAAACTTGAAAGGAATTAGAAACTTCTTCCCCTTATATATGATTAGGATGTTATCTGAGTGAAGTGAGGTTTGAACTGCATTATTTACATAATGATTGTCAATTTACTATTTTAGGTATCATCCAGAATGCAAAATTTCTGAATATCTGTAGGGGCGTTAAATAGATGGCTTGGGAAACCTTACTGAGCAATATTTTATATGCGACATTAAGAGAACAAAATATAGGACAACATTATATTTTCAGTATGGGCATCAAGATTTCATGTTTCATTAAGCTGAGTGCTACAGCTTCTTTTTAAATTTAATTTGATTTAAATGTAATAGTACCAACTAATATATCAATGAAGGGACGCGGTGGTTCAGTGGGTTAGGATGCTGAGCTTGTCGATCTGAAGGTCGACAGTTTGGCGGGTCGAATCCCGAGTGCCGCGTAGCAGAGTGAGCGCCTGTTACTCGTCCCAGCTTCTGCCAACCTAGCAGTTCGAAAGCACGTAAAAAATGCAAGTAGAAAAATAGGGACCACTACGGTGGGAAGGTAACAGCGTTCTGTGTGCCTTTGGCGTCTAGTCATGCCGGCCACATGACCACGGAGATGTCCTCGGACAAGCGCTGGCTCTTCGGCTTTGAAACGGAGATGAGCACCGGCCCCTACAGTTGGAAACGACTAGCACGCATGTGCGGGGGAACCTTTACCTTTAATATATCAATAGTACACCAAATGTAATAGATTGTATATAAACTAATTCTTTTCTTCAGGTGGGAACGTGTATTTTTTTAACTACCATGTTTTCCCCAAAATAAGACCTGGTCTTATTTTTTTTTTTTGGTGCTTCCAAAACAGGCACCAGCTCTTATTTTTGGGGGTGGTGGTGGTGTCTTTTCCACTCACCTCCGGCACCGACAGCCCTGCCTAGCTGGCCCACTTCTTCTGCGGCTGAAGGAGCAGCTTCATTCTGCAGCTGAGAATGGAGCTCCGGCCTGCATTTTGCAGTCAGAGGCCTTTCGGAAAGGCCACTGCAGTCGAGAACCGAGCTATGGATTGAATGCATAGCTCGGTTCTCAGCTGCATTGGCCTTCTAGAAAGGCCTCTGACTGCGAAATGCAGGCATGGGGACACTGCAGAAGAAGTCGGCCAGCAAGGAGAGGCTGGCCTGCAAGATAAATGGGTGTGGGGCTCCACACCACCCCTGCCCTAGCTTGATTTTTAGGTTTGTGTCTTGCCCCAAAACTAGGGCTTATTTTTGGGGTAGGGCTTATATTAGCCCCCCCCCCCCAAATCAAGCTAGGTCTTATTTTCAGGATAGCTCTTATTTTTGGGGAAACAAGGTAAGTAGTGTGAGTGAGTGCAGCATGAAGTGCATCACATAATTTTAACAAAAGCAAAATTAGAAAGTTTGTTAAACTTTTGTGAGAGTCCATACGTTAAGGAATATCTTTTAACATTATCCAGGCACAGCCTTCCACAGTCTACCAAATATTCACCCAGGGAACAATTTCGGATTATTCAGAACTTCATCGGCATGGTACCCAACGGCCAACAGATAGTGGAAGAGGTGAGTGAAACTAATTGTATATTTGTTCCTGTGGCCTCAATGATCTTCTTGTGCTTCATTGCTCTTTATTCTCATTGAGGCTAATGAAGATTGTCAGAGTTATTTGTCTCGATATGTGGCAGCCTCTGATAAAGACTGGGACACTCCACAAATTGAGCAGAAGAACACTGAAGTTACATAGACAAATTCATGGTGCCTTCTTTAAATGAAGTATTATATAGTCTCTACCTATCTGTCTATCTCTGCGTGTGTGTGATTGCAATTCTCTATGTTTGATTATATTAATTGTAGGAGATGACCAGGCTGAGCCTGAGGAAGGGGTCAAATATGTCATCAGTCATGAGTCCCTGCGAACCCACAGGTCCAGCCCACCTTGAATGCCTCTTTAATTCTCACTCATTTCTCTTGACCATTAGTAGCTCAGATTCTTGTAGAGAGCTTAAGCTTACAGTAAATCTTTATACTCATTCAAATTGCCTGAATCTCCTGATTTCCCTGGAGCTTGACATTAATGTAGCCATTAATGATGAAAACAGCCTGATTGTATAGAAATAAATATTGAGTTCTCTCCATTATGACTAGAAAGACAATAAGTCAACCTGCCTCAACTTGGATGCTCATTCAGAGGTTTTGGGACTGTAGTTTCCAGAATTCCAAGTATTCAGAGTTGAGAGAGGCCATGAGATTAGGGAAAGCTGTCCAGAAGAGTATGTTTTATTGAGGAAGCTGTCGGGAAGACATGGGAGCAGGTGGTTATTATATGTAAAAAGTAAACTAGGATTGAGATTACATTTTGGGTGGAAGAATTCTTTAGCATGTATAGCACAATAGATAATTTGGCCCTGCAAGGCATTAAAATGCTAAAACTTCGTTCCTTTTTCTGGTAGTTTTCCTCTACCCTTTTGTCTATTTTTCAATAAGTTAAAGCTTTCTATGTTGAAGTTTTTCCAAACACACATTTTTCATTTTAGCTGTGTCTTTATGTCAGCATTTTGAGAATAGGGGAAAAGGTGGGGTGCATTTTTGAGAGGGGGAAGAAATTGGCAGTTTTTCTTCCCCAAAACTAATTTGAGAGGCTTGGTGAAGCAGTGGGCTAATGCCTCCTTAAGTAACACCAGCTGCCTGCAATTAGTGCAGGTTCGAGTCCCACCAGGCTCAAGGTTGACTCAGCCTTCCATCCTTCCGAGGTAGGTCAAATGAGGACCCAGATTGTTGGGGGCAATTAAGCTGACTTTGTTAAAAAATGCCGCTGGGGGGGGGCGAAATCCCTAATAAGCAGGCATATACATAGAATGAAGGCTATTGCTAAGCACATTTGATTTGTGCTTAGATTGTAAGCCGCCCTGAGTCTTCGGAGAAGGGCGGGATATAAATGGGATTAAAATAAAATAAAATAATTTATTTATATTTCATATTTCTTAACCACCCATCTCCCTCAGAAATGATTAGAAACTGTCCCCCATTTCTTGAGTCTCCCCATCCTACTTCACTGGTACAAAATTCTGTACAGAAATTGAAGGACCACATGTGGGTGCCCATGTCTCATTTCAGTTAAAAAAAAAGTAGATTCCAGGTGATCATTAACAGAGGACACTGATAAAATAGAAATATGATTGAAGGGAATAGATTTTGACATTTTCCCTTTGGCCTTCAAAGGTGGATGCTGCCATTGCCTTATGTTCAGAAATGCATGATGTGAAGGAAGCCATGTATGAATACAAGAGGAAATTGGAAGGGATTGGAGAAGATTATCAAAACCAGGTATTAGTAGTTCTTTTTAAATTGGTGACAAGATCCATGATGCTACAGGTAGGCCTCAACGTAGGACTGGTTACTTAGCAATTGTTCAAAGTTACACTGGACTCCGGAAAAGGAACACCCCCTGGTTTCAAAGTTTTGATATTGTTAAGTGAATCTGTTTTCCCCATTGACTTTGCTGGTCAGAAGGTCACAAAAGGTGATCACATGACCCCGGGACACTGCAACCGTCTGTGATGACCCAGGGCATGGCACAGAGGCAATGGAGTCAGCTGGCAGTTCAAACCGCCCTTTAATTGCTCCAAATTTTCCCCAAATGCTCCCACATTTCTGGCAAGCCCCAGAACAAAGTAAGACTTACACACCTTCAGCAGCCTCTGGCTGCAAATAGTTTCACATACTGTTAGATTAGAAGAGTAATTTACTCAAGGCCACGTAGATAACAAGGAATGAAACGTACATCCAAAATCTAACGAGTGTGTGGAAATACAAGTGTCATGGTTCCGATTAAAAAGACACATCAAAGAGTACTGCATGATTATTTATTCTAAAAAAAAGGTCTATAATGAGCAGAAACGGAGCATCGTCACTCATGGATGGATGCCAGAATCTGAATTCTCCTCCCCTTGACACACCACATCATACAGAATTTCCCTCCCTTATTTACACATCATGAATCACATTTACCAAATTAATTTAACACACGAAGTTTCACTTCCCTTCTGAAGCGGCTGGCTATCCCTTATCTTGTCAAAACATCCGGTTGCATTCCACCCGCGCTTTAGGGATTCAAAACCAAACAGTTAAAGCAAAAGGCTGCCTCTTATATTGTCAGTGCAAAAAACATGTCAATGTTTGCAGCGTTGGCAACAAGCTTGCCTGAGCAGTTTCGGAAATGAAGCCAAAATTCAATCCGAGGTCATTGAACACCAATTCAAGTTTGTCAGCCAGTCCAATGGTCAGAGTTTCAGGGTTTCCAAGCAGAAATCACCACACAGAACAAGAGATCAGAGAGTTGTTTCCAAGATCGGCAACAGCACACAAAACTCCAAGGAATCAGTGTTTGTTCCCAACAAATGCCCCTCCCCACAGCGTCTCCTTAAGTCTCAGTCTCCAGGTGTGCCTTGTGGAGAGAGGCTGGGTGCTCTCCTCCCGAGTAGTTGAGCCTGCCTGTGTTGTTCCCTCCGTCTCTCCACTCTCCATGCTCTAGGATCAGGAGGGGGTGGCCCTCGCTCATCACCTGAGCTCTGTCTCTCATGTTCATCCTGTCCCAATCCTGAAAGGCCCTGAGCCTGCCTCAGTCTGTTCTTCCCCACATTCCTCTGAAGCCACAGACACCTCTCCCTCGACCTCCATTGGCTCCAGTTCCAGCTCATTTTCCTCAGCAGATTCAGGCTCTGACAGAGGCATGACACCGTCATAAACACATCCAAGTTGCCAAGCGTCTGAATATTGGATCACGTGACCATGGGGATGCTGCAGTGGTCGTAAGTGTGACAAATGGTCATAGGTCACTTTTTTCAGGGCTGTTATAACTGTTCTGTACCAGCTTGCTACCGGCCCTGCAGAAAAGGCAGGGACAACCCCTTTTACAAGAAGGCAAGAGGCTGGAATTACGCCTGCCAAATTTATTGCTACAAAAACAAACGGAACAAGACACGAACCAAGAAACAGGAGCTTTAAGAAACAGGAACTATCCAAGCGGTTGCCTTCAGCAAACCAGCCCTCCCACACATTCCCCTTAAATACAGTTCAGGGCGTGGCCTCTCTCTGCCTCCTTCCGAGGTGCCCCATTGCCTTCCTCTGTTTACTCCTGATTGACTGTCTCCTGCGTCGGGCGTCCTTGAACAGGGCCAGCTGTGGGTCATCTTCATCCACGCTGTCAGGCTCACACAGCTGGGTCTGCATCGTGACCAGATGAGAGGGGCCTTGCTGGGGGCTCTCATCAAACTGTCCAATCCCCTCAGCAAGCTCTTCAACACCCCCCTCCTCCTCCTCCTCTGAGTCTTCCGACCCAACTGCCGAAGCCACAGGCTGACCCTGAATCACAACAAAAACTTTGAACAGTCGCTAAAGGAACTGCTGTAAGTCAAGGGCTACCCGTATCTGAATCTGGAGACTTACAATTGTGTCCCAGAGTACGTGTGTTGCTTGCTTATATAATGCTAATCCTCAAGTTCAGAGTTTCTCCTAAGAAAAATGATAAATTTGCTTATTATTTCAACGTAGACACTTGCCATTTTATTTATTGGCTTGCTACATTCTGTGAAGCCTGTCGTGCACTTTGCTTTTCTTAGCCAACCTGTAGCTTTGTGATTTAGTGACTTGCACTTGATTAGCACGTTGTTACTTTTACTGTATATCATGAATATTTCAGTCTGCCGGTTAGTTTATTTTTTACTTTTTTTTGGAGTGAGAGAAGTAGTCTTCTGTTACAACATGTAGCATCATTGAAGACAAAAGGCTTTGTAGAATAGAAAAAAGAAAGCTACAACAGAGACATGTGGCTTTAATTCTTCTTTTAAAAACACCCTCCCTCCCTCCCTTGCTTAAAGATATATAAACAGGATAGACTTATAAAATTCTTGAGGTGTAAAAGATGACTATAAACAAAGGACTGTTTGTCCTGAAAGCCAGAGAGTTTTCCACTGGGTAAATGTTTATGCAGAATATCAGAAGGCTAGTTTGAATTTCCAAGTGAACTCTTGGGAGTTGAAGATGTAAAAACTTTGCTCTTCATTGTTTTATCACTGTTGTGATTTATTCTTCTTCCAAGGTATTATGCTTAAAATGGAACTCGGCCTCAGCCTCCGTGCACTACCTAGTTCTGGGCATGAGAAGGAAATTGTAGAGTGACTTTTAAGCCCATCAGGAGAACTTTCTGTATCAGATAGCCCATATGCCTTAGTTGAGGTTTTTGTCTTGTTTTTCCTCTGTGGGTATTTCAGCCTGATTTCATTGTATCACAGAGTCAATAACTCAGTTCCTCAAGGCCCCAAGTTCCTGTGACATCCCTTTATGACATCCACAGAAAACGTCCCTCCCCAATTAATACTTAAAAATGGCTGAAATATCATGAGATTACCAAGTTCTGCAAGACAAGGTTGTTTAGGCGTGGGAAGTTCTTTTGAAGATTTCATCATTCTTTTGTAAGAAGTCTTGTTATCTCATAAGTGGAATCTCTAATCTTGGAATAGTTCATCCGTTTAAAGATGTATATTATTATACTGGATTAACAAGGCATTGAAAGGGTGACTAACTCCTTCAGCATGGGATATTTAGTATTATGTTACCCAACTAACCTGTGTAGTTACTTCAGTTGAGAGACACCTGGCTGATCTCGCTAGGTGATAGGTGAAAGCTTTATTTTAATCAGTGAAGAGTCTTTTTACATTCTTAGTCTTGCTTCTGCTTCAAGTAAGTAGAGGAGGCTCAAAACGGCTCATCTTTTGCCAACAATTTGATAAAGTGGTTGTATGTCAGGGTTGACCTCCTATAGTGCAGCAATGGAAGACCAAATGGCACCATCCCATTTCACATACAGACGCTTGACCAGTAGCCATTTATACCTATGATCAGATGGTATTCTTCATAATAGTTAAGAATAAGCTCATGAGTCAAAGGTTGAGCTGCACTGCATGTCAGGTTTCTGACATGGGCTTTTCAAGAGACTGAGGCATTGTTTACCTTAAAAGTCCTTTATTAGCCTAATACACCGGCAAATGCTTGCTCGAAGGAAGCTGGAATCTGAAATCTCCGCCCCCTTGCACCATATATTAAAACACAATTCTCCACCTTTCTAATTTTGTCATTAATCATATTCTCCAATTAATTTAAAGAATCAGTTTCCCTTCCGTTAGAAAACCCGCCAAGCTCTTCTCTTCTTTAATTTCAGATGGCCTTGAGGAACAATCCTCCTCTTCCCCCTCCCAACCTTAATCCAATCTCTTAAAGCAATACACAAGTTTAACATAAGAAATGGCTACTACTTCATCTCTTGTCAAGCAATAACATTCGATGTTAGCAGCAGCGTTGACACGGCACACTCTATTCTCTCCTCTAGCAGGAGATAACCAAGGAGGTCAGCAGAAAAACTTGGGGCAGGAGGATGGTGTGGGAACGGCCATTTTTTGGCCTCTCTACCTTCAGCTTTCCCAAACGTTTCTTATCGGCCTCTACGTGAATTACAGTGATGAGCACACTCTCCTGATTCGCACAGAAAGGCACGTGGGAGGTTTGGGAAACGCTATGATAAAGCTTTCACATATATCTTTTAGTATCTTGTTTTTGTAATGATCTCATAGGCACCTGAGTAGTTCTCACTATGTATCCAATTATCACTATGTATCCTATTTTTTTGAGATTGATGGGGTTTATGTAATGTTGTATTTGGTATTCAGAAAGAGGGAGGTGAATAAAAGGTCAGCGGGCAGTTGCTCAGGAGGTTTTTTTTGGGAGACGAGGCTGCCTGGCTGGTTCAGAGCATCTCTATCGACCCGGGTCTGAATTCTTTTCCCTTCAGGATGGCCAGCATCCTGGGCCAATAGTTGCTGCTCTATTTTGCCTAATGATGCAGCCAGCCCAGGGGAGGCTAAAATTCTGATGTTTATTTAGCCATAGATGGAGTTTAGGGCAGTCACCCATTTTTCGAATAAACTCCTTTACAAGTTCACCTGGTTTCAATGCAGGGAAAAAAATAGTATCTACAGGTCGTCCTCAGCTTACAACCATTCTTTTAGTGGCAGTTCGAAGTTACGGTGAAAGTCACTTAAAAAAAGTGACTTATCACCGTTTTTCACAGTTACATCTGCTGCAAGCATCCCCACGGTCCCGTGATCAAAATTCAGACACTTAGCAACTAACTCACGTGTATGAGAGTTCCAGTATCCTGGGCTCATGTGATCCCCTTTTGTTACTTCCTGACAAGCCAAGTCAGTGGGGAAGCCAGACTCAGTTAACAACCGCATTACTAACTTAACAACTGCCGTGATTCATTTAACAACTGTGGCAAGAAAGGTTGTAAAATGGGGGGGAAAACGTGCCTCACAGCTGTCTTGCTTAGCAACAGAAATTAGAATTAGAATAGAAAAGAGCTGGAAGGGACCTTGGAGGTCTTCTAGTCTAGCCCCCCGCTCAAGCAGGAGGACCTATGCCATATCAGACAAGTGACTGTCCAGCCCAGGGGTAGGCAACCTTGGTTCTTTTATGACTTGTAGACTTCAACTCCCAGAAATCCTGAGCCAGCCATGCTGGCTCAGGAATTCTGGGAGTTGAAGTCCACGAGTCATAAAAGAGCCAAGGTTGCCTACCCCTGCCTCTTCTTAAAAACCTCCAGTGATGGAGCGCCCACAATTTCTTGGGGCAAGCTGTTCCACTGGTTAATTGTCCTCACTGTTAGGAAGTTTCTCCTTAATTCCAGGTTGCTTCTCTCTTTGATCCGTTTCCAACCATGGTTTCTCGTCCTTCCCTCTGGTGCTTTGGTGAATAACGTGACCCCCTCTTCTTTGTGGCATGTTGGACTCAATTGTGGATGTAAGTTGAGGACTACCTGTACTGCATATTAAACCTGCATCCAAAGTCCTGATACAAAGTAGTATAGAAATGTGCTAAATAATATTTTTCCTCAGATCTGTGAGTTATTCTGGACTTAGCCATCTCTTCGGAGAGTAGGCCTAATATATCACTATATCTACTGTGAAGTGAGATTCTTCCTTCAAGTTGAATTTCACCTGCTGGGATCCTCTTCTTGTTTTGTTGTTCTGAGCAGTGGTTCTGTGAGAATAATTTAGCTTTACTTTTGAAGTGATTTTCAGGTTGCCTTCACAGCATGTAGTGTATATCTTCACTGGCTCTAAAAGATCAGCCTTTGGAAGTCACTTTACTTATAAACACAGTTAATGTTTATATGAAATTCAAGCAGAGCAACAGCTCTTCTTAAACAATGGAATTTTTTTATTGAAAAATATCCTTTTGTCTTCCTTGTGAAAAGCAGCAGAACATATATATTTATGACACGTGGCAGGTCTCTAAGCCAAATGAGGGCTGACATAATTCTTGTTGTTCTTGTTACTTTCTGGGGCTGTAAAAATTGGAAAAAAATATCCGATACCTAGCACAGTTTATTCTTCTGCTAACTTTTTGTGGTAGGTTACACAGGTTATGGATATTTGATGTATACTTAATGCAGTTCTTCTTTAATAAATAAAAGCAGGCTTTATAGAAAACATAATTTATGCATATCTAAATGTACGATAAGATCTCAGTAAACACCTTTTCAAGGGAAACCATAAAACATTTTATAAATACTATTTTTAAAACTGTTGCAGATCTCTGCATCTGAGAGCAATGAGATTTCAATAGTTGGATTTGTGCCACCATTATCACTTATTTTAACTTGTGGATGGAAATAGCCTGTGCTGGAAAATATTTCTAAGTGCATTTCTTAAATCTTTTTGATAAATGACTTCAGGCCAGGTTTTTCTTGGAGGATAACAAGTAAATATTAATTAAATTATATAACCTAAGATTCCAGTGGATCCTTGCCAAATTTTCTCTCTTCCAAAACCAAATGAAGCTTCTTTGTGTTTGTTCAAGCTCTGTTTTGTGTCCATCCAGAGCCATCCAGAGCCAATGTAATTTAAAAAACCAGAGGTAGATCAGGATTCTTTTATCTGAATTGCCACCCAGTTTGAAATTCATGGCATGATATTAATAGGTCATTATCGCTGAGCTTAGCTTATGTCACAGAAATTGACATGAGAATACAGTTTGTGGTAGATAAGGGAGACTGATTTTGCTCTTATGTTTATTGGAGGGACAATGGTGCTTTCCCAAAGTTGAGTTACTCAAAGAATAGAAGTCTTTGGCAGATGTCTGTGTTAGAAAATCATGGTCTTTAAACATGAAACCCCAATCTTGATTGGAATTTTCACAAAATGGCCACTGAGAGATTCATTTATTCACAAGATGCCTGTTGCAGTGACATAGCCATATACCAATTTGCTGCCAACTCCTTAGACCAGAATATTTTGTACACCCCTTGGTCTTTTTTTATTTTCTAAGATCTTTGAGGCTCAGTTAGATTTCTAGAAATAAAACTTAAGCTGTTTTTTTTTGCTTGCTTATTATTTTTTTAAATTTTTTTTAAGTGGGTTGGACAGTCCAAGTTGGGAAGCTGAGTTTAAAACAACACGATAAAGAATTTGTGTTACAGATTTTACAGGTAGAGAAATACTGGTAGTCCTCAACGTAGGGCCACAATTGAGCCCAAAATTTCTGTTGCTAAGCAAAGCATTTGTTAAGTGAGTTGCACCTTATTTTACAATATTTTTGTCACAGTTGTTAAGTGAATCATGCAGTCATTAAGAGAATCTGGCTTTTGCTGACTTTGCTTGTCAGAAGCCAGCTGGGAAGATTACAAATGGCAATAGCAATAGCACTTAGACTTATATACCGCTTCATAGTGCTTTACATCTCTCTCTAAGTGGATTACAGAGTCAGCACATGGCCCCCAACCATCTGGGTCCTCATTGTACCGAATGATGATAACTTGCTGACCCCAGGACAGTGCAACTATCATAAATATATGACAAGTGCCGAACTCCCAAATTTTGATCACATGGGGATGCTGCAACAGTCGCAAGTCTGAAAAACAGTCAAAAGTCACTTATTTCAGTGCCGTTGCAACTTCAAACAGTCATTAAATGAATAGTTGTAAGTTGAGAAGTACCTGTAATCCTGGGACATATAAAGTCAGATAGACAGTGCTGAAACCCTAAAAAATACTTTTGCTGAAAAGTATATAGTAGATCAAAGAATATTTGTAGGGGTTCTAAGAGGCTAGTGAAAAAATCCCGCAATTGTGTAATTGTGATAACAGCAAAAAGAATGGATATCTATCTATCTGTAATGTCACCATGATTTGAGAAGCATTGATACTGCTAAATTATTTTCTTCAAAGATATTTAGGGTGTGTTAATTGTATCATAGTGTTAAGTAATAATTTATATTGAGAGGCAAATTTACAAATTTGTTTGCATCTCTTTCTCTTCTCTCTCTCTCTCTCTCAATATATGCATAAATATAATTGGTTCATTGGAATAAGTTAAGATGCTGAAAAGTGTACATTTTCGATTTAGCATTCCGTAAGTCGTGTGGATTTACCTGGATCGTTATATCTGTTTTTGTTGTAGAAGAACAGCACCAAAGAGTGTTTCCTTCAGAAGACATTACAGAGACTTGAACGTTATTTCTTCTTGATCATTTTCAATTATTACCTTCATGAACAGGTGAGCGTACCTCTATGAATCATCCTTGCTACAGACCAGTGACTCATAATAATCATGTTTGGCCATATATTGTCTCAAAGACCCATTTTTTTCTTCATGGTATGTCAGGGTATAGTTCATATGTTCAGATATTACTAAATTCCTTCTCCCATTAACTCAAGGCTGTAAAACTAATAGGGAAATTGCAGTTTGTTCTGACAACATTAGAGAATCACATCATGCCTATCCATGTTACAGTTCCTTATTCCATAGACTAGTCACTAGGCAGTACAATTGAAAAATCTAGATACCTACCTTATCAAGCTTCAGGTCCATCAACCAGTTACTGTAAGTATGTGAGGCAGACCTTTAGAAGTTTAATATCAGATAACTGAGCTCCATCCGAAAGTATTTTACACGAACATGAGATAGAAGCTGCATGCTCTACCAGTCAATTGATGTGAACATGGAACTCCTCATCGTTTTTGATAGAGTGATGGTAAGACAGTTTCATAATTGCTTTTTGATGGCAATCTCTTGGATCTTGTTCTGTCAGATCAAATTATTGAAAAATGGTTTCCTTTTGTTGCCAGCATCATCACTTGAGCAAAATCCAGTTGTTTTAAATTAAAATATAAATAATGTTAAATATTTGGAGGCCTAATAAAAGAAAACTTGAGAACCAATGAAACATCTGCACATAAGTGTGGCACTGTTTCCTGTTAAGTCATACAGAGAGTTTGGGTACCAACAATAAGTGGATAATGCCCATTATTTGTTTCCTTGGACATTAAAATCAGATGAGACAATGAAGCTGTTGGACTCATGCCTGGATTCTTCCAATAGACTGGATAAAGAAAAATAAGCTATGATTAAATTTTGATAAGATAGAGGTACTGTGGATTGATAGCCTACACTTCCAGGAATTTGGTTAAAAATCTCCAGTTCTAGATGGGGTTGCACTCCATCGGTAGACATGCAGGATTAGTATTCTTCTGGATCACCTATCGCTTGAGGTTCAAGTGTTCTCATAGCCATATGTGTTTGACCATTTGTGAGTGACTGATCGTCTTGCCATAGTAGGACGTGCTCTTGAACACACATGATTAAACTATTGCAGAGTTTTACACATTAGGTTACTCATGAAGTTGACCCAGAAGCTAAAGGTGATATAGCTTTGTAGAGATTGTATCACACCAGGGTTAATGGAACTGCAGTGACTGTGAAACTTCAAATTTTTAATAAAGATACTTAAGATCCTTCATCGTGCAGTGGATAAAGAGGCCTTCATCGTGCAGTGGATAGACAATGGCTAAAACGATGATTTAAAATCCTAAATGGTTATGTATATATGTGAACATGTATAAATCAGCATGGCTTCTTGGTGGAGGTATCACAAAGTGCCTTTTCTACTATGCTAGTCAACCAGACTGATGCCAACATTATTATTTTTCTAGAGCTAGGTAAAGAGCTGGCTCTTTTACTATACAGCTAGAACTTAACAGCTACTGCCTTTCTATGATTAATTATTCCTGAAAATCTGTGCTTCTCCAGTATTAATTTGAGATCACTACACTTTTATTCTTTTCATAGCTTAACATTTCATTTCATTTTTAACATCTATTTAATGACTGTAAACCACCCTTGAGCTAGGTGGGTTGTAAATAACACCTTAGCTTTCATCTCTAAGACCTCAATCAACTTCTGAGTAGACTACCAGATAAAAATTTGCTTGGCTAAACTTGGTTGAGTGCTTCCTTGCTGGGTGTGCTGTAAACTTCAGTGTGCCATCTTGTGGCCAGTGACATGTTGCCTCCCCCCCCCACACACTCACTGGTACTTGCACCGTGGAATATCCTCTTCCTTAAAATTTGTCAGGCAGCTTCTATTACATCTTTTGGATGCCCTGTTAGATATCTGACTTCAGCCAGGCTTTCCTGATATAGAACTTTGTGGAAATGGGAGACGATGCGCTACCGGTATGTTTCTGGATGCAATTCAAGATGCTGGTTGTCACCTTTAAAGCCCTACGTGGCTTGGGATTGGATTACCTGAGAGATCACCCTTTTCCAAGAGCCTCTACCCATCCAGTTAGATCTAGCAGAATGGACTGCTGCAGATATCGTCAGCCAAAGGATGGCAATTGATGGGGACTAGAAGACAGGCTTTTTCCGCAGTGGCCCCTGCTCTATGGGAAATCCTCCCTTTGAAAAATAGAATGGTTCCAACCCTTTTAGCCTTTTGTAAAGCCCTACATACCTGGCTATATTCCTGAGCCTGGGGTGCTGAATGTATAAAGGGCCCGTTTCCTGGCTATTGTAGGGGATGACCAGGCTGAGCCCAAGGGAGGGGTCAAATGCATCATAAGTTGAGTTCCTCTGTGCCCGCAAGAGAGCTATGTCCTTGAATGCCTCTTAATTCCCCCTCATTTCCCTTGAGAGTTAATAGTTGAGATTTTATAGGGAGCTTAATTTTGCAGTAAATTTTTCTACTGGTTGGAAGTGCCTAAATCTCCTGATTCTTCCCCCCGCCCCCTGGTGCTTAACAGCTACAGTATATTGCTAACTGGCCAAGCAGTTCAGCTGTTTTGTATATTTGTTTTGGCTGTTTTATTGTTTTCTATGGTTTGAAAAAGCGTTGGTGTTTTCACTGTCACCTATTTTTTTTGGAATTGCAATCAGAGTCACTGATTACAGATGAGATGGGCAGCTGTAGTAACTGAATGTTAGAATAAATACATAAATAAATAGATGCACCTCAGTGGCCTGAAACCCAGATCTTTTGATGAGTTGAAGTGATGACGAGTACAATTCTTGGGATCACCCCCTGTTCCTGAAATTGTCCTTTTCTTCTTTCTTCTGGGCTGGCAGTATCCCTTGGCTTTTGCTCTCAATTTCAGTAGATGGATCTGCAGGCACCCTGAGCTGTATAGACTTCAAGCCAACATGAATCTGTCAGAACTTACAATCACAGCGGAACAGATAACTAAGGGAGTACGGGTGCTGGTGAGTGCCTTGTTTTGCATCCTCTTGATCTTTGCATTTCTTTCTTAGCATTCCTTTTACAATGTGAGAATCATTGTGCCAAATAGTTCAATTAATGGATTAATTATAGCAATATTCTTGCTGCTGAGATTGAGTTTAGTTCAGAGCTTTTTCCTCTCTTGCCTTGAAATTAATTTGCAAGCTTCTGTATAGTCAGGTTCTTAAGATTCTCGCTGCATTTATAAAGAAAGCATATTTAAAAAAAAATAATTAAGGAATATAGGTTACCTCTTCCATGCTTATTTGAAGAGAGCACAATAAGCTTGTGTATCTCAAAACAACAGGTTTTTTTCTTTCTTTCATGTTATCTTAGCTATTACTTTCCTTCCTTTGGACTTTGCATTGGATGAAAGAAAATTGTTCCACAATAGAAATAAAAAATATTCAGCTTATACGTAAAATGAACAAAGGCTTCATACGTTTATCACTGCTTTAGGTTGTGGATGAACGGTTTTCTCCAGATGTTCTTAGCACCATCAAAGACATGAACGTGGCCAATTTCCGCAGAGTTCCTAAAATGCCTGTGTATGGAATGGCTCAGCCCAACTCCAAGGTAAGTGTGGTTTCCAGAAAGATTTTGTTGGGACCAGGTCAATCCAAATCTGATTTCCAAACTGGATTTTAAACAGAAGCTATACTAATGCTTCTAGATTTAGTACTTAATTTAGTACTTAATTGCAACTGGCCTGCTTTCCACTGAGGACCTGTATACTGCACAAGCTATTCTATTCCATTCGATTCCATTCCATTCCTCATGGAATGTAGCAGAATCAGTAAAGGTAAAGGTTCCCCCGCACATGCGTGCTAGTCGTTTCCAACTCTAGGGGCTGGTGCTCATCTCCGTTTCAAGGCCGAAGAGCCAGCGTTTGTCCGAGGACGTCTCTGTTGTCATGTGGCCGGCATGAATAGACGCCAAAGGCACACGGAACGCTGTTACCTTCCCACCGTAGTGGTCCCTATTTTTCTACTTGCAATTTTACATGCTTTCGAACTGCTAGGTTGGCAAAAGCTGGGACAAGTAACAGGCGCTCACTCTGCTACGCGGCACTTGGGATTCGACCCACCAAACTGCCGACCTTCTGATCGACAAGCTCAGCATCCTAACCCACTGAGCCACCGCGTCCCTAACAGAATCAGTAATATATCATAAAATAGCAGTTTTTCCATTGAAATACTTTTCTATGATACTCCTTGAAAACAGTTGTGGAATTTTTTAAAAAAGTCAATTTTTCCCCCCACTGAGTTGGCCATTATCAGAATTCTCTGTCCCATTTCCTGTCTCTACTTTGCCTCATATGGTCAAGGGTTTTCAACCCTTCCCTGCTCACTTGTCTGCTAGAGATTCCTGTTCAACTAATTTCACTTCAGAGACCCTCTTATCAAGGCTGATCTGAAAGAAACAGCAGCAGCTGAAGCGTTCCTTATAGCTGTTTGATTTATTCATTTGATTTATTTGTAATAGCCTAAGGCAGGGGTAGGCAACCTTGGCTCTTTTATGACTCGTGGGCTTCAACTCCCAGAATTCCTGAGCCAGCATAGCTCAGCTTGGAAACCTCCCTCTTTCCCCTCAGCATGGCTGGCTCAGGAATTCTGGGAGTTGAAGTCCACGAGTCATAAAAGAGCCAAGGTTGCCTACCCCTGGCCTAAGGGATAGGAAGACAAGGCTTACCATCTCTAGATTTTTGTAGATAATTTCTCTGGTTTTCCTTTTTTAAGACATTGTGATCTGTTCTTCTGTTTAGGCAATTGGGAATGTCTTGAACTACTTGACAGATGCAAAGAGGAAACATTCTCACATCTTATGGATTAATCTCCGTGAAGATATAGTTCTAGAAGAGAATGAGCAAACCTATACCTTACGGGAAATTGGCAATCTGGAACAGCAGATAACGGTACCCGTAGCATCATCGGAACAGCTAGAGGTGAGATCTTGGATACTTGAGCTTTCTGCTGTTTCTTCTGCCCACCTGTGCTACTAGCAAATTTCTTACTATCCACAGAGCTCTTGATATAATCATATGGAATGCTGTTCAAAGGCAGAGTGCTCTTTTATATAATGCAGGAAAATTAGGGTTAGTCAAACATTCTTTGGCATGGGAGCAGAAGAAGATAATTTCTAATTTTCCAATGTGTATTCTGCAAATAGGAGTCTTGTGAAATACAATGTTTTTGACAATAAGTGATTAAAGACAGGCATTGATTACTGTAGAAATAATAGGCAAAGTAATTTCTTCATGTTACAGTATGTCATTTTTCTTGGAAATAGCTGGGTGAATGCCCTTTTCTGCATTTATATATGATAACAGCCCAATTCACTTATTCTCAAGGACCTTTATAAAAATATTTTTCCAAATTTTATGCAACCTTGTAAGGGTATGCAAGATGTGTCATCACATGTTCAGGGCAAGAAAGGACAAAAATAGGTATCATTAATGCTTTTCTTCTTTCTAGTAAAGAGATGTAAAGATGCTACATAGCAAACGTTGTTCCTAGTCTTTTCCCTGCTTGGTTGTTTTATACTCTTTGCTCATTGCAGTTCAGATGTTGAAGTGATCAGTGCATGATGAATTGAGGGCTTTTGTTTTTCCGCTACTTTTTTTGTAGAGCCTGAAACTGATTTGAGGCTTATAGGAAGTGACTAAACCTGTGGTTCTCAACTTTTGCTTCACCATGCACCCCCTTTAAGTACCTTTTGTAGCCACAGATCTTGGCCATGAATCCCCAAGACTTCATTCAAGATTTAAATCATAACATTTCTTCAAGCCTTCATGTACACCCTGTAACAACATCGTGTCGAAAAATTAGAATATCGTGCAAAAGTTCATTTATTTCAGTAATGCAACTTAAAAGGGGAAACTAATATATGAGATAGACTCATTCCACGCAAAGCAAGATAGTTCAAGCCGTGATTTGTCATAATTGTGATGATTATGGCTTACAGCTCATGAAAACCCCAAATCCACAATCTCAGAAAATTAGAATATTGTGAAAAGGTGCAATATTCTAGGCTCAAAGTGTCCCACTCTAATCAGCTAACCTGCAAAGGGTTCCTGAGCCTTTAAATGGTCTCTCGGTCTGGTACAGTAGGAATCACAATCTTGGAGAAGACTGCTGACCTGACAGTTGTGCAGAAAACCATCATTGACACCCTCTGTAAGGAGGGAAAGCCTCAAAAGGTAATTGCAAAAGACGTTGGATGTTCCCAAAGTGCTGTATTAAAGCACATTAATAGAACGTTATGTGGAAGGGAAAAGTGTGGAAGAAAAAGTTGCACAAGCAGCAGGGATGACCGCAGCCTGGAGAGGATTGTCAGGAAAAGGCCATTCAAAAGTGTTGGGGACTTTCACAAGGAGTGGACTGAGGCTGGAGTCAGTGCATCAAGAGCCACCACACACAGACGGATCCTGGACATGGGCTTTAAATGTCGTATTCCTCTTGTCAAGCCGCACCTGAACAACAAACAACGTCAGAAGCGTCTTACCTGGGCTAAAGAAAAACAGACCTGGACTGTTGCTCAGTGGTCCAAAGTCGTCTTTTCTGATGAGAGCAACTTTTGCATCTCATTTGGAAACCAAGGACCCAGAGTCTGGAGGAAGAATGGAGAGGCACACACTGCAAGATGCTTGAAGTCCAGTGTGAAGTTTCCACAGTCTGTGTTGATTTGGGGAGCCATGTTTCTGAGATTGTGGATTTGGGGTTTTCATGAGCTGTACGCCATAATCACCACAATTATGACAAATCATGGCTTGAACTATCTTGCTTTGCATGTAATGAGTCTATCTCATATATTAGTTTCCCCTTTTAAGTTGCATTACTGAAATAAATGAACTTTTGCACGATATTCTAATTTTTCGAGTTTCACCTGTATAAGCTTTGTTAGAAACACTAACTTAGTAGATGTACAGAGATTCTAAATTGGACAGGAATGAGGCTTTTTGCCTTTTTTTCCTTCATTGAATTGTTTTCCATTAATTTATACATTGCAAAAAAGCCCCTAAAAAGCAGAGACATTACTCTGCCAACAAAAGTGCGTATGGTCAAGGCTATGGTCTTCCCAGTTGCAATGTATGGCTGTGAAAGTTGGACCATAAGAAAGGCTGAGCGCCAAAGAATTGAAGCCTTTGAACTATGGTGCTGGAGAAGACTCCTGCGAATCCCTTGGACTGCAAGGCGATCAAACCGGTCAGTCCTGGGGGAGATCGACCCTGACTGCTCTTTAGAAGGCCAGATCCTGAAGCTGAAACTCAAATACTTTGGCCACCTAATGAGAAGGAAGGACTCACTGGAGAAGAGCCTAATGCTGGGAAAGGTTTAGGGCAAGAGAAGAAGGGGACGACAGAGAATGAGGTAGCTGGATGGAGTCACTGAAGCAGTAGGCGTGAGCTTAAATGGACTCCAGAAGATGGTAGAGGACAGGAAGGCCTGGAGGAACGTTGTCCATGGGGTCGCGATGGGTCGGACACGACTTCACAACTAACAACAAAGAAAGCCCAGACTCCCTGTATGCATAACAGAGAAACACCCAACCCGCTAGTTGCTTGTGTGAATAGTTGATTTTCTGTTTCTGTTCATCAGTGTACTCTCTAACCTGGTTCCCTCCAGATGTATTTCTATCATTCCTTTCATGCTGGAAGGATGAGCATTGTATTGCAACCTACCTGGGGGGGGGCATCAAGTGAAAGATAGAACTGAAAGAGATGAATGACTCCCTTGTTTCTTTGGCACTACTTCAGAAACTGGAATCTGTCTTGAAGAACGATCTGTTGAAATCCCAGAAACGGATTGAGGTTTATTTGGAACAGGAGAAACAGATGAAAATATTGAAATCATGCTTAACCATGCAGGAGATATTTAACCAGCACAAAAGCAGTTGCCAAGGGCTGGCCTACAAACGGATCCCAGTTCCAGACTTCTGTGGTCTGAAGGAGAAGGTAAGCAAGAAATGTCACTTCTGCCGCTTGGGGTATGTGAAAAGCTGCACCTGGCAAGCTGCATTCTATATTTTAGCCGTTCTTGATATTGTTTGGGTGTATCTGTGTGTGAGAGAGAAAGAACGAGAGACAAGGAGGTCTGTTGTGAAATTCTAACAGGCAGTTTAGTTTTGAGATTGGTTGTTTTAACTATACTCGTATTTCCTTTCATTCTCCAGTGTGCCCTGAGTTAGGCAGTTTCACAACTTGGTTCGTCACGGCATAAATACTACTGTGTTTCCCGGAAAATAAGACCCGGTCTTTTTTTTTTTTTTTTTTGCTTCAAAAAGAGACAACAGGTCTTATTTTCGGTGTGTGTGTGTGTGTCTTTTCCACTGAACCCATGGCGGCACCAACAGCACCGCTCAGCTGGCCCACTTTTTCTGCGGCTGAAGGAGCAGCTTCATTCTTTAGTTGAGAATGAAGCTCCGGCCTGCATTTCGCAGTCAGAGGCCTTTCTGGAAGGCCTCTGCAGCTGAATACTGAGATACGAATTGAATCCATATCTCGGTTCTTGGCTACAGAGTCCTTCCGGAAAAGCCTCTGACTGCGAAATGGAGGCCGGAGCTCCATTCTCAGCTGCAGAATGAAGCTGCTCTTTTGTTCGTGGAAGAAGTGGGCTGGCGAGGCAAGTGTCAATCCATGGGAGGCCTGGCTGCAATGGTAAGCTCCACCCCCCTACACAGCTTGATTTTTAGGCGTGTGCCTCACCCCCAAAATAAGCCCTAGTTTGGGGGTAGGGCTTATATTAGGCCCACCCCCTTCAAATTAAGCTAGGGCTTATTTTCGGGGTAGGTCTTACTGTTGGGGAAACACGGTATATAAATAAAATCTATTATGACTACTGCTACTACTATAAGTACATTGGAGTCTTGTGTTGTTACTTAGTGCCTCAGAAAAAAGATGGGTCCTATGTGCTTTATCTGAATATTGCTAATGTGTCCGTTTTTACCTAACCCTTGGGTACATTCATCTCACTTCAGCCATTTCAAACGTCCACATTTTAAGTAAACCATCTTCGTGAACATAGATAGGTATGAAAATTTAAGAACGTGGCCCAATTTGAAGGAAATTGAATGCCCTGCAATTCAATAATCAATAGTCAGAGAAGCTTAATGTAGGTGCAGTCCATCATTTATTATAGGCATTGAGATAATTTTCTGTCTATAAAAGTAAATTGAAGGGGCTGGTTTGACGTGATTAACAAAGGATTGTTAATTGAAATTATACATCTGTGTGATCTTATTATATACACACAAACACATTAATGATAATAATTCAAAATAGGAAATAATATCTGAAATAGTATAATATAATATAAAATATTATAGTACTATAATAGAATGATATTATAATAATATATATAATAGAATAGGAAATATTCTGAAATATTTCAGAATAGAAACAGACCAAAAAAGAAAAACAGATTATTGTTATATTTCTTAATAATCGGGAGCCATGCACATCATTTATACCCTAGATCGAGTTTTAAAGAACATGTACAGTCAGTACCTAATTACAGGTGGTCCTTGATTTATCACCATAATTGAAACCAGAAATATGGTCACAAGTCATTATAGCCATAAGTCAAGGCATCCATATGACCAGAAATAATTTTCCAACTTTTTTGCCACACTAAGTGAAACCTTTCATTTTAATGGGCGATTTTTGTGGGAAGTTGGAAAAACAACAACAGCAAACCACAGTCACGTGACCGTGGCTTGGTCATAAACCCTGACTTACTGAAATGTAATGTGACTGCAGGGGTGTGTGTGACCATTTTAACAGTGGCCAGGAGTGTTTTATGGGCCATAAAGCATCCGTTCCATAACTTCGAATGCTTGTAAAATGACCAGTTATAACTTGAAGATTACTTGCACTCCTTCTTAACTTCTGTGGGATCCATTTAAGTGGTTTAGAAGTTAACAGAAAAGTTCCACTTATTTTGCCATCTGAAAAAAAAAGGGTAGTTTGTTCACATCATCTTTGGTTTGTGTCTGTAGGATTTTGATCAGATGCTGGAAGCCATGAAGGGCGCACTGGCTAAGGACTCTCACACAGCCTTTGTATTCAACTGTCACAGTGGCAGAGGAAGAACT
This sequence comes from Vipera ursinii, assembly GCF_947247035.1. Lineage (NCBI taxonomy): Eukaryota > Metazoa > Chordata > Lepidosauria > Squamata > Viperidae > Vipera > Vipera ursinii. The sequence continues at coordinate 82,882,439 of NC_139518.1, read as the reverse complement.
ACAACAGCCATGGTTATTGCTGTCCTCATCCTTTGGCATTTCAATGTATGTGCTCCTTTGACATGGGCTGGGCTGAATATGGGCTGAACTGTCTAGAGCAGGGGTGTCAAACTTGCAACATCAGGTGACGTGTCGCGACGTATCACAACTTTTTTTCAATGCCGGCATTGGGGTGGCCGTGGTTTCACCCGCAGGCTGGCAGTTTGACACCCCTGGTCTAGAGTTATGTAGGAAGTGGGACCTCATATCTTGAATGAAATCCTACTGCAAAGGGTATAAGATCCCACATTGTTTCAAAGCTGGGTCAGGGGATTTAATTTTTCACACTACTTTGGCAGCTACGTATTTGGAAAAGAAATAAATATAAAGTGTGACATTAATTTGTCCAGATGTTGGCAAACTTTGTGATCCCACTCTGAGGAACTTCCTGATCTTTCTAAAATTTATATTGGTCTCTTCATCCATTTAGAAAAATTTGTCATGTTTGCAACTCCAGATGACCCTCCAAAAAAAGACCTTATCCTAGTTCGGATTATATTGCTCCTTCTTCAAATATGATTTCTTCCCTTTCTGGTCGAATTTGATTTTTAAAACATGGGAATTATTATTATTATTATTTTAAAAAAGCAATGTGGATATGTATGCTCATGTTTAATTTTGGTTTTGGACCAAGATTTTAATATAAATTATCCAAGCTGGGCTAAATCAAGGCAGAATTGTCAAGACTATTTCCTAGGAAATTGAGGTCTATGAAAATGTCCAAGATGGTCTTCAGTGAGAAAAGAATTAACAAAGATCCATAGGAAACAGCTCACCCAGAAGACAACTTGAGCTGTTTTTTTTTTCATAATGAATGAATGCATGCTTGTTGTAGGATAAAAGCATTTTGTCTATTATCATGTCAATTCTATCCTTAAACATGTCAGAGCCAAGCCAAAGGCGATTTTCTTTATTATGACATAGCTAGGTGAAAAAGTTGGAATTTGGTCAACCTTGTCTTATTACTTCATCCTAATTCAGTAAACTGTTGCTAATTTGTAACAGTTTGGCAGTAAGCCAGTTTCTATCCCTAGATTATAAGCCTGATTTATTTGGAATTTGGGCAGCATATTGAATTGCACATAATCAGAAAAAGAGTGGCTATATTTCTATAGTGAATTACTCCCAGTCTTTCGGCCATTTACAAACTAAAACATCATCAGTCCTTCAGTATACCATAACAGTACTCTTTCAGCCATGCCATTATTCTAAGTGTTGTTATTGTCATCATCACATCCTAATGACCCGAATGACCTTAATGTGCTAAGGCCCGTTACAATCAGGTTGGTGGTGCAAGGAACAAATTTGGACCTATCCTGAAGAAAGGACACTTGTAGCTGCAGTTTGCAGAAGCATACTCTTCTCATGTTAGACTCAAACGTTGCTAGAAAGTTTGCCATATGCACTTACGAAAACATTCCAGAATCCGGTGCAGTGCTGTGGGGTTCCTTGGTGGAGAGGATGGGTGTAAAATTTGTGTGTGTGCCCTTGTTTTTGGCTCTTGATTCAGTCTTGACTCCTGAAGATTGCCTAGACCAGGGGTCGGCAACCTTGGCTCTTTTATGACTCGCGGACTTTAACTCCCAGAATTCCCGAGCCAGCTATGCTGGCTCGGGAATTCTGGAAGTTGAAGTCCGCGAGTCATAAAAGAGCCAAGGTTGCCGACCCCTGGCCTAGAGGGCTTTTCAACCAGTGGTACGGGTATCACCTGTGGTACATTGGCACCTGGCAGGTGGTACACGACCATCCTAGAAAAGTGGTAGCGGGGGAGGGGAATGAGCTGAACTGGTGGCAGCACCGCACAAGCCTGAGCAAGAGACGGCTGGAGCCGCAGGGCTGTCAGGGCTCAGCGGAAGCGCCAGGATCAGCACCCGATTCATATTTATGATGGTCACAGTGTCCCAGGGTCATGTGAAGTGACCAAAACCTTTTGCAACCACCCAGCAGACAAGTGGAATAAAACCCAAACACACCCCACCCCACCCCTGCTGCCAATCCTCAACAGAAATGCTCACAAGAATGAAAACCTCGGACAGGAGGAAGAGCGCCGCCGGGCAGGCAGGCAGGTGTCTTGCTCGGCTGTGGCTTGGAGGCACTTTTTTCAGTGCCACTGTAACTTCGAACAGTCTCTAAGCGAACTGTTGTAAATCAAGGACTACCTGTACTTCATCACTTTTTTCCTTTTTGGGGGGGGTGTCATCAAGTTTTTGACACCTTGCTAGGCGACTGGTGGTACTCGGATGTTGCCATATCCTAAATGTGGTACAATGGGGGGAAAGGTTGAAAAGCCCTCGTAATTTTCTTGAAAATCATTTTGGAAGTGGTTTGCCATTACCTGCTTCCTAGGGCAGAGAGAAAATGACTGGCCCGAGGTCACCCAGCTGTTCTGTGCCTAAGATAGCACTAGAATTTAGGATCTCCTAGTCTCTAGTTTGGTGCCTTAACCAATACACTGGACAGGGTTTCTGTAAAATGGTTTATCAGTGATCAAAAGCTCTTTGAAAGATGCAAGATGTAGTGGTTTAAAAAAAGAACACATTTCTTACAAACCTGCACAGAGAGAAAAGAAGTACCCATAATTGTTGATAATCCTGGTTGTAATGTCTTTCTTACATTGTACATGCCAAGTTTCTAAAGGAGGATCCACTGTTTTAGCTTTTCCATACCTTTCAAAAGGAGGCTAAGCCTGTCCTGTTGTTGCAGGGAATCCCTGAGATCACGGAGGATGAGATTGTGAGTGTACCTGATGCCAAATACACAAAAGGAGAATTTGAGGTTGGTGCCTTCTAATACATGCTTTTTATTTTCCTTAATATAATACTTTTCCAGCAGGGAGCCTTCACATTCATAAAGAAATGCATTGGGTGAGTTTGAGTTTCATGTCAACCCTGCTGCTTGTGATTTATTCAATAAGATGTATTTTAACTTAGCAGTTGGAGTGTGCATGAAACGGAAGCCATCTCGAACAGCTTTTAACAAAAGAACCCAGCCTGAAATGTTAAATTGACGTGGGTTCTAAACTGGCTGTGTTCTGATAGACCAAAATTGAAATTATTTGAAGCATTCTGTCCAGTTTTTACCTACGTTTTGCTGCCCCACTTTCAAAGTGACATTCTACAAATTTGCACAATTCCTTTTTTTAGGCAATTGTGTGTTGCTCACATAAAAAAAAGTAGTGGCCAGTTGAAAGGAAAGGAAAGGAAAGGAAAGGAAAGGAAAGGAAAGGAAAGGAAAGGAAAGGAAAGGAAAGATGGATTGCTGGTGCTTTTAAATGATGAATAACATTAACCTCAAAGCAAAAGATAAGAGCAGATAGAGAGTGTATGCAAGCAAAGCTTAGCAAGTTAACCAAACCAATATATCCTTTGCATTTTTTTATGCATCCTAATGCTCAGAACGAGATAATGAACAAAATGTGCACACACGTCAAAGTTGAGTAGATGAATTACACTTAACAGCACACTAAAAGTCTTTGTGTTGACACATTAAGGGCAACATTTTTGAATTATTTGTTTGCAAGGCAAAACTTTCCATAATGCATGAAGACCCACATGTATTCTAATGGCAGCCCACTCTAAAAGACTCCTAATATCATTTTTTGCCAAACCTTTTTTAAAATCGCTTTGTGCCAGACAGATCGACTAAAATGTGGCTTCCAGCTATCTTCCCTTTTGTGCTTAACTATTGCATTTGAGCTGCCCAAGATAAACCTGTCACAGCAGGGACACAGTTGATCCCAACAACTCTACTAATCAGGCTGGAAAAACTTCGACAAGAAACAACACAGCTACTAACCAGATAATTACAAGTAGCACCCAGAACAGGGCAGGACACTTGAAAACTTGCCACTCAAAATGGCTGCAGCACGTTTTGATTGAACAATTAATCGCCCCATCTCTGCTGCTGCCTCTACAGTCATACTGTAGAATAGTTGGAGGAATGTGAGAGATCCCATTGAATCATGGATGTCTTCAGTGAAGTCAACCTCTGCAAGATGGCAGGGGTGGCACTGCTCAATTCTTTTGTGCATGTGTGCCATGTAAATGTACTGTACTTATGTGTGTGCACAGAGGGGACGGGTCCAGGATCATGAGATTGCACTTAACCATCTCGCAGGTATTCAGACACATTTACCATAAAAAATGGTCCCTAAGCTGATCTTACTGAACTACAGATGAAGGTTATTGTGCAAATAGATAGTGTTTCATCTGTCTATTTTAAACGTCTTCAGTAGATAAAAGGATAATACAGGTAGTCCTTAACTTACAACCATTGTTTAGTTACCATTCGAAATTACAATGGCCCTAAAAAAGCGACTTATGACCAGTTTTCACACTTATGACCATTGCAGCATCCCTGGGGGGGTCACGTGAACAAAATTTGGGGACTTGGCAACTGGCAACTTGGCAACTTATGACGGTGTCCCAGCATCATGTGTTCCCCTTTTGCAACCTTCTCACAAGCAAAGCCAATTCACATAACAACCAGGTTACTAACTTAACTGCAGTGATTCACTTAACAACTGAGGCAAATAGATCTTTAAATGGGACAAAACTCACTTAACAACTGTCTTGCTTAGCAGTGGAAATTTTGAGCTCAGTTGTGGTCGTAATTTAAGGGCTACCCACCTATACTTTAAGATGAATGGATTTTAACTCCCAGAATTTCCCAATCAGCAGAGTTGAAGTTTGGGAGTTGAAGTCCACGCATCTTAAAGCTGCCAAGGTTGAGAAACACTGAGCTATACATCTCAAGGCCTCACATGGTGTAACAAGATGGTGGGTTTGTTGTCACTGTGAGTTGTGGCGGAGGTGGGCACGAAAGGAGGCTCAACCAATCTCAATGTATACATGGTTGTACTTTGACAATAAAGGTTCATTCATTTATGTTGATTGTTATGCAAGAAAGATATCTAAATACTAAACTTTGCCTTCATAGAGAAACTGTGTTTCTTATATCTGCTGGAGACATTTTCTTTGCTGAGTGTTTAGTCCCTGTATGAGAAAAGAGTCTCCAGAAGGGAAAAGCTTAATCATCAGCCATAAGGTTTGCTGTTATTTTCCAGGTGGTAATGAAAGTGGTTCAGATATTGCCAGAGGGAGACCGAATGAAGAAGGAGGTTGACATAGCGTTGGACACAGTGAGCGAAACGATGACACCTATGCACTACCACCTGAGAGAAATCATCATTAGTACTTACAGACAGGTAAGGTGGACCTCAGAGAGAAGAAAAATTACTGGATGTATTTCATGAATTTTTGCTGACTTCTAGTCCAATCTGCTATTAAGACAGCTCAGTAGATGTGAGGTGATGTGGCTTTAGACAGCCACGTAACTGAAATGTGGTGTGCTGACAAAGAAGGATCAGAAATAAGAGGAGGCTCAACTGTGGAATGAACAATCTGGAGCTTGAGAGATACACCAGGACCTCCTCCTTTTTTGATGGAAGTGATTTTAGCAGTCCTGTTTTGGGACTTCCTAAACTGAACAAGGATTGGACTTAACGTTCCATATGATCACTCTGCTGCCCGCTTTTCTTGAGTGCCTTTGATATTTTCAAGTAGGAGGATCTCTTGCATTGTGCTTTCAAGAAGAATAAGAGTAAGAATAATAACTTTATTGTCACTTTGAATGTACACTAATCATCACACATTAAAATGAAATTTCGCTGCAGACAGCTCTGAAAGGGTCACCACTGTTGTGATTCAGCGTCAGCCTGTGGTTTCGGCAGCTGAATCGGACAATTCTGAGGAGGAGGAGGGGTTTGGAGAGCCTTTGGTTGCAGATGCATCGCAGAGCTCTCAGCCAGGCCCCTCCCATCTTGTTCCTCCTCAGACCCAGCTGTGTGAGCCTGAAAGATTAGACGAAGATGATCCACAGCTGGCTTTGTTCAAGGACGCTCGAAGCAGGAGGCAGACAAGCAGAATTGAACAAAGAAAAGCAATGAGGCACCTCGGGAGGAGGCAAAGAAAAGCCACGCCCTGAGACTGTTGTTTAAAAGGGGAAGGTGTGGAAGGTGCTGGTTGCTGAAGGCAACTGTTTGAAGAGCTTCTGATACAGTCTCGGTCTGTATTTGTTTTACTCTGTTTTGAACTGTTTCGTTTAGTTTTTGCAAATAAATTTGGTTGGCTTAATTCCAGCCTATTGAATATAACAAAAGGGTTGTCCCTGACATTTCTGCAGGGCCGGTTGTAGGCTGGAACAGAACAACCACCTCCGATACACATTACATAAATTATGGCAAAAATAAATAAATAAATAAATCATAAGACACCGAGAAACAAGTCTAGTTCAGGTTATGTATACATCTGCAAGGCGAGAAAAACAAATCTTGCGAGTTTACCAGACGAATGGCATAGGGAACAAAGCTATTACAGAATCGGGTAGTCCTGCTAGAAAAACTTCAAAACCTCCTCCCAGAGGGGAGCAACAGAAACAGACCATAAAGTGGGTGTGGGGGGGTCTCTAACAATGCTTTGATATCTAAGCACATAGCGCTTATAAGCAGCGTCCTGAATACCAGGGAGCGACCTTTCTATGATCTTCTCGGTTGTCCTTGCCATTCTCTGTATGGACTTTCTATCTGAGGCAGTGCTGCCACCAAACCAGACAGTGATGCAGTTTGTTAAAATGCTCTCAGTTGTGACTTTGTAAAAAGTGGCCAGGACAGAAGGAGAAAGATATGCTTTCCTCATCCGACGCAGGAAATGCAGACGCTGGTTTGCCCGCTTCATTAAGGACGAAAATGTCCAGGCTTCAGCCTTGTTGCTAAAATTTTCAAGGGGTGGTTCTGGTTTTGTTTCATCTGGTTTTATTTCACCTAATATTGATTGATTTGTTCTAGTTGTACTAAAAAAAATGTTTTCCAACATTTCAATTCAAAAACGTAAGTTTTTCATTCTTAGCCTTCCTGATGTTCCGGTTTTCACAGCGATATGTTACAGCTGGGAAAACCATGTTCTTGACAATACAGGTAGTCCTCGACTTAATAACAATTCATTTAGTGACTGTTCAAGGTTACAACGGCACTGAAAAAAGGGACTTATGATTGTTTTTCACACTTAAGAGACCAGGGGTCTTCAAACTTGGCCCTTTATGATTTGTGGACTTCAACTCCCAGAATTCCTCAGCCACCGTGCCTGGCTGAGGAATTCTGGGAGTTGAAGTCCACAAGTCATAAAAGGGCCAAGTTTGAAGACCCTTGCTTAAGATTGTTGCAGCATCCCCCATGATCATGTGATCAGAATTTAGGTGCTTGGTAACTGACTCATGTCTATGACGGTTGCAGTCTCCCGGGGTCATGTGATCACCTTTTGCAACCTTCTGACAAGCAAAGTCAATGGGAAGGCCAGATTCACTTAACCACCACATTACTAATTTAACAGTTGCAGTGATTCACCTAAACTATGGCAAGAAAGGTCATACAATGAAGTAAAATTCACTTAACAACTGTCTCACTTAACAATTGAAATTTTGGGCTCATTTCTAGTCGTAAGTTTACGTTTACGTTTACGTTTTATTTAATTTATATACCGCCCTTCTCCCTGGGGACTCAGGGCGGTTCACAGGGCATATAAATAAAAATACAATACTATACAAAAGTTAAAACAAAGATTAAATCAGTGCCCAATTAAAAAAAACAATAATGCAATCTAAAATGACAATTTAAAACCCAGCTCCCCCATCAGGCCAGACCGGCCAATTCAAACAAATGGGTCTTCAGACCACGACGGAAAGTTCGGAGGTCCGATGCCGTCCGGAGCTCCACCGGCAGTTGGTTCCACAAAGCCGGGGCACCCACAGAGAAGGCTCTCCCCCTGGGGGCCGCCAGTCGGCATTCCCTGACCGGAGGCACCCTGAGGAGGCCCTCTCTGTGGGAACGCACAGGGCGGAGGGGAGTTGAAGCCGGCAGCAGGTGGTCCCCGAGGTACCCCGGACCCATGCCATGTAGGGACTTAAAGATCATAACCAAGACCTTGAACCTCACCCGGAAGACAACTGGTAACCAATGCAGCTCGCGGAGCAAAGGTGTAACATGGGAGTACCGGGAAACTCCCAAGACAACTCTCGCGGCCGCATTCTGCACCAGTTGGAGCCTCCGAGTGGTCTTCAAGGGAAGCCCCATGTAGAGAGCATTACAGAGGACTATCTGTACATATCTTTGCTAGTTTGATGTTTCGGTATTTCAGTGTTTTTTCCCCCCTCTAGATCATTTGTAGTCTTTAGTCCAAGAGATTTTTATTTCATGCCAATTGACACCATTCCTGGTAGTTTATGAGCCTAGGAAGGTAAAATGGGTCACTTTTTAAGCCTTTTCTCTACCTCTTTTCAATTGATGGGTGGTGCTTATTGATATAATGTTAGTTTTTAAAATATTGAGCAGTGGAGTGGCTTTTCAATTCTCACCTTCAGCAGGATATTAAGACTTAAGACTTCCTCGTGTTCAGCCATTGAAGTTGTTTTCATAACTGAAGTGATTGATATTTCCCTCAGATCTCCTAAATCTATTTTACATACGTTAAATGAATATGACGGTAATATAACATTGTAGTGTTCTCCTTTCCCAGTTTTGAACCATTTAATTTTTCCATATTCTGTTCTTAAAGAGAGAATCAGTTTCGTTTAGTGCTTAAGGCGCCAGGCTAGAAAATGGGAGACTGAATTCTAGTCCCGCCTTAGGCATGCAAGCTGCCTGGGTGACTTTGGGCAAATCACGCACTCTCAGCCCACGACATCAGGCTTGTTAGTTAATTCCTGTCACAACCAATGGATCAACACTCAGCTGATCTGAAAAAAGCTGACTCTTCACATGTGGTTGCCAATTGCAGCCTTCCCAGCCAGCTTTCCAGAAGGAGGATGCCAAATTTTCTTAATGACTGCATGCTTCATTTAACAGCTGCAGTGATTCGCTTAACAACCGTGACAGAAAAATTGTAAAAACTCCAATACAACAGCAGTTTAACACCCAACTTGCTTAGCGACTTAATAATTCAAGCACTACCTAAAATGCCCATCTTTATATAAATTTCTCGTTATTCTTTAATTTTATTCAGGATATTTTTTTCTCCTCCCCTAATTGACTATTATCTGACTCTTCTTGTGTTTTTTTCAGTGGACACATTTAGTTGGACACATTTTCCGCTGTCACTCTTGTCTTTTCCTTCAGGTACTTTCAATGTATAAGACTATAAGTGGACAACCCTTTATATTTCTGTGGCTTTGTCTACATCTGTAGTGTAAAGTGTGTGTAATGTGTGGAAAATGCCACTAGATGTCAGGTTGGAATGCCAATATTTTCCTTGAGCTACAAATTCAAGACAGGACATTGAAAACAACATTCTAAATCCAATTGTCACTGTGTTTGAAGTTTGTCTGTCCTGATCAGAATGGCACAAGTTTCATGATTCATGAAGAATATAAATCTAATATTATTTGGAAAGAGAAAGCTTAGAAGGAATGTCAGGTAAGATGTACTAAAAAAATCAAATAAGAGATCCTTGCGTTTCATAGGGAAGGAAGACACCATTTCCTTTGTCCCTTGAAGGCTCAGAAAAATCTGATGCAATTGCCATTTAGTTACTTATTTAAATATATTTGTAGTCCACAACAATCCTCATAACAAAGTAGACAAAAGATGAACAACAAAGTACAAAAAACAAAAGAACACCAGTTCGTCATAGAGAGGTAATCTATACATCTATAAACAAATGAAATAAATTTTCATTTTTGAAATGTTTTTTACACGTTGTACTAAGTCTCTTTTGTTTAAGCCTAAATCTTAGTTTTTATCCTGATGTATGAAAAGCCAAGAGACTTGTTTGTGAACTACCAAAATTATTTGGGCAATAGTTGATTTTTGGAGTAAAAGAACTAGTTTTAGCATACTCATTCTTCTATAAACTAATCTGTTAGGTTATATAGTTCCTGTTTTTCCCAGGCATCCTTGTTAAAAACATTATGATAAGACAACACTAGCAATACAACAGTATATAAATGTATATAAGACATTTGCTTATAGTATGCTCATAAACATACTATAAATCTATATTGATTAATGACTAAATTGAATTGGCATCTATAGGACATTGCAGTCAGGTCTATAACCCCCCCCTTTTTTAAAAAAATTTTTTTAAGTGTATGGCATGTGGATGCATCTGGTTTACAATCTTCATCATAGCTCAGCTTCCATTCACGGTAGTACATCCAAGATGTTTCTTTACCGCAACTTTAGTTGTACTTATATATTATTAGGATTAGGATTATGAAACTTTTCTATGATTGGTGGTGTAAATATAAGGCAGAGGGATATAAAGTCTGTTTTCCTAGAGGCAGCCTTCTCTCATATCTTTGTTCCTAGTTACCATTTTAATTAATTTTACTTTGATTCTGTATTCTGGTTTTATTGCGTAAATCTGCTAAGCCACTTTTTTGTATATATTCTGTAAGACGGTTGCAAGCGGTCAGATAAATTGGATGGATGGAGAAGGGGTGGATAGATGGATGGATGGACGACTGGGTGGATTTTTTCCACTGAATTTGCATGAACCCTCTTCCATATGATGCTTTGGAAAGAAGAAATCTGAAATTTTCCAAAATAGCAAGTATGTTCTGTAGAGATGGAGGTCAAGGATATGAAGGGACCGTGTGCAGCAAACTGCCTGCCTTAGCATCCTGTTATCCGCATGTCTATGAGCTCATTCCAATTAGCACTGCCAAGGACTGCAAGGAACCAGCTGGATAAGAGAGACTCTGCCCTGGCTTGGGATGTTCGGATGTTCTCTAAGAGTACACCAATAAACAATGCTTTTGCTGTGCGTTATTTCCTGCTTGTTAAAACTGTATAAAAGACAATAAACACTGCATAGGCAGACAGACATTCAGAGACCTGCGATGACTGGTCTCTGAATCCCACAATGTTCCTCATAAGCCTTCACAAGAAATAATCATGTATCCTGTAGTTATTTGGGATTTATGCCACTGAAATGAACATTGCAAGTTTATATTGTCCTGGTGGTCTTTGTTTTCATTACCAGCATTCCTAATGATCCCTAAATGCTGACACTTTCAGTATTGATCCTCTGCTCTAGAAAAATAAAACTCATTTCTATTCAGAAATATAATAAGAGTATCTCCTCTATCCATAGACTGGTACTTTTGTCGTTCTTTGAAAAATAATCAGTGTGACAATTAGCATCCAGACATCTGGGAAGCAGATGTTCTGGATTCTCTTTTAACTTTAACATTGTCTGTCTCTAATTTGTGGTTGCTGATAGTTACAGCAGGTGTTGATTGACATAAGACATAAGACTTTGACAATGTATTTGATTGTGCGTGTTAGGGTTTTTCTTAATATGGAATAGAACACAGGCGCCCAGACAATACTTTTTCCATATAACATTATTTTATTATACAAAATATAAATCTTATTCTATTACCTATTTTCTATTTCTATTCTTATTTAATATATAAAGTATTCTTATATTCTATTTCTGTGTTCTTATTCCTGTGTATATAATCATGGTTTTTAAAAATCTTAACTATATCTCAGTTCTTTGTATTCTAAATATTTCCCCCTTCCCCAGGTGTAGGTGGAGATGCTAAGTCTGAGAGAATGGTCAATTGTCTAGGGCAGGGGTGTCAAACTGTGGTCCGGATGCGTCACAACAAGCTTGCCCACCCCAGCTCTGGCGAGTTTGACACCCCTGGTCTAAGTCTTCCTACTGAATTCATAGCAACAATCAAATCTTATCTTTATGATGGGAATAGAATGGGATGGGATGGGACAGGACGGAACGGAACAGAGTAGAATATCTAATAAGAATTGTCTGATCTCTTCTTTAAAACTTCCAGTGTTGGAGCATTCACAGCTTCTGGAGGCAAGTTGTTCCACTGATTAATTGTTCTCTTAGGAAATTTCTCCTTAGGTTGATTATCTCCTGGATTAGTTTCCATCCGTTGCTTCTTGTCCTGCCTTCAGGTGCTTTGGAGCAGGAGTCTTCAAACTTGGCCCTTTTATGAGTTGTGGACTTCAACTCCCTGAATTCCTCAGCCAGCTTTTCTGGCTGAGGAATTCTGGGAATTGAAGTCCAGAAGTCATAAAAGGGCCAAGTTTGAAGACCCCTGCTTTGGAGAATAGCTCTTCTTTGTGGCAACCCCTGAGATATTGGAACACTACTAGCATGGCACCCCTAATCCTTCTCTTCATTAAACTAGGCATACCCAATTCTGTTCTTTATATGTTTTAGCCTCCAGTTCTCTGATATCTTTGTTGCTCTTTGCACTCTTTCTAGTCTCCACATCTTTTTTACCTCGTGGTAACCAAAACTGGATGCTGTATTCCAAGTGTGGTCTTTGACAAGGCATTATAAAAGTGGTATATGAAAAATTAGAAGATACAAAAGATATGTCCTGTTTTAAAACAAGGTGTATGTGTGTGCATATATGTGTGTGTGTGTGTATGTGTGTGTGTGTGTATACACATGTAAATATACACACACACAAGAATCTAAAAATCTAAAAGAGATGGAAGCTTTAGAAAAGTGTAGGGAAGCACAAAATGTAGTAGGCGGAAGTCCGTGGAATTCTTGCCAACAATGGGATTTGAATCCAATGTGTGCTTCAGTCCATCTCATAATTAGCACCAGGGTCCCCATGCCTTTTAATATATTTCTGTCACGTGGAATATTCTGTGTCCTGTTACTTGACTTTCCCTGTGTGGAAAAAAAATGGAAATGATAAACCAATTTTAGTAGTTACTTTTAAGATTAGCCTAGGCTACCTGTCTAGAACAGGTAGGCAACCTCGGCTCTTTTATGACTCATGAACTTCAACTCCCAGAATTCCTGAGTCAGCATAGCTGACTCAGGAATTCTGGGAGTTGAAGTCCATGAGTCATAAAAGAGCCGAGGTTGCCTACCCCTGGTCTAGAAAAACAAGCTTTGGGATTCTGCCTTGAGGGGGGAAAAGGGCAATTGGGGTTAGGGTGGAAAATACTGCTGTGGACAAATAATCAGCACCTTGCCAGTTATCTTCTCTTTCCCCATCTCTATATCTTTGTCAGGTAGATAGATTTATCTTGAGGCCTTGAATTGCCAGGATCACATGCTTCCTGTGCATGATTCTGAAAGACAGACAATGAAAACATGGTGAAGGAGTGCAGGAAAATTCATTGATTTTTTTTAAAAATTTGTTTTACCACTTGTATAAGTGACTATTCCACACTGGTGACTCTAGGTCAGCTGGCTGAGGAATTCTGGGAGTTGAAGTCCACAAGTCATAAAAGGGCCAAGTTTGAAGACCCCTGCTCTAGGTAGTGAACAGAGGGTTAAAAGCAGGCCAAACCAGAGTACACAATAGCAACAGACAGACAATATAAATATATGGGCAAGGTCTAAAATAATTCAGCATCAGTGGAGGAACACATTTTCTCTGCCATCCAAGTTAGCCCAGCGCTAAACATGTCATTACATGAAAGTTTTAAAATGTACTTCATTGGAAACAAAGGGATTCCAGCTTCATAAAGGATCTGTGCTGGAAGGTGAAGGAAAATTTTAACTATTTCCTTTTCAAGAGCTTTTAAAGAACTCTTTTTTTTCCTTGTAAGTCAAAGACTTTTTTTTGTTTTTTGCTTTCTTTAAAGTATTTATAGGTAGTCCTCGACTTACAACAGTGATATATGACCATTGTGATATATGACCATTGTTCACACTTAGGACCATTGCATAAATGTCCTACATGTTCTCTTCTGTTTTGTTTTGATTGTATTTATTTAATTTTTTCTTTTGTGCCATTAAGGCAATGTTGATTCGTTAGCAACCATATACACAGATATATTTTTTTCCATCTGTCCCTAACCTAGTCTCTTAAGTATTTCAACAGTGTGCTTACTGCCACTAATTTAGTCCATTAGAAAAAGGATTTTGGCTTGAAGAGTGATCTCAAATGACTTTAAATAGACAAAGAATGGATTCTAATACTGTACCTCTCCACTAGGATCTATGAGTATTGGGTAAGTGAAAGGACTTTAATAAACCAGATATTTATCTAAGGTTAGCACTAATAAAACTTTCTGAAACTGGTGCCTTTCAGCTTTGCGGTGACCAAATGCTAGACAGTGATGCCTATGAATTCTGAGGGCTGTGTTCTCAACACATCTGGAGGGCATCAAGTTGTGAAATGCCAACAATATTTGAAGCAGAAGGGAACAACAACAAGGACTTCCAATTTTGGTTGGGTCTCTCTTAAGTGCTGAGATTCAAGAAGCTGTAAAGAGCTGAGCAAACAGGAGCATTGAACAGCAGTTGGAAGAAACTTTATTGGATTCTCAGCAGCGGCTCTAGCTAATAGTTGCTTCAGCTGCCTAGAGCTTTTCAACACACCTAGAATTTTTGTTTGGACTGGGCAAATGATTTTAGTTATATTTGTGTCTGCAACTGTGCAAGAGCACCAGACTTAGAAAATGTTTACAATTTGGGACAGGTTTCAGTGAGGAAGTCAACTTATTTCTTTGAGGATATTCAAAAAGAAAGACATTCTCCCAAAAATACAGACTCTGCATGCTGTTTTTCAAAAGACATACTGAACTACACCCGGCTGCTGCGACCAACTGTACGATAGCAGAGTCCTAATCTTGTTGAAAAGGTCAGCACTGCCTTTTTTCATAATGTGAATAGCTATGTAAGAGACTGCAAGGCTGTTTTAGCTTCTCCTTTCTGAATTCAGCTTTTATATTAGAAGTGTTCTATGGTTGCAATTTGGGAGATCTTCATCTCCCCTTTTTGCTAGCCTCCCACAAATACTGTAATTATACAAGAGTTTCTCATTACCAACTGTGAGCAATTCATTGGGAGGAAACCCTAAAACATAATTCATAAATGTCGTCTGCTTCTTGTCAACTTGGATCTGAGTGTATGTAGTTGTTTAACTTTCCATTCAAAAGACAGCAAGCTGAATAAAATGAATAATATGTTGCCTTGATATGCTATTTATAATTCACTCGCTTTTTGTAAGCAATGGTGCTATGTGTGTTCTGTAGAATTCAGTTATATTTAATGGAACCAAGTCTGGATTAATATGAAATAATTACACATACTTCAGAGAAATCACAAACAAACAGGCTGGAAATGGACATGTCTCATCAAGGCAGGATCTCATCTTAGGTTTTGATCACTTCTGATCCAAAATCATACATGTGAAAAGGATCTTGCAGTTCATCACTGCATTGCTCTGGAATTCTCAACAAGAGTTGCGATGTATTGATAAAATGTTTCTGACATTTAACTCATAGCAATAGAGGCTGATCTCTTTCCCTCTAGAGCAGGGGTGTCAAACTCAATTTCATTGAGGGCCGCATCAGCATTGCGGTTGCCCTCAGGGGGCTGGGTGGGTATGGCCAGGGTGGGTGTGGCCTACTGGGTGGGCGTGGCTAGAGTGGGTATGGCCTACTGGGTGGGCATGGCCAACTCTACATCGTTCGCATCAAGGGTGCCTATGGGGGCCTGGGCAGGAGTGGGACAGATCTGAGGGTCTCTGGCAGAAGGAGGGTCTCTGGGCCAGGGCCAAGGCAGTGGGGGCCGTTCCCTCACTGTTTCCAGGATGGCTTCGCGGGCCGCATGAAACCACTTCACGGGCCGGATCTGGCCCCCGGGCCTTGTATTTGACATGTCTGCTCTAGAGCTGTAGGCCAGGGGTCTTCAAACTTGGCCCTTTTATGACTTGTGAACTTCAACTCCCAGAATTCCTCAGCCAGGCATGCCTGGCTGAGGAGTTCTGGGAGTTGAAGTCCACAAGTCATAAAAGGGCCAAGTTTGAAGACCCCTGCTGTAGGCTGTACAGTTGATGCTAAATTGCATCATGCAGTTCATATTTGTTTATTTTCTTCTTTCAGTATAACCACAATAATCACAGTGTGGGATAAAAAATAGAATTAAAACCATACAATCCCAACATGCTAAAACTAGAATGATCAGCATAGGAACCAATGGGTATCCACAAAGATTCATTTAAGAACTTCTTTGAACTAATAGGTTTTAGTCTATTCACTCAAGCAAAGCGTGCGAAGTGTTTGGCATAGATAGTCCTCAACTTACAACAATTAATTTAGTGGCTTTTTGAAATTACAGTGGCACTGAAAAAAGTGACTTAATGACCGTTTTTCACACTTAGATTGTTGCAGCATCCCCATGGTCACATGATCAAAATTCAGACACTTGACAACTGACTCATATTTATGATGGTTGCAGTGTCCCAGGGTCATGTCATCATCTTTTGCGACCTTCTGGCAAGCAAAATCAAAGGGGAAGCCAGATTTATTTCACATCTGTTACTAGCTTAACAGTTGCAGTGATTCACTTAACAAGCACGAAAGGAAAGGTAATAAAATGGGGCAAAATTCACTTAACAACTGTTTCACTTGGCAACAAATATTTTGGGCTCAATTATGATTGTGAGAACTACCTGTATTAACCATACGTATGCACATCTGGAGTGTGGTGGATATTGGCTCCACTATTGATTTGACTTTACCCTGTACGCTTGCTGGTGATTGTGATGGTCTTATATAAAAACAATCATTACCAAAAAAACTGAAGGTCCTATAAACTTGAAATCTGCCTCATCAGATCAAGGATCTCCACTGAAAACAATGTATTTCTAAACTTGCCTTTAAAAATGTTCAAACCCTTTGAGCCTTGGGCAGGGGTCGGCAACCTTAAACACTCAAAGAGCCACTTGGACCCGTTTCCCAGAGAGGAAAAAACACTGGGAGCCACAAAACTCTCTCGCGTGCGAGGGGAGGAGCTTGATTGAAGAGTTTAATTAAAAAGAAATAGAGGCTGCTGTGCATGAGTTCTCTCTCTTTCTCTCTCCCTCCCTCTCTCCCTCTCTCCCCCCCTCCCTCTCTCTGATCTTCTGCTCACCTGGCATGCTGGCTTCACTCTCGGACAAGCTGACACACATTCTTATTGGGCTGGCTCTCCTGCCCTGCATTCTGCTGCTTCCTACTTCCTGTGGAGTCGCAGCAAAGGCAGAAGCCCCACCCAATAAGCTTGTCAGCTTCTCAGAGAACAGCATGAGGCCACTCTCTTTTTTACACACACACACACACACAGAGAGAGAGAGAGAGAGAGAGAGAGAGAGAGAGAAGCGCAAGTGCCTCTCTCTGTCTTTCTCTCTGCAAATGGCGGAGGAAGAGCCTTGGTGGAGCAGTGGGCTAATGCCTCCTTAAGTAACACCAGCTGCCTGCAATTAGTGCAGGTTCGCATCCCACCAGGCTCAAGGTTGACTCAGCCTTCCATCCTTGCGAGGTAGGTAAAATGAGGACCCAGATTGTTGGGGGCAATAAGCTGACTTTGTAATAATGCCGCTTGGGGGGTGTGTGAAAGCCCTAATAAGCAGGCATATACATAGGATGAAGGCTATTGCTAAGCACATTGATTTGTGCTTTAGATTGTAAGCCGCCCTG
The DNA here is from genome assembly GCF_947247035.1 of Vipera ursinii. Taxonomy (NCBI): domain Eukaryota; kingdom Metazoa; phylum Chordata; class Lepidosauria; order Squamata; family Viperidae; genus Vipera; species Vipera ursinii. Next base: position 82,864,939 of record NC_139518.1, on the reverse strand, counting down.
AGTCTTCGGAGAAGGGCGGGATATAAATGGGATTAAAAAAAAGAAAAAAAAAGAATGAGAGCTGCAGGAGAAGGCTGAAAGAGCTGCATGCGGCTCCAGTGCCGCGGGTTGCCGACCCGTGGCCTAGGGGTTCAAATGTATATTCTTAGATCACCAAAGATATGTCCATGGTCAAGACCTCCTCTTCCTCCTCTCTGAATGTAGGTAGCCATTGTAGACAAAGAACAGCTAGGGTTAGGGTTAGGGTTGTTTTGAAGATGAAATGGCCCTTTTTTAGAGTCATGTACCCATGAATCCTCACTCCCAGAACAAGTGCATTCTGGAAAGCCAGAATCCCATTTCCTTTAGGATTTGGAAGGAAGCGGAAGCAGCAGGAAGAATCCAGCCTAATCTCTGGCACATGGTCATCTGAGGACAAAATCCACATCCTGTACACATAGCATTGCTGGTGAGATTTAGATTTATCTTTATTTGTTAATTGTTGTGTCCACCAGCAACTCAGTACTGTATCTGGATTCTTATTGCACGTATTTCTATTTATCCAAGTTTTACCCTCCCTGTTCCTTTAATAAAGCATCCAGATCTACACACGTGGTCTGATTTATTGGAGGATAGGTGGGCTTAGCTTCATGTCAAGCTACACACAGAGTAACGTGGAGTGAGGACAGAACAATCAGTGTACCTGAAGAGAGAAATACAGTACTCATCCGAAATCTTGTCATTGACATTTGACTTTAGGCATAATGCTCATTCCCAGTGCGTCACTTACAGTGGCAGCATTGTTACTGTCCTCTAGAGATTCATGTGCTCATTTCATAGGTGAATCAGTGTAATATAGTGGTTGATTTTCACCAGGAAATTGAGGCTTAAGTTCCATTCAGGAGGGAGCTTGCTGAACGAGTGTGGTCTATTTCTGCCTCTTAATCCAATTTATCTTATGTGGTTGTACCTCTGGAAATAAAGTTAGGTAAGACCCTTCTGTGTTTAAGGTGGTTCCAAAGATAAGCTGAGACATAAAATCAAGAAGCAAAATCTACTACTGGAAATCAACATCTGCCTTACGAGCCAGGCATGATGTGTGTCTGAACAGATCCCAAGCAAAAAAAAGTCCATGCTTAATATATTTTTATGTTATTTTCCTTGTAAAAGGTTTCGCACTGGGGTGCATTAATAATTTTAATTCCACCATCTATTGTATTCTGGCTTTCCTGTCAAGCACACAAGCCATTTGCAAATGGGACTGGAAAAAAATGGGTTTTCTTAAATGCATAATTTTCATGCCTGGTGGGAAGAAACAATAACATTCCAGAATGTAGTGGAAAATGTCATTTTGTGCCTGTTATTTATATTTGTGAAGATTGACTATGCTAAACATTCCGGCCTGGATTCTGAGATAAATTAGCTTAAGGATGTTTGGAAAAAGAAGGGTTGTTGTTTTGTCCTTCCCTCTTCTGCCATCTGTTCCCTGAATTTCAGAAAATGGAAGGAATATAAATCCTTCCATTCTCCACCATTCAGTCAGAACCGAAGAACCTTCTTGAGTGAGAAGTGAAACGTCTTCAAGGAAAAAACAAAAAGTCCAGTTGCCTCTTGAAAAAGCACCCTTGGGACATCTGGAGTCTGTCTAGATTTAGTTGAATTACTGTAACATACCATAACTGGTAGAGGACAGGAAGGCCTGGAGGAACGTTGTCCATGGGGTCGCGATGGGTCGGACACGACTTCGCAGCTAACAGCAACAACAACCATAACTTTGCTGAGATCATCACATATTACTATTTCTTTGTTCTTTCTTTCTCTTTTCCCTAATATCCCGAATGGGGTAGAATGGAGCCTCAAGTGAATCAATCTTTAAGAGTTGAATAAGCTCTAACTTACATTGAAACTTTCAGCACTTTTGGAAAGTGAAGCTTGATAGAAGTTTTGTGTTTCAGTAGGGAGCTTTGCACTGGCATTCGTTGTCCAGCTAGTGGGTAAAGCACGAAAAAAGGTCACATTCCCTAAAATACTTTGAGAATGATAGATGGGAGGGTTAGAAGGAAGTCCTCACTTGGACCAAGATAGCTTCTAGCCCTTTTGTGTGTGTGTATGTGTGTGTGTGTGTGTGTATGGGACACGGTGGCTCAGTGGGTTAGGATGCTGAGCTTGTCGATCAGAAGATCGGCAGTTTGGTGGGTCAAATCCTGAGTGCCACGTAGCAGAGTGAGCGCCTGTTACTCGTCCCAGCTTCTGCCAACCTAGCAGTTCAAAAGCATGTAAAATTGCAAGTAGAAAAATAGGGACCACTACGGTGAGAAGGTAACAGCGTTGTGTGTGTGTGTGTGTGTATGTGTGTGTACACACACACACACACACACACACACACACACACACACACACACACACACACATATATATATATATATATATATATATATATATATATATATATATATATATATATATATATATATATATATATATATAACTTTAGTTTATAGCCAACAAGTTGCCTGCTAAGGAAAAGAAATAGCTTTAGAGGACTAAAATAATACTTCAGATGTTATCCCCTAAATATTCCCTATTAAATCCTCTAGTTTTATCCTTTTAACAACTAGCAAGCTTTTTTAAAAACAAAAAAACCACAAATCCCATCCTCCTTTGTCTTTTTACTCAGCTACAAATCAGTGTGAAATGGAATTGCCATTCAGTTCACCTTAATGGAAAGTGTCATATGACTCAATAGGGTGATGAAGACTGACTGAAGTGGGACACGCTGTGTATCATTCTTCCAGCAGCCTCACTATTTGTCCATTTTCTCTTGAAATAATGACCAACGTTTCCTTGCAACTTAGTTGGCCCCACCTCTTACGGGGTGTGCCTTTGCCTGCAGACACTTGGGGCCAGGATGTTAGCGGAGCATGGTTTGCGTGGTTTTATGCGTCTATTGCTATTAGACAATTTGTAAGGAGTGTCAACTGTGGGTAATCCTTGACTTATAACAGTTCGTTTAGTGACCATTAGTGACCATTCCAGTATCTGAGGGGCTGCCACAAGGCAGAGGGGGACAGGTTCACCAGACCACCAAAGAGAAGAACAAGAAACAATGGTTGGCAACTGATCAAGGAGAAAAGCTACCTAGAATTAAGGAGAACCTTCCTGATAGTGAAGGCAGTCAGCCAATGGAGCAGCTTACCCCCAGAAATCGTGGGTGCTCCATCGTTGGAAGTTTTTAAAAAGAGACTGGACAATCATCTGACTGAGATGGTATAGGACCTCTTGCTGGAGCAGGGGGCTGGACTAGAAGACCTCCAAGGTCCCTTCCAGCTCCTATTCTATTCTATTCTATTCTATTCTATTCTATTCTATTCTATTCTATTCTATTCTATTCTATTCTATTCTATTCTATTCTATTCTATTCTATTCTATTCTATTCTATTCTATTCTTACTCTACATTCTATTCTATTCTATTCTATTCTATTCTACTCTACTCTACTCTACTCTACTCTACTCTACTCTACTCTACTCTACTCATACTCATACTCATTGGATAATCTTGGTTAAGACTTAACTAAGACTTCTTCCACCTCTTATTATAGATTGGATGAGGCAGATAAAAATCCCTTATTTTTTAACAATACATATTTGTGTCGACACATGGATAAAAATTATACCCTATTCATGTATTGCCTCAATCCAACACCTTGAAAAAGATGTTCAGATACTGTGCTGAGGCAATGGTTTTTCATGTGACATCTGTTAATGTAAAAATTGGACTTTAAAGAGGCAGGAGAGAAACAGTACTGATGCCTTTGAACTTTGGTATCGGAGAAGATATTATACGATGAATAATAAAGAAAACTAACAAATGAATCATAGGCCCAACCAATACAGATTTCTCACTCAAGGCACAAATGATCAGATTTAAATTATTCATATTTCAGACACATTGTGTGAAGATCAAGCTTTTTTGAGAACTCTGTAATGGTTGGGAAAGGTGAAAAGAGAGAGAGAAAAAAAGATGATTAGCAAGATGGATGGACACAGCAGTGATGGGTGTACCTAAAAGATCAGGTTGGGAACAGATCCTCCTGGAGAAGTATTGCCTATGTGGTTGCTAAGAGTCAACACCAACTTCTTGGCATAGAATAATTGTTTTAGTTGACCCAGCTCCACAAAACAGAAATCATCTCCTGTGGTCTAGCCAACACATTATAATCAATTATGAGATGGAGAATATACTTAATTCCTTCAATTAACTGCTGGTTTTGGAACACAGATATATAATCTGTGCATTGTACTCGTGGACATTGAAGTCAATTTTATATTGAAACGTATGATTTTGGTAGTGAATGCAGATGATCCAGCTCTCAGAGTTGTAATTGTTGAATCAACTAAGGCAGTTTTTGGTCACATGGTATCCATACTTCTCTCTCCGCATCTTCCCAGTCTGTTTCTTCCTTAAGATTTTCATGTGTGAGTCCACAGTAAAAATGGAGGAAAAACATACTTCATAGCTTTGTCTGCTAGATTGGACAACTGTTCTTCAGTTTAGAAGGGGTATTCTAGGACTGTTAGGAATTTGTCCATAGAATGGGACTGGCAAAAATTCTAACATTCAATTCCAGATATATAGCCATTGTCTCATCATCCTTTGCTCATCATCTAACACAGGGGTCCCCAACCCCCGGTCCATGGACCTGTACCGGCTGCAGCATGCCAGCAACCGGTCCGCACCAACAAGCAAAACCCCATCTGTGGGATGCAGGCAGCACACAAAACCACACACTCTTTGGTCCATGGAAAAACCTTTCTCCACAGAACCGGTCCTTGGAGCCCAAAAGGTTGGGGACCTCTGATCTAACATCATCACCAAGTATACCATATGTAACTCAACTGTACTCTAAAGGAGCACAAGGTGGAGGAGACTTTTCAGTAGCTATTCTTGCAACTTCTAAAAAGCCAAAGACATAAAGTCTGAAGTTAAATGGGATTAGTTCATTTGTGGGAATATTATATGCTAAGGTAAAGGTAAAGGTTCCCCCGCACATGCGTGCTAGTCGTTTCCGACTCTAGGGGCCGGTGCTCATCTCCGTTTCAAAGCCGAAGAGCCAGCGCTTGTCCGAGGACGTCTCCGTGGTCATGTGGCCGGCATGACTAGACGCCAAAGGCGCACGGAACGCTGTTACCTTCCCACCGTAGTGGTCCCTATTTTTCTACTTGCATTTTTACGTGCTTTAGAACTGCTAGGTTGGCAGAAGCTGGGACGAGCAACAGGCACTCACTCTGTTATGCGGCACTCGGGATTCGACCCGCCAAACTGCCGACCTTCTGATCGACAGGCTCAGCGTCCTAACCCACTGAGCCACCGCGTCCCTTATTATATGCTACCATAGGTATTAATGATCAAGTTTTAGGATTTGCAACCATTTAGTAACAAGTATGATTTTTGACCCTTTGTCATGTACACAACAGCCATTAATAAATTCTTTTGTAAAAATCACTCTTGCAGCCTGCTTGACTTTGGTGACTTCATATTCATATATTTTTTTGGCAACATTATATAACAGATTTTCTATCCCCTGTTTCTGAGATGCTTGGTTTTTTTTTAATTAGCACTCAGTTCAGTTTACAGTCTTCAGATTCCTTGGCAGTTTCCCGTCCAAGTAACTAACCAGGTATAATCTTGCTTAGCTTCCAAGGCCAGACAAAATGACAAGGTTTTTTTCCACATGTTAATACATCTTTAGAAAATTACTGTATCGCATAATCTTGTAAAATCTTATCCTTAAAGAAGCTTTTAGGTGTCAAGACAGTCAGCTGCATATGGCTTTCCAACTGATAATGGGAAATTGTCTTCTTAATTACTACATAGTTTTGCAATTAATCCTCATCCCATTTCTCTCGTGTGTAAGATTTAAGAGTAAAAAAAAGTGACTTGAAAGGAAATAATATAACAAGTGTGATTCATAACATATGGAATCTGAGTACAGTTTATGCATTTCACTTCATTTGATCAAAATCAAACTGAGGTGGTACCATCACTGGGTTATTACAGACGTTAATAAAATTAACATTTTGTTACATCTGTGTTGTCTAAATCTACCGCCCTTGGAATTCACATGTTAAATGTTATTTCTGTGTGTCAGTCCTTGCTTTCTTGTGAGCTCAGTTTTGTAGTGTTATAATTCCCAGATATTGTGTGGTACTTGAAGCCAATTCCTTAAATATGGATTGATGGGTTCCTTGGGTATACACAAACATGTGTGCAAATGAATGTGTATAAGCATAAAATGCAAGCAATAGTAAGCTTAAAAATAAAACATGTCTGGCTACAGGAAAGCCTTCTCTTTTACAACATATCATCTTACTGTTTCAAATGCTTAGAAGAATTCAATGTGAAAAATGTCAGTGATCATTTTTACAGTAAGGGACTTTCAAATAGTCAACTATTCTAATTTAACTTGCTGGGTAGATATAGTCAAAGGAGAAGCCTCTTACTATAGACCAAAAGTGCCCTATTTACTGCTGTGATCAATAGCTTGCAGATGTTCTGCCTGAAAAGAACAGGATGGGGCTAAACGCTCTTTTATCAGAATAATAGAGTTGAAAGGGACCTTGGAGGTCTTGTAGTCCACTCCCCTCTCAAGCTGAAGACCCTATACCATTCCAGATAAGTGGCTGTCTAATCTTTTCCAAAAAACCTCCAGTTATGATACATCTATAACTTCTGAAGGCAACCCGTTGGTCAAGCGCTGGTGAAATCAGGAGATTCAGGCTGTTCAAATGAGTGTAAGGATTTATTGCAAGCTTAAGCTCTCTACAAGAATCTGTCTGACAGTCAAAGGAAATGAGATGAGAGAGGCCTTCAAGGTAGGCTGGACTCTTGGGCATGCAGGGACTCATGACTTATGACTCATTTGACTCCTCCCTTCCACCTAGCGTGGTCATCTCCAACACTGTTCCACTGATTAATAGTTAGCATTAAACAGAGTGTAAAATTTCAAAGGAAATGTCCTGGGGTTCTTAAACCATATTTATGTGATTTTTCCTGGAATTCAAGATTGCTCTAGTACAGGGATGTCAAACTCGCAACGTCATGTGAGGTGTCGCAATGTATCGCAACTTTTTTTCCATTGCCGGCAATGGAGTGGGCGCAGTTTCGGCATGACGCATCCAGCCCGTGGGCCAACAGTCTGACACCCCTGCTCTAGTAGAATGTGCCTAGATCTCAGAAACAACACCAGCAAGATGCCTCTAAGAATTACAGCTTTCAAATTGACAGTCTAAAGTAGCAGATGAGTGCAGGTCGAACTTTAGAAGAACAGATGCTCTGTCACTTTCACGGTACTTGTTCCTAAAAGAACCCTAAGTACTTGTTCCTAAGAGAATGTCCAGAGGAACAAGTACTGTTTTAATTTACAAGGTGAAAGTGACAGAGCATAAAGTTCAACCTGCACTTATCTGCTACTTTGGACTGTCAATTTGAATGTTGTAATTCTTAGAGGACTCACTGGAGAAGAGGCTAATGTTGGGAAAGGTTGAGGGCAAGAGAAGAAGGGGACGACAGAGAATGAGGTGACTGGATGGAGTCACTGAAGCAGTAGGCGTGAGCCTAAATGGACTCCAGAAGATGGTAGAGGACAGGAAGGCCTGGAGGAACGTTGTCCATAGGGTCGCGATGGGTCGGACATGACTTCGCAACTAACAACAACAACAATTCTTAGAGGCACCTTGCTGGTGTTGTTTCTGAGATCTAGGCACATTCTACTAGAGCAATCTTGAATTCCAGGAAAAATCACAAAAATGTGGTTTAAGAATAACTGCCTTCCAAACAGCCCATTAATACTCGCCTTGAAATGAATCCAGTAAGTTTTTCCATACATGGCTGCTGAGACATTTTCATAGAGCAGATTTTCATAGGTAATTAAACATTATAACTTCAGAAGTCTTTACCATAACTGGATACTAGGCCAAAAGAGAGAATGGAACTGTTGAAGCATCCAGACAGGATTTTATTTGGATTAAGCACACGTATGTGGAAATATAACTTGTTTACATGTGCGCAGGGATCTTTTCATGCTGTGACTGTCGGATTGGAGCAGAGCATCCAGTCACAGCATCAACTATTCAGTGGGGTTTAGACACGGAGAGAAAGTTGCTTGCTCTCTTTATGTTGATCTGCTTGACTTTCTGAAAGCAATACGAATGGATGTCTGCTTGCAAACCTGCTGAAATGTGTGATTTAAAAACCAGACAGAATTCTGGCAACTAGACATGACAGTGGAAGTAGGAGATGGCAGATGATTTAAATAAGAAACCGCGTAGTAAGATCAGGTTGCTACAAAATAATGAATTCTTTCTGATCTTCTGGCAGTTACCCCACAGGTCCATTAAGTTTTCAGCAAGAGAGATCACAGAATACTTCCGCCTTGTCTTGTAAGGCTTCAGCGGGGCACAGATATTTCTGAAAGTTACGGATATTACACGAGTGTTGAAATAGAATTAAATGTCTCTGGTCTATCTGTGCTTTTACCTGGTTGGGCAGCTGCTGTTGGGCCCATTTTCCAGCAGAGAATTTTGTTTCTAGAATAGGTCATTCCATTACCATTTGAAGACTTCTGAGGCTTTTGAGTCATATTTGACGCCATTTCCTTCTTCCGCTTAATATTTATGATCCAAAGAAAGCAGCTGTTTGAAAAATTCTGATCTTAATGTGATTTGAAAGTTGCCTTTCCAAACTGGCTGATTTAATTATTCCACAGCCATGCCACGAACTCCTTTTGGACGTAACGAAGGAAGCAAACGAAAGATTCCCTGTTTTAGTTTGCATTAAAACTGTATAATTGTACAGGTGATCCTTGCTTAAATTCTTGCTCTGTGAGCGTTCCAACTTAACAACGGCGCTGAACAAGTGGTAGTTATAACGACTCCTCATATTTACATCGGTTGTATCATTTCCTTGGTCAAATCTTCAGAATTTTTTTTTCCCACTAAGCCAACTGGTTACATGACGTTGTGCTTTAATACCATCACTGGTCAGTGGAAATTCCAGTTCCGGTTTTCCTCGTTAAGTGAGGATGACCTGTCCTGTGTCTCTCCGCCGATATGATTGAATTACTTCATTGTAGCAGAAGCAAGAAAGATCGAGGGCAATAGAAGAAGGGGACGACAGAGAATGAGGTGGCTGGATGGAGTCACTGAAGCAGTAGGCGTGAGCTTAAATGGACTCCAGAAGATGGTAGAGGACAGGAAGGCCTGGAGGAACATTGTCCATAGGGTCGCGATGGGTCGGACACGACTTCGCAACTAACAACAACAGCAGAAGCAACATTCGACAAAATGGAGATTGGTGCTTCCCACAAAGACTTTGAGTCTTCTTTGTGCAGGTCAATTTTCATCCTCACAGACACTCTAAGCAAACCTGTTGAATAACATGCTGTGAATTCCGATTTGGCAAAAACCCAATGCCGCTTGAAATGAGTGCAAACTCATTTCAAAAGCTATAGAATAGATTGAGTGAGCTCTCAAAGTGGTTCTTTAGCACCTACTCAACTATGATCAATGTCAAAAGCAAAGTTTGGTTAGACTTGATTAAAGTTTGGATGAGACAGTACCAGGATGAATTAAAGTTAATAAATAAATCCCACCATTCAGCAACGGCAGACCACCTCCACATAAAATAATTCAGAAAAAAGAAAAAGTGCCCCTCCACCATCAGTTTTTGGTGAAAAGCAACCAAGGTGCAACTTCTCACTTTTTACACATGTTACCGCTTAATGGACCACCATCGCTCGGGCTCTTAGAGAAGAATAGCGGTCTTTTTCTGTTTTTGTTTCTAAAAAATCTGCCTACTTTTGACGGCTTAGAAGTGGGAGTAAGCCCAACTGATCTGAGTGAGTTTAGCTCCAAGGTAAGCGGGCTCAGCTTTTATAGGCTTTAGCCTGGCCATTTCTAGACAAGGAACTCATTGTGCTATGGCTTGCCTTATTTGCCGATTTTTATGGAGGCTCCAGATGGCCTTTTCCCATTTGTGAAGAACCCCTTTTATCTTCCCCACCTTTCCTTCCACCCTTTCTCCTACTGCAAGACATCCTTGAAAAAGAGAAAGGTGGAGTGGCTCCGTTTAATACCTTTTCGTCTGGCAGGGTTGATGCCATCTGTTTGAAGGCCCCCTTTCCCAGATAGTTGCATTATTTCTCCAAGCTTCCGGCCTCTTTCTTCTTTTTTTTGCTTTCGTTCCATTCTATAAAGCTTTAATTGCTAATTTCTACTTATAGCAAAATGGCTACTTTGAGCTGGAGGCTGGGTGGTTGTTTACATTCATCCTGAAACTATGAATACGAGCACAGCTACGCCGCCGCTGCTGTTGTCTGCCTCTGTGATTGCCGCTGTGTGGTCATGACTCAACTGAGGTCAAAGCAGGGACAGAAGAGAGGATATGAGGCTAATTCTTGGTTGCTAAAGTTTTTCAGGAGGAGCAGCACTATATAAAAGAAGGGTTCAATTTATAGCTCGAAATCTCAACTGCCTATTCCTGGTTTTCCCCTTCCTGCCCTTTCCACGTTTATATAAAAAAAAGTTGATGTTTGCAACGTTTTTTTCCCCCTTTCTATTTCAGGGGGCTCGCTGTCTAAATAAAGTAAGTTTTAGCGTGGAGCACAATTTAATGGGGACTTGGAAGACCAAATTTAAATGTGACCTGGGGTTAGATCCTTTCCTAAAGTAGCTGGTTTTGCCAACAGGAGCTGCTTTATTATTAGTTACTGAGGAAAGAGGAGGTTAAGGAAGGAACGTTGCTCAAAGGATGCTAACCCTGGGCAGTTGTGGGACTATCATATACACTTCATAGAAGATCAGTATACTCCTTCTATCTGGGATGGTTGTCCTCTTTCGCTGAAGGTGACACACACCCATACCCCAGCTAGCCATCTTAGCTGAATCAGTCCTGGCAATCAACGAAGGGACAGATGTCTGAGCCAGATCCCCCTCACATCTGACTGTAATGCTTAGAAGTCTCCTTACTTCATTAGCCCAGCCTGAAGGAGAGTCTTCCTTGCCTTCAGGTACGTGCAGTTAATGCACACAGTATGGTTTTTAGGTTTCAGAGATGGGGCACTTGGCGCTTTCCCCCCAGAAAATCCGGTCCATTTTCTCCACTTTGGAATTGTGGATTGGATCCTGTCAGTGGGCTTTGGGAGTTGGTCTTCACATTTGAAGGGGTGTGCAAACTGGGTAGCAGGATCCAGTGTTGGTCGGTCACCGGGACCAGAGGTTTAGTTTTCTGAGCTTTCAAACTCGTTCCGGAACCCTATCCTCAGGGACTTTCTCTCTCACCAAAATGTGTGCTTTGGGCTATTCCATGCATAGAATTTATGGGTTGTGTGGTTCCGTGTGGCTTTTTAATTGTTGGCCGGCTATTAAGTCTTCAGCTGTTTTTTTCTTTGTGCTACCTAACCAAGTCCTCAGCTCCTAAATACTTGATAAGCTGGTGGTAAATCAGTATCCCTGTTGACCGACAAGGGGACTGGACTCCAAGGAATGAGTTCCAGCTGGAGTCCAAAAACTTGGAAGACTAAGCCTCTGGTCCCGTGACCAACCCAGACTGGATCCTGCAACATTATCCTGGGACCTGTATATTTGCCTTCATTCATGAGACTGGGGTAGACTGATGGAGAAGCTTGCAAATTGTTTCCAGAATGGACATATATTAAAATAGCAAGGTTGAACCAGGTCTGAAAGTAATTGTTTTCAAGAATCACTCTTGCCCTGGGGTGGAAGGATTCAGGATTCAAAAGGAATGGACAAACATTCCTGATCTAGGGAACTTTCATATATTCAACTTGGTTCATTTCTCCCTCCCTGCCTCCCCCCCAAAAATTAAACATGTTAGTGCCCTTCTACCACAATACCAATGCTTCCCTTGATCCTTTCAGCTGATCAGTGTGAAAATGCCCAAATCAGCATCTGGCTAGAGGTGTGCCCTTGCTTAGCAGTAGATCTTCTGAGCAGCTGTGGTGCTATTAGAAAGCAAAGGGGTGATATATCAGTCCCAGCTTAGCCCCTTTGCAGTGGAGTGTAGTTTTGATCTAGTGTTTCAGATACAAAACATTTAAATGTTTGTGCCATTCTTCATGATAGATGTGTTCTTAGCTTTTATGGAATGTGTCAAGCTTTTGGGCAGTAAACTACATCTGAAAATGCACAATTCTCACAGAGTCTTTTTCACTAAGATTTATTGAGAAAACTCAGTTCTGCAATTGAGCTATTTTCTTTCTGGAACCTATATATCTCTGTATAAAATATGGCGGCTTCTTTTTGTCATTCTAACTGCCTTCCTTTGATTTCCCCACTGATACCAAGGATATTTTGAGTCGTCTGTTCACATAGTACTTCTGAACAGTGGTGGGATTCAAATATGCAAACAACCCGTTCTCCATGTGGATGCCGCTTCTTGAAGTCCATTCTGGGCCTGGGCAACAAAAAATTAGCTACCGGTTCTGCCAAAATGGTGCGAACTGGCCGAATGCCACCACTGGTTCTGAACTATCACTCTACAAATCCATTCCTCTGTATGGTGTGACATACTTCCCATGCTTTTATCTCACTCAACTTTTGGCACAAATTTTAGTTTTCTAGATTGTTAAAATTTATGAGAGGTCATGTCATACCAAGTTGAATCTAGGCACAGTTCTTCCAACTGAATTTTTGACGACGCTCCTATAAAGGTCAGGATTATATCTGAAATTTCATGCAAAACGTGTGTTGCATTACTTCTGAACTCTGAATCTTTCAGATACATTACATATGTGTAGTATGAGTATGTGTGTATATGCATGCATGTATGGATTCATGTATGAAGTGTCCGTCAAATTAAATTTAATCCATTGACATGACCATTTTGGCAACAATGTGGAGATGGTCTGCTGTTGCTGAATGGTGGGATTTATTTATTAACTTTAATTCATCCTGGTACTGTCTCATCCAAACTTTAATCAAGTCTAACCAAACTTTGCTTTTGACATCGATCATAGTTGAGTAGGTGCTAAAGAACCACTTTGAGAGCTCACTCAATCTATTCTATAGCTTTTGATCAGGAAATAATCCCCACAATTGTATCTGAGCTGTTACAATCATGTTTTGATATTTTTTTCATATTCTTTGTTAAAATGCAAGTCAGTCTTCCCATCTGACTTGAAGGACATCTGATTCTCACCATTGAAGCCTTTTAAAATTACTGATTTCAGGGGAAAACTGCAAAGGAGGAAGCAGAGATGCAGACCTTACAGCTAAGGAGCCTGCAATTCTTGGAACGTTATATTTATCTCATTCTGTTCAACGCGTATCTTCACTTGGCAAAAAAAGACTCCTGGGAGAAATCTTTCAGCGTCTGGATGCGTGAGGTCAGTAGTCTTAAATACAACTGATAGCACTTGGATAACATTTTATAGATTTTTTTATTTTGATGAGTAATGGTAATTTTAGTGAATGGGGGAGTCAAGGAAGGCAGGAAATGAATGTTCCTATATATATATGAAGATGAATTTGCTTTCAACAGGAATCATGATCTATTTCCATTTCTCACAGTTTAGGTAGTGTAAACTCTGCCCTTAATCATGTAGTTTCTGGATGCAGTTTTTCAGATCAAAATTTGTTGAGATGCAGATGTTGTTTCCACATTTTAGAAAGCAGTATACTATTCTCCCTGGGTCCTTAGATAAATAACTAATAGGATGCAGTGAGGATCTGGATTTGAAAATCAGTATATCAAATACCAAGTAATAGGGAAAGTGGTGTGAACTTGAAACTTAAACATAAATAGCCAAAAAAAATGAAAGCAAGTGGATTAATTTTCATACCTTGGTGTTATAGTAATTAAAGATAGTGGGGAAGAAGCACCAGCTGCTGATGGAATAGTTGGTAATATGTGCTCTGTTATAAGAAAGAATTTTGTCAAGAGAATAAAAAAATGCCAGTAATATATTTCATTAATATTTTCATTAAGTTGTATGCATTAGGAAGAAGTGTGTGTTGAAAAAGAGGAAGAGAATGGGTCAAGAATGAAGGGAGGTGAATTAATTTGATTGGGAAACACAAGTAGGTAACAGGTACAAAAGAAGTATATTAAAGTGGTTTAATCCAGGGGTCCCCAACCTGTGGTCCACAGCCTATTGGCCACTAGGTCGCATGAGTGGCTGGCCAGTGAGCTTGTGTGTGCGCATAGCCCCATTCGCATGAGCATTGCTGCGAGCATCACAGGCATTCGCGGCCCCACTTAACGCGAACGCCATGGGCTTTCATGGCCCCACTCATGTCAGGGCTCATGGCCCCACTTGCACAACTAACGGGTGTTTGCGTGCATGCACGCGCACAAACATGCGTTCACCCCCTCCAAAAAAACCATCTCTTCTTTCCCTCCTCCCCCTGCTCTGGGCCACCAGGATAACTGGTTTAATCATATAGAGCAGAGGTCCCCAAACTTTTGGGCACCAGGGACCTGGTTACGTGGAGAGAGGTTTTTCTGCAGACCAAAGGGGGCGTGGTTTTGTGTGCTGCCTACATCCTGTGGATAGGGTTTTCCTTGTTTGTGCGGACCGGTTGCTGGCATACCACGGCCCGGTACTCTTTTACCGGTCTACCATAGAGAGCGTCCTCTCATATGGTATTGTGGTTTGGTATGCTGGTCTGACAGCCACGGATAGGAAAGCATTACAGAGGGTAGTGAGCACAGCACAAGACATTGTGGGCTGTCCCCTGACACCACTGGATGACATCGCCAGGGCTCGTTGCCTTGGAAGAGTGAGGAAGATTCTCAGGGATGACTCACACCCTGGAGGGTATCTCTTTACTCTCCTACCATCCGGTAGGAGATATAGGAATATAGCCAGCCGTACCAACAGGCTGAAAAATAGCTTTTATCCGTGGGCTGTTAGGCTTTTAAATGGGACATAATCTTATGCAGAATTGACTTGGGAGGCCGGTGTGTGGTGTAGTTGGTTCACATGGTGTGGTGGGATGGAGGGTTTGTTGTCACTGTGTGTTGGGGGGAGAGAGCACGGGGGAGGGAGGCTCAGCTAATCTCAATGTACACATGTTGTACTTTGACAATAAAGGCTTATTTATTTATTTTACTGGTCCATGGACCGGGGGGGGGGGCTGGGGATCCCTGATAATAGAGAGTATGAATGAGGATGGATTTGTGGTATGAAGAGTGAATGTTTCAGGAGGAAAGAAAGGATTGAATAAACTGTGATTGGATGGAACTGATGAGCTGAGAAGTTTAAAAGCCGAAAAGCAATTACGATGGGAATCAAAGTATCAATAGCACAGAAGCAAGGATGATTTGCAAGGACGGAAAGAGATGCAAAAGATGTGGTGTGCACTGTTGTAAGCTAATTCCTTCTCCCTTTAGTTTCTTTTGCTTATTACTTGCTTATTACTTGCATTAACAGAGGGATAGAATCAAGATCACGTGAAGTACTAATACCACTTTACAATGCCTTGGTAAGGCCACACCTGGAATATTGCATCCAGTTTTGGTCACCACGATGTAAAAAAGATGTCGAGACTCTAGAAAGAGTACAGAGAAGAGCAACAAAGATGATTGGGGGACTGGAGGCTAAAACATATAGGGAACGGTTGCTGGAATTGGGAATGTCTAGTCTAATGAAGAGAAGGGTGAGGGGTGACATGATAGCAGTGTTCCAATATCTCAGGGGCTGCCACAAAGAAGAGGGAGCCAAGCTATTCTCCAAAGCACCTGAAAGCAGGACAAGAAGCAACGGATGGAAACTAGTCAAGGAGAGAAGCAACCTAGAACTAAGGAGAAACTTCCTGACATTTAGAACAACTAACCAGTGGAACAACCTGCCTCCAAAAGTGGTGAATGCTCCAACACTGGAAGTTTTTAAGAAGAGACTGGACAGCCATTTGTCTGAAATGGTATAGGGTTTCCTGCCTGAGAAGGGGGTTGGACTAGATGACCTCCAAGGTCCCTTCCAAATAATAATAATAATTATTATTATTATTATTATTATTATTATTATTATTATTATTATTATTATTATTATTACTTTGTACTCGTTTTTCGTAATGTTCCTTATGACAAAGGAAACAGAGCGGTGGATATGCATATCTGTACTATGGTGCAGTTGAATGTCCCTAAACAAGCAGAAGGAGAAAGAGCCTGCAGCACCTGGGGTTCATTCCTTGCTTAGAGGAAAGTCATGGGTATGCCATGATTGTTGGGCCTGGGTAGACAGTCTAGAAAGGCCAGGAAAGCAGTTGACAGAGAGTGGTTAAAGGGTGTCAAGCTCAATTTCATTGAGGGCCGCATCAGCATTGCGGTTGCCCTCAGGGGGCCGGGTGGGTATGGCCAGGGTGGGCGTGGCCTACTGGGTGGGCATGGCTAGAGTGCGTATGGCCTACTGGGTGGGCGTGGCCAGCTCTACATCGTTCGCATCAAGGGTGCCTATGGGGTCCTGGGCAGGAGTGGGACAGATCTGAGGGTCTCTGGCAGGAGGAGGGTCTCTGGGCCAGGGCCAAGGCAGTGGGGGCCGTTCCCTCACTGTTTCCAGGATGGCTTCGCGGGCCACATGAAACCACTTCACAGGCCGGATCCGGCCCCCGGGCCTTGTGTTTGACATGTCTGGATGCATTAGGTGGATCAGTGCCTCCAGATTGCCAGGATTTAATGGGGCTGTCCGAGCATATCTTGGAGCAGTGATGGAGAACCTTTTAGAGACCAAATGCCCAAACTGCAACCCAAAACCCACTTATGTATCGCCAGGTGCCGGGTGGGCGTGGCTGCAGTGGTAACGGCAGACTGGGTGGGACTAAAAAGTTCAATCAATCAGTTCCAACTTTGCGAGATCTTTTTTTTTCCCCGCGAGAAGTTGAAATTGATTGATTGATTGAACTTTTTTTTTTTTTGCACACGGCGGCGGAGACCTCAAGCGAAAAGGTTTTATAAAACCCAGCTGAAGGCTCTAGGACTGAGGGGACGGCGCACATGCCCACAGATAGGGCTCTGCATGCCACCACGGTCTTGGAGCATCTTGGGGGAACGTGACAGCTTCCGGGTTTTAGGTTTGCAAGTAGACTTTCCATGCTTGTCGATGTGCCTTGTTGGATTTGGCATTTAATCCACCCATCAAGTCCTTCCTGGGATAGGCAGATGTTGTTTAATAAATTAGAGGTACTGTATTGTGGCAGGATGTACAGTAAATTGTTCCAAGTAAAGCTGACTTTTGCAATTGATTAATCCAGATGATTTTGGATTGCATCCAAAGAGCCTATTACTATTGGTACTATCTTTGTTTCCTTTTGCCATAGTCATTCTACTTCTATTTACTGTGATTTTTGTCCAGTTCTTTCTCTTTTCTTCTGTCTCCAGGTATTGCAGTGTCCACTATCCAAACTTTTTTTTGTCTTTCTTATTGACGGTTGTTAAGTCTGGGGTGTCGTGCGGCAGACGCTTGCTTTTTGAATTCTAAGGTCCCAGAACACTTCTTCATTTTGTACGACTTCGTCTCTTTTGCGGTCCCATCAATTCTTGCTTGCAGACAAGTAGCATTTCTTGCAGATATTCCAGTGCACTGTTGTTGTTGTTGCTGCTGCTGTTGCCATGCCTTTGTTTATAACCAGTTTATGCAGTCGTCTTGCAAGAGCTGTGTAGTTGGTTTACCATTTCTTCGGCTTCTTTGCAACAGCTGTTGTCTTCTCAGTTCTGATTTTATATGGATTTGTTTTGAAGGCTTAGTCTTGCACAGCCAGAATCAGCCTCTCTGTCTTTTTTCTTCAACTTCCCTGCTCTTAGCCATTGCCAGGTTTTCTTGTTTCTTTGTTTGCTCTTGTGCGTGGCTCCTCAAACGTGGCCACTGTAAGACTTGTTGACTTCAACTCTCAAAATTCCCCAGCCAGCATTGCTGGGAAATTGCTGGCTGGGGAATTCTGAGAAGAAATCCACAAGTCTTACAGCGGCCAAGTTTGAGGACCCATCCTCTTGGGCCTTAACTGACATTTAAAACGGGGGTCTTGGTGCTTGAGTATAATGTTCTATATGCTCTATGATCCTGCCATACAGCAATATAGTTTTTCATCAATGAGATAGCTCACGGGTCGGCAACCCGCAGCTCTGGAGCCGCATGCGGCTCTTTCAGCCTTCTCCTGCGGCTCCCAGTCTTCCTCTGCCATCTGCAGAGAGAAAGACAGAGAGAGGCACTTGCGCTTCTCTCTCTCTCTCTCTCTCTCTCTCTCTCTCTCTCTCTCTCTCTCTCTCTCTCTCTCTCTCTCTCTCTCTCTCTCTCTCTCTGTAAAAAAGAGAGTGGCCTCACGCTGTTCTCCGAGAAGCTGAGAAGCTTACAGGGCGGGGCTCCTGCCTTTGCTGCGACTCCACAGGAAGCAGGAAGCAGCAGAAAGCAGGGCAGGAGAGCCTGCCCAATAAGAATGTGTGTCAGCTTGTCCGAGAACAGCGTGAAGCCAGCATGCCAGGTGAGCAGAAGATCCGAGAGGGGGAGAGAGAGAGGGAGAGAGGGAGAGGGAGAGGGAGAGGGAGAGAAAGAGAGAGAACTCATGCACAGCAGCCTCTATTTCTTTTTAATTAAACTCTTCAATCAAGCTCCTCCCCTTGCGCGCGAGAGAGAGTTTTGCGGCTCCCAGTGTTTTTTCCTCTCTGGGAAATGGGTCCAAGTGGCTCTTTGAGTGTTTAAGGTTGCCGACCCCTGAGATAGCTGAATAATTACCGTTGACCATTGGATTGTATTAAAAAATGGCCTGCTATAAAGACTTTTGGACTTCTATAAGGAGGACCAACCTTTCCTTTTTTAAAATGTACATATATGTACAGTGTGGAACAGTAGGGTGACAAACTTTTACAGGAACCGCTTTTTATAGTCTTGATTTTTTTGTTTCCAGATGTACATGCCTGCTCCCTTAATCTGAATCATTGCTCATAACTGGTTGTAGCTTTTAAAGAGATCCTTCGCAGGCCTAAAGAAAGATCCTGGTTTCCATCCCCCGTCACTTTGAACATTATTGCTATGGCAGAATGCATTATCCTTGCATGCCTGGTAGATTCATTCCCATGAACAACAGCTGTTCTTGTAAACTGTTGATGATGTTCATTATGTCTCAGCATATCTTTATTGAGTAAGCCTCTGTGGCAAAGTGCAACGGCTAAGCCAACTGGCTTCAGAGGACCAGGAACTGTCCAGAGCTTCTGATCACAAGCCAGAAATTTTAACAGCTGTGGACGGGCAAGGGGATAACTATTTTAGAAGCGTGGCCATTTTAATGAGAGTGGTGGGGGACAATTGGTGGGCTACAGTTTCCTCACCCCTGACTGTTTGATGTCTGCAGCCCTTGCTCTCTTTGGGAAAATGGCTGCACCTCTTTGCCTGATTTACCAGCTGAAAGGATTCAGCTAAGTGCTTGCAATAAATGCTGTCCCAGGGTTCAGCTGCAATCCCTAATTCTAAAGAAAGCATACAGTATAACAGGGGTGTCAAAGTGCTGGCCCGCGGGCCGGATGTATCATACCGAAACCATGCCCATCCCCTTGCCGGCAATGGGAAAAAAGTCACAATACATCGCGACATGTCACGTGACGTTGAGAGTATAAGGAAGACATCTGATCTTACATCTCAATGCACATTTTAATTTTTTGATCTAGGAAACCTCCGTCTAAACATTTTAGTCTCATGTGCATCAGGTCCAGTATGGAAGTAGGGAATATGCTTTGTTTTACTTTGTGATAACTACAAATGAGCTGTTAATAACTGATTAAGCAGCACCTTACTATAATGTGTGCTTTAACTCCTTAGTTTTCCATGCTCTCTATCACCTTGCCAATTGGAAAAGAGCACTTTGAATGGTTCACTGTTCCACTTGGCCAAACTCCATAGAAAAATGATTTAACAAGTGTGCTAACGTAATGTAAATCCCAGCATGGAAATTTTGGGAGGTGTACTCCTGACACACCTAGACAGCACCAGGCTAAAGAACGCCAAGTTGTTACTTGATAAACGGTAATGAAATATATCCCTTCATTTAGAGTGATACTTCTTGGGACAAAGTTCAGTCCTGTCCATCACAGGACAAGAAACAACATGTGTACAACAATTTTGGGAGGGAACCAGTACAGACCACAGATAAGTGTTGTTTGACTCCTTTTATTGTAACAAAACCTCCAGAAAGAAAGAAAACTGAAGCTATCTCATATTTCCAGGATTTTTCTATAACTCCTATAGACTCTTAACCAGGGGTCTTCAAACTTGGCCCTTTTATGACTTGTGGACTTCAACTCCCAGAATCCCTCAGCTAGCGTGCCTGGATGAGGAATTCTGGGAGTTGGTCCACGAGTCATAACAGTTTGAAGACCCTTATCTTCTGTTTCCTTGTTTGTGTGTATATATTTCTAAGTTGTATATCTATGCATTTCTGTGTATCTTATTTTCATAGCTTTTTATGGCTTTCTGTGTTCTTAAGGCATGCCTCATTCCCATGGATTCCTATGAATTTTGATATCTTTTCATCCTTTCTTATGTTTCATCTTCTATAGAAAGGTTGATGCGTTAATTTTTAGACTAGGCTACCCCCCCTCTTTGGCTGGTCTCCCAGCTGTGGAAGGTAAAGAAACTGGTTGTTTGACTGTTGTTTCAACCTCAGACCTTTAGCTATCCCAGGTTTGGCTGTCTTGATTCTGAGCTAGTGTTTTGTAGTGGTGGAAAACGATCTTTGCCTAATTCGGTACTTCTCCAGAAAACAGCCGAAACTGCAGAGAATCATTTCCCATCAACATAGACAGTACAGAGCTAGGTGGCTTAATTGTGAGATTCCATAGAAAGCAGCCTTCTATGTCCTTAACTTTTCCTAATCAAGGTAACAGATTTGTTCAAGAATATCAGGATAGCAGCTAAAACTCAAATACTTTGGCCACCTAATGAGAAGGAAGGACTCACTGGAGAAGAGCCTAATGCTGGGAAAGATTGAGGGCAAGAGAAGAAGGGGACGACAGAGAATGAGGTGGCTGGATGGAGTCACTGAAGCCTGAGCTTAAATGGACTCCAGAAGATGGCAGAGGACAGGAAGGCCTGGAGGATCGTCGTCCATAGGGTCGCGATGGGTCGGACACGACTTCGCAGCTAACAACAACAACGTCAGGATAGCTGCCCAACAAGAGAAGCCCGTCTACCCACAAGTGAAAAGGACATGGGACACTTTAAAGGTTAATTGAAAGGAAACTTTAAAGTTATGTACTGTGAAATATAGCAGAAGCATCCAAGCTCTTTACCAACATTGTGATAGGCGTTCCAGAGGATTGTTGCCTCAGAATGAATCATTCAGAGAGAAAGCCGAGGGGCCTCATGACCTTTATTTTAGTTAAGTTTTAAAGCTACTGTTTACTTGCTTGAATAGAAACACTTTGTGCTGGAAAGAAGCCATTTATTTCTAGTCTCTTAGACCTCTATCTCTATCCTGTTCTTCCCACCAGACATTTCCATTTGGGGCGTCTTCTGATTACATTCTCAATTTATCCTCCATTGGCCCTATGCTTCGGTGTCTACGCCTCCCACACAATGGCCCTTCCCTGTTTTCTCTAGAATTCCCCCAAAATTGCTTTCATATGCTTCTCCTCCTGTCAATCTTTTTAAGGCATCCCTGGCTGTCACAGCCAAAATCTAATTTTGTCCTTGAAAGAAAGAATTGTGGTTTGTCCACAGATGAACTCGTTGGTGTTTCAGTGTCTCCTTTGCTATTGTTTCACCGTATGGCTTAGAAAATGCAAAATACCTTACACGAAGCTGCAAGCTCTTGTTTGAAAGCCAATTTCTGTTGCCGTTGCTGTTCTACGCTTTTCTTTTCCTTTTGTGTTCCACAAAAAAGTACAAACAGAAAAGACAGTAAAAATAACCTGGATGACAAAATAACATGCATTGTATTATGTCAGAAGAGCCACTTCCTCAGCACAGTGTAAACACGTTTCTTGAAACTACAACTCTGTCTTTTCAACGTTGAACAATAATATTTGCTTAATAAATCTGTATAACAACATTTTAGTAAAATTAAACCATAATGATCTTTGTAAAACTACTTTAGCAATCAGATGTCAAACCAAAACAGAGTATTAGTAAAATAAGCCCAAACCGCATTTAAGTATCTGCTCATCCATTTTGCGTTTTTAATAATAAAATTGACCAGCCCTTTAAAAACATCTGGTGACTCCATTAATCATGAAAATCTTTTTTTCTTGAATTAATTTATTTTAAAGAAAATAAAAAAGACACTTAATATTGTTAAGATGATTTTCAGTTGATTTACTACTATAGTAAAATCTAACCAGGTAACAGATTTCTTGCAAATTACTAATATCTACCTTAGGGATAGCTTTAAATTGTTTATTTCAAAATAGCATAGCTACAGAGTTTATCTAAGGCATATCCCCATACTAATAGTAATAGTATTTACTACTAGTAGTAATTCAGCCATTCCAAACTGTAAAATTCAGAAGTACCAAAAATCCATTTTGTACCAGTTTATGGAATTATTTAGAAGAAATCCCAAAATAACAGCTGACAAAGCTGAAAATGTTAAATTAATTCTAAAAACTTTGTGCTTTACAACTGCCAAGATTTAAATGCATAAGTACAATAATTTTCAGGTTTAACCCATAATGGCAATTTGTTCACCATCACCACCCAAAATGCATTCCAATAAAATAATAAAACTAAAATGAAACTAAAATAACATATTAAAACCAAAAGAACTAGTAGACTCGAACATTTTGTTAAAACATTGGAAATCAAAATACATTTCCAGCATTAAAGCTAAAAATCAGGAATATTGAAAATCCCATGATTATTGATCATCATAACTTCAGATAAGGAAACTATAGTTGTTCGTATTGAAAAAATCCTTATTATTTTATTAATTTGCTTGAAATAAGCTACAGATAGTAAATAAGGTAAAGGTAAAGGTTCCCCCGCACATGCGTGCTAGTCGTTTCCGACTCTAGGGGCCGGTGCTCATCTCCGTTTCAAAGCCGAAGAGCCAGCGCTTGTCCGAGGACGTCTCCGT
Source organism: Vipera ursinii (assembly GCF_947247035.1). Lineage (NCBI taxonomy): Eukaryota > Metazoa > Chordata > Lepidosauria > Squamata > Viperidae > Vipera > Vipera ursinii. The sequence goes on along the minus strand of NC_139518.1, from coordinate 82,841,883 downwards.
GGTCATGTGGCCGGCATGACTAGACGCCAAAGGCGCACGGAACGCTGTTACCTTCCCACCGTAGTGGTCCCTATTTTTCTACTTGCGTTTTTACGTGCTTTCGAACTGCTAGGTTGGCAGAAGCTGGGACAAGTAACAGGTGCTCACTCTGTTACGCGGCACTCGGGATTCGACCCGCCAAACTGCCGACCTTCTGGTTGACAAGTTCAGCATCCTAACCCACTGAGCCACTGCGTCCCCTCACAGATACTAAATAAGATACCGTAATTAAATATGCAAATCTTGAAGTAATATTCCTTTTTGCAGCATGTGCCCAAGCTCATTGGAAATTTTAAATCGCATGCATCCATTGATTTTCATTGGAGATGAACACTTTGACATATTTAGAACTGCAAATGAGGAATGTTTTCTTGGAATAATTATTCCTGTTTTTTTTTTAAAGAATTCAAACCACACTTAAAAACCCAGTTACAACGAAACAATAGAATTGGACAGGAGTCATATGGGACTTATTCCAGATATGTGGATAACATGATGAAGTATCAAAATAACACCTTTAATGTCACTACATTTTTGTATAGAAAATACATAATTATCAAGGAGATATAGCAGTGTAATTTGTATGTAATAACAGTTTATGTTTAGCCACTATTTACTTCCAATGTTTTCCATTTATCCAATGAAGCAGGCAATGACTTCAGCATCCAGTAAGCAGTTATAAGGGACATCCTTGACAGATTTCATATGTAAGATTTATTTTTCCATCACTGAATTGCTGTACACGCTCAAGATCAGGATTGGAGCAAACCTCCTCAAATTCACTTCATGTATAATAATATAATCCATATATGTGCCCAGATCTCCATCATCAGTTTGGCACCTTGCCCCGGGTGTGAAATTCCAGCAGCCTAAACAACCTGGAGTTTTCCGCAACATCATGATGATCACGGATTGGGTGGCAACAGACTAGACCAGGGGTCTTCAAACTTGGCCCTTTTATGACACGTGGACTTCAGCTCCCAGAATTCCTCAGCCAGCCTGCCTGGCTGAGGAATTCTGGGAGTTGAAGTCCACGAGTCATAAAAGGGCCAAGTTTGAAGACCCCTGGACTAGACATTTCGGGCGCGGGAGGGATGGGGAACGGTGGGCATGGCTCTTTGTATCGGTGAGCAGGAATTTCAGTTTCCACCTCACCTTCCTGCAACCAACAACTTTCATAAAAAAAAAGTTCTTTCCACTTCAATCAATTGGAGTCGACAGTCTGCTTTCCTGAGTGATTCCTTTGGGACAGGTCTGACAATGTGATTTACCAGATTTATTTTTGGGATAGTTTTTACACCCATGTATAATTTAATCCAGGGCTAAAAACCTTATTTCTGTGGTGAATCACTGCAAACTGAGTCCTCCTCGTTTCATTTCATGCTGCAAATGATCTTCGTCGCTTTTCCTATGTTGAGGTCGATATAGTCCAGGGCTAGGCAACCTCGGCTCTTTTATGACTCGTGGACTTCAACTCCCAGAATTCCTCAGTCAGCTATGCTGACTGAGGAATTCTGGGAGTTGAAGTCCACGAGTCATAAAAGAGCCGAGGTTGCCTACCCCTGATATACTCCCATCAAAGTGTGGGAAGAAAAGAACTTTGATGAAATCAGGCTTCCCCTCTTTCCAGCAAGAAAGCTAATGGGCATCTCCTAAAGGACGTAATACAATCCTCATCCTAGATACTTGAGGGGCTGCCACAAAGAAGAGGGGTATCGACCTATGCTCCAAAGCACCTGAAAGCAGGACAGGAAATAACAAGATGGAAACTTATCAGGGAGAGGACCAGCCTAGAACTAAGGAGAAATATCCTGAGAGTGAGAATAATTAACCAGTGGAATGGCTTGCCTCCAGTAGCTACGGGTGCTCCATCACTGGAGATTTTTAAAAGACATTGGAGAGACATTTGTCTGAAATAGTATAGGGTCTCCTGCTTGAGCAGGGGGTTGGAATAGAAGACCTCCAAAGTCCCTTCCAACTCTGTCTATCTAGGTCAGACATGTCAAACACAAGGCCCGGAGGCCAGATCCGGCCCGCAAAGTGGTTTCATGTGGCCCCTGAAGCCATCCTGGAAACAGTGAGGGAACGGTCCCCACTGGCTTGGCCCTGGCCCAGAGACCCTCTTTCTGCCAGAGACCCCCAGATCTGTCCCATTCCTGTCCAGGCCCCCATAGGCACCCTTGATGCCAATGATGTAGAGCTGGCCATGCCCACCCAGTAGGCCATACGCACTCCAGCTGCGCCCACCCAGTAGGCTGCGCCCAACCTGGCCATACCCACCCGGCCCCCCAAAGGCAACCACAATGCTGATGTGGCCCTCAATGAAATTGAGTTTGACACCCGTGATCTAGGTCATAGTTATCCCAAGGGTGCTTTTTCACGAGGCAATTGGACTTTCTTGCCTTCTCTTTGAAGACGTTTTGCTTCTCATCCAAGAAGCTACAGTAGAAATGCCACCTTTGGTTAGGTTTCCACCATTTTTTCTTCTGATTTCTTTATAACTGTAGCCTTGTTCACTTAATAATACTATTTTACATCACTTTCTGGGCAACCAGTCAACTCTTTGCGCCATTGCTTTAATTTTGTTACGTTTTACAAGCTCACTAAATGAAAGAACGCAAAAAAAACCCAATCAGCTTGATAGCGATCACATAACACACCGACAAACGTCCTCCTCTCAGCTTCAAAACATGCCATCAATAACTGAACCCTACTGTGATCTGATTGGCTCGTTGCCAAAACAAGATGACACCTGATTGGCTCTCTAAACACTCATACTCATTGGCTACAATCAGATGAAGGAAAGCTACCCGATGTCAACCTAAGCAAGTTGTGCTTCCTTTTTCTGGCTATAACATTTCATAGAATACAGTACAGATAATTGAACAAACTTTGTTGCATTACATTCTTGATTAAATTATCTTTCCACTGATATACAATTTTATGGTACTACTCCAAAAAAAATGGTGTTATTAGCCATCAAACCTCAAAAATACACTTTTCCCAAAAGGTTTCCACAATTTTGGCCAATGCTGTACATACACACACTCCACAAACTTAGCTCTATGTTTCTGGACATAAATGTGGGTTATGTGATTCATGAAGATGTTTTTAGAAACTAATTTTATTTATTTTTTCCTATTTATTTAGATTATTATTGGAGGTAGATTTTTTTCTGTTTTGAAGGAGGAACATCACAAAATGTGACTATTTTAAAGACAATTATCTTTTTTCTCTCTGTTGTTATCCTTCTGCTGAAGGCACCCTCTCCTAGTCTGAGATGAGTTTATCATAGCTTTTGAATAAATAGAACAGGAAGTGATTCAACTCTTCAAAGATAAATTAGATTACAGTCTCTAGAGCAGGCATGCAGTGTGTTCCTTGGGCAATAAAAGCATCACTTTTTTCCAGACCCCTATAGATGGAGGTGTGGGGAGGGAGGACTCATCCAAATCCCAGAATAAATCCTGGACCTATTTTTGGAATACAGTCCTTAGCACACAAGGAAAAATCATAGTGTGGCCCAAGGAAGCTTTACACTTTGCTGTATGGGGTGAGCTCATATTAAGGAAATGAGTGAGATCAGCTGCAAAGCATTGCTGGTTTTGACAGTGAGGCTTAGAATCACCCCCCGTCCCCCCCCGAATCTTTAATAAGCATCTAACGTATCTTTCTTTGCTGCCTTATTCTGCACAAAAGACCTTTTGATGTCTTTGTTTCATTGCATCATTGGCTTTCTTCTCTCTTTTATCCACGAGCACTCAAATCTTTTCGAGCTGTTGTCAACCCCATCCTTTAACTTAGAAAGCTGTGTGGAAGCAACAGGGGTGGTCCTTGCCTCCTACTTTTTCTCTCTCTTTGCCCCTAATTTGCAAGTTTTTTGTGTGCGCATGGAATTGCGGAAACAACTATTAGCCGGGAGAAACATGTGTTAACAAAATTAAATTCTAGTCTAATCCACCAGAGATGTAGAGAACAGGATAAATGTTTTATGTTACAAGCATAGTTATCCTACGTGGGGCAACAATGCACCAGTATTTCATGAAGAAAATGCATATAATGTGGAGGTTATCACTGCATTTGTACGTACTCACGTACATGGACTGGAAGTTCTGTTCAGAAGGTACAGAAGATCTGAAGATAGATTGTTAGGTCTTTGTTAACTATTTTTATGAAATAGTTTGTTAGTAAAAGTCATGTTAAACAGTTGACTGTTCGCTGTAGAACCGAAATTAAATACTTGTAATATTTTTCCCCAATGAGGAACTGAAAGCAACATCTGTGGTTTATCCACTCTATTTCACTCTCACAGGAACCCTGTGCGTATAGCACTTAGCAATAGCACTTAGACTTGTATATATCGCTTCATAGTGCTTCACAGCCCTCTCTAAGTGGTTTAGAGCGTCAGCATATTTGCCCCCAACAATCTGGGTCCTCATTTTACCGACCTCAGAAGGATGCAAGGCTGAGTCAAACTTGAGCCAGTCAGGATCGAACTCCTGGCAGTGAGCAGAATTAGCCTGCTGCAATACTGCATTCTAACCACCGGTCAACCACGGCTCTTAATATACATCCATTCCAATCATTTTAGGGAGGTATCTATTAAAATCCTCCCACAATTTCAAATAAAGGTAGTCCTCAACTTAAAACCATTTGTTTAGCGACCACTTGCAGTTACAAAGGCACTGAAAAAAAATTACCTATGGCCGCTTTTCGTACTTCAGACCCTTGCAGCATCCCCACAGTCAGGTGCTCAAAATTTGGGCTCTCGGCAACTGTCATGTTGTGCAACTGACAGTTGTACTCTCCTAGGGTCGTGTGATCACCATTTGTAACATTCTTAGCCAGCTTCCAACAAGGAAAATCCATGGGGGAACCCTGCACCACTTGTTATAAAGTTTATAAAAACTTTTATAAAGACTTGCTGCAGCAGCAAGAACTCTGGAACAAAAACACTGTCAAGGAGTTGACTCCCTCATTTGGAGACAGCAGGAACGGAGAACTAAGTATTATCCCTTAAATATCATACGCTAGCCGTGTCCCCTCTCCCCCCCCCCCCAAGTCCACGGGCGTGTCAAGAGGGCGAGGGCCATTTGCTGTTCTCCTTCAGGGGACACTGCCTTTCTTCATTCTTCTCAGAGGGGCAACACTCCCCAAGCTGCGTTTCTTACCTGTTTGTCACTGCCACTTGTGTGTGCACCCGGCACGGATGGTTGCCACAGAAGTTGTAGATCGGCTCCCGGTGGACCTGTTTTATCTCCTCTCCTCTCTTCCTCCTCCTCCTCCTTTTCGGTGCAGCTCCAGCTGACCCTCCTCCTCCTCCTCCGAAGGCTGCCTTTTTTCCCCCCCTCTCCCTATCTCACTTAAACGGCCTCCTTTTATATCCCTTCGTGTCTCTGCCCCCCTCTCCTCCTCCTTTCTCTTCTGGGTGTGCCGGAAGTGCTGATCCGGGGCCTTTGCCTCGGCCCAGCAGCCCTGCAGCTCTCAAGGACTCTCTCACAGCAAGTCCTGCGCTGCACCGCTTTGTCTCGTTCCCTTCCCCCTTACACTTGGCTAGGCTGGGCAGGGCCGCGTACCACCTGTCACATGCCAACGTACCATCTGCTGTACAGCCCTGCTGTAACTCACCAAGGGCATTCCATCACTGGAGGTTTTCAGGTTTTCTGGACAGCCATTTGTCCAGAACAATATAGTGTCTCCTACTTGAGCAGGGGGTTAGACTAGAAGGCCGCCAAGTACCCTTCCAACCCCATTATTCTATGTTCCATCTCTCCCTCTGAGATGATTTTCATTGAAGATGTCCCGTCATCCTGGCTGCAGAGCATCTGGTTTCCCACCAAGCTCTCTTGTTTGTTTCTTTCTAGTCAAAACATAACATCTCAAAGGATATTGGTAAAGGACCAGCCAAGGGGTGGAATTGGTTTGATTTAAATGGAATTTGCAAAATAAAAAATTAGCGTTATCAACTTCAGTTGAATTTCTTCCAGTAAGAGTCCACAGAGAGTCCCCACCCTCAAAAACACCTGCATCTTTTAATGAGCAGGATGGGCCAGTAGCTTAAATGATCCTTAATAGGCTTAAGAGCACTTGAAATGGAGCTTGAGTGATTAACTATATAGTGGAATCGCCCAGCAGAAGTGCAAATAATTACTTGGAATGGGAAAAGGCGAACAGGCAGCAAATGGGTTGCTTAAGCACATTTGATCTGTTCCCTTGAGATTAGCCTCTCAACTTTTCTTGCTTGTGTAAGCTGTAAGCAAAGAGCTCCTGCCTGGTATGCATGATGGGAAAGCCTGATCTCCTCTCTGCCTCAGTTAGCTTTGCAAATTCATCTTGGCATGTTTGATCTCCTTGGTGAGAGATGAAAGAGGAATCTGCCAGCTGTGGTTACAATCACAGTCTGGCTATTCTCGGTTAAAGATATTTGCTGGAAAATGACATTAATCCAGTGGGTGGAGGAGAGATGGAGCTGAAATGCATGCAGGTCAGAAGCGTACTGCACGAAAGGGGTTGAGCAAGGGGAGAAAGAATGTACTCTGCACACAATTATCCTGCTCTTGAAAAAAAAAAGAAGCATATTGTGCCATAGAACAGATTGTGTAAGGGACACAAAAAAAAATCTTTTTTCCCCATTGTGAAAAATTTCTGGGAGCCATGTTGTGATCCACATTGGAAGTCAAACCTCCAGTCTCCTGATTCATTAAATATTTGCCACATCTAACAGATAGGTATGGACTGTTTTTAAGGTTCTCTCCTTAATTGCTATGAATACTTTGGTTGATATTATGGAAATAAAGATCCAGTGGTCTATCTAATTAGGAAAAGATAAGATAGTGCTCTTCAGATGCTTTGAACATCAATTCTGGTTAGTTCAAGACAGCATTGTAAGTGGCCCAAGAATGTTGGCAATTGTACTCCAAAGCACCTGGAAGGTACCAGTTTAACCTCCCCACTGTTTATATTTCCCATGCCTTTCTGGAGTCCTGGGAATACAAAGTGAAATGCAAGATGCACTCTTCTATTAAACTGTAAAACTCTTTTACGGCTTTTCAAAGCCTGATACAGAAAGTTGAGTGAGGCTCAGTGGCTTAAAGAGGCTGGAGAAGGTTGTGTTTCAGTGGTTCGTGTCCTAGCACCGCATGACAGGGTGAGCTCCTGTCACGTGCCTCATTTAAGGTGCTGGTACTTACCTTTAAAGCCCTACATGGCTTAGGCCCGGGATACTTGCAGGACCGTCTGCTACTGGGGACGACTTCCCATCGCCCAGTGTGCTCACACAGAGAGGGCCTCCTCAGGGTGCCGTCGGCCAGACAATGTTGGCTGGCGACCCCCAGGGGGAGGGCCTTCTCTGTGGGAGCACCAGCCCTTTGGAACCAGCTTCCCCTTGAGCTTCGGATGGCCCCAGACCTCCGGTCCTTCCGCCGCGACCTCAAAACTTTTCTCTTCCATCAGGCTGACCTGGATTGATGATGGGTTTTTAAATATGTTTTAATTTTTAACTGTAGTTAATTTATTTTGGGGCTGTTATTTAATTCGTTTTTAATTTTTGTATTGTTGTTTTTTTATTGTTGTAAACCGCCCTGAGTCCTTTGGGAGATAGGGAGGCATATGTCCCAAAAATAAATAAATAAATAAATAAATTTTCAGCCAATCTAACAGTTCGAAAGCATGTTACATGCAAGTAGATCAAGAGGTACCACTTCAGTGGGGAAAATGGCGCTTCAAGCAACAGTACGGATTCAACCAATGCTGGACCTGCCCAAATGCGATGTGACATTGGTGGTGGGAAAAGTCCTGAATGATGCTTCAGAATGCCATTATTCATCTGAGTGTGGAGCTAGTTCGCCCCATGTGGTGCACTCTGTATAGCGTGTGAGCATGAAGCAAACAAGCTAGCAATCATCAGCAGCCAAATAACTACTTTGTCTTAACATTGTAGTCTCCTGGCTAAAGTAACATCACCATATGCTAAATAAATACAAAAAGTTGAATTTCTTTATCTTACCTGCCTATCAAGGGGCTAATATTGCACATCTGTAACCCCATGTCCTCCCAAAGAGGCTTATCTGATTTAAGAGTATATTTTCTAGGGACAGCCACCATGAAGTTGTGTCTAGGGTGCTGGACTGGGATTGGGGAGACCCTGGTTCTAGTCCCCCATTAAATCTCAGAAGCCAGCGAGGTAACCCTAGGGCAGTCACTCCCTTTTAGGTCTAATCCTTGTTAGATTCTGCAGACAAGACAATGGGGATGATCTGGTTATTGATAAACGTCACTGTAAGAAGTAGGCAAATATAGTATAAAAGAAATGGACCCTGCAACTAAGTGGAACACACACTAAGTGGAACACACACTACTGCTAAGCTTGTAAGCCGCCCTGAGTCTTCGGAGAAGGGCGGGATATAAATGGAATTAAAATAAAAAAAATAAAAAAATAAAGAACAAACAACAAAAGTCGCAAATTGTGTCACGTGGATACTTAGTTAATTAACTACACAGTTCTCATTTAATGACTCCAACCGGGACTGCTGGAACTGCATTTGGTCGTGTGATTTTCCAATGTACATGTTGCTTCACAATGTAGCTTCCAGTCCCAATTAGCATTTTTAAATGAGACTACCTATACTCTGATTTTAGGAAAGTGTACATTTATGAGACTGCAGGAATAACAGCTAAAGTTGAAGGAAAATAATTCAGTAAGTCACAGAAAAGTTACTTTCAGATATTATAGGATTAGTGTATGAAATTCACAGAATATCGGGAATAATAATAATCTCTAGGACATCTATGTGATAGCCTCCTGGCTTCATTAAAAATATTAAAAAGTGGTCTCTCGGACTAGTAAAGGTTGATTTAAAATATTTAGAAAAACCTCATGGACATATTATAAATTAGGCTTCATAAACTTGACCAGTTATTTCCGAAGTTAATCATATGATGTAAGAGTTTAATTTGTTGATAATAACACTCCCAACCATTTCCAAAAAACATGAAGCAGAAAAAAGAAATATATATATATATATATATATATATATATATATATATATATATATATATATATATATATATATATATATATATATATATATATATGTATATATATGTATATATATATATATATGTATATATATATATATATATATATATATATATATATATATATATATATATATATATATATATATATTTGGCTGCCCAACTTAATCTCAGTGACTGTGGGCTTACAAGGATAAAACTCCAATACAAAATACAGTACAAGAACCAGTACCTCAGTCTTACATCCCAGTGTTACAATTGGCTGAATACTTTGGGCCTCTTTTGCCCTGCTTTCCTTAACTATTATATTTTGTTTTTGATATTTATTTGGATTTAACTATTTATGATGATGATGATGTTGTTTTCCTTTTGCTTGATCTATGCAGCCCAGAGGCTCTTGGCATTGGAGCAAGTTGTGAGAACTGTTACGTAAACAGACAATAAATTTAACTCAGTTTAACAGGGGAAAAAATGGTTTCATTCCATAAAAAGGAAAACAAGAAGACTCTTGCAGCACTTTAGAATAACCAATTATTATGATCTAAGTTTTCATGGAATATCATCCTAGTTAGGAATTGTAACAGTGAAGTTATAGGGGAATTGCAAGACATTCCATTTCCTATTAACCTGAGGTCAGGAGAAGCTGCTTCTTCATGATTTAATACATAACAGTCTTCCTGGAAAGCTAGATTTATTCTGTGTTCCTTGTTCTTCTGGAAACAAGTGAAGACAGGAGATCTTCTGAGGGACTTTGGTTAGTTGAAAACATGCCATAAAGATGTTTATATTGCTCCAATGAGGTTGGTAGTTCGGATTTTTGTACTCTATTGTATCTGTCTACTATAAACGTTTGAACATTTGACATTTATGTATATCATTAGGCTCCTGCAGGCTCCTGAGACTTATATGGCAGCAATGATAGACATCTTTTCCATAATCATGATGTCAGCATGGCCAAGCCAAATTCTGATCGCCACACTGTGCATTTTTCATTGGATTCCACTCAAAGATGCATACATATACACTTCTTGGAAGCTAAAGCAGTTTAAACGGCCTTTTTCTAAAAGGACTGCAGATCTTTTTTCCTCAATACATGCAATTTTGGGGGACGCTTTCTTGACTGGTCAGAGACTCGATTTGCAAAGCAGCTACAAATATTCGGTGCGGAGGAGCCTATTAATAACAGTTACAGGGGAAATAATAAGAACTGCATTTTGAATTATTTGTTAGGAGAAAAGCATAAACATAGTCATGTTTGTCTTGTTGCATCATATTTAGATGAAACAGTCTCCCAAATGGTTTTTGGATTACTTTTGTACTTACTTGATGTGGGCTGGGGGGAAATAGCCCTGAAACATTTTCTTACTTGCATAAACCATTGTTATTACATTTTTTTCCATTTGTTTTGCCTCACCATCAACCTTCTTAATGCTGGACTGAAGAATGAATATACAGAGAGAAAAATAACTGGATAACTGCAAATATGCATTTAATTTCATTAAACTCTTGTTTTTTAAAATGCAGAATTAAACTAAGTCTTAGGTCCTTTTGCAAGCCTTTTAATCCTAGTGGGTTGATATAAACCCCCAGTTTCCAGAGATGATGGATGTAGAGGCCCACAGCTTCCCTGTTGATTTTGCTTTGGAGAAAGTCTGCTCTTATGCCTTCCACGAGAAGGGATCATTTGCAGTTTGTCTTGTGGAGGCAAATATGTGACTTGGCATTCATGACAGGCTTTTTGGGCCGGGTTCCTTCACTATAAGCATCGTCAATGGAGCTTCTCTTGGGGAAGGACTTCAGCAAGTTCAAAAAAGGGGCATTGCGTTGTGGAGCCCTGCCTGGACAAGTGACCTTGTATTTTCAACTCACTGATTTGTTGGATGGGAAATAGTCCTTTGGGCCAGGCAGGGAGTTACTACAGGGATAAGCTTCTGTCCCTGCTTTCCAACACACTCAACATTGTCAGAGTTCAGATTGCACCCACTAGCTCAAAATATCAAGAGAGAACCCAGCCCTCGCGAATCAAAGCGTGTGGATGTGTGGCTGGAAAATGCATAGATTGGAGCATTGCAAATATATCTGAAAGTACCTTAGCAGAGAATAAGGAACTTTGTAGGTCCCCGGTGCTCTCCGAGCTTGGTGGGTTTCTTGCAGACGTTTCATTAGCAAATTAAGTAGCATCATCAATGCAGTAGATAAAATATCACAAATATTCTCCTCTGTCAGTAAGGAATTCCTTCAAAATGTGTCCTTAATCATTCTGACAGACACACACAAATATGTGTATACACACACACACACACACACACACACACACAGAAAGAGAGAGAGGGAGAGAGAGAGAGAGAGAGCTGTGTACTTATTTCGATGCTTACTGCAAATGAGTTTCCTCCTTTTTGCATGCTGGCACAAGGTAGTCCTCGACTTATGACCACAATTGAGCCCAAAATGTCTGTTGCTAAGCAGACAGTCATGAAGCGAGTTTTGCCCCATTTTATGACCTTTCTTGCCACAAGTGGTTAAGTGAATCATTGCAGTTGTTAAGTCAGATGGTCGCTAAGGACCCCAGGACACTGCAACTGTCATAAATACCTGCCAGTTGCCAAGCATATGAATTTTGTTCATGTGATCATGGGGATGCTACAGTGTCTTAAGTGTAAAAACTAGTCATTTGAACAGTCACCAAATGAAAAGTTGTAAGTCGAGGACTACCTGTATTAAAAAAACAACATGAGGGATCTTTTCACTTCTTTTTTTTAATTTAAAAAAAACCATTTAAGACCATCTTTCTGTGTGTTTCCCCTTCTCTCCTAATCCCTGGTTCGTTTTTCTGCTTTACAGGTGGCAGCCAAGGCGGGTGTCTATGAGATCCTGAACCATCTGGGTTTTTCTGAATTTGAAACTCTGGACAGCCAGGCACTCTCCCAGCTTCGCTATCGCTGGCAGGAGCAAAGCCGTAGCATCCTGCCCTTCCGAGGAGAATTCATTTAAGACTCAACGTTATTAAGGACCTGGAGGACTGCAGCACTTCTCCAGATGTGGCTAAATCACCTTCTTTCTCTGTTTCTCTCTGAAGCTTATGACATGTGTGCCTTAAAGAAGGGCTGTGTTTCCAAGATAAAGAGGTAAAACAGCCTCGAGGACATTTTTTTAGGGTTTCTTTTTTTCCAGGTAGAATAAAATAAATGTAAACAAAGCAGATGCTCTAGACCAGACATGTCAAATTCGCGACGTCAGGTGATGTCGCGCAGTGTAGCTGGACAGTTTTGCCATTGCCGGCAATGGGGTGGGCACGGCTTCTGCGTGACGCGTCTGGCCCACAGGCCGGCAGTTTGACAACCCTGCTCTAGACTTTCTCCCGGTCCCCAGCATGCCAGGAAAGACTTTTTTCTGAGGACTTGCTGCCGAAGGTAACTTGTATATTATGTATATGCAGAAGTAGGAAACATTTAATGGACAGTTCCATGTGGTTTAAGTACTTCCTTGCGCTTGACTCTTGTTTTGTTATGATGATGCTGATGTACATTTATGATACTTTAATTGGTAATCACCATTGTTGGACAGTTGTACTCTGCCAAGGATGGGAGAAGGTTACCTACACGGCCCAATGTGGACCTTTCACTGCATGCCTAAGAGGATGCTGAACTTTCTAGAGTTTCTGGAATTAGGCATACAAATACACACACACACACACACACACACACACGGTGCCTATCTGAATTCAGCGAATGGTTAATTCACCTGTCCTGCCTTCTTGGTCTGAATTGGATGGGGAGCCTACGTTAAACTTGAGCTCAGCATTTTTGATGTCTCTAGAGATTTTGAATCATACAGAGCCTAAAAATATTGTCCATGAGGAAACACCTACACTAAGGTGAGGGACCTACAACCTAGCAGATGTTGTTGCCCCTATCAACAATGACAACAACAAGAAAGATGTCCCACGGGTGCTTTTTCAAAAGGCAACTGGACTTTCTTCGGGTGGGGGGGGGTTTCCTTGAAAAAGTTTCACTTCTCATCCAAGAACCTTCTTCAGGACTTGCAGAAGAAATAAAGAAGCTTCTTGGATGGAGAAGCAAAACTTTTTTTTTAAAGGAAAACAAAGTCCAATCTCTAGGTTGTAGGTCCCTCACCTTAGTGTAGGTGCTTCCTCATAGTTTTAGGCTTTGTGACTACTTTGCACTTGGTTTAATACACAGATTTATAGGTTGAGCCAATTTTGAGCAAGCAGTTGTGCTAGCTGCACAATAGTGTCACCACCTATGTTTGCGGAGTCCCCAGCTCCAAATTGTCACTTTTTTTCCAATTGCAGCCAGCCAGCAATAATGAAATTCTTCTACACCAGGTCTGTCCAGTCAAGAATGTTGTGTATTCAGCCACCCATAACCAGTTTCACATTAATTCACATGACTAATCTGCATGTACCAAAGACTAAGTGGCTCTGACTTAGTTTGATTCATACGTGGAATTATTTTCTCCTGCCAAGTCCTATACATAGTGTATGAGATTTCAAACAGAAATGATAGGGATTGAGTCTGAAGTCATGCAATCTCCCACTGAGAGGCATGTCCCTGAAGTATCATTTGTAACTCTACTTACATGCAGCTCTACAACTTTTCCACAACAATTGTAAGGCTGTACCGACAAGTGTTCAAACACAACGATACAAGTCCTAGGATGGAAATGGGAATTCAGAATGTGCTTATATGTGAGTCTGTTTTCTGCTCACAACTCTTAAGAAATTGTCTTATATAGTTCAAACAATTCCTAAGAGTAAGAGATGAGTCGTGTTAAATCTGTCTAGACTAGTGTATTTCAACCTTGGCAACTTTTAAGATTGCGTGGACTTCAACTCCCAGGATTCCCCAGCCAGATTTGTTGGCTGGGAAATCCTGGGAGTTGGAGTCTACGCAAGTTAAAGTTGCAGGGTTGGAAAAAAAAAAACAACCACTGATCCACACAATGTTCCCCAACTTGGACAACTGCTAGCCATTATGGAAGTTGAAATCCAAACATGCAGAAGTTGTCCAGCTAAGTAAACACTGATCTAGAATCTAGACCTTATTTTAAGGAGTATCTTGGGAACTTATGACTTGTTTTTCTTCCTACAAGTTCTGTCAAAAAAACCCACAAGAGCTATTTCAGCCCTAAAAAGTAGCCAGTTCTGGTAACTCTTGTGAGAAGAGAGTCACAGAGATCCTTTGTCCTTTTGAGGTCTAGCAGGTGTTCTAGGATCTCACGATTGACCCAGCTTGTCTGAGAAACTGCAGATATTCTGAGGATTTAAGGAATCCTGTTAGCAGCCAGTATTTAAACTACAGCTGTAGCAATAAGAAAAGCCAGCAGAACATTCTTGTTTCTTGTGTTATTAGCGCAGAAATCATTGTGTGATGTTGATACCAGATTGAAGTGTTTATTTTCCCTTCACCAAGCACAGCAATACTGGTAGTCCTCAACTTACAACAGTTCATGTAGTGACGGTTTGAACTTTACAACGGCACTGAAAAAAAGTGGCCTATGGCCATTTTTCAGACTTACGTCCATTGCAGCATCCCCATGGTCACATGATCAAAAGTTGGCAACTGGTTCGATATTGTGATGCTTACAGTGTCCCGGGGTCATGTGATCCTCTTTTGACAAGCAAAGTCAATGGATTCACTCAACAATCGCATGACTCACAACAACTGCAGAGATTCGCTTAATAGCAGTGGCAAAAAGGTCGTGTAATGGGACAAAACCCACTTAGCAACTGCCTGGCTTAGGAGTGGAAATTTTGGGTTCACTGGTGGCTGTAAGTTGAGGAATCCCTGTATAGTCCTCCATTTATGACAGTATTTTTTAAAAAATCAGTCTTTTCCTCCTCAACAGCGCGGCATGAAGAAACCGCATTTGCTGTTTCAAAGAAAAACATCCTAAACCAAAAGCTACCATCTCAAAAACGTTTCGCGAATTGTCAGAAGAAATGTTTTAACTTGGAAATTACATTTAGTGCTCGCCATATCCTGCAATAAAAAGGTTACTTTGAAGTGGCACAGCAAAAAGATATTTCATGAAACCCACGTTTCTTCTTCTCTTCTTGATGAAGCTAGTTTATCTGCTACGGAAAACAGTGGTGTGAAAAATGTTTTCAGGCAAAGTATTTTGAATTTAAGGTACTCCCTATCCTGTAGGTCAAGGGCTCTTCAAACTTGGCCCTTTTATGACTTGTGGACTCCAACTCCCAGAATTCCTCAGCCAGCGTGGCTGCCTGAGGAATTCTGGGAGTTGAAGTCCACAAGTCATAAAAGGGCCAAGTGTTTGAAGACCCCTGTTGTAGGTGAAGCAATTGGTTTGAGGATGGAAAGGGCTGCTGCAAATATTTTGGAAGTGGTGGTTTCCCTCCCCCTACCAGGGCAACTCTGTTCTATGGACCCCTGCTTCAGCCTTGATGTCAGAATCCATTTATATCATATTCATAAATGGAATGTTTCAAACATTATTCCATGGATTCTGCCATCTCCCGAAGAGAAGAGAATGGATGTGTATTGAACTGGTATTAGGCATTTCAAAGGAAAGGAGAAGCCTTTTGAACTGGGGAAACAAAAGGGGGGGCTAGCATCTGGCTTGTGTCATGGAAGAGAGCAATAAACATGAAAGGTCCTAAGTTCCTTTTTCCCACGTGAGGGATGATACGAGATAAAGGATGGGGGACTGACCAAATGGGGTTAAGGGGGGTTAAACCGGGAACTCTTTATAAGGGTTTACTTCGTGGAATAATATTAAGTCCTGTCTCGTATTCCTACAACCAAGCATGTCATAGTAAAGATTCTTTTTGGAATAGA
This sequence comes from Vipera ursinii, assembly GCF_947247035.1. Taxonomy (NCBI): domain Eukaryota; kingdom Metazoa; phylum Chordata; class Lepidosauria; order Squamata; family Viperidae; genus Vipera; species Vipera ursinii. The sequence goes on along the minus strand of NC_139518.1, from coordinate 82,825,987 downwards.
TTTGACTCCAAGAATTTTGTCTTCCTAAGACGTGGTTTGGGGTGGGTCCTGACACTTGAGTCGTTTCCATTAAATGTGAACTGGCTACTTTGTGCTTGAGAAAAAGGATGTTTTGGATTTTAAAGCCTTTTGCACATCTTTCATATAGTATCATTTTCCCCGTTTCTGTTCTTTTTTTTTTTTTTGCTTCATTGTTCTCTAACACAGAGATGGGGAACCCGTGAGTCTCTGTAAATTGCTGAAAGACAAGCCTAACGTACCCTTACTGAGGTTGGGGAATTGTCATTCAGCAACATATGGAAGGCTACAGTTTCCCTTCCTTGACTCAACAGGGCCTTGCCAGCCTTTGCCAAAGTTGCATTCTCAGCAGAACAAGCAAGGAAGAGTTTTCACAACACGCTGTGCTTGAAAGCTTGCTTGTTTGGCATGCACCAAAATGATACTGAATTGTGTCTGTATGAGTGCCATTTTTGTCTTCACAGTCATCCTGTGCGAACATGCCAGAAATATGTTGTTTTAAGAAAAAGAGCTTAATGAATAAGGTGCCGTGAAACCAAACCACAAACCTGGGAAAGGAGAATTTAGCTTGAATTCAAATAAGGCCACGTATACATTTGAGTACAATGGGACAGGAGGGGACAGCATTAATAAAATGTTCAAGCATTCAGGTTTCCTCAGAACATGTATTTTGTGGGGAATAAATGAAGAGGTGAGGTGGATGGTTAAGCATAAGGAGTAAGTTAAACAAAAAGAGCAGTTTATAAGCTTATGAAACAATAGCTCCGTTGTGAAATGTAAGAGAACATGCCCATCAGTCAACAGGGATCTTTAGAAATCTCATTTATTATCTGAAGGATGTCTCGGTATGGAATTAATTCAACTTTAATTGCCTCAAATTCCACTCCTTTGATCACATCAATGTATGAATTAGAAGTTCAAATGACATCACCTGCCTTCTTTTTTTTTTCTTCTCATTCAGCAGACTGCAAAACCAAAAGATGATTTAGCAAACATTTCTTGGACTTTCAAATATTCCTATAGTGTAATTTGGCTGATTCAATCTTAGATTGAAACAAACTATTACTATAGTTCTACTAAAGTATGAATTCAGATTTTGGTCACCACATTATAAAAAAAGATGTTAAGACTCTGGAAAGAGCGCAGAGAAGAGCAACAAAGATTATTAGGGCCTGGAGGCTAAAACATGAAAAACGTTACAGGAATTGGATACGTTTAGTCTAATGAAAAGAAAGACCAGGGGTCACATAATAGCAGTGTTCCAATTTTTGAGAGGTTGCCACAGAGAAAAGGAATCAACCTATTTTCCAAAGCACCAGAAGGTTAAAAAGAGAATCAACGGATGGAAACTAACCAAGGAGAGAAGCAACCTTTAAGGTGCTGGTACTTACCTTTAAAGCCCTACATGGCTTAGGCCCGGGATATTTGCAGGACCGTCTACTGCCGGGGACGACTTCCCATCGCCCAGTGCGCTCACACAGAGAGGGCCTCCTCAGGGTGCCGTCGGCCAGACAATGTCGGCTGGCGACCCCCAGTGGGAGGGCCTTCTCTGTGGGAGCACCGGCCCTTTGGAGCCAACTCCCCCTTGAGCTTCGGATGGCCCCGGACTTCCGGTCCTTTCGCCGCGACCTCAAAACTTTCCTCTTCCATCAGGCTGACCTGGATTGACGATGGGTTTTTAAATATGTTTTAATTTTTAACTGTGTAGTTAATTTATTTTGGGGCTGTTATTTAATTCTTTTTTAATTTTTGTATTGTTGTTTTTTATTGTTAGCCGCCCTGAGTCCTTCGGGAGATAGGGCGGCATATAAGTCCCAAAAATAAAATAAATAAATAAACCGGGAATTAAGGAGAAACATCGTAAACAGTGAGAACAATTAACCAGTGGAACAGCTTTGCCTTCAGAAGTTGTGGGTGCTCCAACACTGGAGGCTTTTAAGAAGAGACTGGACAGCCACATGCCTGGAATGGTATAGAGCAGGGGTAGGCAACCTTGGCTCTTTTATGACTCATGGACTTCAACTCCCAGAATTCCTGAGTCAGCATAGCTGACTCAGGAATTCTGGGAGTTGAAGTCCATGAGTCATAAAAGAGCCAAGGTTGCCTACCCCTGGTATAGAGTGTCCTGTTTGAACAAAGGGATCTCCAAGGTCCCTTCTAACTCTTTTATTCTGTTATTTGATTTATAATGGTTTTTTTTTAAAAAACCCGCAAGTATGGCTACTTAGAAATGATCCAATCTATAGTGCTTTCCCTGCATATTCAGCAAGTCTCACCTGTACTGGATCATAATAGTAAGATTAAAAGAAAATAAAAATCTGAAAAAGCTAGTTTAATTTCTCACTTTATTATAGTTGGAGATGATTAGGCTTAGCAAGATATCGTGTCCCTATGGTCTAAAGCAGGGGTAGGCAACCTTAGCTCTTTTATGACTCGTGGACTTCAACTCCCAGAATTCTTGAGCCAGCCTATGCTGGCTCAGGATTCTGGCAGTTGAAGTCCACGAGTCATAAAAGAGTCAAGTTTGCCTACCCTTGGATTAAAGCATTCTCTTTCAGTACCAAGTATATTTTATTTCATCTTGTAGTAAAGACTTTACATGTGTTGATTCCTGATGTTTAGTTTGCATAGCTCAGAGCCTAGCTTGCTTTTCCTAACTTTACTCTAACTACTGTGTCCAAAGCATATCCTTGGAGCTTAGCAAAACTCCTTCAGTGAATAAAATAGTTTTTCATTGTCCATACAATTTCAAACTGGCATTTCAGAGTTGCAATTTGCTCATCTGTCTTACTCTCTTAATACTGTACATCTTTGACATTAGGATCTCTGCCATAGAATAAATTTTTAGAAAGCAAATAGAAATTAGTTTGAAAAATGCCTGGTACAGCATATTTCAGCAAAAGCGTGGTAAGCAATCCTATGACACAGCATTTCAATATTTTGGAAGAAATGTTTATCCCTTCTCACAAACCAGGAAAGGAATTCGTAACTGGTGGATAATGCTGACCTTCGCTTGCTGAAATGCTAGAAAAATAAGGTTTGTTTTCCACCCCTCCTTTTCTGTGATTATTGTGCCTACTATTTGGAGTTATCAATATTTTTCATCAACCTCTTCCTATACATAAAGTGAATACTGCTCTGAACAACTTTCAGGAACGTCTTTGTTTAAAAAGTGCCCGCTGAAGACCATTTTCAAGTATAAGAAAATCAAAAATTCTCTTGACATGGACTTATTTTGCTTGAGAGGAAATTTCAAAAGTTGAATTAAGGGATACTATTAAATCCTTAAGGGACGCGGTGGCTCAGTGGGTTAGGACGCTGAGCTTGTCGATCAGAAGGTTGGCAGTTTGGCGGGTCGAATCCCGAGTGCCGCGTAACAGAGTGAGCGCCTGTTACTTGTCCCAGCTTCTGCCAACCTAGCAGTTCGAAAGCACGTAAAAATGCAAGTGGAAAAATAGGGACCACTACGGTGGGAAGGTAACAGCGTTCCGTGCGCCTTTGGCGTCTAGTCATGCCGGCCACATGACCACGGAGACGTCCTCGGACAAGCGCTGGCTCTTCGGCTATGAAACGGAGATGAGCACCGGCCCCTAGAGTTGGAAACGACTAGCACGCATGTGCAGGGGAACCTTTACCTTTACCTATTAAATCCTTCTTTAAAACTAGGTCTCTGTTATCTGTGAACTTCTGAGAAGCCTTTTGTGGGTTTAACAGGATCCTGTGACATGAAATGCCCTTTCTCTGCCTTCTACCTGTGCCAAGGCAGGCCAAGGAAGAAACGGATCAGTCTCATTGAAGGTCAGAGCTGATGACTTGGCAGAGCCCTTCTACAATTACGCCAACATCTCCACCCCATTTTAGACCAGAAGAGTAGATTGACTAATACGGCATATGCATGTATATAAATATTGGAAGGTCACCTTGTAACAAATATTTGATTATTTCATTTTGACATGGGGGTTGTCCTGTTGCTAAGAAGATTCTGGTCTTCTATCTCCAGTTCTTACTCGAGAGCAAGTGTCTCATGCAGGCAAGATAACCTGAACATGTACTGTAGCCAAGGGATAATACAATTGCTTTCAAAGAAGCAATTTACCTTTATTTTTCAGGTGGCCATTTAATTAAACTATGTTTGATTTGGGGCAGCCTCACAGATCACTTGACCTAACAACCAGGATTCCATAAAAAGTAATTTGAAGATGTGTTGGCGCACTGAAAATTGTGATCTGTTTTCAGCATTAATTTAATCCGAGCATGCAAAAATAAAGAGGGAAAAAAACTTATCTGTGCCTTTATTGATCATTTGTTAAATGCCCGTAGAATGTTGATTAATTTATTGAGAATACATGGTTTCATAAATATCAGAATTATCTGTTGTGCCCAAAATGCAAACGGCTATTCAAAAGGTCTTGCAAGTGCAATGGAATTGCCTTTTTTTGTGTGTGAACTATTTCTCCAAACTTGCTCTGCGTTCCCTGAATATATCAAAATGCTTTTCTGCAAAAGCTCTCTGTTTCTAATTTGGCTTCCTCAGGCTAGTGAGGTGGCTCCCACTAAGGCAGGGTTTGCATAAGAGGAGCCTAAACAGCCCTTGAAGTCTTAGAGTTTATTGTATAGAGTGTAATGTATTGGGCTTGCTTGTTAACACCATGTGGTAACGGCTGATAGGTTGCTAGAGCAGGGAGCTAGCTAACAGCTCCCAGCATCTCAGACAACCCATCTCCAGCGCTGCTATTGGTTGCCCCTAGGCGGCAATAGGTTGCTTCAAATCTATTGGCCACTGCCTAGGGGCCAAGGTATAAATTGCTGCAGCTGCAGCCCTGTTCTCTAGTTCAGATCCTGCAAGAAATAATAAACCATGCTCTTGCTGAACTCACTCGCCTCATCTTCATTCCTGTGCAATGAACCCAGTACACAACACTGGCGACGGTGGGATCTTGCTTCTCTGTCGAAGCTGAAAGTCACTAGGGGAGAGGCAGCGCACGCCTGACGGGAAAGCCAAATTCCCCCCCTACGGTCGGCTAGCTAAGCCACGCTAGCGACCACACGCTCAGAGGACCAGTCCCTGGGCAACAGAGAGGCAGGAGCCGAAGACGCTGAGATCCACCCGCAAAGACCAGCAGAATGCCCAAGGTCGGAAGGCTGTGAGAATTCGACATCAAGCAACCAGAAGGATGGCCCTCGTACCTGTCCCAGGTCGAGAACTACCTTCGGGCGAACCAGGTCTCAGAGGACAGACTGAAGGCCGCCACGCTGCTTTGTGTGTGCGGCCCAGCGATGTTCGATCTGGCCGAAAACCTGTTTGTGCCCACGCCATTGGAATCCGTCTCCTACGCCGAACTGAAGAAGCTCAGAGAACACTTCCAACCAAAGATGTCGGTGATTGCATGGTGCTACGCCTTCGAACAATGAATACAGCAGCCGGGAGAGACCGCATCCGAGTACATTGCGGCCTTGAGGCAGGCTGCACCGCATGCCTGTGTCGATTTTTAGACGTCGAAGAGCGACTTCAAGACTGGCTCATCTGCAGCCTCCGCAACAGAGAGCTGCAGCAGAAACTTTTTGCAAAAGAAGTCCTGTCGTTTGCCGATGCCCAGAATGAAATCATGGCAGATGAAGCCGCCGGTGGAGCCGTCCGAACAATCCGGCCCGCCAGAACGTCACTATGCAAAGAAGCCATCCACGAGGACGCAGAACTCACTGAGGACTCTGAAGAAGACGCCAAAGTCGACAAGTTGCACAAACAACCCGAACAACAGCTCCGCAGCAGCAAGCAGCAAGAGTCTTCTTACAAGGCATATCTCTTGCCTAGATGTCCAGGTTGTGGCAGCTGCCACCAACGCTCGGACTGCAGGTTCCAGACAGCCACATGTTGGGCCTGTGGAAAAACTGGCCACATTGCATCCATTTGCAGAGGTCACCAGAGGGACCGGCCATTGAATCGCCAGTTGGAAGATCCGACCAGGAGAGGTACCGGGGCCCCGGGGCCGTTCAGCGTGGGGTTTTGCTCAAGCCGTAGAAGTGTCTGCCATACCGGGGGCCGACGCCCCCTTAAACCCAAGTATAGACTCCAGGTGGAGCTGCAAGGGGTCCCCTGTAAGATGGAGCTGGACACAGGCTCCGCCGTTTCCATTTATTTTTCTGGACACATTTAATTCCGTGTGCAGTCGCAGTAGGAGATGGGCCAAGCTGAGGCCCTCTGACATACTTTTAACAGATTTTCTGAACGCAAAAGTCGTAGTCAAGGGTGAAGACACCTTGGCCATTAAATTTAAAGGGTTTTCAGGGCACCAGGATGTTGTTGTAGTAGGGGGTCAGAGAATGAGCCTAATTTGGCTCGATTGGTTTGATGCACTAGGCATCCAAGTAACCGGTATCAACCAGACACAAGTCGCGAGCCTAGCATCAGTTTGCGAGGACTTCGCAGACGTATTTGATTCAGCCCTAGGAACTTACACGGGCCCACCAATAGCATTTAAACTAGACCCAAATGTGGTTCCCATCAGGATTAAGCCTCGCAGGGTCCCCTTTGCCCTCAAGCACAAAATAGACACGGAACTAGACAAGCTTGTGGAACAGGGCGTGTTGCAACCAGTAGATGGTGGGGAGTGGGAAACTCCTAACACCACTTAAAGCCAACGGGGAAGTCAGAATATGCGCAGACTACAAATGCACAATTAACCGGGCCCTTAAACAGCACGCATACCCAGTTCCAGTGGTGAGCCACATCCTGGCATCTTTGCAGGGTGGCACCACTTTTGCAAAATTAGATTTGGCTCAGGCCTATCAGCAACTACCTGTTGCTGAGGCCACAGCCGCAGCACAGACAGTTGTGACCCACAGGGGGGCTTTCAGAATAAAGGGCTTGCAATTTGGGGTCAGTGTAGCCCCGGGCATTTTTCAGGGCATTATGGAACACACGCTCAAAGGCATCCCAGGGGTTTGCCCCTATTTTGACGACGTGCTTATTGCCAGAGAATCCACAGAAGTGCTAGCAAGGAGGCTCAGAGCTGTCCTACAGAGGCTGCGTGAAGCAGGCCTCAGACTAAAAAAGAGCAAATGCAGTATTGGGGTTCCCTCAACTGAATTTTTGGGGTTTCGCATTGATGCTAATGGCATCCACCCAGCTGAGTCCAAAGTAAAGGCCATTCAGATGGCACCTAGCCCTAAAACAAAAGGAGAGCTGCAAGTATCTTGGGCCTCCTCAACTTCTACCACACGTTCCTTCCTAACAAAGCCGCAGTGGCAGAGCCACTTCACAGGCTCTTAGATAAAAAAGCTTCTTGGAAGTAGACCAGCATTCGTGAAAAAAGTTTTCAGGACCTGAAGGCACTTCTGTCAGTCAGTTCCACTATCACTCATTTCAGGGAGTCTAAACCAGTCTGTTTAGCATGTGATGCATCCCCATACGGGGTGGGTGCAGTCTTGAGTCTCTTAGAGAAAGATGGAACACAGGTTCCCATTGCATTTTATTCGAGGACACTGTCCTCTGCTGAGCGTAACTACGCTCAAATTGACAAAGAGGCATTGGCCATTGTAGCTGGAGTTAAAAAATTCCGTGACTACTTATATAGCAGGGACTTCGCGGTCTTCACAGACCACAAACCATTATTGGGGTTATTCACCACAGACAAACAGACACCCCACATATTATCCCCTAGAATGCTGAGATGGTGTAATTTTTTATCAGCTTACACGTTTAAGCTGATTCACAAACCTGGCAAAAAAATGGGCCATGCAGACGGCCTGAGTAGGCTTCCACTGCCACAGATTGAACCAGATCCGGCCCCAGCAGCCCGCATATTATCCATTCAGGATTTGCCAGTTTCCCCTCCACGCTGGGGACATAGCTGCAGAAACAACAGCTGATAAGACACTAAGTAGAGTGCTTTCTTGGGTGCACACTGGATGGCTAGATAAGACCCCAGGCCCTGAATTTCAGAGTTATTTTACTAGAAGACATGAGCTATCAGCTAACAAGGGTTGTATCCTATGGGGGAACAGGGTCATAGTCCCCACCTCACTAAGAGACAGGGTCTTGCAATCATTGCATGAAGGTCATTTGGGTATTGTCCGTATGAAAGCTTTAGCTAGAAGCTACTTATGGTGGCCAGGTTTAGACAGGGCCATTGAAGCCCAGGTGCATGGATGTTACACATGCCAGTAATCAAGGCCTGAAATGCCGCATGCTCCAATTCACAGGTGGGAGGAGACTCACACTCCCTGGTTTAGAATTCACATAGACTTCGCTGGGCCCTTTCAGGGACAGCTCTTCCTTATAGTGATCGACAGCCACTCTAAATGGCTTGAAGTAATTCCAGTTGCTAACATGACTACTGCTAGGACCATCCAGGTGCTTAGGAAACTCTTTGCCACACATGGGCTGCCAGATGTCATAGTATCTGACAATGGAGCCCAATTTACAGCGGCAGAATTTCAGGCATTCCTGAGCAAACCTCATCAGGCACGCAACGTCAGCCCCGTTTCACCCTTCTTTTAATGGTCAAGCCGAACGGATGGTCCGGACCACAAAAGAGTCACTGAAGCGTATAGTGACTGGGGACTGGCATTACAGATTGGCAGATTTTTTTTACTTTGCCAGCATTCCACGCCCTGCACAGTTACAGGGAAAAGCCCAGCAGAGCTGCGCTGGGGGAGACAACCGATCACGAAAGTGGACAGGTTGCATCCAGATAGGGTGGCAGCAGAAGCTTCGTGCCCAAAACCCCCGAGGGGGCTGCAAGTGGGCGACGGGGTGTGGGCCAGGAACTATGGGCATGGGAATTTGTGGGTGCCTGGAAAAATTACTAAAACATCAGGCCCCCTCTCTTATGAAGTGGGGCTGGAGGGCGGGCGAGTTGTCCAGCGCCACATCGATCAGCTTAGGAAGCGTTTCCCAGAACGGCCACAAAGCGAGGACATAGTCACAAGTCCTTACCAAGGTCCACAAACCGGCAGCCAAGCCAGCCCATGCATAGACTATGAAGGCTCACACAGCCCAAGCAACGAGGAGTTGGCCGTAGAGGAGGGGAGCCCGGACGTGCAACATGGTTCCCCTAACGGAGAAAGCCAACCTGATGGCTACAGCCTCTGTGCTAACTGCTGAACAAACTGACTCTGGGGTGGGCCAACCTGGAAAGGCCAGCCAGAGAGCACCGAGCCACTCTGAATCACTTGAACTAAGAGACACTGGTTTACCCAGCCCGGCGGGCAAGCTGGTAGGCCAGGACGTGCCTGGGTCCCCCAGGCGTTCCACAAGGCCACGCAAACCACCTGCTTATCTGAAAGATTTTGTTCGGTAGCAATAAAGCTATAATGTTGTATGTACCTTGTATTTAATGCTGACCTACAAAATTGTAATAGACAATGGAGCTATAATGTTGTAAGTACTTTATTGTGCTGCTAAGTGTTAAGTCTTTGTAAGTGTCTTGCTGTATTTATTTTCTATTGTTGTTATAGTGTTGTTCGTTTTGAGGGGGGAGGGGTGTAAAGTATTGGGCTTGCTTGTTAACACCATGTGGTAACGGCTGGTAGGTTGCTAGAGCAGGGAGCTAGCTAACGGCTCCCAGCATCTCCAGCGCTGCTATTGGTTGCCCCTAGGCGGCAATAGGTTGCTTCAAACCTATTGGCCGTCGCCTAGGGGCCAAGGTATAAATTGCTGCAGCTGCAGCCCTGTTCTCTAGTTCAGATCCTGCAAGAAATAAACCATGCTCTTTGCTGAACTCACTCGCCTCGCCTTCATTCTTGCGCAACGAGCCCAGTACACAACATAGAGTGTGTTGTGAAAGCTGCCTAATGGAAGACCACCTCAACCACAATCCATTGTATTTAGAAGGAATGATAGAGAGCTTTCCAAAATTAAGTGTTATTTTAATATGTCTGCCCTACGGGAGATAAGGCCTAAATAAAGCATGGCAAAGGACTGGGGGAAAAGTTATCTCAAGCTGCTTTATGAGTTTTGCTGTAAGTTGTTCCATTGTTTAAAGTGTCTGGAGTCTGTCTAGAGTCTAGACTGAAGCCTCTGAATCCCTTTACTTTTCATCTGCAAAGTGGTTGGATGGCTTTCCAGGGAAAATGGGTTATAGGCTAGCTAAACTCTTGTTTGAATTACAATGGTTAAATCCACTATACAAGAAGGGGACTATATGGGCAACTTGTGTTTTGCTAGTTTCTTTTCTTCAATACTCCTTCACCTTAATAGACAACTCTTTTGTTTGTAGAATTACAGCAACTTCCAGTTTTTAACTATTGTTAATTTTTCCCCTCCTTTTTTGGTCAGGAAAAGGCTTGTTTGCCAAGCAACTTGAAAGGAAGAATTCTTACTGCAGGTGGTTATTAAGTACATGCTTGTATACAGTATCTGTTTAGGTATCTTTCTAAAGATTTTGTTTTTAAGCGTGTACCTAAAACTGTAAGTTGAGACCAGTATTCTCTAAAAACATGTTCATTTTTTTTAAAATCCAGCAATCCTAATAGGGAAATATCAACCAAATTGCTGTACTAGATTTTTTATATCACAGGCCGATGCGGCTTTTAGAAGATCACACGAAATATTAATACTGCTTTATAAAACCCTAGTAAGACCACACCTGGAATACTGAAACCAATTTTGATCACCATAGTACAAAAAAGATGTTGATGCCTTGGAAAAAGTTCAGAGAAGAGCAACTAAGGGCTGCCACAACTAAGAGGCTGCCACAAATTATTCTCCAAGGCACCAGAAGGCAGGACAAGAAATGATGGTTGGAAGCTAATCAAAGAGAGAAGCAACTTGGAATTAAGGAGAAACTTCCTGACAGTGAGGACAATTAACCAGTGGCATAGTTTGCCTTCAGAAATCGTGGGCGCTCCATCACTGGAGGTTTTTAAGAAGAGACTGGACAGTCACTAGTCTGAAATGATATAGATTCTCCTGCTTTAGCAGGGGCTGGACTAGAAGACCTCCAAGGCCCCTTCCAGCTCCTATTCTATTCTAAGTATTGCATACATTTCATTTCAAATTCAGTTTTGTTCCACATGGTATATGGAAAAGATTCTTGGAGATAAAAAAAAATTCTGGCTGGAGAGGTTAATTAGGAGCATCAATCTTTCCCATATTTTACTCCTATTGCCATCACCCCACTTTGACCAAATGAAGAGAGATACCTAAATTTAAAATTTCATGTTAGTTTTTTGGAATAAAATAACAAATCTTATGGTGTACGTTTATTACGCTGTAAAAGTTTGAAGATTTAACATCCATTACTTGAAATGCCTAATAATATATTCTAACCTAGATGTCTAGGCATGTTTGAAAACATTAAAGGTAATGGTAAAGGTTCCCCCGCACATGCGTGCTAGTCGTTTCCGACTCTAGGGGCCGGTGCTCATCTCCGTTTCAAAGCCAAAGAGCCAGCGCTTGTCCGAGGACGTCTCCGTGGCCATGTGGCCGCCAGAGGTGCACGGAAAGCTGTTACCTTCCCACTGTAGTGGTCCCTATCTACTTGCATTTTTTTTATTGAAAAGTTTTACAGTACATTTTATCTTTAACAATCCCCCCTCCCTCCACCCACCCCTACCTAACCCTCCCTATCCCTCCCCCCCATTCCCCCCTCCCCCCCCCGACTTCCCAGAGCTAAGTACAAGGTATAAAAACAAAGAACAATCATAAACATCCATATGCTAACAACAATAAACTATTAATTCTATCGCACTCTAGCTCATATGAAATGACTACAAGCAATACTAATATTACATATAAAAAGAAAAAAAAGAAAAGAAGACTTATTCAAATGCTAAATGAAACTTTTTAGTCCCATATTTGTTCTGGATATAATCAATCCACTTTTTCCACTCCATAATATAGCGTTCTTGCAAATGATCTTTCAAGTAAGCCAAAATCTTTGCCATTTCCGCCAGGTCAGAAACTTTAAGAGTCCATTCTTCTATAGTCGGCAGTTCCTCCTTTTTCCAATATTGACCTATTAAGAGTCTTGCTGCTGTAATTAAGTTCAACATCAACTTAATGTCCACAACAGTAGCATCTGTAATTATGCCCAATAAAAACAATTGCGGACAAAACTTTATCCTTTGCTTGAAAATCTTCTGCATATTCCACCAAATTTTTATCCAAAAAGCCTTAACCTTTTTGCAGGTCCACCATATATGAAAATACGTTGCATCTTCGCCACCACACCTCCAACATTTAGGTTGATAATTCGGATACATACTTGCAAGCTTTTTAGGATCTAAATGCCATCTATAAAACATTTTATAAAAGTTCTCTCTTAGGTTTTGGGCTTGCGTAAATTTTACGTTCCTCACCCAGATCTTTTCCCACGTGTCCATTGTAATAACTTCTTGAATATTCTGGGCCCATTTTATCATACAGTCTTTAACAAGTTCTGTTTCTGAGTCAATATCTATCAATGCAAGATAAATCCGTTTGATATGTGCTGGACCCTGGTTTCTCTACTTGCATTTTTTACGTGTTTTCGAACTGCTAGGTTGGCAGAAGCTGGGACGAGTAACAGGCGCTCACTCTGTTACGCGGCACTCGGGATTCGACCCGCCAAACTGCTGACCATCTGATCGACAAGCTCAGTATGGTCAAAGAAAATGAAAACTGAAAAATAGAGATTGTGTTAATGGTGTAGAAACCTGTCTGTAAACCCCTCTGCCTTACAATACTCCCCCCACCCCCAAATTCTGAAATTGATCAGTTAATTGACACTTGTAATAGAATAAAAGTCTAAGATCTAAATTCAGGTTTCCGGGGGGGGGGGAAGAACTGATAAACTGCTTTTCTCTGGTTACATGCTGAAATCCACTGACATTTGTGTTCAAGAATGGCTGTGTTTGCATGGGAAAAGCCCGAGAATTTGAAAAACCTGAACATTGCCTACCAGGCTGAACAATCTGCATACTAAACTTGAGAGCATTTGACTAAGTAGAAAAGATCCATTAGTAGGTTGTTCACTAATCAATCTGCTTTAGTCTTTCAGTTCAAAGGGAATGGGGGTAAAAAGATGAGATGTCTAAAGTGTACAGAACTTTGTTTGGCTGTAGCTACCATCTTGACTTTTTTTGACTCCATTCTGGTGAACGTCCCTGCTTCAGTGGGTAGTATAAGAAAATTAATTCTAGCTGGGCATTTAGACTTTGCCTAGAAGCATGGGCTCCCGGATCATTCTGTGGGTCTGTTTTCTTGATATCAACTTGGACTCTTTTCCTATCATGTCAACCTGATTATTATCATTATTATCAAATTTATTTGCCACCTATCTCACCATGGGGCTACTCTAGGTGGCTCACAACCATAAAAAATGAAGAAATAAAAAGTGTAAACAAAGCAAGAGTAAAATAATAGAACAATCAAATAAACAAGGAAAAGGAAAACAGAATTAATAGCTCTGATGTTCTTCAGAAGCTGGATCTTTGCAGTATTTCAGGATTTCAATTCTTCCCAAATCCACTGACTGTCAAAGTCTAAAACCTTCCAGATGTTATGGAATTCTAACTCTCATTAGCCCTATTGAGATGTGCGAATGATAAAAAATGATGGGAGCTGTAGTCCAAGAGCACTTGGTAGTCCACCTTTTGCTAAAATGGCATTTCATCTTTAATTTCCCCAAACTGAAATTCACTAAATGACCTTGCCAGCACGGCCCAGTTTGACCCAGACTAGTTACATGGGAATTATTAAATATAGAATGTATCGCTACTATGAAAACAGGACAGGGCTGATTTACCAAATAACTTTGCTTCATATGTATCGTGTGCTTTTCCAGATGTTAACGATATGCTTAAGCCATCAAAATAGTTATGCCAATAATCTGATGTGAAATATTCAGCATTCTGCTGTCTAATGGTAATGCTAACAGGGAAGACTTTGAAAACTTGGAAGCACTTCAGCAACCTTGGGTCTGGCTTCTGAAAAATGGAAAAGAAAATAATGATAATGTCAACCGGCTTACATCACCATGGGTTGGCCTTGATCTTGTCAGCCTTTTCACACACATGCAGTGATAAATGCAGGTTTCCCACCCTGTGTAGGAAAGTTCCTCTCTTTATATTCATGCCATTTCCTGAAGTCATTACCTGTATTTTCGTGCTTTGAGTGAGAACTGGCCTTTGAATGCTGGTGAGCAGGCTTTTTTCATAGTCCTTCACTCCACCCCATCTTACCCCACCCGGAATGCCCTCCTTAACAAGATATATTTGAGATTGGCTTCTTGTCTCTGGCGGCAGATAAAATAGTTACTATTTTCCTGGCCCTTTAAGATTATTTTTAAGTATATTCTGCTGAGTTTGTATATATTGTTCCAAATCAAAACTTTTAAAATTATCCATGTTCATATTGGCCTCTTTTTTAAAAAAAATAGATTAAGTACAATTTTAAATATTTTGAATATATATATATTCCAGAATGGCTAAAGAAGGAACATGTTAGGCAAAAAACCCTCATTATATTTACCCCAATTCAAACCAGAAGATTCAGAAGCGAACTGCCAGCTCTCATCAACTTCCTGGATCACGAAACATCAGCATTTGTCATATTGACTTGAAGGCCTGGTATTTGTGAAAGCCCTGGATGCTGTATCTATGGAGAATCACAAGCATTTGTTTGTAACCAAATCTGTCCAGGATTAATTCTCGGGTCTCTGGCTCCAAATGTCACCCATCCTTTCCCCAGGCAACTATTATACATGAACCAAGTTTGTTAGGCTGAGAAAGGGAATGCTTGTTAAGTCAACAGAACTGCATAGTGCCATTTGGAGATCTGGCAGCGTTAGATTTCACTGGCAAACAGCAACAGAAAAATAACTGCTCACCACAGAAGTTATTTAAAAGAATCCTCCTGAGGAAGGTGATCATCCCTTAATGGAAAAATTAGCCCCATCCTTAAAATTTTCCTTCAGATATGGAGGGATTGATGGGATATTTCCCTTTCCCTCAAGAAATACTCCTTTATCATTAGTTGTGATGTCACCTTTTCAAACCTTTGTTCAAACTGCTGGATGTCCAAAGTAATGCAAGCGGATTCACTAAGAAAAAATACCACATCTTGATGGGTTGACATGTACAGATAGTCCTCGACTTACAATAGTTCATCTAGTGACCAAAGTTACAACGGCCCTGGAAAAAGTGACATATGACCGACGACCCTTAAAGCATCCCCATAGTCACATGATCAAAATCCAGACGCTTGGCAACTGACTCATATTTATCCCCTTTTGTGACCTTCTGACAAGCAAAGTCAGTAGGGAAGCCAGATTCACTTAACAACCGTGTTAACTAATTTAACAACTGCAGGGTTTCACTTAACAACTGTGGCAAGAAAAGTCACAAAATAGGCAAAACTCAACAACTATCTTGCTTAGCAACATAAATTTTGGGCTCAACTGTCATAAGTCAAGGACTACCTATATAGGCATAAAGTGCTTGGCATTTCTTTTCTCTGGCGGAAACAGAGTTGTATACAGGACCTCCTCGTTCGTTGAGCACCCAGTGAACCCATGAGGTACATCAGCTTATGGGAGAATGATTACCCCAAATTGCCTAACCACTTTGTGGCTAAGTAGATACTGGAAGTGGTTTTGCTTGGTCCTAGCGCCACTTACATCAACCCAGCATTCCTAACCTGGTTCTTTCCCTCACTCCAAAGGGTTGAATTTTGCCTCCTATGATCTTTAGCTAATATAATCTTTGGGACACTGTGGAAACTCAACCTCTCTGGAGAGCATCAAATTAGGAAAAGCTGGATTCAAAGACACCCCCCCCTACTTAATATTGGAGAAAATTCCATTTATGCCAGAGTTTTCAACTTTGGAAATCGTGACTGTGAAGAAGGATGTCATTCAGTCGCTAAGTCATATCTGACTCTTCACAACCCCGTGGGCCATAGCAGTCCAAGCCCCCCTGCCCTCCACTGTCTCTTGAGGTTCGGCCAAACTCATGTTCATTGCATTGATGACACTAACCATCCCATCTTCTGCCGTCCCCTTCCTTTTTTGACTTCAATCTTTCCCGACATTGGGGTCTTTCCCATGGGAAGTGGGACAAACTGATTCATAATTCCTGCTTCTGTTTTTGGTAGCTAAGGTAGAATGGATGCTGTTATCCCTTTGTCAAGTAGTCAAACATCAGATCAAGAAGGGACTTAAGCCTACAACCTCAAATCCAACTTTGGCATTAAGAAGCAGTCTAAAATGAAACATTCAATCATCCCTCAGAATACAAAGGTTGGTCCACAGCCACTCAAATATTGTGGGGATGGGAAGGGAGACTGGTCTTCAAAAATAATTTCCATATTTTTATTTCTATGATGTTTCACTGTACATGGAACTATTTAAATGTTGGCCAAAACCTCAGGAAAGCCATCTGGGTTGCATTGAGGAGCAAAAGAATATGATAATTAAGAAATGTATTGGAGCCAGGATTTTGAATCCTTAAAGATAATATCAAGTGGTGCATGTTATGGTTCCTCTGAATTTTATTAGTTGTTTTTCCCTCTCAGCCCCTTTTTGTCATTTTAGTCCTTCCACAATTATTTCCCCCACTATCTAACACCCAACTTTACCTCTTCCCACAATAATTCAAGTTCTAGCAAACTATGCAACTACTTTTCATTCTATGGCATTGGGAAATAAAATTAGGAATCTACCCTGGATCAAAGGACAGATAGAAATTTGAGAATACCTAAAATGGGATTATGGCCTTGTGGTAAGAACGCAAGTGGAATATAACCAGTACATTTAGTCCAGAATAAACATTAGAAGTTCTGTTTAGCAAATGTCCATAGTTCATAAATGCAAACCCTGCGGTCCATAGGCTGAATATAACCCATTACATCTTCCAACTGAATCAATGAGCCTTGGTGGAGCAGTGGGCTAATGCCTCCTTAAGTAACACCAGCTGCCTGCAATTAGTGCAGGTTCGAGTCCCACCAGGCTCAAGGTTGACTCAGCCTTCCATCCTTCCCAGGTAGGTAAAATGAGGACCCAGATTGTTGGGGGCAATAAGCTGACTTTGTAATAATGCCGCTTGGGTGTGTGTGTGAAAACCCTAACAAGCAGGCATATACATAGAATGAAGGCTACTGCTAAACTTGTAAGCCGCCCTGAGTCTTCGGAGAAGGGCGGGATATAAATGTAATAAACAATAAATAAATAAAAAATGGAGCTGCTGTACTGTTCTGTCCCTCAGTAGTTATTGCTATAGCTTTTTTTATATAGATAGTCCTCAACTTACAACCATTCATTTAGTGACTGAAGTTACAACAGCACTGAAAAAGTGACTTACGGCTGGTTTTCACACGACCATTGCAGCATCCCCCATATTCACGTGGGATCAAACTTTGGGTGCTTGGCAACTGGCAGGTATTTATGACAGTTGCACAATCCCAGGGGTCATGTGATCACATCTGTTACCTTCCCAGCTGGCTTCTGACAAGCAAAATCAATGGGGGAAGTCAAATTTGCTTAATGATCTCGCATGATTCATTTAACCACTGCAGTGATTAACTTAACAACTGTGGCAAAAAGGTCATAAAATGGGGCACAACTCACTTAAGGACTGTCTTGCTTAGCAGTGTAAACTTTGGACTCCGCTGTGGTCATAAGGCGAGGACTACATGTAAATGACCTGGCAATATTTTGCAAATTGCAAATAATAACTACAATATTTTGGAAGCGGCTTGTCCTTGCCTACTTCCTGAGATAGAATGGCTCAAAGTCACCTCGCTGGCTTCTATGCCCAAGAGAAGGACTAGAATTGACAGCCTCTGGCTTGGGGTCCACTACTTCAAACTCTCGATTAGACATGGACAAAACCTTCCACTGATTTCCACAGAAGATTCTTTCCCAAGACTAAAATGGACAGATGTGTCAGGACTCAAAAAGGTTGCAGCTGGAAAAGGAGAACGTCCACCTCAATGCACATTTTTGGCACACTTTTTGTAACCTGTTCAGACTCTTCTAAAGTGGCTGGCCCTAACCTATTATTCTTGTTGTTGCTATTAATAAAATCACAAGCCTTGCAACAGAAAAAAAAATGTTTACATTTTCCTAAAGGCTTCAAACAATTCCCCACGGACCCCACCCCCATCATTTTCTCTCTCTCTCTCTCTCTCTCTCTCTCTCTCTCTCTCTCTCTCTCTCTCTCTCTCTCTCTCTCTGTGTGTGTGTGTGTGTGTGTGTGTGTGAGTAAATAAATTGGGTTTGATCCATTTTCTTTAGAAGTTATACACCTCTAGGAAGAAGCCCCCAAAGATTTGCCATCATTCTGAGAATTTGCTCTGGAATCGTAATTCTATATATCAATTTAATAGTTAGCTTGTTTAAAATATACCGTATTTTCCAGCGTATAAGACGACTTTTTAACCCATGAAAATCACCTCAAAAGTTGGGGGGTCGTCTTATACGCCGGAAAATACGGTACATTGTTCTCTAGTGAAAACATGACTTTAGCAAGTCATGTTCCTGCTTCACTGTAAACAGTTTCCTGAAAGCTGGAGTGCTTATATTGCCATTCCCAACCCTGATTTAAAGTGGATAGAAAGAAGCTTTGGCCAAGCCAGTAAGAGCCACATGAAACGTCTCTTTGCCTGAAGCTTAGTCAGCTCTCCGTATTGTATTACATATCTTCTGATAGCAAAAACCACAAGAAGGGGGGAAAAATAACCATCTGTAAATGTGTTGCTTAAATTGTGACAGGGGAAGGGAAAGGAAGGAAAGGGGTGGGAGGGATATATGTCTCCACCAGTCTTGGTTTTTAACCACTACAAGCTCATATCAGCCTTCCCTGGGCAAATGCTGAATATTCTTACATTCTGAGATTTTGCTGAAATAAACCACTTGAAAGGGTTTTGCATGCTGGCATTGGCTTGGGCTTCTTGAGTGAAGAAATATGAAGCATTTCTTATATGAAGAATATTAAGAATATTCTTAAGAAAAAGAAGAATATTTCTTATATGAAGGAATTGGGTATGGCTAGTCTAGTGAAAGGGACGCGGTGGCTCAGTGGGTTAGGACGCTGAGCTTGTCAATCAGAAGGTCGGCAGTTTGGTGGGTCAAATCCCGAGTGCCGTGTAAGAGAGTGAGCGCCTGTTACTCGTCCCAGCTTCTGCCAACCTAGCAGTTCGAAAGCACGTAAAAATGCAAGTAGAAAAATAGGGACCACCACGGTGGGAAGGTAACAGCGTTCCGTGCGCCTTTGGTGTCCAGTCATGCCGGCCACATGACCACGGAGACATCCTCAGCTTTGAAACGGAGATGAGCACCGGCCCCTAGAGTCGGAAACGACTAGCACGCATGCGCGGGGGAACCTTTACCTTTACCTTACCTTAGTCTAGTGAAAAGAAGGAGTCTAGGGGTGACATGTTAGCAGTGTTCCAATATCTGAGGAGCTGCCCCAAAGAAGAGGGGGAGGGGGGTGTCAATCTATTCTCCAAAGCACCAGAAGACAAGAAAAGAAACCACGGATGGAAACTAATCAAGCAGAGAACCAACCTCTAACAGTGAGAACAATTAATCAGTGGAATGACCTGCCTTCAGAAGGTGTGGGTGCTCCGTCACTGGAGGTTTTCAAGAAGAGACTGGAATGGCATATGGTTTCCTACTTGAGCAGGTGGTTGGACTAGAAGACCTCCAAGGTCCCTTCCAACTCTATTATTCTGTTCAGTATCTTGGAGCTTTTTAAATAAATGTTGACTTCTGTTGAACAATTGACAAGTATTATTGAATAAGTAAATCTGTGATGCTTAGAGAGAGAAAAAAGTAAACAGATGATATACAGTATACATTCATATTTATTGTACATCAAAAGTACTGCTGATAGTAAGTCTATTGCAATTAAGATGAAATATAAAGTCCATCCCAGTTTGATAGGATTGCAGTTCTTTAATATTTCTTCCAAGATATCTTGGGGTTTTAATAAAGAGCTGCAGTTCTATTAAACTTGGGTGGGCTTGATATTTTCACTTAATTGCAATACACTTACTATCAGCAATACTTTTGGAGTATGATAAATATCAACCAACTCAACCACTGGGGTTAGAAGTAAATGGAGATATTTAGGAAGTATGCCAACTTGTCTAATTCACACAGACTCCAATCCATTTCTCTAACTCTTTAGTTAAAAGAAAAGGAAAAACAAGATGTTTTTCAACAGCATTTTCTTATATTTATTTTTATCATAAATCTTAGGGCATTTGTAATTGTCAGAACATTTCCATTTTGAGTGAATTTTTCCAGGGGTCTGTATGTTAGAGAGCAAAATGAGTTTGAACCAAAAAAAATTATATGCAAAACTGGGGCGCCACCACTGAGATTCTGAGACTTTTAAATCTGAAATACTTGCCATTACTAGGCCAAACGGAAGTTACAGCAACTCCCAAACTTCAAAACTTTTTAATCAGACCGTATCTGCTGCTTACACTTGCACTTTATATACTGCGTTCTGTATAGAATTTAAGGGTGCTTATAATTATAGAAACTAAATGTTAAAATACAGTGGTATCCCAATGTAAACAAGTCAGATATAGTCTCATCACCATAACTGCTTGACTCCCTGAGAAATAATAATGTTCCTTGAAGGAGTATCATGAAGCTCCTTCAAACTTTGCAGAGTCGGGACAATCAGCATCAATTCCTATAGAGGAAATGTGCAACCTGGTTGAGTCTTCCTGGGAGAGATGGTTTTGTGAGTCCCCAGGAACTGTTCCATATAGTGTTCTATAGGCAACATTAACACTTTCCATTGGGTCCAGAAGCTAACTGATTACCACGGCGCCAACCATGGCATTGGTGTGGCACTGCTAAATCTACTACCACCGATCAGCCAATATACTGCCTAGATTTGGACCTGATGAAGCTTCTGACAAAGGTAGGTCCATGTAGAGAATGTTGCAGTAGCCTTGCTGCTAGGTTGAGGGAGGAACTGAGATGGCTGAGATGCCTGGAACAATCTCAATATTTATTACTAAAGCTCTCTCCCTTCCTCACCCCCACCCCCCACCCCGGTTGTTCAGCTTTTAAAAAACTAATTCACTTTATAAAATTTGAATGTTGGCACACCATTTTGTAACCTTGAGTTGGCTGTGACCAACAGAGTTGTTATTGTTCAGTTCCTTTTGCCTCCTTGTGACCTGAAGAACACCACTTTGTCACGATTGCCTTATTAGTAACTACTTGATTTCTAGTAAGCATCCACTTGTGTCACCAATGACAGGGACTAGTCAACATGTGGCCTATCAGCTTCTTTCCCCACTGCTTTTGAGTTTTTCAAGCATCAACATCTTTTCCAAAGACTATTGCCTTTAAAGTAGTGTTTGTCAACCTCAACACCTTTGAAGATATTTGGACTTCAACTCCCAGAATTCCCCAGCCAGTTAAGATTAAAATTCATGATTAATGTTTTCAGTGAATAGTGTGGTTTTACTTCAGAACTACCAACAGAACTACCATTGTTTTCGGTAAACCCTGTGGATGAGACTTGGATGTCAGAATAATTTAGGTAATTGGAACTGTTTTAAAATTAGAATTGTGCCTGTGTGAAGGAATGAAGATCACTGCATTTACCCGGGCAACTTTTTCTTCCATTTATCTTAATATTGCCTTAAGGCTAACTGGCATAGTTTTCTACTATTTTAGAGAGGGATCCTTTCAGATTCCGATTGCCAAAGAATTTGTGGCCTTTGAATGCATGGATTTCAGCCACTTAGACATAAAAAAGTTCCTCATAGGAATTAGTCCTACCTAGGAAATAAGGCTAAAATTGAAGGATGTATCTCATTTGCTGTAGTTTTACCTCTTTCACACTACTTTGGCCCCGATAAAGTACAGATGCAAACTGAGTGATTTTTCCTACCTGCTAAAACTGTGGATTACATCATCCCTTGTCTGGTCTAGGATTTATACACTGATGACTCAAAGATGATTTATCAGACTCATACCTAGTCTGCCTTCAACATGATACTGGTTAGAAGCTGGCCTATCAGACTTTCATCAAAATCAATGCATTATGCATTTTGGTGTCCTTGTTCTTTTGTATTAAGAAATGTTGACCAAAGATTGGTCTGATCAAATCTGTAACTGGTAAAAGTTAAGAGGGATTTTGGATTCTTGAGAAGACAGAAATGGAATTAAAACCACATAATAAATACCTTTTCATAAATGAGGAAACATGTACCCAAATCTAGATTCATATAAGGTTTTCCTAAGGATGAATGACAAATGGCATTTACAAGTACAGCATGAGGTTGGGAAACAGTGGGAAGGGAAGACCAAGGGAAAGATAGTTAAGAAAAACTCTATGAATCAACTTTATTCAAAATAATTCTGAAAAATATCCACCTGTATTACAAAATACAGGATTACAAAAATAGGGCATGTAAACAGTAAAGTAATAATCCTACTCTGCTTAATTCTAATTAATCATATTATAAACAGTTGGAAGAGAGAACAACGAAAATAGCCAAGTGTGGGCGTATTTAAAAGAAACATTCAAGAAGATAAGTAAGCAACTTTCAGCAGCCTTTTATTTATATAATAACTTCCATACAGCTGCTCTATATTCATCAGGAGCTGGGAGAATATAGCAGAAAAAATCAGTGCCGGCTTATTTATGAATCCCCTAAATCAAAACTATTTCATATTAAAAAATAACCCAGAACAACAAACAGCTGTGATTCCATATCGGAAGCTAAATTTTGCTGTTAAACCAGACAATTTAACACTCTTGTGCAGGGTTGTCCAATGAATTTTAGAGTCAAGTAGCACGAACTGAAGGGACGCGGTGGCTCAGTGGGTTAGGACGCTGAGCTTGTCAATCAGAAGGTCGGCAGTTTGGCGGGTCGAATCCCAAGTGCCGCATAACAGAGTGAGCACCTGTTACTCGTCCTAGCTTCTGCCAACCTAGCAGTTCGAAAGCACGTAAAAAATGCAAGTAGAAAAATAGGGACCACTACGGTGGGAAGGTAACAGCGTTCTGTGTGCCTTTGGCATCTAGTCATGCTGGCCACATGACCACGGAGACGTCCTTGGACAAGCGCTGGCTCTTTGGCTTTGAAACAGAGATGAGCACCGGCCCCTAGAGTTGGAAACGACTAGCACGCATGTGCGGGGGAACCTTTACCTTTACCTTTAGCACGAACTGAGTGGATTTCCTTTCCACGTTCTTAATTTTTGATCTGGAAATGCCTTAAGAAAGTGTTAGTTTGAAAGAATCGCCCCCTGCATTTCTCAGGAGCTGTATTTGGAGTGTGGCTTACAGCTATTCAACTCAGCTTGTTTCCTTCTGCAGGATTCTCCCCACCCGATTCATTTTGGAAGGCTTCTTGTCTCCAGGGACAAGCACGTTAGCTTGTACTTGGGAGATTTCTCTGTCTTCCTTGGTCTGTGGAATTCTCTTCCCAATTCTGGGTATAACATTTATATTGACTTTTTAAGAAGGCTTTAACAAATATTTTTCAATTACCTGAAAGGCTACTTTTTTTTTCTTTTTACAATCCTGCAGTCCAGGGGTCCTCAAACTTGGCCACTTTTAAGACTTGTGGATTTCAATTCCCAGAATTCCCCAGCAGCTGGCTGGGGAATTCTGGGAATTGAAGTCCACAAGTCTTAAAGTGGCCAAGTTTGAGGACCCCTGCTGTAGTCCCTTGATTCGGGGTGGGATCAGGGTAACTGGATGGAGCTGAGTGTTTACTGGCTGTATGCCCTTCCTGATGCATATATGGAGTTTGCAGCAGATATTTTCTATTTGTGCATTGAGAAACATCTGCCACTACCTAGGATTGAACACTCCACCTTCGGAGTGGGAGGTGAGTGTCTTTGCCCTTAGGTCATCACGCCACTCACCTGAAAGGCTACACTAGCTGTTTAGAATGTTTTCATCTTCCTTCAAAAATGATAATTTGATTCTCTTTCAAAATAAGGTTTTACTATTGTATTATATCTATATCTATTGCTCTCTCTCTCTCTCTCTCTCTCTCTCTCTCTCTCTCTCTCTCAAATTGTGATGGGTGACTTATAAACCAAAGGAAGCAATAATGTTTGCTGTCTTTATATATTTGCTATATTTGGATCAGGGTTCCATAAAGTATTGATAATTTCCTGGGAACAAGTAGTATATAATACTACTTTTTGTCTCACAAATAAAGGAGAACTTACATAAATCATATTTTTAAAATGGACCAAATAATCCTATTTTTTTGAGCAAAGTTCTTCAAAAGTGTGTGTGGCCTGTTTTATCTTCATGCCAATATTCTTCATTCACCCATTTCTTGAACTTCAAGATAGCATAGGATGAAAATCCAGTTTCACAGAGATATTCATAACAACAAGTGGAATATGGAATATGCGTCATTTGGTCTGCAAGTTTCAGACATATCTCAATGCTTTTGAATACAAAATCCATACCGCAAGAACACTCACTCCAATCTTTCCTTGATAGAGTGCACTGATTTAAAACTTCCTTGATCAGCCATGGTTTAATATTGCAGCATTGCTTGATCTGCATATTCAGGGAATTAAAAAGGTCAAAATGATAGCCACATGTGCATCGGAAATAGAAAGCGTGAGACTTGTATCATACAATTGCGCCACCATCTCTTCTTGTTGTTTATATTTTCATTTTAACTGATATTTTAATGAACTGAAGATATAGCAGTAGAACTTAGACTTATATACCGCTTCATAGTGCTTTACAGGTCAGCATGTTGCCCCCAACAATCTGGTTCTTCATTTTACCGATTTCAGAAGGATGGAAGGCTGAGACAACCATGTATTGGTCGAGATCAAACTCCTGGAAATGGGAAGGTTATCCTGCAATACTACATTCTGACCACTGTGCCACTTCTTGTCATCTTCATATATCGCCCAAGAACCATTTAGACACATGATTACATTAAAGTCTGTTTATTATCAGCTGGAATGCTAAATTGGTTGAAAAGTCAAACTTCTCAACTGTCCTATGAACAAAATTTTGTTTATTCATTTCCTTGATTTCCTGCTCATTTTCCTTCATGCGAATAAATTGAAAGCATCGTATCTTCTATCTTGTATAATGAAAAATAACTGGTGATGAGAAGAGGGTGGCACAAGGTTTAGATAGAATTTAAAAGATTCAAAAGGTTAATTGTGTAACAAAATAAGTAACAAAACAAAGCACAGATAGAAGTAAATAAAAGCAAAAGATGTTTGGGATGCCTGGTTTGTTATTGTTCAAAATGAGCTCATTTCCAGGGAGCAATGATTTAAACAGGGGTGTCAAACTGCCAGCCCATGGGCCGATTTCATCATATGGATTTAAAATATTCAAGTTTTACCTTAAAATTCAGGTCAGATTTGTCCTTTTTTAAAACGTTTCCACCAAAGAATTGATATACGGTAATACTTTTTTTTTTAAAAAAAGTACATTTCTTCCCAAATGAACATTAATAAAACATATTATCTTTGTTTGCTTCTCTGATGTTTGTTTCTGTATTAATTCCTCCGGAAATTCCAGGTATGGAATGGAACATCATCTGTCCCAAAATTCTTACTTTCTTCAGCTCCTATTCCTTAGAATTTTTATTTCTGCTTCAGTTCTTCTTTCTTTTTAATTTCCTGCTGATCTATTCCTGGTGGAGCCCCTAGTTCCTCAGAGTTTTCTCCCTGAGACACTACTCACTTTTATTTCATTTTCCTTCCAAACCAGCTCAGCTAATTGGTAGCACAGTTCGGAAGCTCTGCTGTTTAACTGGATCTCAGCTAAGCTGTTTTGATACCCCTGAAATTTTGTAAAGGAACAAAAGCCCACACAGCTAGCATGAAGGGTTAGCAAATGTTGTCCATGACCATCAGCATTTGGACTTAGCAACTGAGTCAACCTTGAGCCTTGGTGGAGCAGTGGGCTAATGCCTCCTTAAGTAACACCAGCTGCCTGCAATTAGTGCAGGTTCGAGTCCCACCAGGCTCAAGGTTGACTCAGCCTTCCATCCTTCCGAGGTAGGTAAAATGAGGACCCAGATTGTTGGGGGCAATTAAGCTGACTTTGTAATAATGCCACTTGGGGGTGTGTGTGTGAAAGCCCTAATAAGCAGGCATATACATAGAATGAAGGCTACTGCTAAGCTTGTAAGCCGCCCTGAGTCTTCGGAGAAGGGCGGGATATAAATGGAATTAAAAAAAATAAAAATAAAGTAGCATGTTTGTCAGCCAGCCTGGCACTTTATAAAGAAAAGGGGAAAAAATCTTATTTATTCATGTATTTCCCCCCCCCAATGCAGTCAAAAGATATTTGGTGTGTTAGTCTCCCTGATACAACAACAAGAACGAAGGAAATAAAAATTAGATAAACGCCACGTAATGCAATCACTTAAAAAATTACACAAGCAAGCAAAAACACAACTACAGAAACAAGATGACAACTTTCCATTTTTAAAGGTCTCCTAAAAAGGGTTCCATGGAGAGGGGGGTGGGGAGGAGCAGCCAGTGGGAACCCCCGATACTAGAGATAAGGTAGTAGGCACTGTATTCATGAGATCAGGAAGGAGCAGTGGTCTCTCAGATAGACTCTGAACTATATAAAACCTTTTAGATGATATCTGGGATCTTGAATTGCATTTGGAAAGAAATCAGTAGCCAGTGAAGTTCTTGTAATTAAAACTAGTATGTGACAGTACCAGCGGTGGGATTCAAATATGTGAACAACCGGTTCTCGGTGTGGATGCCGCTTCCGGAAGTCCGTTCTGGGCCTGGGCAACAAAAAATTAGCTACCGGTTCTGCTGAGCTATGCAAAGGTGGCTGAATCCCACCACTGGACAATACTATTACTGACCCCTAAGCAAAAGGGAAACCACACTCACTCTGCACCAGATGAATTGTTGAGATGGTCTTTCAGAACAGCCCCATATAAAGTGAATTACAGTAACCCAGCTTGGTGAAAAGGATGTGAATTCCAGGTAATGCAGTTCTAGGTAAGCCACAAAGTGAACAGGGATATCACTCCCCTCAAATTCTTCAGCAGGAAAAGGTAAAGGTAAAGGTAAAGTTTCCCCCGCACATGTGTGCTAGTCGTTTCCAACTCTAGGGGCCGGTGCTCATCCCCGTTTCAAAGCCGAAGAGCCAGCGCTTGTCCGAGGACATCTCCGTGGTCATGTGGCCGGCATGACTAGACGCCAAAGGCGCAGGGAACGTTGTTACCTTCCCACCGTAGTCGTCCCTATTTTTCTACTTGCATTTTTTAACATGCTTTCGAACTGCTAGGTTGGCAGAAGCTGGGACGAGTAACAGGCGCTCACTCTGTTATGCGGCACTCGGGATTCGACCTGCCAAACTGCCGACCTTCTGGTCGACAAGCTCAGTATCCTAACCCACTGAGCCACCACGTCCCTTCTTCAGCAGGAAAGGATTATGTAAAGACCAGTCTACTGAGAACAGGGATATTATTCCCCTCAAATTTTAACAAAGCTGTTCCCTCCCCCGCCCCCAGCCTTTTGTTTCTCAGCTTTTTTATCAGAAATGTCTCATCTAAGGACAGCTCATTCTCTTCCAGCTCACTTTATGGACTGTTGCCCTATCAGATTTCCAGGACTACCTTTTCAAACAAAAACACAGACAGAGGTTCCAGAATTGAATAATCCAACCTCACACATCACAGAATTAGTAGGAAAAAGATGTCATCAAGCAACAGCCCGGGGTTTCAACTACACAGACAAAGTAGGAGTGTCAAAACTAAAGGACTGAACAGAAAAACTGTGCATGCTTTGAAAAAGATTTGGAAGAATTGCTTTCGATCTTATATGAACTGTTCTGCTGTATATTTAAAGCATGAACACTTTATTTCAGGTTTCCTCACTAGGTCTTCTTATTGGGTTTTCTTAAAAGGGTACTTAGCCCTACTGTGCAGCAAGACGTTGTCTAAAGGTTGTTCAGGAAGTCAGGGTCAAAGTTCAGAAGATAGAAAAGACTGGCGTAGGTTGTTGTTTTAAAACCTGGTGGGTAACAGCAGGTTTCCTGATTCCATCTACACCCAACTGGTTGAAATTATCTTGAATCAGGATACAGGGTTACTTGGAAGTACCTCTTGCTTTTCAACTTACTCATAACACTCTCTTCCTTCTTTGATTCTCAGTGTGGTACCACCGAATGCTTGAAGCTATGTCAGAGTAGAAGTTCAGAGCCACAGAATTAGAACAGATTCTGCTGTGTTATCTACATGAGGTCCTCAGTCTTCAGGATGAGACTCAACAGACTTTATGCTAGTTTTGTCCTCCACTTCCAAGATTTTTCTGAGAAGGTCATGACAATTGAAGGCCAGAAACACAGCTGGGCATCCTCTTCCGTCTCCCAAGAGCAACTGACAACTGGTCACCCTTTAGCAAGTGCTTTCACAGAACATATTTTGAAAATGACCGCTCACAGTGACAACATTCACTGTGTACGTCTGTACTTTAGTACTTCTGACTAAAGGAGAGGCCGCAGGACCCTTCTCTCTCTCTGCTGTTGGAGCAGCCGTAAATATTTTTCATTCCAATATAATCCTAGCTTTGCACATTTGGAGATGAGGTAATTCTCCTTCATGAAAGATAGCGCTAGCAGCTTTTCGGTGGGTCTTCTGAGGACCATAAAATATCTTTTAAGATAAAAGTAAATTTCATGGTCTAATCTGATATGCCTACCAGCATTAGACACTCAACATACTTGCTTTCCACTGCTCATTTTGATGAGAAGCTTCAACTCTCTTTTAGTATCTGCTTTCATTTAGAAAGGAGAATGTACTATAGATATAATTCTGCCATGTTATAGCTTTGTTGAAAGTGGCACAAGTCAAGCGGGCAGAATAAAGCAGAGGTAGAGATAGGCAATGCAAGATAATTATTTGTTATTACATTTATAGCCCTCAAAGTGTAAGATATTTTTCTACCTCAATCATTTGGACCATCTCACGGGCTGCAATAGTCCAGATGACCACTAGACAGCAGCAGAAGATGGTTTGCTATTGTCTGGCAGTTGTTTGAATTTCTGCCTCCCAAGCTGCAGGAGAGAGGACATTAATAAGAGCAGCAACTGTGGATTTACTTCTTCTGAAACTCTTCATGGGTTAATTTTATTATTCACTACTAATTTATAACTGAATCAAGAAAGATAAAGTTAGTGGCACGGTTCCCTGTGCCATCCCTGCCTCAAAGATGGAAAATCCGCAACGCTGGTTTGCAGTCATTTTATTACAAATCATTTTGCATGGTAATTGACGCAAGCGAGGAAAAAAGAGACATTTCCTTCTTATTACAGTGTAATTACCGAATTTGCAACCACATCTCTTGTTCTGCAACTTTCTGGGTGGTCTTGAGTAGGATTTCAATTTTGGGAGGTTACAAAAGTGCCCTCAGCTTTTTTACAGTATACTCATAAGTCTCTCGAAGAAAGGAAAGTTTAGCAATCTGTGGAGCATCGTACTGTTTTTCTTCAGTATTAGTACAAGTCCTTCTTGCAGGGAACCTACAGCCCTCTTGGGTGCTTGATTGATGGGTCCATTTTTAAATGTCTCAGATTGAAAACTTCATTCCACCCTGAAAATCTCCCCCACAGACCCCCTGTATGGGTAGTCTTTGACACACAACCATTGGTTTACCAACTGTTCAAAGTTAAAAGGTAAAGGGAGTCTTTGCGAATTTTGCTCTGCTGGTCGTTGCCAATTATACAGGGCGGTGCTCATCTCCATTTCAAGCCCATTGAGCCAATGCCGTCCAAAGATATTTCCGCGGCCATGTGGCCGGCATGACGTCATGGAGTGCCGTCACCTTCCCACCAAACGGTTGACGCTTCTCATCAAAATTTATCTTCTTGCATTTCCATGCTTTTGAACTGCTAGGTTGGCAGGAGCAAGGTTAAGACGGGAGCTCACCCCATCGTGTGGAGCTCGGGTCTCCAACCTTTCCAGCCAACAAAGCCCAGCATTTTAACTGCTGAGCTACCATGCCACCTTGTTCGAAGTTAAAATGGCAATAACAATGTGACTTATAACCTGTACTCAGACTTATGACCGTCGCAGCATCCTCACAGTCATGTGTTAAAAATTTGGATGCTTGGCAACCAGCTTCCATTTATGATGGCTGCAGCAACCTGTAGTCACGTGATCGTCATTTGTAACCTTCCCAGCTGGCTACTGATGAGCACAGTTGCGGGGAAAACCGGATTTGCCTAACAACTGCATGATTCACTTAACTGCGGTGATTTGCTTAACAACCGTGGCACAAAAGGTTATAAAATGAGGTATGACTCAGTTACCAACCATCTTCCTTGGCAATGGAAATTCTATTCGGAATTGTGGTCGTAAGCCAAGAACTACCTCTAAAGCAATCCATGTCTTTTCAAAGGTGAAAAGTTTTTCGAGGGATATAAGGGATATAGGCCACATGATCGGGAAGGTTTTAATGTGTTCGAGCAACGTGGTGGGACTAAGGCAGACATGTCAAACACAAGGCCCGGGGGCCGGATCCGGCCCGCGAAGTGGTTTCACGCGGCCCGCGAAGCCATCCTGGAAACAGTGAGGGAACGGCCCCCACTGCCTTGGCCCTGGCCCAGATTATTATTGTTGTTGTTGTTGTTGTTGTTATTATTATTATTATTATTAGGCACCCTTGATGCGAACGATGTAGACCTGGCCACGCCCACCCAGCAGGCCATACACACTTTAGCCACACCCACCCGGCCCCCTGAGGGCAACCGCAATGCTGATGTGGCCCTCAATGAAATTGAGTTTGACACCCCTGGACTAAGGCAACATACGACTGACAATCTTTGCTGGTATGGCGAGTTTCTACCTGTTTCGGAACTGTTGGTGAGACCGTTATAAGTCATTTGCGCTGTTTGAAATTGTTCTGCCAGTAGCAAGATTTGACTGCTGGCCCAGCGACGGATTCTATTGCAAATCAGGGCTGTTTCCGAAGGAGGCAGAGGAGGAGAGGTCCCGGGGCTTATGGAGCAAAGGAACTGGATGGGGCTGTCGGCAGGCCCAGAGGAAGAGAGAGAGAGAGGACAGCGTGCTCCAGGGGCGAAAAGAAGCAAGGCCTCTTTAAGGAAAAGGTGGAAGAGACAGGATCAGAAAAAGGAAAGGAGGCGAGGTTGTCCTGCAGGAATACAAGCTAATTTGAGGGCTAACCCACATGGACCTCCATTTCCATCTGTCCTGTTTGCCGTCTTTCGCTCCCTAGAGACTAAAATGGACGATCTGAAACTTGAGCTGGCCACGAACAAGGAGTGTATATCGGAGGTGGTGACCCTTTGAGAGCTGTATGCAATGAAATTTCATTTTGATGTACGCCGGTTGGTATGCATTCAAAGTGACAATAAAGTTGTT
This sequence comes from Vipera ursinii, assembly GCF_947247035.1. Taxonomy (NCBI): domain Eukaryota; kingdom Metazoa; phylum Chordata; class Lepidosauria; order Squamata; family Viperidae; genus Vipera; species Vipera ursinii. The sequence goes on along the minus strand of NC_139518.1, from coordinate 82,794,645 downwards.
GTTGTTATCCAGTTTTTGAACATGCTAACTGGAATAATAGGAAATGTAGTCCAACATATCTATCAGTCTGGGAAAAGATTTTACTGTGGAAAGGCCTGAACAAACCTAATGGTTTGCAGGAGGTGAAAGAAGCATTATGGTTTTCCCACAAAATCCTAGTTCTAACCAGAGTTCCTTGTGAAGGGTTATAGCCCATAAAATTGATAACAGATTTGATACTCCATTATATGTTTTATTGTTGACTGTCTACTTGGGAAATTATAATTTTAAGAGCTGCAAAAATCCTATTAGGGTTCCAGGAAAACCCCCTTCCCCAACTATTCCTCCTCATGCAACTGTTTGCACTTAAGATCGTATATGGCAGTGATCCTTCGCTACTCATGATTTGCATTGTGCAAAAACAGATGTTGTCAAGTCTCAACACATTATTGTACTGTACACGACAAGGAAACTTTGTCACACAGAAGGGAAAACATGTTCCTTCCTCAGAAGTATCCTGTGGAATAGCTGATTTTAGATATCACTATTTATTTAAACATTTATAGGGCTCCCCAATCAGACAACATGACTCTGGGTGGAGTAATAAAAGGGAAAAAAGAGATACGATAGACCAGGGTTGGCAACCTTGGCTCTTTTTTGACTCGTGGACTTCAACTCCCAGAATTCCTGAGCCAGCCAGGAACATGGAATTTTATTCAGCGACTCTTCACTTATAGCGAATCCTAAGAAAGTTGACTTTGCGTGATGTCACAAACCCATATTTTAATTTAGTACAGGGGTAGGCAACCTTGGCTCTTTTTTGACTCGTGGACTTCAACTCCCAGAATTCCTGAGCCAGCCAGGAACATGGAATTTTATTCAGCGACTCTTCACTTATAGCGAATCCTAAGAAAGTTGACTTTGCGTGATGTCACAAACCCATATTTTAATTTAGTACAGGGGTAGGCAACCTTGGCTCTTTTTTGACTCGTGGACTTCAACTCCCAGAATTCCTGAGCCAGCCAGGAACATGGAATTTTATTCAGCGACTCTTCACTTATAGCGAATCCTAAGAAAGTTGACTTTGCGTGATGTCACAAACCCATATTTTAATTTAGTACAGGGGTAGGCAACCTTGGCTCTTTTATGACTCGTGGACTTCAACTCCCAGAATTCCTGAGCCAGCCAGGAACATGGAATTTTATTCAGCGACTCTTCACTTATAGCGAATCCTAAGAAAGTTGACTTTGCGTGATGTCACAAACCCATATTTTAATTTAGTACAGGGGTAGGCAACCTTGGCTCTTTTTTGACTCGTGGACTTCAACTCCCAGAATTCCTGAGCCAGCAATTCTGGGAGTTGAAGTCCACGAGGCATAAAAGAGCCAAGGTTGCCTACCTCTGCTGTAGACAGAAATCATAATGACTTATGCAACAGTACCAAGGTGATCCAAACTGAAATCTCCTAAAAGTTCTTTGCATTGGGAATTCCAGTTATCCTGATCTCAAGGTTTGGGGGAAATGATAGGGTTGAAACCACCTTTCAGAAGGCTTGTAAGGTTGAGGCCAACTGTATCCTGGAAAAGATCATTCCAAAGGGCAGGATCACCAAGGAAAAATAATTCCTCCCGAGTCACATAAGATGACATTCTTCCAGTATGGAGACCTGGAGTATATCCTCTCTATGGGATGGGCAATAGCCTGGAGAACAGGCAAGCCTGCAAGGAATCTGGTCCTATACAGGCAATTCTTGACTTACAACTACAACTGAGTCCAAAATTTCTGTTGCTAAGAGAGACATTTGTTAAGTGAGCTTTGCCCCATGGTACGATCTTTCTTTCTTTCTTTCTTTCTTTCTTTCTTTCTTTCTTTCTTTCTTTCTTTCTTTCTTTCTTTCTTTTCTTTCTTTCTTTTCTTTCTTTCTTTCTCTTTCTTTCTTTCTTTCTCTCTCTGTCTCTCTCTCTCTCTTTCTTTCTTTCTCTTACCTCTTCCTTTCTTTTTAAGTAAATACCTGCATTGGTTAAGTTAGGAACACGATTGTTAAGTGAATCTGGCATCCCCATTGACTCTGCTTGTCAGAAGGTTGCAAGAGGGGATCACATGACCCCGGGACGCTGTCATAAATATGGGTCTCTTGCCAAGAGTCTGAACTTTGATCATGTGACCATGGAGATGCTACAGCAGTCATAAGTGTGAAAAACGGTCCTAAGTCGTTCCTTTCAGTGCCATCGTAACTTGGAACGGTCTCTAAATGAACTCTTCTAAGGTGAAGACTACCTGTATCCCATGTGGGAAGTAACTAAGGCATGGAAGACCCCACCCCCAGTTCAGGAGGTGGCACAATTGATGCACAAGAATGATTTTTGCCAAACTGCCAGCTGTCACCAGCTCTTCAAACAGGAGGTGTCGATGCAGGAGAACCCCCAGAATGAATCCAAGCAAGGCAAGGCAAGACCGCCCAGATTTAAGAGAAGAACCTTTCTAGTCGCAGGCTCCATTACACCCCCAAATTCACAGCTACTTGTTTTTGGTAGAGCCGAGCCAAAGCTTTTCCAACAATGCCTTGTTTGTGGAAAATCCCAAATTTAAACGCTGGCATCTCCAACTAGGATTGACACTTGTAAATCCTGGACCTCTAATCTGATTTAGGACACGGAAACTATCTATGCCTCTCTTCCTGGAATCTAGTACTGTTTCCCACCTCCATAATTCCAAACACATTTAAAGAATAAACAATCTTATGTCAGTTTATTCAGAAAGAAGCCACAATGAATTCACTGGTGCTTGTTCCCAGTACATTTATTTATGACTGCAGCCTTTTGTTAAATAGGGATTATTCCCAAGAATGTGTGCAGACACATGACTGCAACTTGATTGTAATTTCAGTCACTTGCATAACAAACTTGATTAGCTTGACTGATTGATGCTATATTACAACAACAACAATAACAACAACAACAATACAGGGGGGTTGTGTGTATTTTTATATAAAGAAGCCATGCTCAAGAACAATACTCTTAGAATTTGATAAAGCAAGGAAAAGGGTACTTAAAAGGATTGTGGGATTGTTTTCTTTTTAAAGAGATATTGGTACATGTGTTCATTATGGAAGCAAAGCATATCCGTTAAGGTAGAAGTCTCTTGATCCCTGTTCCCTGAGGGACAAATTCAGAGCAGTGTTTTGAAGGATCTTTTGTTCTTCTATAGAAAAAGTAACAGAGTTCCTTATTTGCTTCTAATAAATTGGTTGCTACATTGGTCCAGCTGGAACAAATGGTTGGCAACAACTATTGCTTGCATCGCAGAAGAGCACCTGAACTGCATTCATTACTTGAAAATGGCAACAGTGCAGGCATTTTATCTAGCTTCATCTCTAGAACAATATCTCCCCAATCAACAAGGAACCAAGGCAGCTCTAGTCCAACAATCCAGCAATAGATTGAGGAGGATCTAGGACAAATAGACGTGGCCAATTAGACTTGGCCAACTCACTATGGCCAACTTGCCATGGCCAACTCACCATGGGACAACTTGCTGGGGGGCAATCCAATGCTGTATTAATTATTTCATTCAGTTACTTTTATTATTGGTGACCACATTTTCATTGAAATTATTGTAACTCTTTGAGTTACAAAAGTCAATTGCTGGATTGACTTCTATTTTATTATTACTGGCCTTGGTTCTGTTGAAATTAATTTAACTTTTATATTTGTTGAATTGTCCTGTGGTGAGTTGTCCCATTCTGACTCAGGAAAGCTGAGAGAAATTATTTTGTTCTAGGCCAGGGATAGGCAACCTTGGCTCTTTTATGACTCATGGACTTCAACTCCCAGAATTCCTGAGCCACCATGGCTCAGCTTGAAAACCTCTCCCTTTTCCCTCAGCATGGCTGGCTCAGGAATTCTGGGAGTTGAAGTCCACGAGTCATAAAAGAGCCAAGGTTGCCTATCCCTGTTCTAGGCTCACAGTGGTCTGTTTGGGAATTCCTTGGTTAGATAGTTATCCTGTCTACAACACCAGACAAAATAGGAGGAAAAAAGAAACATCCATCTCAACTAATTTTGGTTGCTATCAGATTGTTAGAAATTGAATAATTTATGACATATGTTGAAAGGCACCTTTGTAGGGTCTTCTGGCTCATGTGCCAAATGGTGGGCAAGGGGGGGGTGTTAAAATTTCCCTGGACTTGAATGAGTGAGTGCCATTTGCTCTTCTGATTTTCATTAGAAAATATCTTGGGCCAGATGTGCCCATTTCTCAAAAAACCTAGATGAATTTATGGGCAGAGAAATTCTGTGAATTTGTCCAAAGAGAGGAGAAAAGAATATCTACAGAGAAGAAAATGCTGCTAGGTGGTCTTTCCCCCAAGGAAAAGCAGTAAAAAAAGAGAAAATAAAATCTTAAAGTTTGGCTTGGCTCTAATTTTTTCTGGATTGGGATATAAGCTATTCACGCTTACTTAACTGCGTACTTCAATAGGAGTAATTGTCTCACACAGCTGGGGCTTTTATGAAAATATACATAATGATTTGATATTCATGCTTATTATATATTTGCCAAAATATACAAGATACCAAGATGAGTTGCTTTGAGTTGATTTTTTTTAGAATACAGTAGTTTGCTGAGCCCATTTTTCTGAGATATTTATTCCACTTCCCAGTTGCCTAAAGTTTTGAGATTTCCTGATATTTCTCCATCCTAATACTAACCCGATCCCCATTTATTTACTTATTTATTAAATTTACATACTTCGTCAAGATGGTCTAGGTGCCCTAGCTCAGAGGTCACCAACCTTTGTTGGTTGGCGGACCGGAGGAAAAGAGAGGGGCAAGCATTTTACATGCGTGCATGCGCACGGGGGCTGCAAGCATGTGTGCACTGCAAATGCCGCGGGGCTAGCACCCACATGATACTTACTAGCTCTGCTCCGTTCTTGCGTGGCACAGTGCCTTGTTTCTGCGCCCTGCGGTGCGGCAGCGGTCCGTTTTTGCACCCCACAGCATGACAGCATCCCATTTTTGCGCCCTGTGGCGCAGTGGTGGCCCATTTTTGCACCCCATGGTGTGACATCAGTTTTGCACCCAGCGCCTGTGGCGCTAGCGCAAGTGAGGGGGTCTCTGTCCCGTGGCCCAGTGGGCAGTAGGTCACGGCCCACTACCGGGCTACGGCCCACAGGTTGCTAGCTGGTCAAGGGGGTCCAAGGTCCCTTCGAACTCTCTTCTTCTGTTATTCTGTCCTTGAGGTAACCAGTTAATGGCTGTGAACATCATCTAAATTTGCAATGGAGTGATCATCCCAAATCACAACTGGAGGCTTGTTTATCTGCAACCACTCACACAGATGTCCCTCCACCTTCAGGCAAAAGATAGTTTAAAAAACTAGGCAGGTCCACACACCCTTAAATGTTAACAAACTTTCCCTTGATAGACATTCTAGAGAAAGTAAGTTGTTCTGTTTTCTCTGAAGCAACATCTCCTGGCTAGGGAAAAAAAAAACATCAGTTGGGAATGACCAGGTCTACCTGTGAAGGTCCAATTAAATTGACTTATTGCTAAAAAGCCTACCCCAGGAATCTTCTCAACTAACGGTTTGCACCTGCTTGGAATTGTATTAAAGGGTCAAAGGAATTCAAGGGCTGGAATTAGTCATTTTGTGGCTATGTAGGGACGCAGTGGCTCAGTGGGTTAGGATGCTGAGCTTGTTGATCAGAAGGTCAGCAGTTTGGCGGGTCGAATCCCGAGTGCCGCGTAACAGAGTGAGCGCCTGTTACTCGTCCCAGCTTCTGCCAACCTAGCAGTTCGAAAGCACGTAAAAATGCAAGTAGAAAACTAGGGACCACTACGGTGGGAAGGTAACAGTGTTCCGTGCGCCTTTGGCGTCTAGTCATGCCGGCCACATGACTACGGAGACGTCCTCGGACAAGCGCTGGCTCTTCAGCTTTGAAACGGAGATGAGCACCGGCCCCTAGAGTCGGAAACGACTAGCACGCATGTGCGGGGGAACCTTTATGTATCTATGTATATGTATCTATGTATATATATATATACATAGATACATAGATAGATATAGATATGGATATAGATATAGATAGATATAGATATGAATCTTTGGTCATTCGGGTTTTTCCCCGCGTAGAATTGAAGGTGTAGGAGCAACGTTTCGACGGAATCCCATCCGTCATCCTCAGGCTGGTGGCTTCAGCTTCCTTCTTCTGGGAGAAGCATGTGGTAGTGGCTGTTTGATATAGATTGATATAGATATATATTATTTACAACCATCCATTTAGTGACTTTTCGAAGTTACACGGCACTGAAAAAAGTGACTGATGACCATAACCACACATATGACCATTGCAACAACTTCACAACCAAGTGATCAAATTTTGGATCTTTGGCAACTGGCATGTATTTACGAAGGTTGCAGCATCCCAGAGTCCAGTGATCACCTTCGGCAACCTTCTGACAAGCAAAGCCACTTAATAACTGTGTTACTAAAAGCCAGAGTCACTTAATAACTGTGTTACTAACTTAACAACCGCACCAATTCACTCAACAACTGTGGCAAAAACGGTTGGAAAACGAAGCAAAACTCATTTGAACAACTGTCTGGCTCAGCAAATGGAAACCTTGGTCTCAACCGGGGTCGTCAGCCGAGGAATACCTGTATACACTTAAGCAGGGGTAGGCAACCTCGGCTCTTTTATGACTCATGGACTTCAACTCCCAGAATTCCTGAGCCAGCCAAGCTGGCTCAGGAATTCTGGGAGTTGAAGTCCATGAGTCATAAAAGAGCCGAGGTTGCCTACCCCTGCACTTAACAAACAAGCATTTCGGGTGGTTATCAGAGGAAAACGTTCGGGAAAGGCTGCATTAAGGTCGGAGTTCCTGCCTTTTTTGCTAGACGGAACGCGGGCAGGTAGGATTCCACGAGCCTCCTCGGCGACCCTCGAGGCAGCGGCGCCAAAGAAAGCGCGGGAAAAGCGCAGCCTCCTTCTTCTCTCCAGCCTCCGGACGACTTTGGGATTTTTTTTCCCCCCCCCGACGGAAATTCTCGGGACCCTTCGACGTCGGCGTCGTCCGGGCAGGAGGCGGGTCTTGGCTCCGGCCTTGGCCATCATTGGCAAGCCGGCCGAGCCGCGTTGAAAGCGCCACGTGCAATGGAAAGTCCTCTCTCGGCGGCGCTCCCGGGCGAGAGGGGAAGGCGGGAGGTCTTCCCAGCCCCCCCACCCACACCCCCGCTCCGTCGCGCGGGTCAGGTTGCCGGCCTGGCTGTCACTCAGAGGAGGTCGTCCGGGAGCACGGGCGGGCCTCCCCGTCTGTCTCCCTCCAACTCCCCTCCCCTCCCCGCGGCTCTCCTCAGCCTTGCAGCGGGGAAAACGGCGCCTCCTCCGCCCCCGGCCGTTTTGCCTTGCATGGAGGCGACGCGTCCCGGCTCGGGCTCAGTGCGCTGCCGGGAGGACCAGCTGGCGGAGTGGCTCCTGCTCCCGCGGGGCTTCTGCTGAGAGGCCAGCCGGCTCGGCGGCGGGAGGCGAGGAAGGAAAAAAAAGGGAAAGAAAGAAAAAGAAAGAAAGAAAGAAAGAAAAGGGAGAGAGAGAGAAAGAAAGAAGAAAAGAAAGAAAGAAAAGGAAGGGAGAGAGGGAGAAAGAAGGAGAGAGTGAGAAAGAAAAGAGAGAAAGAAAGAAAGAAAAGGGAGGGAGAGAGAAAGAAAGAAAGAAAGAAAGGGGGGAGAAAGAGAGAGAGAGAGAAAGAAAGAAGAAAAGGAAGGGAGAGAGAGAAAGAAAGATAGAGAGATAAAGAAAGAAAAGAAAGAAAGAAAGAAAAGGAAGGGAGAGAGAGAAAGAAAGAAAGAGAAAAGGGAGAGAGAGAGAAACAGAGAGAGAAAGAAAGAAGAAAAGGGAGAGAGAGAGAAAGAGAGAGAGAGAAAGAAAGAAAAGGGAGAGAGAGAAAGAAAGAAAAGGGAGAGAGAAAGAAAGAGAGAGAGAAAGAAAGAAAAAGAAGAAAAGGAAGGGAGAGAAAGAGAGAGAGAGAGAAAGAAAGAAGAAAAGGAAGGGAGAGAGAGAGAAAGAGAAAGAAAGAAAAGGAAGAGAAAGAGAGAAAGAAAGAAGAAAAGGAAGGGAGAGAGAGAGAGAAAGAAAGAGAGAGAGAAAGAAAGAAGAAAAGGAAGGGAGAGAGAGAGAAAGAAAGAAAGAAAAGGAAGGGAGAGAGAGAGAAAGAAAGAAAAGGAAGGGAGAGAGAGAGAGAAAGAAAGAGAAAGAAAGAAAGAAAGAAAGAAGAAAGAAAGAAAGAAAGAAAGAAAGAAAGAAAGAAAGACGCAGCGAGCTCCCTTCGCGTTCCGGAGAAGCAGCCGCGTCCGAAGGACCAACTCCCCCCCTTCTTCTCCCCCCCCCCCGGCTTTCTCGCCTGGCCGCGCTCTGGAAGGGCCGGGAAGCGCGCGGCGACCCCCCCGGATGGATCCTCTCCTCTTCTATGTGGCGATGCTCTCTTGGGTGGTGCCTCGGCGGTGCTGGGCAGCCTCGGGCAGGCAAGCCAGAGTGCAAGGTAGGAACGGCGGCGCCCGGCTCCCGGGGGGCGATTGTGGAAGGCGGCGGGGGGGGGAGGAGGAAGAAGGGGAGCGCCAGGCTGGGGCTGCAGGGACGCGTCCCCCCAGGACAGGCGCCCCGGAGAGAAGCCGGCTCGCCCCGTCGGCTGCTGGCGCGGCTGGTAGGCTCGGAGCCGGGTAGAAAGAGCCTCGGTCCAAGCCTTGGCGAGGAAGAGGCTCTCGTTGCGAGCTGGGGACCAGGCTGCGAGAGGGTTCCGTTGGGTGGCAGTGCGACTCTGCAAAATCAAATCTGTTTAGCTTCCCCGAGCGAGATGTGTAACTCTGCTACTGCTTTTCAGTTTAGACGTTTGGTCTCTCTCTCTCTCTCTCTCTCTCTCTCTCAGAGAGAGAGAGAGAGAGAGAGTTGGAAGGGACCTTGGAGGTCTTCTAGTCCAACCCCCTGCTCCTGCAGGAGACCCTATACCAGACATGTCAAACACAAGGCGGGGGGTGGGGGTGGATCCTGCCGGTGAAGTGGTTTCATGCGGCCCGCGAAGCCATCCTGGAAACAGTGAGGGAACGGCCCCCACTGCCTTGGCCCTGGCCCAGAGACCCTCCTTCTGCCAGAGACCCTCAGATCTATCCCACTCCTGCCGAGGCCCCCATAGGCACCCTTGATGCGAACGATGTAGAGCTAGCCACGCCCACCCAGTAGGCCATACACACTCTATCCACGCCCACCCAGTAGGCCACGCCCACCCTGGCCATACCCACCCGGCCCCCTGAGGGCAACTGCAATGCTGATGCGGCCCTCAATGAAATTGAGTTTGATACCCCTGCCCTATACCATTCCAGACAAGTCTCTTAAAAGCCTCCCCTGATGAAGGACCCATAACTTCTGAAGGCAAAGCTGCTCCACTGGTTAATTGTTCACACTCTTGGGAAGTTTCTCTTTGATTCCAGGTTGCTTCTCTCTTAGATTAGTTTCCATCCATAGAACAGAAGAGAATGAGTTGGAAGGGACCTTGGAGGTCTTCTAGTCCAACCCCCTGCTCCTGCAGGAGACCCTATACCATTCCAGACAAGTGGCTGTCCAGTCTCTTCTTAAAAGCCTCCCCTGATGAAGCAGCCACAACGTCTGAAGGCAAAGCAGCTCCACTGGTTAATTGTTCACACTCTTGGGAAGTTTCTCCTTGATTCCAGGTTGCTTCTCTCTCTTAGATTAGTTTCCATCCATAGAACAGAAGAGAATGAGTTGGAAGGGACCTTGGAGGTCTTCTAGTCCAACCCTCTGCTCAAGCAGGAGATCCTGTACCATTCCAGACAATTGGCTGTCCAGTCTCTTCTTAAAAGCCTCCCCTGATGAAGCAGCCACAATTTCTGAAGTCGAGCCGCTCCAACTGTCAGGAAATTTGTTCTCAGTGTCAGGAAATTCCTCCTTAGTATTAGGCTGGATCTTTCCTTGACTCCGTTACAAAGCTCCCGTGTATTGAAAATGCCCAGTATTGGTCCAAGTTACTTCTGGGACTGTCTCACCCCACAAGGATTGGCCCGTATCACTCATGCCGGCAGAGGAGGCATGCTGCGGGTCCCGTCAGCTTGATTATTCCGGTTGGCGGAGTCCAGGAAGAAGGCCTTCTCAGCTGTTGCTCCTGCCCTCTGGAATATCTACCTGTCATTGAAAAAACTGCCTTTTCATGTTAAGGACAAATTGCCTCCTACCTGTGCACTACTTTCTCTGGATCCTGCATGCCTTCCTGTCCAGATGATGTGCAGGATATCTCTTAATCCCAGTAGATATGGAAACAGTTCCCCATCTGCCACATGTTGCTAATTACAGTGATATTTGAGCTTTTCTTTGCAACTGGCCCCCAGATTTCTAGGCACCAGCTTCCCATTTCATGCGGTGTCTGATCTGCCCAGCTTTAGCTTTCCTGTTTGGAAACTGGAAAGGAAGACAGGACTTGGTGGAGCAGTGGGCTAATGCCTCCTTAAGTAACACCAGCTGCCTGCAATTAGTGCAGGTTCGAGTCCCACCAGGCTCAAGGTTGACTCAGCCTTCCATCCTTCCGAGGTAGGTCAAATGAGGACCCAGATTGTTGGGGGCAATAAGCTGACTTTGTAATAATGCCACTTGAGGGGCCCCCCGAAAGCCCTAATAAGCAGGCATATACGTAGAATGAAGGCTATTGCTAAGCACATTGATTTGTGCTTCTTAGATTGTAAGCCACCCTGAGTCTTCGGAGAAGGGCGGGATATAAATGGAATAAAAAAAAACTTTTCTTCTATTACAAGGGAGAAAGCAGTTGCCCATCTTTTAAAAATCCATCGTCTGCCTTGCGACAGGCACGAACATAAAGAGTAGGTTTAAATTTGACCGTTGATGGTTATTTTTCAGCCCCTGTCAGTCTGATTTTCTCACTAGTGTCAAACTTGTTTTTAATAAACACAATAATAAACATGCTAGACAGGTTTATGCTGGACTGGCTAGTTTGTTGCAGATACAGTAGATCTCATTTTGGAGATCTTTGTGGTGGTGTCCTGACGTGGAAGTCAATAGGCTATAAAGTAAAATAGAATACACAGCAGGAGTTTTGCAGCATACCAATCAGAAGAACTTTGTTTGTAAAGAGAACTCTGTTTATAGAGAAACATTGCTTGATCATATTAGTATGTATTATTTAAATGTATTATGTGTAAATAATTTAAATATTTAAATGTGAGGCTGTTAATCTTATTTTGACACATGATGTCTACCCTAGCAATAGTTTTCCGGGGATGAGAAGCTGGAAACTGTTCTGGATTCTATTCCAAGACTTTTCAGTTATCTTGTTATCTTGCTGAACCATTATTTCATTTCAAGGGATTTCTCCCTTTTGGAATACTTACATTATGTGTTACTTGGGTTTGGTTACAGAATGAATCACTTAGATGCTTGGTGTCAGCTGCCCATGTAAGTGCCATCGATGTGTGTCAGCACAATTCTCTTCTGCTGTGTTGAACATACTGT